>NC_138339.1:8619166-9333333 GCF_046562875.1 Panthera onca | reverse complement strand
CAGCAACATTCTGTTTGTGGAAATGTATTAAGAATGACACATGGTCTTGGGAGTTCTATGTGTATTAAGTGACTGGCTGCATGCTATACAGAGAAATCTAGATCAACCTGTATGAGAATTCTTTCATGTAGCTATCATTATGCTAACTCTAGCAATGAAGCAACTCGGAATAGCTTGCTCACCATCTTGTAGCTGCTAAGTAGTGAAGCTGAGATTCACAGGCTAAGATCACAGCCAGCCCATGTTCTCATTATCATATTTGTAAGCTATATAATTTCACTAGTGAGCCCTAGACTAAGGTACCATATGCACAATAAGAAATACAAAGTCAACAATGGCAGGGGAACTTGTTTGGCTCTGTGGGTTGAGCACCCAACTCTTGATTTCAGCTGGGATCATGATCCCAGGGTCATGGGATCAAGTCCTGTGTCAGGCTCCATGCAGGGTCTGGAGCCTGCTTAGGATTATTTCTCCATCTCCCACTGCCCCCCCCCCCCAATTTTGCATGTTCTCTCTCTCTCTCTCTCAAAATAAATAAATACAAATTAAAAAAAAATTTAAGGGGCATGTGGATGGCTCAGTCTGTTAAGCCTCTGGATTTCAGCTCAGGTGATCTCATGGCTCATGAGTTTGAGCCCCACAGTGGGTTCTGTGCTGGCAGTGTGGAGATTGCTTGGGATTCTCTCTCTCTCCCTCTCTCTTTCCCTCCCCAGCTCTCCCTTTCTGTCTCTTTCAAAGTAAATACATGAACTTAAAAACAAAACAAAACAAAACAAAAAACCTCAATGATGACGTTAGTTATTAAGAGGCAATCTGGTTAGATTAATTTCCAATTCACCCTCATATTCCTCATCTAAAGTGGGCCAACCCTTGCATATTAGAAAACCAGGTGACATCAAATATAAACACTTTAGTGATTTTTCATCCATACGAGCCATTCCTTTAATTGGGGTTTTTCCTTCAAAGCAATGATTTCACCATGCAATTAATTTGCTTTCAGTCTACAATTACACATTTAATCCTGCAATGAAGAACGACTTCATACTTCATTCCCTGAACAAGATCTTTTGGAGCAGTTCATTCTGTGGAGAATGGGAAACTAAGTTGTCAATTCCAGTTTTGCCCGATAAGTATCCATGGGGGGAAATAGCAAGTCAAATGAATTAGAGGTGATAATTTTGTTGGAAATGATCTCAGCCATCTGAGACTCAGAAAATGAGCAAATGTTTTTCAGTGATAATTTTTTTAAATTCATTCATGAGTTTATGTTATGAAACTTAAGGGAATGTATCTATTTTTATTTTTCAAACATCTCCTTAATACAATCAGTCCTGAAAATTGTTTTTTAATTTTTCTCAAAGTATGAGAAAGAAATAATCTTTCTTTTCAAACACTGTTTTGACAATGATATGTGCAGAAGTATTTGATAGACATATGACATTTTGAATAAAGATATTAATGTTAGCAACCAATTTCTATTATTAAGGAACAGCATTTTCTTTAGCAACTTCAACTGAGGCATTCAGATCTGAATGAATTTCAAGACTAAACCTTTTTAATTAACTACTCTGTCGCTTTGAGATATGTTGGCAGCTAATGGTATTTGAAGAAAGAACAGCATCTGGTCTTGAGATGGTTTCTACCTTCTTGGCTCACTAAGAAATGTTTCTTTGGAATGCTGCCAATCAAATTTTCTGTACCATCATTAAAATTAATTCCACAAGCTAGTATAATTCAAGGACACAACAATTTAAGTTATTTAATGTTACTAGCAATGAATATAGTGGTAAAATAAAGAGTATTTTAAAATATTATTATTCTACATATGCAATATGTTAGAATTATTTTCTTATTTTTTCCAGGTTAAATTCTGACTCCTTTTTGGTTTATTTCATTAGAAATAATATTTGTTTGGGGGTACCTGGGTGGCTCAGTTGGTTAAGTATCTGACTCTTGATTTCAGCCCAGTTCATGATCTCACAGTTCATAGGATCAAGCCCTGCATTAGGCTCTGTGTTGACAGTGTGGAACTTGCCTGGGATTCTCTGTCTCCCTTGCTCTCTTCCCTCCCTTGCTCGCTCTCTCTCTCTCTCTCTCTCTCTCAAAATATTAAAAATGCCACATAATCTTTGATTTATACAGAGTCTTTGAATTAAATATACATGTTTTAAGACTTTGTGCAAATTTAAAATTTGGCTTTATTCTCTCATTTCTAAATATGGTACTAGAATATAATATTTTAGAATAGTAATTAATTAAGAATAATTTTTATCTGTGTTAAGTGAAAATACATGTTACACATAAACACATACAATATGAATTCATGGTATTAGGAGTACATCATATTTCAGTTGTTTTTCTGATTGTTATTATAAAGAAATAGACCATTATATTTTCCAGAAATAGATATCTTTCTTCCAGTAATATCTTTGCTGTACCTGTTAAGCAACTTAGTTGTTTGACAGGTTGTGTGTATTAAAGTATCAGTGGCAAATAGGAATAGAAACTCAGGTTCATAGTTGGATATTTTCTCTTTAATAGGAAAATGTGATTCTTTTTGTATTATAACCTATAGACAGAGAACATTAGGATAGTGGAGAACATTAGGATAATCTGATTGTTTTAAAGTTCATATTTCAAATCAATTATGTAGACATATTTTCTACAATGACGTTACCACTTCATTTCCAGAAAGTCCAAATGCATGGGAGGCCATCTGCAATGAGTTGGGTGTGTGTGTGATGTGTTTGAGTCTTGCCTTAATTAAGAACCAGATTTGAGACATTTCTTTAAAATGAAAATGTTAAAACCAGCTAGGTATAATTTGGTGCCTTTGTCACTGCTATAATTCCCTTTAACTCATGCCTTAATCAAATCCTGGTCTTGACATAATGCCCCAGCGTTTTCCTTCTCAAGTAAGTCCAGACTGGAAATATTTAGGCTAATTTATTTGTTTGGTGATGGCTTTTATCTAAGCAATTGTCTAGTAATCATGTTTAGGCTTGTAGAATGAATTAAAATAAAAGCCTTAATTTGCTTTTCTTATTATCCACATCAATTAGGACTTAACTCTTCACTCTGAACTTATTTTTTGCCTCCAAAAGGTAATAAGAAGAAAAGAAAAGTATGGTTTTTGTATCTCTGAACTAGAAATCTAAAATTCTTTCTTATTTGGTCTTTCTAATCAGAAGGAAGTAATTGCTTTCTAAAGAGGAGGGAAGCAGATTTCTTTCCATTTTTAGTATCCATAATGAGTGACTTTCTTAATGGCCTGGCAAAGAAAAGTTTGCTGGCAAATTTAGATATGTACTTTCATAAAAACTCTCCTGTTTGCATATATTGAACAACACATAAAAATAATTTTGAAGTGGGGGGTGGTTCAAGGTGGCAACACAGGAAGACCATGAACTCCCCTCCACCCATCGACACACCAGATCCATAGCTATATATGGAATGGTTCCCACTGGAAAAATAGCTAAAACTAGCTGAACAGCTTCCACAACAAAGGATAAAAAGACATGCAGACAGGTAGGAGAGACAAAGATGTGGTCTTACCAAACCCCCACCCCTGTACAGCAACACACAACATGGGAGGATCTCATGGATCCCAGGCTTCTCCCTAGGGAGTGCAGGGTTCATGCCTACATTAGGCATCCCAGCCCTTGAGATCTGCATGGGACAGAGGAGTCTCCCAAATGTCTGGCTTTGGAAACCAGTGGGCCTTACCTCCAGAGGACCTGGGGGGCTGTGGGGATCTGAGATACTCTTTTTTAGTGGCATTCATATGGGCTTACTTATCCCAGAACCCAGCACAAAGGCAGTTTGATAGGTGACTGGATTATATGAGAAGGAGATTCATTTCTTAATGTTAAAGCATCTATGGGAGGGGCAAGGACCAGCTGAGACTTTCTTCAGAGACAGAGATGCTGGTGAGTGCCATTTTTGCACTCTCCTTTACCTTGCTAGCACAGGTGGTTAGGCATGGACACAGACATACTAAAGCAATGGGTGTGCCCCTCCCCCAACAGTCTTCTAAATGGCCAAAGCTGAGGGAATACCCCCCTATAGTGTGCAAGACAGCCTTCAGGCTTACCACACATCTAGATGCTACTCTAAGGAAACTTAGGCAGGGAGGTGCCGTCTTTGTGCTCTACCTCGGCCTTGCCACAACTTGCTGGTACCTCCCAGAGAGGAGCGAATACACTTGTCCAAATCCCTGATTCTTGCTACTGTCTTCCAGGCGACAGAGACATCCATGTCTGATATGGAGGTCAGCAGGGTCTACATTCGTGGTTCCACAGGACTGTGTGTGTGTGTGTGTGTGTGTGTGTGTGTGTGTGTGTGTGTGAATATATATTTGTATATATTATTTACTTATATTAAAAGCTGCTGCTTGAGGTTCTGGCTTCCGGTCAGCCTGAAACTAGGTGCTGTCTGAGATGACTCCCTTTAGAACACTGACAGGTCCTGGCACATCCTCAACAACTGGGACCTCAACAATTGGGAGAATAAATCAGCTACTTAAACTATCACAAAAGTTTGAGAGACAACCGAAAGCTAGGGCAAGGGTGAATAATAAGGTTCATTTCCTACACAAGGCCATTTCTTGAAGACTGGGAGAGGTAGCTGTTTCACTAATACATAGAAGTAAACACACAGAGTCAGGCAAAATGAGGAAACAAAGGAATATGTTCCAAATGAAAGAATAAGACAAAACCTCATTAAACAAAACAAAACAAAACTTTAATGAAACAGAGATAAGTATCTACCTGATATGGAGTTCAAAGTAATAGTCAAAAGATGCTCACTGAACTCAAGAGAAGAATGGATGAACATTGGGATAACTTCAACAAAGAGATAAAGACTATACGAGAATACCAAACAAGAAGGCACAGAGGTGAAGAGTACGACAGCCACACTGAAAAATACACGAGAGGGGTTTAACAGCAGACTAGATAAAGCAGAACACATCAGTGACCTGGAAGACTAGGCAGTGGAACTCACTCAAACAGAACAGCAAAAAGAAAAAAAAAATCATAATAATTGTGAAAAGTGAAGATAGTTTAAGAGACATGGGAGACCAGACCAGCAGAATAACATTTTCATTATAGGGGTCCCAGAAGGAAAACAAAACAGAGGAGACAGGCAACTTATTTGAGGAAACAATGGTTGAAAACTTGTTTAACCTGGGGAAGGAAACAGACATCTAGGTCCAGGAAGTGCAAGACAGTTCCAAATAAAATAAACCCCAAGAGATCCAAGCTAAGATACATTATAATTAAAATGTCAAAATTTACAGATGAGAGAATCTTGAATAAAGCAGCAAGAGAAAAACAACTTGTTATGTACAAGGTAACTCCCATAAGACTGGCAGCTGATTTTTCAGTAGAAACTTTGCAGGCCAAAAAGGAGTGGTATAATATAGTCAACATTCTGAAAGAAAAACAAAAACAAAAACAAACTTCCAAACAAGAATACTTTAACTGGCAAGGTTGTTACTTAGAATTGAAGGAGATGTAAAGAGTTTACCAAACAAGCAAAATCAAAAGGAGTTCATCACCACTAAACTGGCCTTACAGGAAGTGTTAAAGGGACTTCTTTAGGCAGAAAAGAGAAGACACTAGCTAATAATAAGTTAATATATAAAAATAAAAATCTTACTGGTAAAGGTAGAGGTAGTGGATCAACCACTTTTAAGCTAGTGTAAATGTTAAAAGGCAAAAGTAGAAAATTAGTTATAATAATTACTTAAGTGATGCACAAAAATAAAAAGCTGTAAAATACGATATTAGAAACGTTAAACATGGGAGAAGGGAGTAAAAAAAGTAGAGGTTTTAGAAATTTTTCAAGTTTAAGTTGTTATCAGCTTAAACTATACTGTTTTATATGCATATATATAGGTTATTCTATGTAAACTTCATAGTAATCACAAAGCAAAAACTTACAGGACATACACAAAAGACAATGAGAGATGAAGCTAAGTGTAACATTAAAGAAAGTCATTAACCACAAAATAATAGAGAGGAACTACAAAATTAGGCATAAAACAATGAACAAAAGGGCAATAATTACATACCTATCAATAACTACTTTAAGTGTAAGTGGACCATATTCTCCAGTCAAAAGACATAGAATGGCTTAATAGGAAAAAAGAAGAAGAAGAAGAAGAAGAAGAAGAAGAAGAAGAAGACGACGACGACTCATCTATATAAATTGCCAGTAAGAGATTCAATGCAGAGCTAAGGACACACACAGACTGAAAGTGAAGGTATGGAAAAAGTTATTCCATACAAATGGAAACACAAGGGAAGCTGGTATAGCCATGCTTATGTCAAATAAAATAGACTTTTAAACAAAATCTGTAATAAAAGACAAAGAATGACATTACATAATGGTAAAGGCATCAACCCAACAAGAGGCTATGACATTTGTAAATGTGTTTGTACACAACATACAAGTACCTAAACGTATAAAGCAAATATTAACAGGCTTAAAGGGAGAAATAGACAGCAATACTATAAATTGGAAGTGAATTTAACACCCCTTTTGCATCAATGGATAAATCAGGAAGAAAATCAATAGGAAATACCTGCCTTAAGTGACACATTAAACCAGATAGACTTAGTGGATATATACAGAGCATTCCATCCCCAAGTAGCAGAATATACATTCTTCTCAAATGTGCACAAAACACTCCAGGATAGATCACATGTTGGGCCACAAAACAAGCCTCAATACGCTTAAGAAGGTTAAAAATCCTATCAAGTATCTTTTTTTTTAACACAGCGGTATGAAGCTACAAGTCAATTACTAGAAGAAAACTGGAAAAAAATCATAAATATGTGGAGATTAAATAATATGCCGTTGAACAAGCATTGGGTCAGTGCGGGAATCATGGAGAAATAAAAAAATACCTTAAGAAAAAGGAAAATGGAAATACATTCATCCAAAACTTTTATACTAATCCACTAATAGACTTTCACAGTTATTACCATCCTTGTGTTAAATTTCTTACTACCTCCATCCTCATTTATGGCCTTACTGCCTCAAGTAGCAGCATCTTGCCTGGTCTCTATATGTGAATGTCATCCCATTTCCAGTCACCTGCTAAAGCTCAGCTAGATTAAAATTTTCAACACACACTGTTGATAGCATCACATCATCTCCAGATTCTTCAGAAGCTTCCCCTTTGCCAATCTAATAAAGACTTCATTGGCAGCCAAAGAAGTCCAAAATCTAATTTCATCTATCTTTTCATTACTTTAGTACAAGTACCCAGTATTTTAATCTGTTTAGTTTTTACTGTTCACCTCAAAGTGTTCATTAATATTAGTTAAAGACTGTTACTATGGTAGTAACAATTATTCTTAACACGTGTTTGACTGGAAGTCTGCTTCTGGTCATAAAGAAGTAATTGGTAGAAGAGGGCCTCTTAACGGCATGAGTGGCTGTAACGCCGAACAAGTATATGAGGCACTAGTTTCCAAGACTGCACAGCAGGTGGTGCAGGACTTGATTCTTGAGAGAAAAGAAACAGAAGAGAGGAGACTCCAATTTATCCCAGCTTTCATTCTAGAAGTGGTTTCCCAACACGGACACAAAGGAGAGAACGTGGATGTCTCTCTCTGAGTTAAGGAGCAGGTACCAGAGTTTGAAACTTCTAGAACTTGAACAGCTGGGTATCAGAGAAGAGGAAAATGTACAATTTTCATGTGATGACCCCTCATGCAGAGGATGAGACCCCAAAAGGCTGTAAATAGAACAGCTTCTTTGGAAGGCAGAGCTGAATGGAGATATCAGAGGTTATGTGGTCCTGAGTGATGCTGGAGTCCTGGTCATCCAGAAGAAAATAGGCCTACTGAGCACCTAAGACATTCCATTGAGACCCCACAGAAAGCCACATTTGGAAACAAGAACCACAGCCGAGAGTAAAACTGATCACCTAGTCCTAAGGAGAGAAACAGAATGCATTGGTACTATCAAATCATAAGATCAGGTCTGAGTCTGGGGTGTTTTCTACCCCCAACTGCTAATTCTCTGAATCTCTGGATACCAACTGGGTGTTCAGTAATTCAGTTCTGACACTAACAACCCAGAGTTAATGGAGACCCCACAAGTTAAATACTCATTTCAGCAAGTTTGCACCTTGCTTCACATGTGAATCACACGCCCCAGGAGCCACCTGTACTGCTGACCAACCAGCTGTAAACTAGGGATTCCCACAACCCCCTCTCAGGTCTTATAATTTGCTAGAATGACTCACGGAAATCAGGAAAATGATTTACTTACTGTTACTGGTTTAATATTAAGGATATAACTCAGGAACAGTGAAACAGAAGAGATGCATAGGGCAAGAAATGAGAGGAAGGGGGGAGGGCTTTCATGCCCTCTCAGCCTGCCTCACCTTCCCAGCACCTTAATGTGTTTCCCAACCCCAAAGCTGTCTTGAACCCCATCATTTAGGGTTTCGGAGGGTTTTGTTGAGGTTTCGTTATATAGGCATCATTGACTAAATCATTGACTGCCGTTGATTGACTCAGTCTCCAGCATCTCTCCACTGCTGCCCTCTTCCTCCATGTTGGGAGCTGGGGCTAAAATTCCAAACTTCTGATCAAGGCTTAGTCTTTCTTGTAACCAGTCACCATCCTGAAGGTATCTGAGAACTGTCAATAGTTTGCTTCATTAGAAGAGTAGACACTCCTATTACCCTTATATGGAAGTTCCAAGGGATTTAGGTGATCTGTGCCAGGAACTCAGGACAAAAACCATACACACACACACACACACACACACACACACACACACCACACTGAGAGAATCAAGATACTCTGTAATTCAGCTACCTGTTAGAGAAAAAATTAACACACTTTATTGGGGAACATAATAACTCGCAGTTCCTACAATGAATCATCACAAAAGAGAAAAATACAGAAATATGGAAGATTAAACCCAACCTTATTAAAAATTATATTAAGTGTAAATGGGCTAAACATTCCATTTCAAGGGTAGAAATTGTCATATTGTGTAAAAACAATACTAAACTATATGCTGTCTACAAGACTGTGCTTGAAATATAATGTCATAGATAATTTTGAAAATAAACAGAAAAAAAAGTTATTTAATACAAATAGTAAGCATAAAAAAGCTGGTGTCAGATCATTAATTTAAATAATTGATTAATCACTGACAAAGTAGACTTTGAGGAAATAGAAATTAATAGAGATAAAAGATGTCTTTACCTAGAGGCAGAAAGCTATAACAATCCTAATGTGTGTACGCATAAAAACAGAATTTCAAAATATATGAAACCAAAACTGATGGAACTAAAAGGAGAAATAGAAAATGCAGTTGGAGATTTTAGCAAGTAATACAAGTAAATGAAAATCAGTATGTATCTTGAAGGTTTGAACAATGTGTGTGGTTTTGTTGTAAAGGCAGTTTATCAGTGAAACACAATAAAATTGAGAAATCCACTCTTATCTTCAGAGTCAACTGATTTTGGTTGAAAAGACACCAAGGTATTTTGATGAGAACAGGAAAATCTGCAATAGATAGAGGAGGAAAAATTGGATATTTGTGTAGGGAAAAATTGACTTGACCATACCTCACGTGATACACAAAAATTAACGGAAGATAAATAATAGATTGAATTTGAAAAGCTAAAAGTATAAGGTTTCTGTATCTTTTCTACTGATTTTCCTAACAGTGTCTTTTACTATGCATATTTAAAAACATTAAAAAATCCAAATTGACTTTTTAAAATCTGTAATTAGAACTTTCCTGTTCTCTGTAAGAAATCTTTTCCTATGACAAGATTATTCTCTATGGCAAGGAAAATACAGCATGTGGACTTTTCATAGATTACAGGTAGGAGTCTAACTGGGGTAACCATTTTGTAGAAAATTCTGATAGTTAAAAAAAAAAAAAAAACTTAACCATCTACCTACCACATTCCCCAGTGATTCTACTCTTAGAAAAATAGAAACATATGTTTAAAGAATAGTGACACCAGGATTTCATAGCTTTGTAATAATAGCCTCTGACAGAAAACAATGAAAATACCCATGATAGATAAGCACATTATGGTACAGCCATGGAATGGAGTATCGCCCATCAATTAAAAGGTATACATTCTTCTGAAACATATAACAATATGAGTGAACCTCAAAAAGTCATTTTGCTGAGCAGAAGATGCTGCGCAAAATTAATTTATGATTCTATTATATACAGTTCAAAATCAAGCACAACTATACTACAGTGACAGACAGTGGTTGTGGGTTGTGGGCAAAGGGGCATGAGGATACTTTAAGAGGTGAGAGAAATGTTCTCCATCTTGATTCAGGTGTGAATTACCTGGTTGTATGCATTTAACAACTTATCAAATTGTATAATTAAGATATGTGCATTTCACTTTAGGGAAATTTTATCTCAATTAAAAAAAAACTACTTCAGTAAATTCAGTTTGACCTGGAAGAAACAAATATGTGAGAAAAATACCTTTGAACTCCCCCTCTCTGCATTTTTATCTTATTCTTTTTAATTTATTTTCTTCCATTTAAATTTTTCCAGCCTTCTAAGCCCATGCAGATGGCTTCTCTGGGAATTACCCTCCATCTAGTTGTGTGCGTTCATATAGCAGCTATCAGAAATTATTATGCATTACAGCTGTTAGCATAAAGGATATATATGCAAATGCAAAAAGTACACTACTTAAGGCAAATAATATACCTGTTTGTTCAAGAAAAAATAATTAATCCAGGCATTGGGCTCAGAGTTATAGAATCTAAAGAAAACATAGTATATTGGTCTTTAAGGCTGTTTTTGTTTTGAATGAATGTGTTCGGTGAATGAATCTATTATTAGAATTTAATCTTCAGCATTTAAATTATGGTTTATATACACAATGGAATACTACATGGCAATGAGAAAGAATGAAATATGGCCTTTTGTAGCAACGTGGATGGAACTGGAGAGTGTGATGCTAAGTGAAATAAGTCATACAGAGAAAGACACATACCATATGTTTTCACTCTTATGTGGATCCTGAGAAACTTAACAGAAGACCATGGGGGAGGGGAAAGGAAAAAAAAAAGAGGTTAGAGAGGGAGGGAGCCAAAACATAAGAGACTCTTAAAAACTGAAAACAGGGGCGCCTGGGTGGCTCAGTCAGTTAAGCGTCCGACTTCCGCTCAGGTCATGATCTCGTGGTCCATGAGTTCGAGCCCTGCGTCGGGCTTTGTGCTGACAGCTCAGAGCCTGGAGCCTGTTTCAGATTCTGTGTCTCCCTCTGTCTCTGGCCCTCCCCCGTTCATGCTCTGTCTCTCCATCTCAAAAATAAATAAACGTTAAAAAAAATTGAAAGAAAACCAAAAAACTGAAAACAAACTGTGAGTTGATGGGGGGTAGGTGATGGGCATTGAGGAGGGCACCTGTTAGAATGAGCACTGGGTGTTGTATGGAAACCAATTTGACAATAAATTTAATATTAAAAAAATTAAAAAAATAAAATAGTAGATCATCAAAGAAAAAAAATAATTTAATCTTCAGCATTCATACTCAATAATATGTTTCCAGACATTAAGAATAACAAAGAACTTATACAACTCAACACACTCACACACACACACACACACATACACACACAACAATGTGATTAAAAACTGGGCAGAAGGCTTGAATAGACATTTTTCCAAAGAAGACACACAGATGGCCAACAGACACAGGACAAGATGCTCAACATCACTCATCATCAGGGAAATGCAAATTAAAACCACAATGAGACATCACCTGACACTTGTCAGCATGGCTAAAATCAAAGGCAAGAACCAGCAAGTGTTGGCAGGCATGCGGAGAAAAAGGAACCCTTGTGCACTGTTTTGTGAGAATGTAAATTGGTGCAGCCACTGTGGAAAACAGTATGGAGGTTCCTCAAAAAATTAAAAATAGAAATATCATATGATCCAATAATTCCACTACTGGGCATTTACCTGAAGAAAAAACACTAATTCAAAAAGATCTATGCATCTTTATGTGTATTGCAGTATTATTTACAGTAGTTAAGATATGGAAGCAACTTAGGTGTAGATATATATATCACGTCCATATCCATTCATCTACTGATGAATTATAATGGAGGATTATGCAGCCAAAAAAAAAAGGGTAAAATCTTGTCATTTGTGACAACATGGATGGAAGCTGTTAATGCTAAGTGAATACGCTAAGAGGTATTATGCTAAGTGAAATAAGTCAAATAGCAAAAGACAAGTCCCATATGATTTCACTTGTGTGAAATCTAAGAAAGAAAACAGAGGTGCCTAAGTGGTTCAGTTGGTTAAGCATCTGACCCTTGACTTGGACTCGGGTCATGATCTTGCAGTTTGTGAGTTCAGGCCACATGTCAGGCTCTATGCTGACAATGCAGAGCCTGCTTGGGATTCTGTCTGTCTCTCTCTCTGTCCCTCCTCTGCTTCCTCACTCACTATCTCTCTCTCATAATAAATAAAAATAAACTTGAAAAAAACCCCAAAAGAACAAATGAACAAAAAGCAGAATCAGACCTCTAAATACCAGAGAACACTGATGGTTGCCAGAGGGGTAGGAGGTTGGGGATGTGTAAAATGGGTGAAGGAGATACAGGCTTCCACTTATAGAACGAGTAAGTCACGGGAATAAAATATACATTATAGACAGTATAGTCAATGCCATTATAATAGTGTTGTATGGTGACAGATGGTAGCTACCCTTGTGGTGAACATAGTATAGAGAAGTTGAATCACTCTGTTGTATACCTGAAATGAGTGTAACATTGTGTGTTAGCTATACTCAAGTAAAAAATTTCAGAAAAATAACAACAGTGATGGCTTATAAAATATGGCTCCTGACTTTAAGGATCTCCCAGCCAATATTCAAGTGAAACAACTGAGTAAGAAACTTACAAAAATTTAGAAGGGTATCAAATGCTACATAAGATCAAAAGAAGCAGAATGAAGGAAGTTTCTGGTTGGCATGCCCAGGTGAGGAGCTTTAAGTTGAGACCTTATAATCTTAACAGCTTTGGAGTATTGCTGAGATTTCATTAGTTTTGATGTGTAGAAACAGTAATTATATATTGTTCAAGCTAGTACCTGGTTGGGAAGTGTTTCTGGCAAGAGGGGGTATGGAAGGACCCCAAGGAAAACAAAGTGTGTTGCATTCAAAGAATGGAAAATTTAGTTCAGTTCCAGTAAGGCTGAACTGTGGGGTGAGAGCTGAAACTGGAACGGCACACAGGGTCAGAATTGTAGAATCAGTCCACCATTTTTTTTCCAGATGGGTAAGGAGAACAAGCAGACATTAGAGAAAGAGGGAGAAAGAAAAGCCCTAAAACTTCAAGCCCCGACACAAGAAACGATGACCACAACCAAAGCTTCATTTGGCCTTCACATGTCTTACGTTTGATATTTTGGAGGGGCCACCACCCATCTGGGGATAATCAACTGAACAGGCATCATGAGACCTCGTTCCAATGTTCCCTGTTCCCATTCCTGTTCCAGTCAAGGAGCTGTTTACTGGGTGGTGCTCTTGCATTAACGTACGCACTAAGACTTGAAAGCTCTAATGCATTTAGCAAATGTGGGAATTGTGTCTGGATATGTATAGTCCACACCTAAGCTTCTTCTGCAGGAGTTAGGGATCCATTTTAATAGTGTGTACTCTATTAAGAATATTTGCAATATATATATATATATATATATATACACACACACACACACACACACACACACACATATACATATATATTGCGTACGATTTGTGCACATTTTACTGAAATGAATTTTTAAAACTTTTTATTAAAATGTTAAATCTTAAATGCTATCCTATTATACTCACCAATATCTAATTCATTATAGATCCCTAAATTCTTTTTGCTTATCCTTTGTATACTAAATAAAAATGTGACTCGTTTTTATTACACAAAACCTCAGCTTATAAAATTTCAAATTTTGTACCTGTTTTTGAAACACTTAGCATCCAAAAATGCCACATGGTCAGGAAATGTGTTCATATAGTGCCGTGTAAATTTTTAATTCACTAATTTGTCACTTCCTCCCGTTAGCAATCAGCCGTCATTTATGAAGAGCTTACAAGCTAAGTGCCTGGAGAGAGAGGGCTTAAGTGACTTTAAGACATTGACTTTAATTTTTTTAGGACCTGGACCAAGATGAGGGA
The DNA here is from genome assembly GCF_046562875.1 of Panthera onca. Classification (NCBI taxonomy): domain Eukaryota; kingdom Metazoa; phylum Chordata; class Mammalia; order Carnivora; family Felidae; genus Panthera; species Panthera onca. The sequence goes on along the minus strand of NC_138339.1, from coordinate 9,319,125 downwards.
TGTCAGGGCTTTTCAGTTTAGTGAGCTTCCCACTGAATACAGCAATACAGAATAGAAGAGGAAAGATGGACTTTCCAGTAATGGATTCTGTTCATTTGTTAGTTGTCAGTAATTTGACTTGCCTCCTTCTGGTCCAGTCTAGAATGGCAGATGACCTCAGAATGTACCATCACCATCAAGCTTCTGTAATATCCGTGATGTTCAGACAAGCTTGACGTAATGCATACTTACTTATGTCTTATTTTTGCTGTTGGTCTTGATCTCCACTTCTAGAGATTGTATTCTTTGTCATCTGTGGAAGGTTAGCGACACCAACTTCATGTAGTGAAGACATGTGTCAGTGTGAACACACATACATATACGTGCAAGGTGTGTTCAGTACATATGTGTTACACATACTTGGTAAAGAATCTTCAGTTTTACAATCTTTATAATAGGTAATATTTACAACCCTTATAAAATTTGAAGGGGGAATTTACTATAATTTGTGGATGTAGAGATTCAGAGAATAAATGTTGCAGAATGGATAAATGAAAGATGGATGATAATTGTTTGAAAAATAAAAAAAATTTACTTTTGATCATAAAAATAAATGACATTCTTCTGGATGGTGATTTTAAGAAGATGATTTTCAACTACTTTAAAGATAATTATAAACATCTATATGACAAAAGTCATAGAGTTAATAGGAAACAACCCAGATTTTTATGTCATGTCAAATACAAAGCATTGAATTTATGAGTATTTGAATTTTATGTGCAAGAGACTTATCAAAATGATTTTGAAAAATATTTTGACTAGCATGGCAATGAAAAAAGGCATTTAAAACGTACTTGTGAAAAAAGATATTAATCTGAAAAATGGCTTTTTGTATTGTCAGTCTTTAGACTAATTGTCACTAATTGTCACTACCTGTAACTGTGTGACTAAATGTCAGAATCACAAACACTATTTGAATTATTGCCAAAATTTGAGACACATTAAAATGAAGACACACCATTATTTTATGTACCACTAAGAGATAAAGGACAAAAGGAAGGAAGAAGAAAAGAAGCAAAGGAAGGAAGGGAAAGAGGGAGGAGGAATAGGAGGGAGAGGAAGGGAGGGAGGAAAGAGAGAGGAAGGAAGGAAGGAAGGAAGAGAGAGAGGGAGGGATGGAGGGAGGGAGGGAGGAAGAGAGAGACAGGTAAGAAGGAGGAAGGAAGGAAGGAAGGAAGGAAGGAAGGAAGGAAGGAAAGAAAGAAAGAAAGAAGGAAAGAAGGCAGGCCAGCCAGGGCATGAAGCTTTCTTGGTACTTAATTTTTTTTAATTTTATATATATTGGAAAAGGTCTTTTAGATTCATCTAGGTATACAGTTTTCATTATGTGGTACACACTTTTATTTTTAAGTTTATTTATTTGAGAGAGAGAGAGAAAGAGGGAGCAAGAGAGAGTGAGAGCATGAGCTAGCCACAGGGGGTTTGGGGGGCAGGCAGACAGACTGGGAGAGAGAGAATCCCAAGAGGTTCCGCACTGTCAGCACAGAGCCCAGTGTGGGGCTCGATCCCATGAACCGTGAGATCATGACCTGAGCCAAAATCAAGAATCATACGCTTAACCAACTGAGCCACCCAGGCGCCTCACATGCTCTACGTTCTTAAAAATGGAAGGGATTATTGTACATTCTTAAAAAATGAAAATCTAAGCTCGGCAAGTTGTTTATTCCCAAAACTTCTCCAGAGTCTTTCTCTTCTGACTCACTTTTGATGTTTTGTCATCAGCATCTCTGTTTTCCACATGCCACCATCCATCCCCAGCAGCACCGAAGCGGTGAGGGCACAGAATCCTTTTAAGAAGTGTTTCCCAGTTGCCTCTGTGATTGTCCTTTGAGCTGCTGTGACATATTCTGCAAGTTTTGTTTTCTTGATCTCCCCAGAATGTCCCTGGAGGGTTTACAGACAACAGCTAGAACTGATAGTCCTTCCTCAATGTCCTTCAAGAGTGTTTTGAGGGACACACAGGGGCCACTTTCCCCTGGGTGCAGGACTTGAGAAGAGCACCATGACCACCATCTACCTACAAGGGATCGTAAGAAGCTACTGGCTTTACATCTGGCTACTCCTTTGTCATTCTCCTTTTTGTTTGTGGTCGTATGCTTAAATTCAGGGATGTTAATAGTTTATCTTATGAAGCTCTGCTTTAAAGCTTACCTGGACAGGAGAGAGAGATGGAAAAGATCTTTCCCTCTGTAGGTTTCCACGGTTCACGGGTCAGGAGGAGCAAACATTCTCTCTTGAGATGGAGGGCTGGTGGCTTCACTGGCCATGGGAGCGTAATGTAGGTTTGGAAAAGCCTCTGTGGTGGCTGAGACAGGGAATCTAGAAAAGAGAGAGCCTTCAACAAATAGGCTGAAAATCAAAAATGGGGTTGTGTAGTGGTTCTAGTCCACAGGAGCATGGAATTTTTCTCTGGCTCAGCAGTGAGTGCAGAGGCAGAGATGGTGTGGGGCTGGCTAATCAAAAGTGGAGGTTTCATCATACAGCAAGTGGCAAAGGAAAGTCGGAAGTCCCCTACCACTCTTACTTTCTTGAATGGCGTGTAGTATTAGTTATTGCAAAGGGTGACACTGCAAACAGAATCATGGAAAGAGCAGAGACGTTAAACCGCTTATGGATTGTACTTCTGCGTAACATGCCTGTGGACGAAAACTGAACAAGCATACGTGAACGTAAATTAAAAAGATCCAGTTCATCTTGCTTGGGACGTTGTTCTTCTTTGACTGCAATACTCCTGGGCCAATTGATAGGTACTTGTCTTTTCTGTAATTCTGCCCACGTTCTAAAACCCTGAAAACGATTTCGAATGGAATGGCTTGGTGGCACTTTAAAGCTAAAATGATTTGTTGTTGTTGTTGTTGTTTTTAGCTAAATCAAAGAGGAACCTGCTACAAGTACAGCCTTCACCATGTTGCTACAAAACTAAGTCAAAGATCGGTGACTCAGTACCTCCCATATTAAAAAACAAATGAATGTGTGTCATCATTGAAAGAAAAAAAAATAACAGAAACTCAGAAACCTTGGAGCCACGTGAGCAGCCATTTCAGTAACTGAAACCACAAGTGTGTGTAATATTTACTTCCTGGGCAACCATACATGGGCTGCTTAGGGCTGCTTCTCGTGCATTGGGATTGATCTCGTTTGCTTCCTCAGCCCTGAATGAAAATAATCAATGGATATAGCAAAGCTTTCTGCCATTTGAGTTGTGAGTTATCTCAGGAAAAAAAATACGTGACCCTGAGCTGAACACTGAATGTCTTTCTTAAACATTACCTATTAGTGTAATTTATTATGGAATGCTTTTAAGTGAAGTTGGAAGGATTAATCATGACAGAGAGAAGAGGCATAAACCCGTCCTCATACTTCTCCTTTCATTTACAAATATGAGTTGTACATCCGTAGTGTGGCAAACAGAGCCCCATTGGGTGATATGTGCCTGTCTTCTCAATTGAATGGATCGTCTCATTTTGCAGGATGTAGGGGAGCTATGGCGCTCTTTCATAATAAAAGATCCAGGGAATGATAAGCAGTAGCTGACTGAATGTAAGACTGTCGGTGCCTGGTGTTTCCTTAACAGATTAGACAGTACCCACCTGAAAAAAAACAAAAACAAAAACAAAAAACAAAATAGCAGAAGCTCTCTTACTAGAAGCATTCCCACTGGTGTGGGATATAAGACAGGTATGTCTGATGCAGAGTCTGTTGAAAATTGCTCAGGAAAAAATATGGTTCAGGAAGGGCTAACCCAAACTTTTCTTTTTTTGAGAAGAATATAAAATGATGAATTTTGGATATTGAGAAACAAAACCTAGATTTTTTTTTTGATGAACTTCCTAAATAACCTAGGATGATCAACTGATAAATGATTGGGATTTATCACTTTTCAACAGGGTAGCAAGATAATCTGCAAAAACCAGTGCTTTCCTGTATGCTAGCAATAACAACATAAAAACGAATGAGAGAAGTTCCCAGTCACAGATATCAATGTATATGAAGAGGTAGAAATATACTTTATCCATGATTTGAACAGTAGTTGAGAGCTTAGTGTTCAAAAGTCATGGGTTCTGGAACTAAGGGAGTATAATAAAAATACCAGCTTTGTTCCTCTTTGGCTGTGTGATATGAAATCACTTAATTTAAAGAGACATCTCTGTGCCATCATTCCAAACCTGTGAAGTGAAAATGATAATAATGATGCCAATGCCATCGGGTCATGGTGAGAATTAAACTAATTAGTATTTATAAGGCATTCAAATAGGTGCCTACAATGTGGTAAGTACTCTATAAATATTAGTTGTATTAACAGTATAAAACTTTAATGAAGAACGAATAATTTGGTAAAGGATGATCATAATACTGAACAGGAAGACTTACTATTCAACACTGTCAATTCTCCCCAACTAAATATGTAGATTGAATCTCAATCTGAACCCAGTCTCTGCAAGAGTCTGTACAACAGAAGGGATGCACTGTAGTCATATGGGGTACACAGTTTAGAATCAGGTGACCTGGGTTCCTTATTTCATGATTCCCGTTTTCATTCTCCTGATTTGTGAAGCAAATGTAATAAAAAAGTATACCTCATATGATTAGAGTATCTGTGTCGATAAAGCCTTTATCACAGTGCCTGACCCATACAAAACAAACTATGAGTAATAGTGAGTTGTTGTTACTAATATGTTTGGGGGAAAAAAAGAGATTTTACTAAAAAAAATAATTGAAAAGATTAGCAAAGTGATTTTTTTTAATAAGAGGAAGTGAGGAGAAGTTTGATGATTCAGGGAGATTATTCTTCTAGACCTGAAAATGTGTTAGCCTTCTACAGCGATTAGAACTGAAGGGGCACCTGGGTGGCTCAGTCGGTTGGGTGTCCGACTCCAGTTCAGGTCATGATCTCGCAGTTTGTGAGTTTGAGACCCATGTCGGGCTCTGTGCTGACAGCTCAGAGCCTGGAGCCTGCTTCGGATTCTGTGTCTCCCTCTCTCTCTGACCCTCGCCCGCTCATGGTCTATCTCTCTCTGTCTCTCAAAAATAAAAAAAAAAAAAAGAAAAGAAAAGAACTGTGTGGCATAGTTTCAACAATGAAAAGGTGAATGAAGCTGAAGACAGTGACGAGTACACAGTAGCCCTGTTTTGTGTCCCTCCTTGAAGCATTTTACATGTAGTGACTGCTGTTACCCCTGAGTTACAGGCGTATGGGGAGGTGAAGTGACCTGCCCAAGGCGTATTGAGTATCATAGTGACATTGGATCTGGGCATCTGGTTCTGGAATCCATACTCTCCTCTGAGGCCCTAGGAGATATTACTATTTAGTGGAGTTGAAATTTTCGATCATTGGAGAGTATTTGAAGAGTTCAGTAAATAGTGGCAGGATAGCCAACCAATTGGGATGACACACATCCGTATAGAATGTAATTCTATATATGTAGAGTATAACTATATATATATATATATATATATATATATAGAGAGAGAGAGAGAGAGAGAGAGAGAGAGAGAGAGAGAGAATGTAGCTATATATCTATATCTGTGTATCTATCTATGTATCTATGTATCTCTCTGTATGTATATAGAGATACATATATACAGTTATATTCTAGGAATCCAAATTCCTGATCAATAAATGATTTAACATGCTAAGTACATCTAAATAAACTTGGGGGCGTGATAATCGTGGGGAAGACTTTTCAAAGTATGGTAAGGTGTCAAGGGGAACCCAGATGGGGCTGTACATTCCGCTACTCTGAAAAATGGGCGGGTCATTGGCTTCATTGGCATTAATTAGCAAGAGCTGATAACCTTGGAGAGAGTGGCTTTTGAGGAAGATGTCTGAGCAATCATCCCTAAAAAGTGACAGCTGAGACATGGAGATTAACAGGGCAGGACCAAACGACCTAGCTTTGGCGGCCTGTGTGTATAGAGAGAACCCAGGTAGAAGTTAATTCCATTCCGTTCAGTTCATCCCAGCAATAGGCACACCTGCCATGTGCACTGTGCAGTGTTGTAAATACAGTAGTGGGAAAAATTAGTGTTTTCTCTGTCCTCATGGGGCTGGTTTATAGTCAACTGAGAGAGAATGAAAATCATATACGGAAGTATCATACAGTGTGCTAAGTGCTGGGAGAGAAGTCCAGGGTGCCGTAGGATAAAAAGGGCACTTAATCTAGATTTTGTGCCTGTAGAAGTCTTCCTAGAGAAAACAATATCTCGGCTAAGATCTGAAGGTAAAGTAAGATACAGCCACACACATCAGCTCCTTTTCCTCTGATTGTGAACACAGCTGTGTTTTATCCAAGTGGTGAAGCCAGAGACCTGGATTTCTAAGGATATAAGCAAATGAACCATAAGATACATAGGCTGAGAATCGGGAGCAAGATCTTGGCTGGGTGTGGAACTGAGGTGTCATTAAGCGAGCAGCTAGTGATGGACAGCATGACAAAGATTGTCAAGGGCCAGAGTGCAGAGTTAGCACAGTTCCTACTGCGGTGCTCTGAGGATCATCAACAGTTACGAGTGTTGAAACATAAAATTCAACTGAGAACATTTTAAAGATCTTATTGGCCTTATTCAGCAATTCATGAATTGGGCAGCATCCTGTCTGCAAGATAGGAAAGAGCCCTGATGAGCCGTACAAAATGGAGTCTAGGCAGTACAGGGGACAAAGAAGTTCCGAGCACAGAGTGGATTGATTCAAGAAGAGTCACCTTGCTTTGGGTGACACAGGGGTCTGTCAGGCAGATTACCTCACTGGTGCTGACCAGGACATTCCAGACTGACTAATTAAGATTATATTCCTGGGAGAGGCTGAAACCTCAGTTAAGATATTAAGTCTCCGTTTGGTGACCTGGGCTTTGCAAAGTGACTCCCTTTTGAGACTGCTGTTTCCTTTTTGATCTGGGACAGAGAATCCCAGAGAGTATTGTGAGAAAGGGGTATAATCAAATCAGGAGCACACTGGGAGAGCGGGTGTCATGGAAACCGGTGGAAGGAGGCTTTCACTTGTACGGGGCAGGTGACATGGGAGCATCACGGACAGACGGAGGATGTGAAGGCTCCGTCAGCAGACTGGTTCACAAAGGAGCCAGACCGCGGCCCGTGTGATTGGTGATTGGTGGGCTGGGCGAGGAGAGGATGTAGTGGGACGGTAGGTGGAACTGGGGACTCCACACAGCCTGCCTTCTCAGAACCGTGGTCTGTTCAGTTGGGCGTTTTTCCAGCAGTAATCATGTTGCTGGAACTCATACATGAAGTAGGCAGATGGCCTAATTGGATTTGTTGCCAGACAAGTAATGGAAGGAAAGTGGGCAAAGGAGTCGGGGGTACTTGAGAAAAGCCAGCTAAGTGTTTTAATACGGCGTGGTGTCTAGCTAAGGAAGGACAAGTGTGATCAGCACTAGAGTTTGCTGGGTGAGCGGAAATGTTGATATAGGACGGGACGATGGTTGTGGATCAAATGCCGCGTGAGTACAAGAACGGTTTTACTAGGCATAATGTTCTGGCAGTGTTAGAAGAACAGAAGGCTGAAAGGAAACAGAAGACAAAAAAGGAGAAGGCCTTTTGTTAAGAATCCTGTTGGGGCGCCTGGGTGGCTCAGTCGGTTGAACGTCTGACTTCCGCTCGGGTCTTGACCTAGCAGTTTGTGAGTTTGAGCCCCACATTGGGCTCTGTGCTGACAGCTCAGAGCTTGCTTTGGATCCTCTGCCCCCCTCTCTCTGCCCCTCCCCCATTTGCACACGCACTCTCTCTCGAAAAATAAATAAACATTAAAGAAAAAAAGGATCTTGGGGCACCTGGGTGGCCCAGTCGGTTGAGCGTCCGACTTCGGCTCAGGTCATGATCTCACAGTCTGTGAGTTCGAGCCTCGCATCGGGCTCTGTGCTGATGGCTCAGAGCCTGGAGCCTGCTTCCGATTCTGTGTCTCCCTCTCTCTCTGCCCCTTCCCTGCTCATGCTCTGTCTCTCTCTGTCTCAAAAATAAATAAAAACATTAAGAAAGAAAATTAAAAAAAAAGAAAAGAAAAAAAGGATCTTATGACTTTGTGGCCTGCATGTACTCTGCTGCTTTCTTGTCCTGGAGGCTTATCCGTAGAGAGAAGGAAGAGAGAGCCCGGTGTATGTGAGGACTGAAGACTCCCCAAGGGTCAACAGCTTTGTGAGCCCTAAGGGACAGCACCCTGAACCAGTTTGCACCTTTTGCAGTTGGGGGTTGTGACTACAGTAAGAGGCCATGCAGCTTCAGAGGACTCACCGTCCTTAGACATTCTCAAGATGGCTCGGGCAGAAGGCTTGGTCCTCCGACATGCCCAGGAATTATGAGGCAGGGAAGAGGAATTTTCCTTAGCAGATAAGAACAAAAAGACAAACTGAACAAAAATATTTTAAAATATTGAATAGGGGTGCCTGGGTGGCTCAGTTGGGTAAGCATCTGACTCTTGGTTTCAGCTCAGGTCATGAGCTTTGCACTGACAGTGTGGAGCCTGCTTGGGATTCTGTCTCTCTCCTCTCTCTCTTTTAAAATAAATAAATAAACTTTAAAAAATAATTAAAAGTAAAATAGAATATTGAGTAAATAACATTGGGTACTAAGAAGTGGAAAGCTAGGGACTTGCATGCATTTTTGGTAGAATGGTAATTGAAGACAATTTGTAAGTATGAATCAAAAGTTATATATATAATATATATATATATATCTTTTCTCCCCTCAGAGAATCCCCCATAAAATTTCTTGCAGGGCTGGTTTAGTGGTCACAAACTCCTTTAATTTTTGTTTGTCTGGGAAACTTTTAATCTCTCCTTCTATTTTGAATGACAGCCTTGCTGGATAAAGAATTCTTGGCTGCATATTTTTCCGATTCAGCACATTGAATATATCTGCCCCCTCCTTTCTGGCCTGCCAGGTTTCTGTGGATAGGTCTGCTGCAAACCTGATCTGTCTTCCCTTGTAGGTTAGGGACTTTTTTTCCCTTGCTGTTTTCATGATTCTCTCCTTGCCTGAGTATTTTGTTAATTTGACTATGATATGCCTTGTTGATGGTTGGTTTTTGTTGAATCTAATGGGGGCCCTCTGTGCTTCCTGGATTTTGATGTCTGTGTCTTTCCCCAGGTTAGGAAAGTTTTCTGCTATGATTTGCTCACATAACCCTTCTACCCCTATTTCTCTCTCTTCATATTCTGGGACCCCTATAATTCTGATGTTGTTCCTTTTTTTTTTAAATTTTCTTTTAGTGCTTTTATTTATTTTTGAAGGAGAGAGAGAGACAGAGCATGAGCAGGGGAGGAGCAGAGAGAGAGGGAGACACAGAATCAGAAGCAGGCTCTAGGCTCTGAGCTGTCAGCACAGAGCCCGACGCGGGGCTCGAACTCGCAAACTGGGAGATCATGACCTGAGCCGAAGCCAGACACTCAACCGACTGAGCCACCCAGGCACCCCTGATGTTGTTCCTTTTTAATGATGTACTGATTTCTCTAATGCTCAAATCATGCTCTTTTGCCTTAATCTCTCTCTTTTTTTCTCCTTTGTTATTCTCTATAGGTTTGTCCTCTATGTTGCTGATTCTCTGTTCTGCCTCGTCCATCCTTGCCGCCGTTGCATCCATCCGTGATTGCAGCTCAGTCATAGCATTTTTAATTTCATTCTGGCTATTTTTTACTTCTTTTATCTCTGCAGAAAGGGATTCTAATCTATTTTCAATTCCAGCTAGTATTCTTATTATTGTGATTCTAAATTCTGGTTCAGACATCTTGCTTGTATCTGTGTTGGTTAAATCCCTGGCTGTCGTTTCTTTGTGCTCTTTCTTTTGGGGTGAATTCCTGTTGAATTCTGTGGTTCAGATTGTGCAGATTGTTGTGTTAATCCTCCAATCAGTTTTCTAGGTGTGTAGGATGTTTTAGTGTTGGTCTGGCCATGTTTCATGGACGCGAGACACACAAAAAACTTCCATGCTGTCCCGCCATCTTGGCTCCTCCCCTGAATCTAGTTTTAAATTAACATGGCTAGAACCATTGACAGGAACTCATTCTAAGGAAATTTTCAGACAAGGATACAATGCCACACACTTAAAATGTATGTGTAAGAATCTATCACAGTGAGATGGTTAAGGGCTCTACTCTAGAGATTGACCCTCTTTTTGTTTTTTTTAATTTTTTAATGTTTATTATTTATTTTTGAGAGAAAGAGAGAGAGAGAGAGGGAGAGAGCAAGCAGGGGAGGGGCAGAGAGAGAGGAGGACCCAGAATCCGAAGCAGGCTCCAGGCTCTGAGCTGTCAGCACAGAGCCCAATGTGGGGCTTAAACTCATGAGCCATGAGATCATGACCTGAGCTGAAGTCTGATGCTCAAACAAGTGAGCCACCCAGGTGCCACTAGCAACTGACCCTTCTGAATTTGGATCTCAGCTTTGCTATCTGTTTTTCCTCGATGACCTTGGGAAATTCTTTAATCTCCTTAAACCTCATTTCAATGATCTGTAGAAAGGGTGCACTGATAATGACTACCTAGAAAGTTGTGATTGGGGCTGTGATGCTGCATGTGAAACTGAACACAGAAGCTGGACATAACATGGGAAATGCTCATTCCATTTTAATTATGCTAAAAAAGGTGAGAGGGAGGGGATAGGAAGTGAGAAAAAGGAAGATAAGGAGGGGAGGAGAAAAACATGGAGGGGAGGAGGGTAGATTAATCACAGCCACCTGGTGAAATAAAATACAGTACATCTCTAAAATGGAAAACTTTGCAGCCATTAGAGTTGCATTCTGTATTTATGCATAGTGACAAGAACACCTGTAGAAGACAGGTTACTTTCCCCATGATTTCAGTTTATTTATCATATAAACACTGCTATTATTTTGAAATTGCAGTCCAGCAGCACTAATTATTTTTCTTTTTAAATCAGTTTATCGATGTATAGTTTACTCACAGTAAAATGATACGTTTTTTATGTTATTTGCTTTACTTTTTTAAATTGAGGTGTAATTGACTTGTAGCATTATATTAGTTTCAAGCGTGCAGTGTAATGATTTGACATTTGTGTATATTGCAAAAGGATCACCTCAGTAGGCCTAGTTAATATCCATCACCATGTATAGTTATGATTTTTTTCTTGTGATGAGAACCTTTAAGATCTGCTTTCTTAGCAACTTGCAAATGTACAGTATAGCTATATAAACTATAGTCAGTCAACATCACTCATCATCAGGGATATACAAATCAAAACCACTATGAGTTACAACCTCACACCTGTAAAAATGGCTAAAATTAACAACACAGGAAACAACAGATACTGGCGAGGATGCAGAGGAAGGTAAACCTTCTTGCACTGTTGCTGTGAATGCAACCTGGTGCAGCCACTGTGGAAACAGTACGGAGGTTCTTCAAAAAGTTAAAAATAGAACTACCCTATGACCCAGCAATTGTACGACTAGGTATTTACACAAATGATACAAAAATACTGATCCAAAAAGGCGCATGCACCCTGCTGTTTACAGCAGTATATCAACAGTAGCCAAGTTACAGAAAGAGCCCAAATATCCATCAACTAATGAATGGTAAAGAAGAAGTGGTATACACACACACACACACACACACACACACACACAATGGATTATTACTCAGCTGTCAAAAAGAATCAAGTCTTGCCATTTGCTATGACGTGGATGGAGCTAGAGTGTATTATGCTAAGCAAAATAAATCAGTCACAGAAAGACAAATACCATATGATTTCACACATATGTGGAATTTAGGGAACAAAATAGATTAATCTAGGAGAGGGGGGATAATAGGGAGGGAAGCAAACCATAAGGTACTCATAACTATAGAGAACAAACTGAGGTTTGCAGGAGGGAGGAGACAGAGATGGGCTAAATGGGTGATGGGCATTAAGGAAGCCTCTTGTCATGAGGACTGGGTGTTATATGTAAGTGATGAATCACTAAATTCTACACCGTAAACCAATTTTGCCATATGTTTTAACTAATGAGCATTTAAATAAAAACTTGAAATAAAATAACAACTGTAGTCACCATACTGTACATTATATCCCATGCCTTATTTATTTTATAATGTTGAAATTTGTACCTTTTGACTCCCATTTTGCCCACTCTCCCCAGCCCCACCTCTGGTAAGAACCAATCTGTCTTTTTTTAGATTCTGTATATAAGTGAGATCACACTGTTACTGACTTTCTCTGACTTGTTTTACCTTCAAGTTCCACCCATGTTGTTGCAAATGGCAACATTTCATTCTATTTTTATAGTTGAATCATATTTCATTGTGTTTATGTGTGTGTTCGAATATGAATATTCTAATGTGTATGGAAGGTTGTATATATTCCATTATATATATTTACATTATATGTGTACACGTGTACGATATGTGATATATATGATGTGGCACAGATATGATGTGTTATAGGTGTAGATACACATTCACACACATATACACACACATATGTACACACATATCACATTTTCTTTATCCATTCATCCACCAATAGACGTTTAGGTTGTTTCCATGTCTTGGCTATTGTAAATAATGCTGCAGGGAACACATGGGGTGCATTTATTTTTTCTACTTAGTGTTTTCATTGTCTTTGGATAAATATCTAGAAGTGGGTTTGCTGGATCATATGGTAGTTCTAATTTTATTATTATTATTTTTATTAGAGAGAGAGAGAGAGAAGGGAAGGAGAGAGAATGAGCAGGCAAGCAGGGGTAGGAGGAAGAGGGAGAGAGGGAGAGAATTTTAAGCAGACTCCACACTTGGATGGATCCCATCGTGGGACTGGATGGCATGACCCTGGGATCATGACATGAGCCAAAATCAAGAGTCAGATGCTCAATTGACTGAGCCACCTAGGTACCCCCCCCCCCCACTTTTAATTTTTTGAGCCATCTCCATACTGTTTTCTATAGTAGTCGCACCAATTTATATGCCAACCAATAGCATAAAAACATTCCCTTTTCTCTACATCCTTGACAACACTTGTTATCTCTTGTCCTGATATTAGCCATTCGGAAGGGTATGAGGGGATAGTTCACTGTGATTTTGATTTACATTTCCCTGGTGATTGGGGAGCATCTTTTTCTTTAGTTGAACATCTTTTCCTGTGCCTGTTGTTTGAATATATCTTCTTTGGAAATGTCTAGTCAGATCTCCTGCCCATTTTTAAATCAGATTGTTTGTGTTTTTCTATTCTATTGGATGAGTTCTTTATTTTGGATATTAATCTCTTATTAGATATATGGTTTGCAGGTAGTTTCTCCCATTCGGGAGGATGCTTTTTCAGTTCCTTTCCTGGATGGCTTCCTTTCCTGTGCAGAAGCTCCTGGGTTTGATGTAACTCTGCTTTTTTTGTTTTTGCTTTTGTTGCCTTTGCTTTTGGTGTAAAACCCCCCAAAATCATCACCAAGATTGGTGTTAGGAGCTCACCTTTTTACAAAAAAAAAATCTTCTAAAACAATTTTACAAAATCAGAGTATAAAACCAAGTAAATAGCGTGATATAATTTTTTAAGTTTTTATCTAAATTGCAGTTAGTTCACATACAGTGTTAACATTACTTTCAGGTGTACAGTATAGTGATTCAACACTTGCATACATCACCCGGTGCTCTCTTCCGTCACAGGTGCACTCCTTCATCCCTATCACTTTTTTCACCCATCCCCCACCCCACCTCCCCTCTGGTAACCATCAATCTGTTCTCTGTAGTTAAGAGTCTGTTTCTTCCTTTGTCTTTCTCTTCCTTTCTCTTGTTTTCTCCCCTTTGCTAGTTTGTTTTGCTTCTTACATTCCACATACGAGTGAAATCATATGGTGTTTGTCTTTCTCTGACTCGTACCATTTTTTATTTTGAAAATTATTACAAGATATAAATACAAATGAAGTTGTCTACTGTATTTTTCAGGTGATGTACTGCTGATTCTCTTTTTAATATTGTTTATTTTCAGAATATTTTACAGTAAGAAAGTAATATTTAGATGCTCAGTACACTCAAGAAACTTTTACTTTTTAAAAAAAAAACCTGCACGTGCACAAATAATACAGAAAATGTGTCTGAAAGTGCTATTAACTCTTAATTATTGCACCAAAAGAGAATCCGTTCCCTTTTGCTTAAAAGCTATAATGATAATTGGGAGATATTGAGATATCTCAAAAAATAATTATTAACATATGTATTAATTTATCATAAATAACTACAGAAAATGATCATAATGTCTCTTTTTTAAAAAAGTGCTTTGACAGTGAGCAGAATTTCTGGTATGTAGTTTTGTGTTACATAGCCTATTTTGTATTCTGTTGGGTCATGATATAATAAATATGTGGAAGGAATCATTATAGCTTAAAGTTTGTATATCAGGAAAAAAAGAATAGTTTGCTACTTGATGGTTTGAAAATACATCCATTAGTTTTCTGCCATCAAGTACAATGACTTCTCTCATGTCTGTATTCATAAAAACTATCTGTTCAAATGTGTGTATTTTGAGGTTGATTCTCAGTGTGGTTCATAGGTGACGAGCTTCAGCTGTCTACTTTTATGCCTGAAGGGACAAGTTCAATGATCGTGTGATGGACAGTCATGACCGATGTCCTCTCTCATTATGCTTTTGTAAAACCAGGATTTAAAAAAAAAAATTACATTGCTGGGTATCACTCACATGATTTAATTGTTACTGTAGTTAGAAATAACAATTACGGTTGTTTGTCTGAAACATGTTCTAACTACCCACAGCAAGGAGACAGATCAGTTTATCACCGTAAATATAGATCAGGTAACACTGGTCCTCATGTCCTGCATCTGGCACGAACACTCCTATTGGTCTTCCCCCTTCTGTTATCTACACTGTTTTCATTTTTTCTTATTGATCCATTTATTGATTCGGCCATTAATGAAACTTTCCCACTGTGGCCAAAAGTAATGAAGTTGGCCTCCGGACTAAGTGATTTTATTGTACTTCATGCACTGAATATTTAGGAAACAAAATCAAGGGCTTGCTTCCAGTCACTGGCCTATTTGACAAGTGGAATGAATCATTCCTTTTAAAATTCCCTTCTCTGCAAAAAGTTATTTTTTTTAGTATTTATTTACTTTTGAGAGAGAGAGAGAGAGAGACAGAGTGTGAGTGGGGGAGGAGTAGAGAGAGAGGGAGACACAGAATCCGAAGCAGGCTCCAGGCTCTGACCTGTCAACAGAGCCCGACACAGGGCTGGAACCTACGAGCCGTGAGATCATGACCTGAGCCGGCGTTGGATGCTTAACCAACTGAGCCACCCAGGCGCCCCTAAATGTTCAAGTTTTAAAAAAGTTTTTTTAATGTTTATTTATTTTTGACAGAAAGAGAGAGAGACAGGCTCCAGGCTCTGAGCTGGCAGCACAGAGCCCAACACGGGGCTCGAACTCAGGGACCTTGAGATCATGACTTGAGCCCAAGTCAGATGCCTAACCGACTGAGCCACCCAAGAGCCCCACAAAAAGTTATTTTCAATAATAATTATGAAATCAAATGAATATAATGACCTAAAGAAGAAAAGAAAATGAAATTTTCTTTGTACTTTGTATATTCAGGCAGATAAAAATAAATATTACAGTAGAAAAAAGGAAATAAGTAATAGCTCAATATTTCTTTATACATTAGAACAGTTATTGGAAAAAACATTACTTTTTGGTGTCTCGCAGTAATGAGTAGTATTACTGTTTAGCAGTAAGTTACAATTATATAAGAATAACAATTCAAACATATTTTCTATTGTAAAGTTGTTATTGAAAATAACAAGTAAAACATTACATGTGTGAACTAAAATTTGCACCCCTCCACCCCCCCCCCCACACACACACACAATATTACACCTTGTGTTTTACAATCTACTTTACTGGTTTAAATTTGAATTACGAGCAAAATGCAAAATGCTTCCGTGGAATAGAGTTTCTGATCAGTGTCTTTGCTGTCACGGTAACTGTACTACCCTGACTGGATCTGAAGGCAGGACTCTCCAGTACCATGAAGTATTGGACACAGACTGTACCCAAAGCAAGTTCAGACAGTCGGGACTGTTAGAAAACTCCTCTGGAAATGAACGCATGTAGCTGAGTCTGCAGGTTTTTGGGGTTGACTGTTATAGCAAGAGGTACATATATTACATATAATTAAATTTTTACAGTAACCACAGCAATTATTTAGAACTTAGACCCACAGAAAATGTAGGGGCTGTGTATTTGACCTGTGATGTTGCCTAGAGTTGCTGGCACATGGTGTAAAAGAAAAGCAGACTGAGTTCCAGTTATCTTATCATTAAATTCTCCGCAGACAAAACACACCCTTATTGCCTGTGCCCAAGTGCTGTCCCCAGTGGCCCAACCACAGGTATCCTGCTTCCTCCCACCTCTTCCTCCTCTGTTAAGACCTGGCAGGTGGCAACTGTTCTCCTGTCACCTCTTGGCCGTTACCTCTCAGCCCTCCTCCTTGCTCACTGTGCCTAATTCTACCACCTACTTTTTACACCCAGGTGCATACCAGTTTCATTCTACCTCAGGGCCTTTGCACTGCTCCTTCCATTTCCTGGAAAGTGTAACCCTCAGAAGCCCACATAGATGGCTTCCTCACCTCCTCCAACTCTTTGCTCAGTGTCACCTCCTTAAGGACACCGACTTTGACTACCCTGGTTGCTCTTGTAGCCTCCCTCTCTCTCATGTTCTACTATTCTTGCTTAAAATACATGATTAGCAGCTTCTAAGAGGACATAGTCTGTTGATTTGTCAGAATAATAATTATTTATTTTCTGCCTCCTGCTACTAGAATCTGAGTTCCATGAGGGCAGGGGGGTTTGTATGTTTTCATCACTGATGTAGTCCAAACCCCTGGGCAGTACGTGACACGTGATAAGTGCTCAGTCAATATTTGTTGAATAGCTACACCTAGATTTTTTTATTGTGTGGAATTGGGAAACAAAGTTGCTTCCAAAACTTTGTGTCTTTTTTTCACTTCTAAGAAACAATTTCCTTGCTTTTACATGTCAAGCCCATACAATTGAATATTCACCGAGAACAACAAACAATTACCCTAAGCCTTATGGGACAATGATGTGATTATGTTATGCAGCACAAAGAAAAGGCTTTGGGGACTGTGATGGAATCAATGAACAATATTATCATTTTTAAACATATAAATTGTTTTATATTACCTAAATGTACAATGTATAATACCTGAATATACAAGATATTTTAATAACCTTGTGAACAAGGCAGAATAAGGATTTCCTTTTGCTCTTGTTCGGACAAGGAGACAGACGCTGGAAGAGATTAAGTGACTTTCTGATGGGGGTGCCGTGGGCACTCACAGCAGAACGGACATTGCAGTGCTATTTTCCTTGTTCCTAGACCAGCGAAGTTTCCGGTGTGTGCATTTAACTCTTGCATTACAAACATTAGAGCAAAATGTCTGAGAGAATTAAAATGCATCTATCTGATGATTCAATGCCAGTAGGGAAACAAAACTATTCTACAGTTTCACGTGGAATGCCAAGAGGCGCAAGTAACTCACCTTTGCCGAAATCCTGTACTCAGGGTAGTCCTGAAGACGTGCATGGCAGCATTCAGAAAAGCATCTCCCCAACACCTTGAACTCACCTTGTGTCTCATGGTAAACCCTTGGATTTTTTTTTTTAATTTAAATTCAAGTTAGTTAACATACAGTGTAGTCTTGG
Organism: Panthera onca; assembly: GCF_046562875.1. NCBI lineage: Eukaryota > Metazoa > Chordata > Mammalia > Carnivora > Felidae > Panthera > Panthera onca. The sequence continues at coordinate 9,301,397 of NC_138339.1, read as the reverse complement.
CTTCAGGAATAGAACCCAGGGATTCATCTCTTACATATGACACCCATTCTCATCCTGAAAAATGCCCTCCTTAATGCCCATCACCCATCTAGCCCATCCCACCCCACCACTCCAGCAACCCTCAGTTTGCTCTCCTATTTAAGTGTCTCTTATGGCTTACCTCCCTCTCTGTTTTTATCTTATTTTTCCTTCACTTCCCCTATGTTCACCTGTTGAGTTTCTCAAATTCCACATATGAGTGAAATCATACGATATTTGTCTTTCTCTGATTTATTTCACTTAGCATAATACCCTCTAGTTGTGTCCACGTTGTTGCAAGTGGCAAGCTTTCATTCTTTTTCATCACCAAGTACTATTCCATTGTGTGTGTACATATATATATATATATATATATACACACACCACATCTTCTTTATCCATTCATCAGATGATGGACATTTGGGCTCTTTCTATAATTTGGCGATTGTTGGTAGCACTGATATAAACATTGGGGTGCATGTGCCCCTTTGAATCAGCACACCAGTACTAGGATAAATTCCTAGTAGCACAATTTCTGGGTCATAGGGTAGTTCTATTTTTACTTTTTTTTAGGAATCTCCATAGTGTTTTCCAGAGCGGCTACACCAGTTTGCATTCCCACCAACAGTGCAAAAGGGTTCCCATTTCTCCTCATCCTCGCCAACATCTGTTGTTTCCTGAGTTGTTAATTATAGCCTTTCTGACAGCTATGAGCATTTGACAAAATACAGCATCTTAATAAAAACCCTCAATAATGTAGGTATAGAAGGAACATGACTTAACACCATAAAAGCAATATATGAAACAGCCACAGCTAATATATCCTCACTGGGGAAAAACCGAGAGCTTTCCCCCTGAGATCAGGAACATGATAGGGATGTCCAGCCTCACCACTGTTGTTCAACATAATACTGGGAGTCCTAGCCTCAGCAATCAGACAACGAAAAGAAATAAAAGACATCCAAAGTGGCAAGGAATAAGTCTGTCCTCTTTCCAGATGACATGATACTCTACATGGAAAACCCAAAAGACTCCTCCCCAAAACTGCTGGAGTTAATACGTGAATTCAGCAAAGTCTCAGGACCATAAAATCAATGCACAGATAATGGTTGCATTTCTATACACCAATAATGAAGCAGCAGAGATACCAAGGAATCGATCCCATTTACATTTGCACCAAAACCCATAAAATACCTAGAGATAAACCTAAGAGGTAAAAGATCTGTACACTGGAAACTATAGAAGGCTTATGAAAGAAATTGAATAAAATCCTTGAATTTTTTTTTTTTTATTTTTGTTTTGTGTTGGGGGTGTTGCTCTTGAATGAACGCTACATTCGGTAAAATGTGGGTCTGGCATTTCTCCCTCCATCGATCAGCAGAATTGATTGGGTCCGTCATTCCTTTATCACAGCATTGATGGACAGAGGGATCGGGCTCATTATTGCTTCATAATAATGTCCATGAAAATGACTTAGACAAACTGAAATGATGGTCTCTCAGCGAATGACATCGGAGTTAACTAGACAGCCTTAAAAATGTAAATATTAAACATAACGGTAGTAACTGCTGACAGAGTGATGCCTTATTGTGCACAAGCCCCTGTGCTCTGTTTTTCACGTGTCACATACCTGGTGTCATATTCCGTACGGGCGTTTGAAGAGGAAGGCACAGCCCTTTCCTTCATGGGCCCAGCAATGTGAGGCATGGGGAATTTGCAGGCCTTAATAAGGAGGACTGTTGAGGTTTGAACCCAGATATGTATGACTCCAGATCCTGTCTCTTCCCTACTAATCACAGTTAGAAAAGTACTTGATTTCCTTGATAATGTGATGCTGTGTCTATTTCTAGGTATCTATGTATCAACATTAAATGCAAGGGATTTGAACTCAGTCTGTGTCGCAACCCCAAGGATTGCTAATTTCTAAGGAAATGTTTGTGGTTTTTTCAAAGCTGTCCACACCATGGCGATTCTATTCAGTGAGTGAATCTTAAATAACCTTTAATATAATTAGTGAGGAAAAGAGACAGTTTGTGACTCCATATAATTTATGTGCATAATAAAGTCACCATTGACATTGAATTCCTTATGTTTTTTTCCTTTCTGTTTTGCAGTTCCCAAAAATTGCTTGTTGAAGATTTTTTTCTTGTTGCATATTACAGAAAATATTGCATCACTAACGCAATCAGATAATGTGAGGAAGGCGCATATCTTTTTAATACGATTTCTGAATGAGGGGAATTGATCTTTGGGCCTAAACTTTGTCCTTTCAGTAGACAGCAGTGTGCAGAGATTTTTCTAGATTTTTCCAAATTTTTCTGGAATGTAAGAAATTCTCTCTGCAAGATTCTACTCAGGTGTGGCCTTGATAACGTTTTTCTCTTGCTGAGGGTCTCTGGGATTGTAGTTAGACTCTCATTGTCAAAGCCAGTTGTGGGCTCTGCCTTTTGTCGAAGCCACATGTGTCTCAGGTGATAACTAATTCAAGACTCTATTGAGAGAGGTCTGGACTTTAATTAGTTCCTCCTTAGTTCCTATGCTGAGAAAAGGAAAATGTGTTCTGTGAACACTTAGGACTGTTAAATGCTCTGAGGAAAAATAGATCCCAAAGGTAAATAATTTGGAGAAATGGTACATATGGTAGCCCTTTCCGGAAGATTCTTAAGGTGCTTTATCCTATTAGAGGTCTCGGTGCATTTGAGTGTGTCCTACATAGAGTTTTCCATATTATTGAGCAATGGATGTTTTTGTATGCAAGCGATGTAATATCCAGTGGAGCTACTGGTTATAAGAGTAATATTGAAGTAGAAACGGGAGGCTGTGCTAGTGAGCCTGTTCTTAAGAGTATTCTTTTGGGCTATAAGACAGATGATACTGTAGTCAGTTAAGGATTGTCTAAGAGTTATGTCACCCATGCTTCTCAAATGTGATGGTCTAATGTGATGAATCATCTGGCCACCTTGCTATAGATGGATACCGTAGGTCTGCGGTGGGGCTCAGGTTTCTTTTTTTTTAAATTTTTTTTTAGTGTTTCTTTATTTTTGAGACAGAGAGAGACAGAGCATGAATGGGGGAGGGGCAGAGAGAGAGAGGGAGACACAGAATCTGAAGCAGGCTCCAGGCTCTGAGCTGTCAGCACGGAGCCCGACGCGGGGCTCGATCTCATGGACCGTGAGATCATGACTTGAGCCGAAGTCAGATGCTTAACCGACTGAGCCACCCAGGCGCCCCAGGGGCTCAGGTTTCTAAGAAGCTCTTAGAGGAGGCCAGACTGCCATAGACAACAGTCTGAAGGGCAAGAATATTTGTTTGTTTGGTTGTTTATTTATTTGGAGAGCAAGAATGGGAAGGGGGGGGGGGAGAGAGAGAGAGAGAGAGAGAGAGAATATATCTTAAGCAGGCTCCACGTCCAGCACAGAACCTGACTCGGGGCTCAATCTCATGACCCTAGGATCATGACCTGAACCAAAGTCAAGAGTCAGGCACTTAAATGACTGAGTCACCCAGGTGGGCCTGAATAGCAAGAATTTAGACTGAGGCTCTCACCCTTAGCACCATTGGTATTTTGGACTGGATAATTCTTGGCTGTGCCTGATGGCCTGTGCATCCTAAGATGTCCAGTAACATCACTGGCTTCTAACCACTTGGTGACTGCATGGCTAGGTAGCACCTCCTCACTCTAGTTTTGGTAACCAAAAATATCTCTAGACATTGCAAATGTCCCTTGCAGGCAGAATCACATTTTTTGAAAACCAGTGATTAAAGTGGTTTATATTGAGACATTTTGTCTCTTTGGTTTCTCAAGTATTCCTTCTCAGTTGTCATAGGTCAGGGAAAGACACTTTTTCTTTTTCTTATAAAGCAATAGGAGACTAGCCTTCCTTCAGAGTTGAGGCAGGGGGACGCCACGGTTCTGTTCAGTTACAGGGATAGCTGGTGTGCACTTGTCGGCTTTTTCCAGGGAGTGTATTTATAATTTGACGGAACTCTCAAGAACCGGAGAATGTAATGAGCTCCAGACAACTTAGGGGCTTGTGCAGAGCTAAGAAGGAGAATTAAGGCACCCATTTTATTACTGGAATAGCAGTGATTTCTTAAACTAATGCTTGTGCTTCTGGCTAATTTTTTTTAAATGAAACCAAAATTAAGGCATAAAAACAATGAGCAAACATAAAGTAAAATACCTAAAATAAGTGTGGCTAGTTTTCTGAGGAGCTGAATTTTCTAGTGAGATAGCCACGGGCAGAATGTTTGGGAATGGATCACTCCCAGCATGTGCATTATAGCTCCACAGAGAAGAACGTTCTCTAGACAGGCCTGGACAAAGGCCATTAATCTCCCAGAGGGGCAGCTGGGAACAAGAAAACTGCACGCCCTCCTCTGGCTCAACTAATCTAAAGGTCTGAGAATGTTTTAACACAACTTCATAAATCTGAAACTAACTCATTTGACCAAAAGAGAAAGAGAGAGTCTATTATCTTTTCTCATTAAAATCAAAGACTTTGGAGACCACTTCTTCACATTAGATTTTACATTTGTCTTGTTATAAGTTATTACTTTTCTTAAGCAGATGAAACCTATATCCAAGTTACGTTACCCTCTCTGGGCCCCCATGGTCCTATCTGTAAACTGGGGCTGTAGATTAGATATTTGTAGGTCTCCCTCAGTTTCAAGGTAACGCATTGCGGTGATTCTGTAATAGGTCTTGAGTAGAGGAAGCAGAAACCAAAGTGGGTCTGAAAACTGACTCATCGATAATAATTTTAAGAACCATAAATATGTATGTGTTACAAACAGTTATTATTTGGTGACTAGATTGCCTGGGTAGTTTGTAAGATAGATCATTTTTTTATGTTGTTAAAATATAAAAGGCATGATAATTTTCAAATTGAGGACTGGGATTCAGTGAGTTAGAAATAGATATTGCAGAATATTGTGTACGTATTAGTGCTCTGTTCAGTAACACTGTTCTAAGGCTAAAGAGGGAATTCTAGACCAAGATATTTTAATAAACAAATAAGCAATTCAAATAGGATTGACTTGTCACATAAAATTCTGCAGGAAAGGTAATTGGTAGTAAATTAAGTGCAAGATATTGATTTGCATATTCTCAAGATGAAAATATTTCTAGAGTTTGAGCAAAAGACAACATCTCCATTACTTTGGGGCATCTATAGTCTTTTTTTTTCAAACGGGCTGTTAGCAAGATGTTCTTTTGATACATCTCTTTACTCAGGAATTATATGTTCTATTAAAATGGTTTATTGACAAGAATTCTGTTTGTTTAATACACTTGCTGTCTGTTAGTTATTTAAATCTAACTCAGTGAGCATTGAGAAATAGAAAAAATTAACTAAATATTTTCCAAGGTCATGATTGCATTTCGACAGCGTTATTTCTCCTTTAAAAACTGTAGAGCCACTGAATGAAATGGCCATCTTACTATTCTGAAATTGCCACTTATTTAAAATTTTTTTAACATTTATTTATTTTTGAGACAGAGAGAGAGCATGAACGGGGGAGGGGCAGAGAGAGAGGGAGACACAGAATCGGCAGCAGGCTCCAGGCTCTGAGCCATCAGCCCAGAGCCCGACGGGGGGCTCGAACTCACATACCGCGAGATCGTGACCTGCGCCGAAGTTGGACGCTTAACCGACTGAGCCACCCAGGCGCCCCAAATTGCCACTTATTTAAGGTAGTAACTCCTTTTTTCTGCTGGTTGCCCCTTTTCCCCCCATGGCTTTTGGGATCATGATATTATTTACTCCTGGTACAATCCACCGGTACCTTGGAACCCCGAGAAATAAATTCTAAATCCAGAGAAGCCCATGTGAAGAATTGCCTCCACCTTCCAAATGGAAGGTCATTGCTTGATATTTATGTGGTCTCCGGTGCTCTTTCTTTCTGCTCCGTTCAACACTAGCGTGCAACACCAGCGTCTTAAGCTTACTCTCTGCGCATATTGAGAAATAGATCTGTTCCAAATGCTTGCACTTCAGCTGGTTGCCGAGATGACACATGTTATAATGTTTCAGAAGTGTCTTCCAGACTCGGCCATTGGACCTGATTTTCTTTGGTTAACAGTGTTCCACTTTTTCGGGCAGTAGAGGTAGTTTGCCAAGTTGTACCCAAAGGTGGGAAATAATCAAGAGGGAGTAGAAATACTCACTGAAAGTTGACCACATGATCATAACAGCCTGATTTGGGTGCCTGTCTGTCATTGGTACAACTTTTTCCCACCCCAAGCCTATATTCTTTCTTTAGTGAAATGCTTATTTCTATGATTACTGAGGACTTCATGTCTCTACTATAACCAGGATCTGGATTGATAGAGCAGAGAATCATACCCCTTCACAAAATTGATCCCAGAGTAGGAGGAAGAGGAAGACAAAGCTGGTGTTTTCTGTAGAGGGATTCTGGGGCAAGAATAGGTTTGAGATTAGTAGTAGTTACAGCTATGAAATCTTTTGTTTACGTCGGCTCCATGCCCAGCTTTGGACTTGAAATCGTGACCCTGAGATTAAGAGTTGCATGCTGGCCAGGGGCCCCAGCTGTAAAATATTCTATAGCTAGCTGATAAACAGTTTAATTGTATGTGTGTGTGTGTGTGTGTGTGTGTGTGTGTGTGTGTGTGTGCGTGTGCGTGCTATTTAATTTCTATTGGAAGTATAATATACACGCTAAATAGACTATTTTCAAAGGTTTATATGTGGTGTCCATTTAAGAGGCAGGCTTTTCTCATTTTTCTCCCATCCTGTCTAAAACTCCAGTAAAGTGACAGCAGAGTCACGAATGAAGGGAATTCAGCTCCTAATGCTGGGAGGGCTCAGAACATGAGGCATTGAGCCCATTCCCAGAAGACCATGACTTAGTGTGAGAACTTTGATCTATGACATGAAGAACAGGAAAGAGAAACCCAGAGTCCATGCACAGGGGAGGTGGTTTGAGGAGCAGGGTGGGGTGGGGGCTGATCTTCTGGCAGCACCCAGAGGACCTTCAGTCCCAAGCAGCGTGTCCACGAGGCCAGACTGACAGCGGTCCTGAAAACAAATGGGTTACAAAAATAGCTGGTCTACATTATGAGATCCTATGAGGAATGCACGGGACTGATGTCCTACAGTACAGTCATAAAGACAAAACAATGATGATTACAAGTAAGATGTGCATGTCGAGTGTTGAAATGTGGCCAGAAAGTTGTGGCAGTTCTGAGAAAGAATCTGCAGCAATTTGGAATGCCCTGGAAGTTAATAATAGAAATGTCTCGTCCCTAACATGCCTTCAGAAATCGTGAATTTCTCTCCTTTCCAATCACATCTGATCGCATAATGCTCCCATGAAGTGAGTTCTGGAAATAATAAACAAAATTCCTGGTGAGATTTATTTCTCTTCTCCATATCCTACCTCCCTCAAGCTTCCCATTCCCTAGCTCCCCTTACTCTTAAGAGATGACCCTGCAACCCCAATTCCTCACCCTTCTGTCTAGTCATTACCCTCTCAGCCATGGGGCCTTCTTTCTAAAGATACCATTTAACCACTTTACTCCCCCACACACACCTTTGTTCTATATTCTTATGAATCTTGCTTCATAACCTATTTTCCTTCTCAAAGTTTTAATTATGGTCTATGCTCTTCTCCACATTCTTTGCCTAAAAACATTCCCAAATCATTCCCTCCATTTTCAGTTTACAAAGGATAAAAAACCTTTGTGTGTATATTTTTTTCCTTTTCAAACTATCCTTTCCTCACTATCATCACTGAATGTCTTGAAAGGATGCTGTGTACTCTTTGCCTTTAATTCCTCATTTCCCATTGATCTTTTCACCTATTGGCTCTATTTCCTGCCCACAGATGACATTAAAATTGCTCATAAGGCACATGATCACCAGGCTGCCAAAATAATAGCCTCTTTTTGTTTCTTAAACGTGGACCTATTGAAAGCACCTGATACCATGGGTTTCACACAGAAAACTGCCTTTCACCCTGCATGTTCCAGCGCCACTGTTCTTCCCTCTTTTTCCCAAGATTCTTCTCATTTCCATCAATGGCTCATTTTCTTCCAGTTTTCCCTTAAATATTAAAATCCCCTATAATTCCACCCTGAACCCTCTTGTGACTTACCACATGCTTTCTGGGCCATTTCATCTTATGTTCAACTACCACCTACTTAAACAGTAAAATATTCAACTTTCCTGATCTGTGTTTCAAAATCTAGTGTGAGATTGCATAGAAACAGCATCCTGTTGAGAATGCAGATTCTCTTACATGGCTTATCATCTCTCCTCCCTCCAGAAAAAGAGTTTGATAATGAACCACACACATAGTGCCTAGAATTGGGGCAGAGAAGAAACACAGGAGCTTATCTATGCCCTTTACATCACTTTGGACCTAAAGGGAAAGGTGGCTTCTGCTCTCCAAAGTCCTGAAGTGGGAACGCACAAGAGAACTCGCTCTCCCTCTCACTCTCCCTCTCTTTCTCTTCCTCTCGAAAGGAAGTTTATTGTGAAGTTTATTAAGTGCTTTCAAGAAGAGGAGGCAGCCACCCTGCTCTATGGCGCTGTGTGTGTGTAATCCCATGGTCTCCGTGGCCTCCGTGGCTGTGTGTGTGTAACCCCGTGGTCTCCGTGGCTGTGTGTGTGTGTAACCCCGTGGTCTCCGTGGCTGTGTGTGTGTGTAAGCCCGTGGTCTCCATTGCTGTGTGTGTGTATAAGCCCGTGGTCTCTGTGGCTGTGTGTGTGTGTAAGCCCGTGGTCTCCGTGGCTGTGTGTGTGTGCAACCCCGTGGTCTCCGTGGCTGTGTGTGTGTGTAAGCCCGTGGTCTCCATGGCTGTGTGTGTGTGTAACCCCGTGGCCTCCGTGGCTGTGTGTGTGTAACCCCATGGTCTCCATGGCTGTGTGTGTGTGTGTGTGTGTGTGTAAGCCCATGGTCTCCGTGGCTGTGTGTGTGTGTAAGCCCATGGTCTCTGTGGCTGTGTGTGTGTGTAAGCCTGTGGTCTCCATGGCTGTGTGTGTGTATAAGCCCGTGGTCTCCGTGGCTGTGTGTGTGTGTAAGCCCGTGGTCTCCGTGGCTGTGTGTGTGTGTAAGCCCGTGGTCTCCCTGGCTGTGTGTGTGTAAGTCTGTGGTCCTGCTCCAGTTCCACTGAGGCTGAGAAAGCGTACTGGAAAAATATGATGCTATGTAACCCCAGATGTTTTTTTTTTTAACAAAAGGTAAAATTGTCTCCTGGTGAGTGTACAGTTTCTTGAAGGTAGAGAAGAATGATCTTTTGATCCCAAGAATGGAAGCTGTGTGGCAGAAAGGTGAGCCTGATTCTGTCAGCCGGACAGTAGACTGAGAATGTAACCAGATTTCACAAGGCACTCGAAACGCCTGGCACCATGTCACTTCGGAGCTCTTGGCATCTGCCAACTTGCACAAAAACGTTTCTCAAGCTGTTGGATGTGCCATGATGACCAGCACAAGGGGGGTGGCCGTATCTCCACTACCATGGTGAAATTGTTCATGTGGCTTACAAACAATTACCCACTTTCAATGACAGCCTCATAAAGAAACATCTTTCTCTTCCCCTGTGCCTACCCAAGGAGAAAGATCAGATGTAAGAAGACGGACTACAGCCCGATCTTCTCAAAATCACAGAGCCTAACATCCAGCCCTCACTCAAAGCAGGAAATTATTTGATTCCAAAGGAAGATTTTTAAAAAATGTACAGAACAAAGTCTTAAGCTGCAAGATACTGTTTTTAATAAAAACTTGGCATAACTAGGAAGTTATGCAAGCCGACTCAACTTCTTTAAGAAAGCCTGTACCTAACAGATAAGGGTTTTATAAAGAATTTCAGTGCTAACCATAAATGCACAGGTTTGTTTCTGGACTTCTAATTCTGTTCTGCTGGACTGTATTTCTACCAAGATAGTCTGTCCATTAGTGTAAGTGGGATATTGAAGTCTTCAACTAATATTGCTGAGTTTTCAATGTCTACCATCAATTCTGTGTTTTTGCTTTATGTCTTTTGGGGCTTGGTAGTTAGCTACATTTATTTTTGGAAACTTTATATCTGCCACATGCACCGACCCTTTGGTCATTAAAAACATCCCTCATATCGCTAGTAAACGTGTTGGTTGGGAGTCTGTTTTGTGTGATATTATGATTGCCACTCTAGGTTCTCTTTTTTTGACCGTTTGCACAGTATACCTTTTCCAATCTACTTGCTTTCCATCTATTTATACCTTTCAGTCAAAAGGGTGTCTCTCTAGGTAGCATATAGTTGGATCTGTTTTTCCTTTCTCCAGCACGAAAATCTTCATCCTGTGATTGGATTATAATTCACATATATTCAGTTTGTTATAGTTGGATTTATGTCTGCCATGGTTTTTGGTCTGGTTTGGTTTCTGTGTGTCTCGTGTCTCTCTCTCTGTCTCTCTCTCTCTCTCTCTCTCTCTTTTTTTTTTTTTTTTGTCCCTCTGTTCATCCTTCCTGCTTTCTCTTGCATTAAGTGAATATTTTCTAGTGTGACATTTTAATTCCTTTAATGGCTTTTTACTACTTTTTAAAAGTTATTTTCTGGGGTGCCTGGGTGGCTCAGTTGGTTAAGCGTCCAACTTTGGCTCAGGTCATGATGTCACAGTTTGTGGGTTCGACCCCACATCGGGGTCTGTGCTGGCAGCTCAGAGCCTGGAGCCTGCTTCAGATTCCGTGTCTCCCTCTCTCTCTGCCCTGTTCACACTCTGTCTCTCTCTGTCTCTCAAAAATAAATAAAACAAAAAAAATTTTTTTAAATAAAAGTTATTTTCTTAGTGGTTGTTTTGGAGCCTAAATATACATATTGACTTATCAGATTTATACTAACTTAATTCTGGTGATTTATAGAAAAGCTATTCTTAGGTAGCCCACTTTTCTCTTCCCATTTTTTGTGCTGATGTTGTTAATGTCTATCTATGTTCCACTACAAAACCAACAATATAGTGTTGTAATTATATTTCATACAATTTATGTCTTTAGAAGAAAGGGAGAATGAATATGCTTACAGAATTTGTCTTTTTTCCTTTGTTCACCATTTCTGGTTGTCTTCATTTGTTTCTGAGTATTCAGTATACCATCTGGTGTCACTTCTTAGTCTAATAATCCTTTTCTCCCATCTTCTTCCTTTGTGCTGTCAAATATACTATATTTATATATTCTGTAATAGCACTATTGCAGTGATATACATATTGTTTTATGTAGTTGCTTTTAAAATCAGTTAAAAGAAGAAGGGGGAAGAATTAAGCATTTGCACCTTTATAAGTACATTATTACCTTGACTGGTGCTCTTTGTTTTCTTATTTTTATTTTTATTTTTTTGGTTTTAATGTTTTATTATTTGCTTTTGAGAGACAGATGGACAGACAGAGCGTGAGTTGGGGAGGGGCAGAGAGAGAGGGAGACACAGAATCCAAAACAGGCTCCAGGCTCTGAGCTGTCAGCACAGAGCCCGAGGCGGGGCTCGAACTCACGAGCAGTGAGATCATGACCCTAGCCAAAGTGGGATCTTAACCGACTGAGCCACCCAGGTGCCCCTGTTTTCTCTATTTTGATTTAAAATAATGTCCAGCATCACATGCTCTCATCCTGAGGACCTTTCCTTAGTATTTCTTGCAAGGAGGTTGTGCTGGCAACAAATCTCTCAGTTTTTGTTTACTTGAGAATGTATTTATTTCACTTTTAGTTTTGAAAGATGATTTTGCTGAATATAAGATATTTGGTTGTGAGGTTATTTTTCTTTCCATACTTGGAATATTTCATCTCACTGTTTTTTTGCCTCCATTGTTTCAGGTAAAAAGTCAACTGTTCATTTTATTGGTATTTCCTTGTAAATAAGGAGTCATTTTTCTCTTGCTGTTTTCAAGATTTCTCACTGTCTTCCTCTTCTAACATAACCATCATGTGTCTGGGTGTGATTCTCTTCGGATTTACCCTCCTTGCTTATTGAGCTTCTTGGACTGTGGATTACTGTTTTCCATTGAATTTGAGAAGTTTATAATAATTATTTATTTGACTATTTTTCTGTTTCTTTCTATCTCTCCTGTCTTTCTTGTAGTCCCTTTACATGCATAATGTATAGCAATGTATAATGGTGTTCCCCATTTCTCTGAGGCTCTGCTCAAGTTTCTTCATTGTTTCCTCTCTGATCTTCAGGTTGTGTAATTTCCATTGGTCTGTCTTCAAGTTTACAGCATCTTGCTTCTGCCAGCTCTGGTTTACTGCGGATCCCCTCTTGTGAATTTTTCGTGTCAGTGGTTCTGCTTTTCAGTGGAAGAATTTACGTTTGGCCCTTTGTGATGATTTCGATCTATAGATATTCTGTGTTTGATTAGTCGTCAGTCATGCAATCCTTTTATTCTGTAAGCACGGTTTCCTTTAGTTCTTTGGACGTATTTGTACCAGCTGCTTTGAAATCTTTGTCTGTGAAGTGTACCATCTGGTACACTTCGGCTGTAGTTTCCAAATTTTTTTTGGTCCTTTCTATAGGTCCCTGTTTCTTCGTATGTCTCCTGACTTTTCTGTTGAAACCTTGCCATTTTAGGCAATATATGTCAGCCGTTCTAGATGCCGCTCCCCACCCCTCACCCATACACACCACACCTAGGTTTCTTCTTTGTTTTGTTTGCTTGTTTAGTTCTTTACTAACTTGGCTGGACCGATTCGGTGAAGTTCGTTTCCGCCGTTTAGCATCTGGTGTTGCTTCTCAGAAGCTGCATCCTTAGGCACGTGCTCCGTTCACCCTTGCTTCGCGGCTGGCTTTGGTTTAGACGGGCTCCTTCACTGTTTTTTGTTCTTTTGTCTTTGACCTCCCTAGTCCTTGAGATTTGCTTCATCTCCAGGAAGTGTCTTCGTAGTTGCCTCTGTCCTGGATTCTCTCTCAGTCTAGCTGGTCTGCCTCCTCATCTCCTGCCGTCATGGAACGGCCAGCCGTCTGTCGATTGTTCCCTACCAAGATTGCCATTGTTTTCAGTAAACCCTTAGGCTTCAAATTCTCCATGTTCTGCTTCAAATATAGTCAATTCCTTTAGGGAGAACACTGGAGTTCTCTGGTCTTACATGTGCCTCTCCCTTTGTTCAGATCATTGGCATCAGTGCTCTGGAGGTGGGGATCAGGACAGTGGACCACTTCTGGAGGGCTACATCTGCTCTGTGAGAGGGGCACCAAGATGGGACGGTGATTCTTGGTCGTCTCAGCTCGCCTCTCCCAGTATGGCGCCTCCTTCTTATAAGCAAGCTGGACCAAGGCCAGTCAGGGCCAACCATTGTCAGCTTGCCGGCTGGGACAGGGCGTCCACCCTACAAATTGGGCTGGATGAAGGAAGACTGCTCCAGATACCTCAGTCGCATTTGCCTGACATAGAACTTCCGCATGACAGAGGTCCTGAGATAAGTAACACCGATGTTTTTCTCTGCCTGAGAAGAAACTACGGCCTTGGACTTGGAAGTGGTGGGAGAGGAAGCCCTGTCTTTTTGCCCCAGGCATTCAGAGTAGAGCTTCTATGACATTTATCCACAGGAAGGGGAGTGTGCCATGGTTCAGACGCCACAGATTCTCTTTTTACTGGGACTTAGTCAATGCCTTGAATAAACGTTTCTGTCCATTTGTTATATGCCTTTAAGACAATTTCCAGAGGCTTTAAATGGTCGTTGATGTTTAAAAATCATTTGTGCCAGTTCTGTTTGTTTCACTGGGGAACCTGAGTTTTAGGGAATCACTAAGCTGCTTTCTGCCTCTATACCTTTACCCTTCCCAAACAGCTCATACAAATGGCATTACACCATATGTAATCTTTTGCCCCTGGCTTCTTTTGTGTGTCAAAATGCTCTTGAGCATCATCCATGTTTTAGCATGGATCAGTGGTGCATTCCTTTTAGTTGCTGGCTAGTATTCCATTGTACAGATAATCCACATTTTGTTTACCCATTTGCCAGTTAATGAACATTTATATTGTTTCCAGTTTGGGTTTATGATGAATAATTCTTCTATGAACATTTGCATGCACATCTTTGTGTGGACATAAATTTTCATTTTTCATGGATATATTCATAGAAGTGTAATTTCTGTGTATGGTGAGTTTCTGTTTAAATTTTAAGAAACTGCCAAACCGCTTTCCCAAATGACGGTATCATTTTAAATTCACACCCCCAACGTACGAATGTTAACAGTTTTTCCACATCCCAGACAACATTTGTTATTATCTGTCTTTATTGCAGCCATTCTCGGGAGTGTGTAATGTTACCTCATTTTTATTTTATTTTATTTATTTATTTTTTATGTTTATTTATTTTTGAGAGAGAGGGAGAGACAGAGCGTGAACAGGGGAGGGACAGAGAGAGAGGGAGACACAGAATCTGAAGCAGGCTCCAGGCTCTGAGCTGTCAGCACAGAGCCCGATGCAGGGCTTGAACTCACAAACCACGAGATCATGACCTGAGCCAAAGTCGGGCACTCAGCCGACTGAGCCACCCAGGGCCCCGTGTTACCTCATTTTTAAATTGTGATAATGAAATGGTTACTTGAATGCCCCAACGTAAAATCTTTTACGTGTTTGAAAACTGTAATAGATATCCTCTAAAATATATGAAGAAACAAAATTTGGTCAAAGGGGGAAATTGGCCTAATTATAAGTTACCAGTATGATCTTAAGCGATATTATATATGATATTATTTAACAGTACGTACTAAAAATGATATACCTTTCTCCTCAAGATCACACAAAGAAACATTTCTCTTTTTTTTAAGTTTATTTATTTTGAGAGTGGCGCAGGGACGAAGAGAGAGGGAGAGAGAATCCCAAGCAGGCCCCGCACTGTCAGCACAGAGCCCAAGCAGGGCTGGATCCCACAAACCTTGAGATCATGACCTGCATTGAAAGCAAGGGTCAGACGCTCCACCGACTGAGCCACCCAGGAGCCCCCACACAAAGAAATATTTAATGTTCTAGAATGTTTAGACATAGGAGAGTACCTTTTTATCCTTACATAAAACTGATTCACAGGGACATATCTGTGTGAAGTACCAATTTTAGAAATACCAATTTTGTTTGACGAGGTGTGTCTAATCCTTTTAGCTCGTATTTTGTTAAAATGCCCTTCTTCAGCTCCGAAGCATGTTGCCTTGGTCAGTATTAA
Source organism: Panthera onca (assembly GCF_046562875.1). Taxonomy (NCBI): domain Eukaryota; kingdom Metazoa; phylum Chordata; class Mammalia; order Carnivora; family Felidae; genus Panthera; species Panthera onca. The sequence goes on along the minus strand of NC_138339.1, from coordinate 9,286,232 downwards.
TTTAACGTAAGATTGCGTTGTCCTGTGTTGGTTTTACTTCTGTTACTTTTCAAGTAACCTATTTTGAAGTGAAGGATGTGTCTATGTCTTCAGTTGATCGACACAGGAGCGATCTTGTGTTTGAGACAAGGCATGAAGGTGAATGCATGAAGAGAGCCTACCTTCTAGGAAATTTGTCTAGAAATAGAGACATGGAAATTACCTTTTTTCACTGAAATTTCTATTTGGGTGATTTTTATAGGCTCATAAAAATTTTAGGGTTTAAACAGACCTTCAACATGTTCGTCTCCATTCCTTTTATTTTAGGAGTGAGAAAACGGGCTTGGCATCAGACTTTAGTTGTAAGAAGCCTGGAACTTTATAAAACTTCCTCCTATAATAAAAAATAAGTGTTTATACTTCAGAGTAAACATGGTGACAGACTCTTTATCCATGGCAATATGTGATGTCTTTGTGGTAACTTAACAATGTATTCCTTAATCTTGTTAGACTATTGTCAAGAACTGAGTATTTCCATTTGACATTGTAAAATATAGACTGGAATGTTTTAAAATTAAGTATCATATAAATGAAATAGTAAGGAATCTCTTTACCATATAGTAAGATCAATTTCATAGTAATAAAACCCATGTATACTTGTTCAGCAAAATACAAACAGATCACTGCTGCACAGGAGTCCAGAAAGATCTCCATGAGTATATGTGCCTTTGATATGTGATCAAAGTAATAGAACTTACAAGCAAATTTGGTTTACTGTGGATAGAACATATAAAACTTCTGATGTATTAAAGACTAATTATGAGAGATAATCCTATAAAGTGTATAGAATAAAATGTTGGGGAATATTTTAATGATAACAAGATAGGAAATGCGTTCTTGAACAAACTTGTTTTTTTTTCTAAAAAACAAAAATCATAAGAGAAATCATAAGTTGACATTATAAGATTGCATCAGAATTAATATTTCTAGGGGCACCTGGTTGGCTTAGTCGGTTGAGCATCCAACTCTTGATTTTGGCTCAGGTGGTGATGCCAGCCAGGGTGATGGGATTGAGCCCCACGTCGGGCTCTGTGCAGAGCTGGGATTCTCTCTCTCTCCCACTCTGCCCCTCTCTTTCACTTCTGCCCTCCCCCCCTTCTAAAAAAGTAAAAAGAGGGGCGCCTGGGTGGCTCAGTCGGTTAAGCGTCCGACTTCAGCTCAGGTCACGATCTCGCGGTCCATGAGTTCGAGCCCCGCGTCAGGCTCTGGGCTGATGGCTCAGAGCCTGGAGCCTGCTTCTGATTCTGTGTCTCCCTCTCTCTCTGCCCCTCCCCCGTTCATGCTCTGTCTCTCTCTGTCTCAAAAATAAATAAAAAACATTTAAAAAAAAAAAAAAAAGTAAAAAGAAAATCAAAGAATTAATAAAGTTTTAGAAGAGCGTATTCTATTAGAAAAATGCACAAAGCAAGTCACCAGACAAGTTTCAGAGGTAGAAACTGGAAGCCTTTCTTAGTAGTTGTGCATGTAATTTAAGAAAAAAATGACCAATTTTGCAGAAGCCAGATGACAGCAAGTGCTGTCAGGAATTTGGGACACACCATCCCACCTGCAGTCTTGACTGCATCCCACCACACGTGCTGGTCAGTCCTCCGGAAGCAGGGGTCTGAACTGGATGAAATGCACTCTGTGTCACCAGCATTCTGCACTCCCCCCTCGAGTACATTACTGGGCCACTCTCCCAGCTCACGAGGCATGCAGCAGGCACCCACCACAGCAGTGTTTGGAGAGATCCAGGGGGGATGGTTAAGCCAGGTGTGATGCATGGGGAGCTCTGCACAAGCCCAGACTGATGAATTCAATCTCTAAGCAGGCACAGGGTCTCAGAAGCTTGGTGTTAGGTGAAATAAAGGGAAAGAATTAGAATTAAAAGACACAATATATCTTCTTTTAAGGAGACACATATGATTAGGTAACCACATGGAGAATGGATTAGAAGAACATATATTAAATACCCTTCTGTGAGTTACTGTGAGGGAAGGGAGGAGGATTGAATTAAGATGAAGGGCAGGATGACCAGAACAAACACACACACACAAAAGCAAACACGAAAAAGAGCAGCCTTTCATAGACCAACAGAGTGTAACTGGGGTTAAATCACAAAGATGCGTTTTCATTTTTGCGTCTATTAAAAAATGAGGTTGAAACACCTAGGTGGCTGAGACCGTTAGGCGTCTGACTTTGGCTCAAGTCATGATCTCGCGGTTCATGGGATCGAGCCTGGCATCGGGCCCCACACTGACAGTGCAGAGCCTGCGCGGGATTCTCTCTCTCTGTCCCTCTCTCTTTGCCCTTCCCCACTAGTGCGTGCTCATATGGGCACTCTCTCTCTCTCTCTCTCTGACCCAGCAATAGCACTACAAGGAATTTATGCAAAGGATACAGGAGTGCTGATGCCTAGGGGCACATGTTTTCCAATGTTTATAGCAGCGCTTTCAACAACAGCCAAATTATGGAAAGAGCCTAAATGTCCAGCAACTGATGAATGGATAAAGAAGATGTGGCTTATATATATAATGGAATACTACTTGGCAGTGAGAAAGAATGAAATGCTGCCATTTGCAGCAACGTGGATGGAACTGGAGGGTATTATGCTAAGTGAAGTAAGTCAGTCAGAGAAAGACAGATACCATATGTTTTCACTCATATGTGAAACTCGAGGAACTTAACAGAAGACCATGGGGGAGGGGAAGGGGAAAAAACAGTTACAGAGAGGGAGGGAGGCAAACCATAAGAGACTCGTAAGTACAGAGAACAAACTGGGGGTTGATGGGAGAGGGGGTGAGGGAGAGAGGAAAATGGGTGATGGGCATTGAGGAGGGCACTAGTTGGGATGAGCGCCGGGTGTTGTATGTAAGTGATGGATCATGGGAATCTACCCCCCAAAACCAAGAGCACACTGTATGCAATGTGTGTTAGCCAAGTTGACAATAAACTATATTAATATATAAATAAACAAATTACTTTTTTTAAAATGAAGTTAACCTTAATTTTAATTTGCTTTTTCAACATTTAAATTAAGGCATTATGTATTGTAGCCTGTTTGAGTTGGGGTCCAGCTGTATTTAAAAACATATATTATAGGCTATATTTTATAAGGGCTCCTAGGTGGCCCAGTTGGTCAAGCATCCGACTTCAGTTCAGGTCATGATCTCACGGTTCGTGGGTTCAAGCCCCGCATGGTGCTCTGTGCAGACAGCTCAGAGCCTGGAGCCCGCTTCTGTCTCTTTGACTCTCTGCCCTTCCCGGCTTGTACTCTGTCTCTCTCTCTCAAAAACAAAATAAAAAATAAAAATAAGCATTAAAAAATTTAAACATAGGGGCGCCTGAGTGACTCAGTCAGTTAAGTGTCCGACTTCGGCTCAGGTCATGATCTCGTGGTTTGTGGGTTCAAGCCCCACGTTGGGCTCTGTGCTGACAGCTCAGAGCCTGGAGCCTCCTTCAAATTCTGTGTCTCCCTCTTTCTCTGCCCCTCCTCTGCTTGCTGTCTCTCTCTCAAAAGTAAATAAACATTATTTTTTTCATCTTATATACATTATAAACTATGTATTAAAAGTTGAATGAGTGTTCAGGTACACACAATGTATGCCTACAAATACAACACAAAATGGAAAACTGTAAATGAGCAGAAACAGTCAGTAGTTCTTTGGTGCTTGGTCACTGTGTTCATGGTCTCTCCTAATGGCTGGTAGTTTTTATTTGATACATCAAACTGTTCTCTTTTAGAGGTGGAAATGCTCATATCATTTCTAAGCAAATACCATTATCGCTTTTAGTGATATGAGCACCCTGGAGAACAAGATGGGGGAGGTTTCTGAGCCACCTGTGGAGAACAGTTGTTACACCGTCCACCCAACAGACCTGTCCTGTCTCTTCTGTGTCTTTATTGGCTTCAGTGTTAGACGACACACATTTTTCAGAAATGTTGACATTGGCCTTACCAATCGTGGTTTTAACATTTCCATTTGTTCTGCAAACTAGCTCATCGATAGCTATAGAATTGTAGATGGGAAAGGAACTTTGGAGTCACCTGTCAAATCTTCCAGCCTGGTACAGCCCCCCTGAACTCGCATCATCCACCCTCCAAATAAACACTCTGCCGTGTAGAGGAATTTCCCATCGGTCTGTTTTGGGACACTCACAACTGCTAAATAGTTGGTTTTTTTTTTTTCCCCATCGCCACTTGTTTCTTCTTCTGGACCTACGCAGAAAAGTAAAAGTCCAATTTGCAAATAACAGTTCTCTGGACATCTCAAGATGGTGGTTGTGTCCTTTTAAGTCTTCTCAAAAGTTATAATCACTCTTTCTTTTTGGGCCCTTTCCCACCCTGAAGATGGCTGTAATTTGAAAAGCCACAATTTGATAAAAAGCACAAACAGCAATGAAGAATAACCATCCTCCTTAGCCTGGATATAACACATCTGTTAATGGCAGCATAAGGTGTTATTAATATCTGGGGGGGCCTCGTCCCACCTAGTGTATTTGAGAATCAGCATAGCGTGTTGGTCCAGAGCAGGGCTTTATGCCCAGAGAACCAAGGATCTTACACTGTGTTGTGTCACATATTAATTGTGTTACCTTGGGCAGGTTAGTTAAGCCCTCCCCGTGTCAACTGCCTCATCTTTTATTTGCTACATTAGGCTCTGTTATGAGGATTGAGCTAAGTATACTTGTACTGCTTAGCCCTTCAACTGATGAAGATGAAGTGCTCACTATTGTGGTCTTCTCTTCATGTTATGCTATAAGCTTCAGTGTCTTGATCCTGGACTGTGAAACATTTGTATCTAAAACTAGGCTTATTTATTTATCCTGATTAAATTTCATCTTTTAGGACTTCACTCATTGTTACAGCATGGTGCAAACTCCTTGAATTTCCTGTGTCATCCAAATAATGCCTACCCCTATCCAAGTCTGAAATTACATAGGGAAGTCATTTGGATGCTCTAAGTTAACTCCCTGTCTTTTGAAATGAAATACCATTTCCATGTTGTTATGAAGTATCTACTTATATCTACTGTTACCCACAGTCAATTTTCTTCATTTTGTCTGCAGGACTTCACCTACGGCTCTCCTCGAGTATTTATTGATACCTTAGCGCAGGCCAAACATTGTGCCACCTTACGGATCACGTTCTAGTAGAAGAGGCCGGTGTCCAAACAAATTGTTAAAAGCCCTGTGATTCACACCTAATAAAAGGGCACAGTAGAGAACATCTGTTCCAAGGCACCACAGAGCAGCTGTGGGTGACTCTCCCTGAATGAACCAGGGGTGTGCTTTGCAGAGTTGGTGATATCTGGATAGGTCTTGAAGAATGGTTAGAAACGATAAGAGTTGGAAGAGCATTCCAGGACCCCACAAACAGTCTCCTCAGATGCTTGACTAATGGCCAGAAGCCTCATTTTCACACACTTCCAGTTCTAAGCATTCTTCCAGGGCTAATAAATCTATCAAAAAAGACAAAAGATCTGCCTTACGGGACTTGCTCTTCATGACTCGGGTTTGGAGCCTAACGATCACCAGTAATTTTTCAGATGCTTTCCAAACACCTCTGCAAATTAACCCAAATTTTACTCACCGTCTCGCCTCCACCTGGCAGTTAAAAATAGATGAAACAGGTTCCTAGCTTGGCAGAAATAGTGAAAGAGCCTGCAGCATGCTGAATAAGGAGAAAGAACAATTTGGCACAGTGTGTATTATTTATTTATTTGTCTGTTTGTTTGTTTACTTGTTTGTTCATTCATAGGAGAGAGAACGAGTGGGGGAGAGGGGCAGAAGGAGAAAGGGAGAGAATCTCCAGCAGGCTCCACATTCAGCACAGAGCCCGACACGGGGCTGGATCCCACGACCCTGGGGTTATGACCTGAGCTGAAATCAAGAGTGGGACCCTCAACTGACTGAGCCACCCAGGTGCCCTGGCATAGTTTTTAAAGCTTAGGTTAAAGCACCAATGGGTTCTTGAGTGGTGTGTGTGAGTGTGTGTGTGAATCTTCTCAGACTTCCACTTTCCTATTTGCATGAAATGCAGAATGCATAGTCTGGGGCAAGTATTTCATTTCATAAAAAGCATGCACCAGTGTATTTTTGTGGGCTGGATATGTGATGCCATAGCCTTCTATATCTGAGGTAGTGTTAATCTTGCTGCCTTTGCTGCTCTAAAGAGAGAACATTAATTACATGGTGGCAGTCACCAGAGACGAAGTCAGAGAGTCTAGCGAAACTGAAAGCACATTCCAAGACCCAGCCACTTAACAACGTGTTAAGTGACTTAAACACCCTGAGTCTTCAATTTGTGTTGGTTGATGGAATATAATTTTGTAATTAGCAATGTGTACGTTCCTAATATGATGGTGTTTTTATATAATCTCAATGAATTATGTAAATGACTTACCTCTACGCTTACATTTTAGTTTTTACCTCATCACTAAATACCACACATGCTATAGTGTTCACTTTTAAAGACAATGCAATTAAAACCTTTAAATAAGGTAATCAGGGGTCCACAACAAGCAATCAGCCTGAAATATGCAGTCAAATGGAATAAGAGGCAAACACTGCTCAGTGTTTGGGGGAAGGTAGACAAGTTGTTATTGCCTTATTACACAAGATGTGGGCGCAAGTGTCCCTTTGCTGTACTTGAAATGGGAAGCTCCATAGCCCTTCTCAGATTTTGGTTAGGTTCATTTCCATTGTGGTCTCAAGGTTGATTTCATGGTAGGTATCTGTTATACTAGCACTTTGTCTCAGTCTTTAATCGTTAATGATGATATCATTCTATACTAGTTAGCAGAATATTTTTTAAAAATACAGTATGCGGTCATCTTTTGGGTTCATATTGTTCTGTATGACTAGATTTTGGCTTTGCACTGATTTTTATTTCTGACTTCGATACCTGTGACCCTGCCTGCACGTGAGTCTAGCTGATTCCTGGGTCATCAGCATAGTCGTATTCATCTCCTTCTGTGCTATCCCTGGACCATAAATCTAGGATTGATGACTTCCAGGGGACTGATGGCTAAATCCTAGCCGACTAGCATTTGTGCTTTTGCCTCGTATTCTCCTTGCTGAAGGAAGCTGCATTGACTTTCCTATTGGCCCCCCTTTCTTTGGTAGTAGCAGAATTTAGATGAGCATGTCCGTGTTCACACAAATGACTCTTTTACCCAGGATGTATTCAGCTGCATTCCTTGTACTCCTCTGGAATGTGTATCTGGAGTGAAAAGAGTATGTTTGTAATTTTAGCTAAAGTTTAAAAATTAATTTATAGTCTGTATCTAAACTCTTAGCAAACACACTATTAGAATATTTTTGTTGGCTTTATTGAGGTGTAATTTACAACTCATAAAACTGTCCAATTTTAAGAGCATAATTCCACGAGTTTTAACTAATATATTTAGTCATGTGACCACCACCACCATCTGGATAGGAAACCTTGCCGTCACCCTGAAAAGTTCCCTTGTGCCACTTGAAAAATCAGTCCCCTCCACCATCACCCCTTCCCCCCACCAACATTGATCTCTTTTCTGTCATTCTACTTGTGTCTTTCCTAGAATTTCATATACATGGACTCAAAGAGTATTGCATCCTTTATGTCTGATTTCTTTTAGTTAGCATAATACTTTGAGATTCATCTAGGTTATTGAGTGCATTAGTGTTGTATTAGTTTTCTTTTTTTTTGCATAGTATTTTATTGTATTTGTTATCCAATCCTCAGTTATTTCCATTTTTCATGAAGTATGAATAAAGCTGTTAGTATCATTCAAGTGCAGGTTTTAGTGCAGACATGTCTTCATTCTCTTGGGCAGACACAGGAGGCAGAATGGCTGAGTCATATGCTAAGGGTATTTTTTTTTTAGGGAACTGCTGAACTGTTTTCTAAAATGCCTTGCCCATTTTGTTTTCCCTCTGGCAGTCTGCGAGCTTCAGTTCACCAACACTTGGTATTATCAGTCTTTTCCGTTTATAACAATTCTAGGAATTTGTTATGGTATCTCATTGTAGTTTGAATTTGCAATTCACCAGTGATTAAATCTGTTGTGCATCTTTTAACATGCATATTTATCATTTGTATATTTTATTTTTTATATTTGTATATTTTAATTTTTATTTTTTTATTATAGAGAGAGGGAGCAAGAATGCAAGTGGGGGAAAGGGCTGGGGGGGGGGAGAGAGAGAATCTTAAGCAGGCTCCACACTCACCTGACTGACCCACCCAGGCACCCCTGTATATTTTGGGTTTTTTTAAGTGTTCATTGAAGTCATTTGCTCATCTTTTTCATCAAGTTGTCTGTCTTACTATTATTGAGTTGTAAAAATTCTTTATGTATTTTGGAAATAAGTCCTATGTTAGATGTGTGTCCTGCAAATATTTCTTCCAGTGTGTGGCTCCCTTTTTCATTTTATAGCAGTGGTTTTTTTTTAATGTACTTATTGAGAGAGAGAGAGAGAACTCATATGCAAGTGGGAGAGGGGCAGAGAGAGAGAGAGAGAGAGAGAGAGAGAGAGAGAATCCCAAGCAGGCTCCACACCATCAGCACAGAGCCCAACACAAGGCAGGATCTCACAAAGCTTGAGATCATGACCTGAGCAGAAATCAAGAGTTGGACACTCAACCATCTGAGCCATCCAGGTGTTTTTTTGAAGAGGAAGAGTTGGTGATTTTGAGCAATTTTAATATATGCATACTTTTATCGTATACTTCATGTGTATGTGTCATTTTAAAGAAATCTTTGTCTAACCCATGATCACAAAGATTTTCCCATATTTTCCTGCAGACGTTTTGTAAGTTTTGGTTTTACATTGAGTCTGATTCATTTCAAATTAACATTTTTTAAGTGGTGGGAAGTAACGTAGAGATTTGTTATTTTCCCTTTTTTGAATTTTTGAATATGGTTACACCATTTGTGGAAAACCGTATCCTTTCCCTGTTGAACGGGATTTACCCCTTGGTTGGGAATCAATTCACTGTGTGAATGTGGTCTTCTGCTCTAAGTTTTAGAATACAAGTGTTCCTCAGTCATTCTAACAAGAAGGTTGGTAGAGTGGACTTTTGAGGACAAAATCCCTTCCCCAGGAAGGCAAAAGGCAATAAAGGACATACTGATTCATAGCTGTTTTGTGAAGTGTCACTGACATTCATGTTTTAATCATTTCAGCCATGTGGTCATTTCTCTGCGTGCTACTGACAGTCCGTTTTGAAGTCGATTGTAATTTGTGTATTTTTGTTGTTGTTTGCTGTTGTTACTGCTGGATTTTCTTTTTGTTTTTGTTTTACAGATGGATGCTTCTAAAATATAAACCTTAAATTATAGTATTACATGAAGCTTCAAGTATAGCACCTGGCATATAGTAATAGACTCTAAATAAATATCTGTTGAATGAATGCACATTTAATAGATACAGTTTTAGTTCCGTCATTGCATTTCCCCTTGAAACTATTTTTGGTACAGATTTGGGACACCCAAAATTAGGGGTGGAGGCAAAAGAATTGTCATGAAATTCTTATCATTAATTTTCCTTAACTGAAGAAGAATCATTTTGCTTTGTTTCCTTTTTTTAACACCTTATAAATCAAAATCACCAAAAATACCATACGTTTAAAAAACATTCATAATAAATAATTTTTTCTAAATATTTCTATTCCATTCAAGTCTCCTTTTAGTTTGGTATTTGAAATGAAATCTGTTTAAGAAATCATACCTGAAATTAAATCTCTTTAATGAAATACAACCTACTGCACAGTGTATTTTGACTAATTATTGTCAGTGAATAAAATGATACCGTTGTCACCAATATTAAAATGAATTCCATGTCTCTTATGTAAATGAAAACAGTAGGATTATTCAATATTTTTACTCTAACCTAGAAAGTCATTTCACATTTGTGCCTTTTTCTTCTCAATAAGCAGTTGATATGATCTGGTTTTTTATTTTTATTTTTTTTTTATTTTTATTTTTTTTTTTTATTTTATTTTATTTTATTTTTTAATATATGAAATTTACTGTCAAATTGGTTTCCATACGACACCCAGTGCTCATCCCAAAAGGTGCCCTCCTCAATACCCATCACCCACGCTCCCCTCCCTCCCACCCCCCATCAACCCTCAGTTTGTTCTCAGTTTTTAACAGTCTCTAATGCTTTGGCTCTCTCCCACTCTAACCTCTTTTTTTTTTTTTTTTTTTTTTTTTTTTTTCCCTTCCCCTCCCCCATGGGTTTCTGTTATGTTTCTCAGGGATATGATCTGGTTTTTTAGAATAAAGTAGATAACTGGAAACTCCTATATGGCTGAATATTCTGTCTCAGTAAAGACAATCTTTTTTCTTATTTTAAGAATTGTTAACAGTGGGGGCGCCTGGGTGGCTCAGTTGGTTAAGTGTCCAACTTCAGCTCAGGTCATGATCTCACGGCTCCTGAGTTCGAGCCCCACATCGGGCTCTGTGTTGACAGCTCAGAGCCTGGAGGCTGCTTCAGATTCTGTGCCTCCCTCTCCTCTGCTCGTGCTCACTCTTCCTCTCTCTCTCTCTCTCTCTCTCTTTCTCTCAAAAATAAATAAACATTAAGAAATTTTTAAATTAAAAAAAAAGAATTGCTAACAATGTATTCTTCCATACCATTCCTGCCTAATTTGTCACATTATATTCCAAATATCTGCACTTTTCCTTATTATATTTTCTTTCAGTCTCCTGAGCTCCAAGGTTTTTTGTCTTGTTTTGTGGTTTCTTTTTGGTTTTGGTTTTTTTTGGCATTCATCCCTAATTCCAATTCCTATTATAAATCTCACTGATATTATTCCTGTGTGCACCTGAGCGCACACACATATGAGTATACAGCATTTTGCAGCAAGAGAGAACCAACTCATCTAGTTCTAAACCGGTGCACCCTCTCCTCCTTCAAATATCAGCTTTAATGCTAACGCCTCAAAAAACTTTGCTAGAATAAATCCTCCGGTTATTCTGGATCACAGTGACTTAATGACTTTCTCTCTGAAGTTATTCAAATGTGTAATTTTAAAACTGTATGTAATTGTTAATCTGTCTCTTCTAATAAAATATAAGATCCTCGGGCGCCCGGGTGGCTCTGTCTGTTCTGCCTCCAACTTCAGCTAGGGTCCTGATCTCTCAGGTTGTGAGTTTGAGCCTTGCACTGGGCTCTCTGCTGTTAGTGCGGAGCTTGCTTTGGATCCTCTGTCTCCGTCTCTCTGCCCCTCCTCTGCTTCACATGAATGCTCTTTCTCTCTCTCTCAAAAATAAATAAACGTTAAAAAAATATAAGTTCCTGAAGGTAGGGACCATTTGTCTTTCCTGCTTTGTGTCCCCATCACATAGAATTGGGCCAAACACATTTAGAGGTGTGTTAAGCATTAATGAAATTAAGTTGAAAACAAAGACGTGTAAACTTTCTAAACTTTAGTGTTTTTGTCTAAAAAAAAGAAAGAACAATAGACTCCTCTGAGGATCCAAAGAGATCTCACCTAGAGGCCCTTGGCACCCTAAGACATAGTAAATCTTCCATGTATGAAAGGTCACATACCCTTTTCACTTCTTTACTTCTCTGAGGAAGTAAAAATAATCCAGTGCAAATTCATGAATGTGTGCTTCTCCTAATTTGACATTTTCCTCTATAAAATAAAGAGCAGTCTGCCTAGAGGTCAAAAGTCTCATTCCTTGTATGGAGGAAGGAGTATTTCCACTGGAAAATTCTCAAAGACCAACAGGGTGATTTAAGTTTTTTATTCGTGTTCAGTGGGGACAGTTTGCCAGTAACTATTCTGATGATGCCAAAAATAAACTTGTCATTTTGTTAATGTTACTTTGAAGGACATAATTGTAGTAGGCTAAAAATATTAACAATGAAAGAAAAGGTTTTAAGAGGTGGAAATCTTACATGTTTTGGAGTAGAATACCTGTTTTAATCATTCTGAAGTTAATGTGAAAGGTATCAGTGTTATTTACTAGTTTGCTTTTCTCCCTTAAGGGTTTTTTTTTCCTCCCTTGATGTAACTATCTCAACTCTGTTTTGAAGTAGATGAAATATAAATAAATGCTTAAGAAGATGCCATTGTATGAATGTGGGAAACCTTTCGGAGCCACGCTTTTGTGGGGAGAGTTTTGCCTCTGTCAAGGCCATGTTTTTCTAGAAAGCACTGAAAAGAGCCATAAGCAATATTATCATTTTAGCCATTTTAACTAGGGGGTCAGTTCAACCAATTGTGCCATTTAGAATGATTGGAATGAATCCTTATCAACAAAAACTGTTCTGTTTATGAGCTGTCATGAATACAACCGACAACTCTATTTTAGAAAAGGACTCATCAGGTCTTTCTTAGGTCATCACAGTATTAACTACAAAACTTGTTAGGTGTATTTGCTTTCTATTGATGTTTTATATTAGGCTGGCTAGTCTCATCCCCAATCAATGATACAGCCATCATGTTTTATGTTGGTAAGAAAATAAGTTCATTTAATTTTCGATAAATCTTTGCTTGGGAAACATACATTCAATATAAATTCCAATATAAAAAGAGACATAATTTTAAAGCTTATTTAGAGCTTGGGGAACAAGTCACGTTATTCCTTACCAGGATTTTATGTTAGGTAACATTTGGCAAATCCGTAAGAAGGCACAGGTGTTTTGTTCTCTTTTCCCTAAGTGAGCATGATGATATAAATGCAGCATTTAAGGCCACGTTATTCCTATTTAAAGACTATTGGATTTTAAAGTCTCCCTTTGACAAATTTGTTTTTAGTGTTATTTTGAAATGAGGATGAATATTTCATTTTAAAAGGAGTATATTTTGTTTGTGGATTATATGTGTGACCCACAAAGGCTTTGGAATAAGAGATGGGAAGGTGCTTAAAGGTGGTTATGGAACAAGCCAACTATAGCAGGCTTCATACACATGAAATCAACTCCAAATTTGTAATATAGTTTCAATACATTTATTAATATATTTATTATCTTATTTATTATTAATGTGTTATACAAATTAATATAATCTAAATACAATTTAAAATATAATTACCAGTAATTATCCATTAATGTGTGTGTATACGTGTGTGTCTATATCACAAAATTATTTCCTAAGAAGTGCAAATATGGTAGTCTGAAATTTGATATTTATTTTTACATAATCTCCTTAATACTGATTTTACGTGTTTACCTATGGCAGAATTAGTTTAGAAAGATATTTGATATTTATTTTTACATAATCTCCTTAATACTGATTTTACGTGTTTACCTATGGCAGAATTAGTTTAGAAAGATACATGTGACTGTATATACGAATGTGTGTATGTACACAAGCATGCACACATTCATCCATGGGGACTTGAGTGCATGACAGTGAACCAGGCCATCGAACTGCCTCTGGCAGGAGGCAAGGTCAAGCGGACCAGATATTGGCTAACAGTCATGTTTTCTGTAGCCATAAACAGTTGCCCTGGGGCCACATCGGGACTACTACAGCTCGAGCCCCAAATGCAGGCTTTGGCATCGGGAAATGCTAGGAGTTGGGTGTCAGAGCCACCGGGCTGCGTGTCACCTGCAACTAGAGCATCTTCAGGATCCGGATACGAGGGGCTGTGATGTCACAGGAACAAACATGGGATGCAGTCAGCCGCAGGTATTAAGATATGGACCCAGTGACCTATAGTTTTAAAATGTAGGTTTTATTATTATCCAGGTGTGAGGAGTTCAACAGATCAGGGGTTGCATGTCAAGGAAAAGATACTTACTCATAATTCAGAGTTTCGAAGGAACTGTTCCACACAGTGCGGGGCCTTACAGGTAGAGGCCAGGATTTGTCAGGAGGCACAAGGAGCAGCAGGTAAATGTGGGCAAGAACCTTTGTTGTGGTTTCTGTGGGAAGGAGCAGGGGAGGCAGGGGAAGCAGGTGTAGGATTGGCTACCTTCTAGAATAATGTCAGTGGGCTTTGTGGTGCAGGAACTGCCCTAGGTTGTCTGGTTCACGGCTCTGGGGTGATTGAGGCAAGAGAGTGAGACAGCCTAATAGACGGCAGGCTGTGTGGACCCAGGACTAGATAATTTTCGCATGAAAGGCACACTCCAGGGAGAGGCACTGTCTCCAGGAATTGGCTAGTCCTGGGAGCAGTGGTCTCTCTAGGGTCTGAAAGTCCCCAAGATGTCAAAGCATCAGAATTACAGAAAATAAAAAGAACTGATCAATACACCTGTGATACATAATACTCTTGGAAAGACTAACAATAATAATGATAGAAGCTACTATTTTCAAAGATTTTGAGATTTATATTTATTTCTGTATATTTTTTAATTGTTTAATATAATTTTTGTCAAGTTAGCTAACATACACTGTATATGGTGTGCTCTTTGTTTCAGTAGTTTCCCATGATTCATCGCTTGCATACAATACCCAGTGCTCATCCCAACAAGTGCCCTCCTCAGTGCCCATCTCCCATTTTCCCCTCTCCCTCTCCATCAACCCTCAGTTTGTTCTCTGTATTTAAGAGTTTCTTATGGTTTGCCTCCCTCTCTGAGATGTAAAATACCATTGATTAAACTTAAAAATTTTTTTTTAACATTTATTTATTTTTGAGAGACAGAGAGAAACAGAGCACAAATGGAGGAAGGATAGAGAGAGACACACAGAATCCAAGTAGGCTTCAGGCTCTGGGCTATTAGCTCAGAGCCTGACACGGGGCTCAAACCCACAAACTGTGAGATCATGACCTGAGCTGGAGTCGGACGTTTAACAGACTAAGCCACCCAGGCACCCCATTGATTAAACTTTTTGTTGTTGTTGACATTAAAATGCATTTGGTACATTATTTTTTAAACATTTCTTGAAAATGTACTTAAAAATAAATATAAAATATGTTTGGCCTCAAATTCCAATGAATATAAACTGAAAATGAGCTATGCCACCAAATAAAGTGCACCGGCAAGAAATGGGCCCTGCTTTGTAAGACAGTGTAGAAATGTAAGACGTTGAGAAGGGTACTATGGTGGTAACTTCAAAGTTCAAACAGGGAGATGAGTCATGTGAATTCTTTCTTATGTGAAATTTCCAAATGGCCACCAATTTGGATGCCCATTCCTTGAGAACCAACAGATGGCACCAGTAGTTAGTGGAGAAGGGTTATGACTCTAGCTAAGTGAAAAAATTGGAGGTTCCCAGATCCTTGTGCAGGTTGAAGAAACCGGGATGTTCTGAATAGTGTCATTTTTATATACCTACTTAAGCCATAATGCTTCTACCTTCTGTTTGGAATGTTTATCTAAGTTCCTCTGCCATCATGGAAACAAGTTCAGAAATTTAAAATCTGTTAATTATGACCCACATTGAGAGTGCAGACAGGCTCTGATCGGCAGAGACCCTTGGGCATGAGATTTAAAAAGCTAAATGATGAAAACAGAGAGGGAAGCAAACCATAAGAAACTCTTAAATACAGAGAACAAACTGAGGGTTGATGGGGCTGGGGGTGGGGAAAATGGGTGAGTGGCATTAAGGAAAGCACTTGTTGGAATGAGCACTGGGTGTTTTATGTAAGTGATGAATTCTACCAGGAGGATTCTACTTCTAAAGGAAGATGACACTGTAAATTAACTAACTTGAGAATTAAAAAAAAAAAAAAAAAGCTAAATAATGAATAACGCACCAGGACCACAAATCAGCTGTACTTTCAGACTATGGCTAGGACAAGGCAAGGGAAGGGTTGTACATTGACAATATATTTTGAATGGTTTTCATTTTTAAGATTCTTAAGTTGTAGTGCTTATAAATACAAGCCGTACACCAGAAAACTCCAGAAAGAAGATACTGTTTTTTTAAAACAATGACTCTCTTATTAATTTTGCAAAATTCTAACTTGGATTCAAACATCTCCTAAAGCTATGCATATTTACTAACAAGAAGTTGGAGAGAAGCATAATGTAGTTTTCAGTTAATCAATAATAACTTTACTGAATTTATTTTATTTTTAGCAAAAAAATAACTCTTAATTGATAAAATAATGTACTGATAAAATGAGGGTGCAAATGATGTGAAATATATGTGGGAGGCTCGTCCAATTACTAAAGTTCTGCCTGGATCATAGTTGCAATGTTTCTTTTAACTAGAACAGGCTAGAATGATTTGATTATTAAGAAAACTGATGTGCATTGTGCCACTGATCAAGATTTTTTTTTGTTAACAACTCAGATGGTCAGAACATGGAAAGAATGAAAGGCTTCAGTAGTATTTCTACCAAATTACATACATTATCACTGAACTCCACAGTCTATGAGTGTATGTGTGTATATGTGTACGTACATATGTATATGTATGTGTATGTACATATGTATATATGTGTGTATATACATACGCATATACAAATGTGTATATGTATATACACACATATACACGTATATACATATACACACATATATATGTGTATGGTGAATGTGGTATTGTGATGAGGTTTCCTAAAAACAATAAGCAGCATAATGTCAGCGAGGTGTTAAAAAGAGAAGTGACTAAAAACTTCTTCCTTTTTGAATCTAACCATGACCCAAACTAACGTGAGGCTATGTATCATGTTATTAATCCTGGTAAACATGAGTGCTGGCACATACTTTTGTGGAAACTTCAGTGTGCTGATTCTGGGTGCTTCTCCTTGACTCCATTATATACATATAGTAATATCTTTGTAGTCAAAAATTCTTAATTCAGAAATACATCTAGTCCCAAGGGTTTTGTATAAGGGACTTGTCGAGCTGTAATTGATGGAGAGGATGCTTTAACATTTTTCAAATGATGTGAAATGAACATCAAAACCCAAGTACCTGGTGTGGTCAGATATAAATGGGATAAAGAAAACCTGACAGGTTTAGGTAGAGAAGGACAGAGAAAAAGATAAGGGTACAAGGTAGGTGGTAAAATGGCTAAATATGTGCAAAGCAAAGGAGCAAATCTTTTAGCAGACTTAGGAGATAGATTAGCCATCATTTTGTAGTCTATTACTGTAATTACTTAAGTTCCACTGACATCTGTTTTCCCATCCATAAAATGGGGGCAGTGACGTCCCCTCTGTCAGTCTGTGTTGTTTGCATGTGCCCAGGGATAGAAACCTTTGTCTGGGATAATAAATTAGTGATTCTGTGCTCCACCTCCATTTTCTGGGTGCTTCTCCTTGACCCCATTATATATGTATAGTACTATCTTTCTAGTCAAAAATTCATAATTCAGAAATACATGTAGTCCCAATTTACAATGTCCATCAGCATACTCATGATTCTGAGAATCCCATAATGAAGACTCTTGTTCACCTGTGACCCAGTATGTACCAGAATTATTTCCCCAGAACCCTTGTGGAAGTACTGCTCCCTGGCTGCCATTTTGGGAAATGGCTCACAATCTGCAGGACACCCAGGAACTAAGGTCGAGTCATATTTTATTCATATTCATATTCATGTGCTCCTGATCTAAAAAAAAAAGGAACCTAGCATAATAGCTGTGCAATAAATGTTTCTTGCGTGATCACTTGAAAATTATTCTTAACAAAGCATGCATTTCGGTAAACATACTCCATAGATGCTGAATGAATGATGGATGAGCTAAGAAATGGCAGCATAGATGGCAAAAGATGAATCACATTTAGGGGCTGTGATATCAAGCACCCTGTGGGCGTTAGATGGGATGAGAATAAATTGCCACTAGGGATCCAGCTACTGAGAAATGCCCTGGAATGTCTCTGCAGGAGTGAGAAATAATGAAGATGGTGTCACTAGAGGTAAATGAAGGGTCATATTTGATAGACCCTCTTGAACTTGGAAATAAATGTTGGAAGCAAATAAGAGAGAAGAATCAAAGCTAACATCACAGTTTTTAGCCTGGATGACAAGAAGAATGTAATGCTATAAACCAGGATAGGGAAGCTAGAAATAGGAGCATTTGTGTTATGAACATGAATTTTAGTAACCCTTTGGTCATCCATGGAGGTAGTAGATGATTGGAAATGTATTTCTGGGATTTTATAGAAAATTTGGGAAAAGAGGATCAGAAGGCTGATACACATAGATATGCTTGATGATGCTTTGGGGATCGACAAAATTAATGGAAGAAAACGTGTGAAGGAGAATCGGTCCTTGTCGGCAAAACCCAGAAGAATGCCTGTATTTAAAGGGAAGCAAGCAGGGATAAGAAGATTGGCATAAAGAAATAGCACAGAGGCAGAAATTAGGATAGTATTAACATCAAGGCCAAGGTATGTGAACTGTGTCAAGAAGGACGAGTCATCAACAGTCATATACTGCAGATATGAAATTACGAGTCTCAGGAAGACAGCCACACTTGGGAATTAGGAAACCATTAGTCATGTTCAACAAAGCGGCACTGTAGAGTGGCAGTGATAGAAACTTTTTGCGGTGGACTAAGATAGGGATGGATGAAAGGAATAGAGGGACCACTTTAATATGCTTGGCAAAAGTCATAGTGGAATTATTTTGACAACACACACACACACACACACACACACACACAACCCCCTGTTCCCACCACCTCCCAAAATGATGAAACACAGATTTAGATACTAATGTGTGGTGTCCAGCTGTAGTTCATTGAATTCATTGTAAAAAGTGAGCATTTTTGTAGGGAGAAAAGTGTCCAATGGAGAGAACGAGATTGGAAATGAAAGGCAAGGTAAGGCTGACTCAGGAAGCGAGGCCCTAGAGGAAGCCATCTGAAATGTGAGCACGAACCCAGGGAGAGGGAGGAAGAAGTCTTGACTGTAGGAGGAAAGAATGGAGGCTGAAGACTCAGATGGATTTTGAAGTATAGGGAAGTAAGAAATCGCTGCTATGAGTTGATCATCATCTGTTGAAAGCAGAGGTGAGTTTGGAGAGGGTAGAGGTTGGGGAGGTGGTTAGGCCTGCTCCTCAAGCCCGTCAGAAAGAGTCCCTCCTCAGGGTCTTCGGTAGGCTGGACTTGGCGCCTAGGAAGTTCCTCCTGGAGATACCCGCAAAGCTGTCTCCCTCCTCCAGGATCTTGACCCATCAACCACGTGACCCTAGTTCATAGGACAGGAGGTCAGTTGTCTCATTATTAACTTGAACAGCTATTGTATTATCAGATATATTTATTTACAATTTTTTAATGTTTTTTATTCATTTTTGAGAGGGAGAGAGACAGAGCGCCGGCAGGGGAGGGGCAGAGAGAGAGGGGGAAACAGAATCTGAAGCAGGCTCCAGGCTCTGAGCTGTCAGCACAGAGCCCGACGCGAGGCTCGAACTCACGAACCATGAGATTGCAACCTGAGCTGGAGTCGGATGCATAACCAATTGTGTCACCCGGGTGCCCCCCAGATATACTTATTTAAAATGAGTTTATATGACCTACTAAACAGAAAAACAACTAGCAATCAGAACATAATGTTTTGCAGTTACTGTCCTTTCCCCAGCTCACGTGATAGTTTGTGTTATTTGTTAATTTCTCCATGTCTCATTTTTCCTCATTTGGAAAATCAGGGTTTTGAGTAGATTACTTCAAAGATTTACTCCAGTTTGGAATTTTTCATATATATATCTGAGCAATATCTCAGCATTTCTAATTTTGGTATTTAATTTAAAAATTTATAGTCATGCCAAAGTGTCTATTTGATAAGTAACCTTACATTATTTTTAAAAATATTTTAAATATTAATCCAATTAGGACTAGAAAATTCTTTATATTCATAGAGTGTCTAATTGTTTGGTAAGGGACTTAGATCACATAATAATAAATATTATCCTTCAGTGTTTAATAGCTGCTGTTATTGTTCCAGTTAAATAAATATATATCTAAACTAGTCTGTTGAATATAACACATATAGTTATGCTGTAAGAAGTAGATTCGATCTCTTCTACATTTGTTTAATGCATATGTACATTAAATATACTTGAAATTTTGTTCAAGTATATTTGTCAGTAGTGAGAGAAACACATATGTAGTGTCATTGCCCATTCAAATAGCTTGTGAATAGTTATATTCATGAGTTCTTACAAAGACTCTCTGAGCCAGGTATCATTACCCTCACTCTAGAGATGAGGAAACTGAGGACAGAGAGGTTACAGAATTTTCCAAGATCGCACTGCTATTAGTGCCAGGCCTGGTCTGGCTCCCCGATCTGGACTTTCAACCCCCTGTTACCACCACCCCACAAAACGATGAAACACAGATTTAGATACTTATGTGCTGTATCCAGCCATAGTTCATTGAATTCACTGCTCTTAGAGTATTCAATGTTGTAATAATACCACTATTCATCCATTTTTCCTCGATGGGCATTTGGGTTATTTCTGAGTTTTTGCTATTTTGAACAGTGCTGCCATGAACAGTCCTGTATATGTCTCTGGCTTTACGTTTTTCCAAGAGTTTTTCTTCATTATATGTTCAGGAATCAAATTTCATCTTAATAAGTTAATGCCTAATTGTTTTCCAAAATGGCTATCTACATTGTATTCCTGTCAGCCAACAGAAGAGCGTCACATGAACTGTATCGCTTGGGTTTCTTAATCTTGGTAGACAGAAATGGAAATAATTCATTAGGAGAAAAGGAAGCGGTATTTGGTATAGAGGGAAAGTAGACCTTTAGCATCAACAGAACTTTTCTGTGTTTGAAGTCGTGGTCCTACAAACTCGCCGGAAGTCATAGCTCACACGCAATTTTTAACCCTTCCAGACATCATGATATACTTTTGTAAATTAAAGGTAGTTTCTTTAATCTGTTGAACATAGTCACTACATAATAGACAGTGTAAATTCACTAAAAAATGTGAGTGGCATGCAAATAATCAGAACTGTAATTGTACACACAGTGTGAAGGAGTTTAACGTCAATGTAATTACAGTGTCCTTTACAACAAATGTATGGGAAAAAGGTACTTCATCAAGCAAGACATTTTCTAAGCTTATCGACACAGTCAAACCTTTTCAACTGGCACGCATCTTGTTTTGGTCTTCACAAATGCATGTGTGTTTCAAGTACAACCTGGAGAGCTGCTGTAGATGCCAAGATGAACAAGACTTTCAAAGGATTGATAAATGTACTGAAGTAGAGATGGGGTCTTGTTGGTAGAGAAAGAGATGGGGCAGCTAAAGTGATGAGACCCTGTGTAGTTGACATTAAGCTACAGATAGGCGCTGACTATTATGGACACGCAGATTAAGGTCTAACCTAATGCTTGTCGTCCCCAGGCTGGGCAGGATAGGGATGTGACGTGACCTAAGAACGAGGTGACGTGACCTAAGACTTCAGAGCCCGGCTCCTTGGGCTGTTTACATATAGTTATCTCTGGGAAATGTGTGCATGCTAGTATCTAATTCAGTTCTGAAGCAGTACATTGCCAGAAGGAGAAATATCAAATTAGTACATAAAAATTAAATACAGAACATGTCAGGTGTGGTATTTTTGCATGCCCAGATTGGACCTCAGGTTCCTCTAGAGACTTAGCTCCTAGCAGTACTTTAACGCCATGATTCTGTGTACCGTGGTCGTCTTGATATTTTCTTATCATTAGGAAGGAAGCACCGGGGTTTGCTTACATTTTTCACAAATGTCATTGAGAAATTTTAATGAGATGGTCTTTAAAAAGATTATTTTAGTTTAAGCTTCAACAAATGGCATAGATAGGCACACACATGCATATATGTCTACATAATTGTAGGAAGGGAGGAAGGGATCCACACAGGCTACTTCAAACAGGATAATTGCTATATGAATGCCATGTTGACAAAATAAAAACAATTCCGAAGCAAAATGGGTTTTGATTAAGAAAACTTGACATTGGCAAAAATTTATTAGCAAATGTCACAAAGAAACAGATTGGTACCACCCTCCACGTGTATTTCATTCATAGCATCACTGAATTCAGAGGGGAAGAGGATGTGTTCAGGAAACAGGCCATACCCAGGACGGAAATTTGGTGACTCTATTAAATATGGCAGTTAATGTAAGTGATTGTCAATTGACCCTTAGAGAAAGCTGAAAATTGTTTGTGTTTGTTTTTGTTTTTAGAAATAGGAAGGACTTTAGTCTTATTAAGTAACAGGACCTTTTTAAAGCCATGCTTTCTATGAATAGTTTCCCTTCACATTCACATTTACTGTATAACGTGTACCTTGAAGGAATCGAAATGTGGATAGCTGAGACTCAGTGTGCCTTGGCATAAATCTGCTTATTTGGGTCATTAGCAGTTTAAATATATTTCAGAGATACTGAATTGTTTAATACTATTTTTAAAAGATAGTTATTTCTTCTGAAAATTTTGGTTTCTATAAAGACAAAATTTCTGATTCAGAAGGCATGAGTAATAATATAACGAAAGATAAGATTCATATTCAAACAAAAAGTTCTTTCAAGTGCTCATTTTGTAAAATCACATCTCTTCATGCCCGAAGTCAAGACCATTAAATGCTAGAACAGAGTGCCCCTTCTCTGGGATTTCGAATTTCCTATCGTGAGTTCTCACATGTATACGTTGTTAGGTCAAAAGCTCTGTATCTCCACCTTTTGTGACTTTCCCTTACAATCTAGGCTTAAAGAATACCTAGTACTGGGATGTCAATCCAAATAAAAAGGATTTTTTTTTTCTTTTAATGTCTGATATTCCTTGATCACTTATTTCTATTGGGAACACAGTGAAGAATATGATACAGTCTTTGCCCTCAAAGAGCTCAGAGTTTGGAGAGGGCTGGCAGTTAGAGATAAATGTCTATCAGACAGTGGAGGGAGAGTCACAGTGGGACATCTGCCTGAGGCACGTGAGCCTGAGGTGATCCCTTTCTTTGAGAGGAGCAAGGAAAGCTCCTTATTGCAACTGACCCTTGAACTAGACAAGAGCCAGGGTTTGCCAGACTGGCAAGGGGAGTGGTGCTTGTTAAGGGGGTCCGGTGGAAGAAACTGAACCTGTAGAGGATTACAGAGCAGAACTGGGTGTTCTTGTGAGTGATGTGTCATTGAGATGCACTAAGATAACTGGGGTCTGTGGGCTGGATAGGGCACAGGAAGACGAACTGGTCGAGGTGTCCACCTCCTCTGTTCCGGGTTTGAGAAGACCTTATCATTGTATCCTGATACTCATTGTATGAAATAGAAGTGTTTTGGGATCGTTGGACATGACAGTCTAGAAAGAAGCCTGGAGACATTTTACGGTGTTACTTAATGAGTTTATTTCAGTAGCATGGCGACAGGCCCATGTGCACAAAGAGATGCACTTTTGCCGTACGAAGCTGGTGTTTATATGATTAGTGCTAAAGCAGGAGGGGATGTGCAAGGAGTATTAGACCATAAACATTTTCTTCAAATTTCTACTTTTGCGTGGTTTCCACTTTTCTTCAAATTTCTACTTTCACAAGATTTCTCTGAAACTTATCATTCAGTTTGATATTAACCATTGGTGAGATGTACAGGCAGTCATGAGACCCTTTAAGAATGAAGCACCAAGCACATATTTGATCCTTATGGAAACCATGCAGGCTGTAGGTCAGCCTTCTGGGCTTCAGGTGAAGATCTTTCTGCTTCTGTCCCTCATCTTGAAATACATAGACTCCATGACTAAGTGCAGGCTAACAATAATAGTCCTAAATCTTGCTTAAAATGAAACTTTGAAGGTGGTAGAATTGACCAATTTTGCTGTTGGAGAGAATTTTTCTACCAACTGAGACCCTACATTTGTATCCTAACTCTTGGCTTCCAATTCCAATCTACCTCTACTCTATTTGCCTTAAGTGTCTTCTTGTTTCAGCAGACAAAGGAGCTTCCTTTGATAGCTTCTTAAGAGTGTTTTATGTAACCACATATGCAGCCAAAGCTCACAAGGCAACAGCATAGCCAAACCTATACTGTGTCATTCATAATGAAAAGTTGAATTTATCACGCTTCTTTTTTTTTTTTTTTTAACGTTTATTTATTTTGGAGACAGAGAGTGAATGGGGGAGGGTCAGAGAGAGAGGGAGACACAGAATCGGAAGCAGGCTCCAGGCTCTGAGCTGTCAGCACAGAGCCCGACGCGGGGCTCGAACTCACGGACCGAGAGATCATGACCTGAGCTGAAGTCGGACGCTTAACCGACCAAGCCACCCAGGCGCCCCTATCATGCTTTTTTGAGATACATAGAACTCTGGATGACCAACGTATCTTTTGCTCCAATTGATTCAGGCATCATTTATGGTGGTAATATTCTATTGCTCAATTGTTATGGAACATCAGCTAGAACCCAAAGGGTGTGCTTTAATAAGCAGAGGAAGGAAAGTGCCTTATTGGGAGACAGGTGCCCTGGGCTGAGAGTCAAAATCATGATAGCCCTCCAACATTAAGATTTAGTGACTTATAAATCCAGGAAACTCACTTAACTTCTCTAGGCATGTTTTTCTTCGCTGATATGGGAACGCTATCGGTCTCCCCAGTGCCTTACGGGGTTATGGCAAATATCACATCTGATTATCACCAGCTTATCTTTTAAGGTATTTTGGAACGTTCAGTTATTCCTATAAATAAAATTTTCAACATCGTTTCAACTAAACAGTTTGAAATCTTTAGTATTTTGAATCATTTTGAATGTCATTTCCTTAAGATGTTTGTCCTTCCCAACCTAAACAAGGCACTGGGTTTTTGCTTAGGATCTGCATATGAAGGCCATTACTCTCCTTGGGCTGGCTGGGCATTACTCCAGCTCCCCTCCAGTGGAATGGCCTACCGATTTCAGTGTGTGCATTTAGGGAGAACTCAGTGTCTAGGAAGCTAATGTTGAACTTTGTGTCCAGAACTCACCATAAAACTCTTTGTCATCAGCCCTTCTATTGTTATCATAAATCAACATAACAAATACTAGGACTAAAACCAAATTGCTGTCACATAAATCAGTTCTAAATTTCTCCTCATGTTTAAAGGAGGTCATTGTGGAGGTTAAAAGATTCTCAAAGTGATTTTGTTAGGAAGAAATTGTAATGGTAAAAGGTTAACAGAGTCTGGCCAAGTGTAAGAAGTTTACTATGAGTAGGTGGTGAGGTCAAGATCCCAACCCTGAGGGTGAGGGTGGGGGTTTCTCAGGTTCATGCCTCCCCTTGGAGGTTGTCTTCAAACTTCAGGACACCTGTGTCCAGGCCAGGTTTTGTCTAGACACATCTTCCTGGACTTTTGAAACAGTCATACCTACGACAAGGCATTCCTTCCTCTTATTTCACTGGCCAGTGTTGGGCATTATCAGTGTGTATTAGATCAAAAAATAAGTTTTGAAATTTTGTCCATTATCAGTATGATAAAAGAGACCATTGTTCCCCCAAAAGTTCAAGAAAAGTCATTCTCTTATTAGGATATCAGTGGGTGATTAATAATTCTCACTCAGTTAAAACTGTCATCGTAACAGAGGGTCAACTGAGATCTACTAATTTGGAAGGAAATTCATGCTCTTAAAGAGCACACGTTTTCCCTGTCCTTTAGGAAAAAAAAAATAGCTGTAACCTTAGGTCAGCTATTCATAATATTCATCAAAAAGGATCAACCCTTCATATTTTGTGAAAAGTAAATAAAAACTAAACCAGAGTGACTTACTGGGGGAGATAGGCAAAAGCAAAACAAAAACAAAAACAAAAAACAACAAGATAAAATATAAATAAGCAATACATATAATTTCAGATCATGATCCATGGTATGAAGAAAATAAAACACATGGGGCAATGGCAGGAAGAATGAGCAGGGGACAGCTGGTCAAGAGTAGCTGAGGAGATTTGGGGCACCTGGGTGGCTCAGGCGGTTAAGCATCCAACTCTGGCTCAGGTCATGATCTCAGGGTTCTTGACTTTGAGCACCATGTTGGACTCTGTGCTGGCAGCTCGGAGCCTGGAGCCTGCTTCAGACTCTATGTCTCCCTCTCTCTCTGACCCTCCCTCACTCGCACTCTATCTCTGTCTGTCTCTCAAAAATTAAACAAAAGCATTAAAAAAACTAAAAAAGAAAATAAGACTAGCTGAGGAGAGCCTTCTCTGGATAAGCATCATTTGTGCTAAGGCTCAGAGGAAGAGTGGGAGGCAGCCGGGTGAGGGTCTGGGAAAAGAATGGTCCAAGCTACTGGAATGGTTTCAGGGGTCTGAGGAAGAAAAATGCCATATGTTTGGAGCCTAGTGAAAAAGAGGGAATAGTGAAAGCAGACCAAGTCAGGGAAGTAGACAGGTGCTCTGTGACTGAGATGATGATGATGATGATGATGATGGTGATGACGACAACTTCATGGGAAGACCATTGGAACATTCTAAGCAAAGGTTTGAAATGATGTGATTAAAAATTGGAAAAACCCCGACTGCTGTGGAAAATAACATTCTGGAGGCAGTGGGGGATGGGGCAAGAAGGGAAGGCGGGAAACCAAGAAAGATGCTGTTGCAGAAATGCAAGCTAGAGATGATGGATTAGGTGGCATAAGGGGGGATGACGAGAAGTGGAAGAGTTCAAGATATAGATTGCAGGAGAATAGAACCAATGCTCACTGATGTATGCTCATGGGTCATAGGAAAAAGAGACTGGTCCAGAACGTCTCCTACGTTTTTGTCCTCAAGGACTAGATTGGTGATGGTCCCATTTACAGAGATGAGGAAAGGTTGGGAGTGATGGAATGGGGATAATGGGAGAAATAAAAAAAAAACAACAAAAGCTCTCTTCTGGATGTGTGAACTTAGAGAGAAGTCTGGTGAATGAACACCCAGTAGAAATGGGAAGTAGGTAGTTGACTAGATACGTCTAGAGCTCAGTGGGAAGAGCAGAGCTGGAGATGAAAGCATTGGGAATCATCAGCATATAGATGATGTTTAATGCCTTGGGCCTGGGTGCGATAACACTGTATTAATTTTCTCTTTCCAGTCATGTTGTTTTCTGGCTTTTTATGAATCATAGCTTTTCAGACTTGAACGGGACTCTTCATAGCTTCCATTGCTCTGGGTAGGTTCACATTTTATTTAGCATAATACATTAAGCTGGCAGCTTCTATTTCTAGGTTTGTTGCAAATTGTTGATAAAATTCACAAGTGCTAAGTTTTATAAGAGTATTTTTTCCTTGGGTTCTTTTTTATAGTTGTTAATGAGCTTGAGAATTTCTTATAATGCATAGTGTCAACTTTAAGCACATTTCTTGCATGGGACCTCATTATGTATAAATTTCTGCTTATAACAGAAGGCATGCTCCTTTTAAAATTGGAGGGGGTTTGATACCTGCTGTGTTCATAGACATGCAGCCCAAGTTTTAAATTCCTTCCACTGGAGACGTTGACAGTTTGACATTTTTAACAGGTCTAAGTTAAATAAAACAGTATTCAAATAAATACAAAGAATATCTTGGAGAAGTGGGTTCATAGCTAAGACTGTTGAGCATCCTTCTTTCCATAATTTTTCATGGAGGATGAACATTCAAATACTCATAATTTGTGTCAATTGAATGGCAATCAATTTTAGTATCTAATAAAAGAAACTTTAACTCCAAAGTGAATTTATATGTATCTGTTGGTTCTTAAAAAATGGTTAATTAAAATTGTATGATGACTGTTGCAGTTATTAGAATGGATCATTTTTCCTTGCCACACTTTCATCTATTTTATTTATTTTGAAATGAGTGGTAATATTACATATGCCAAAGATGGAAACCATACTGTTGGAGACACGTCTGTATAGCTGTCTCAGGTCAGTTTCACAATATTATGTGTGTGAATTAGTTAGGGCTGCTCTAATAAAGGACCACAAACTGGGTGGCTTAAACACCAAAATTTATTGTCGCTCAGTTCTGGAGGCTAAAAGTTGAAAATCAAGGTACTGGTTCCTTCTGAGGCTGCGAGAGAGAACCCGTTCTGTGCTCTCCCTTGGCTTCTGGTGGTTTTCCAGCAATCTTTGGTGTCCCTGGCTTGCTCAAGCATGACACTGATTCTTCAGTGATGTTCTCCTGCTGTGCACGTCTCTGTCCAAATTTTACTTTTAATAAGGACAGCAGTCATTTTGGATGAGGGAACACCCTAATGGATTCATCTTAACTTCTTTATGTCTCTAAAGATCCTATCCTCAGTTATGGTCACATTCACATGTTCTGGGGATATAATTCAACCCATAGAAGTATGTAACCCTCTTTCCTTACTAACATTCTTAATTTTCCTTACATGTTGTTAATGTTAATCCTGTAGACGTTCTGACTCTATGTATCCTTCTAGCGCTCGTGCGTAGCCCCATTTATATGCTCATGACACATTCACAAAGCCAGTTTATATCTTTGATGCTGGCCACTTCTCCAAACTTCAAATTTCGATTTTTACCTGCCTTGTTACCTCCAACTGGATGAATGAGAGATGTCACAGGCTTAAGATGTTCAAAACCAAAGTTTTGTTTTCTATCCCTCTCTTCAAATGCCCTTATGTCATTCTTTCCCATCTCAGTAAATGATCCCTCCATTCCCCTTCTCTGTCCGAAGAGCTGAGTCATCCTGCCATGTCTCTTTTCTTTATTCCCATCTAATATCCGTTCCATTGCTGTATTAGTTTCGTATTGCTGCTGTGACCAATTGCAACCTAATAGCTTAAAACAATGCTATTTATCTTGTGTCTCAGAAGTCCAACATAAGGCTCACTGGGCTAAAATCAAGACAGCCGCACTCCTTTCTGAAGGTCCTGGGGGAGACTGTGCTTCCCAGTTTAAGTTGTTAGCTACATTCAGCTCCATGCAGTAATAGAATTGAGGTTTCCATTTCTTTCCTAGCTGGTGACCACCAGCCATTCGTAGCATCTGGGTCCACTTGTATTCTTTGGCTCAGGCTCTCTTCCTCCATCCTTGAAGCCAGCAAAGGTGCCTTTGAATCTCTCTGACCTCCTTTTCTGCCTCATCTCTTGCTTTTTCTGCCAGACTCCATGCAGAGAAAATTCTGGCCTTTTAAAAGTTCATGTGATTAAATTGAGCCAATCTGGTTAATCCAGGATAGTCTGTATATTCTTGGGTCAACTCTTGTATAACCTTAACTCCACCTTCAAAGCCCAAGTCCCTTGACAGTAGGACTTAGTTAAATGTTTTACTGAGTAATCAGGGCACAGGAAGTAGGGGAAGGGGGAATTTTTTTTAGAATTCTTCCTGTCACTACAACCATGTCTTGTTAGCTCCATTTCAGGACACTTCTGCTTTTCTTCCTCCACCACTACCACTGTATTCCAGGCAGCGATTGCTGTTTCTAGATGTTACCATATATACCTCACTTGTTACCCCACATGTTTTGTATGGATCATCGTTTATCAGATCCAAACAGAATTATTTCTTCATAACTTGTGTTGTTCAAGACACTTTTGCCTTAAATTTAGCATAATACATTAAATTGATCTTTTTAAAAATAATATCTGTCAGAAAATGTTACTCACGTCCCTCCAGTGGCTTTTTTTAGAATCAAATCCAAACCTTGAAATGGCCTGCAAGTCCCTATTTATTCCTATGAAGGCGAGATCACTTCATCAGACAGTTTTATTTCCGGCATAGCACTTATCACCATGAGAAGCCATCTTTTTCATTTATTGTGGATGCTAATAGTCTGTGACTGTCCCCCCTTGTCTATTATCTTCATCTCTTAGAACACATTGACATTGTGGTCATTCTAAATGCTTCTATCTCTGTATGATTTATTTATTTTCTTTTTTTTAATATTTATTTTCATTCTAGTTAACATACCCTGCAATATTGGTTTCAGCAGTAGAATTCAGTGATTCGTCACTTATATACAACACCCAGTGCTCATCATAACAAATGCCCTCCTTAATGCCCATCACCCGTTTAGCCCATCCCCCACCAGCCTCCTTCCATCAACCCTCAGTTTGTTCTCTATCATGAAAAGTCTCTTATGGTTTGTTTCTCTCTTTTTCCCCACTCCCCATTGTGAAACTCCATGTATGAGTGAAATCTTGTGGTATTTGACTTTCTCTGATTGACTTATTTCACTTAGCATAATACATTCTACCTCCATCCATGTCTTTGCAAATGGCAAGATTTCATTCTTTTTTTTTTTTAATTTTTTTTAACGTTTTTATTTAGTTTTGAGATAGGGAGAGACAGAGCATGAACAGGGGAGGGTCAGAGAGAGGGAGACACAGAATCTGAAACAGGCTCCAGGCTCTGAGCTGTCAACACAGAGCCCGACACGGGGCTTGAACCCACGGACCGCGAGATCATGACCTAAGCCAAAGTCGGCCGCTTAACCGACTGAGCCACCCAGGCGCCCCAAGATTTCATTCTTTTGATGGCTGAGTAATATTCCATTGTGTATATATACCACATCTTTGGACATTTGGCTTTTTCCAGAGTTTGGCTATTATTGAAAATGCTGCTATAACATGGAGGCTCATGTACCCCTTTGAATCTATTTTTGTATCCTTTTGTATCCCTTTCTGTCTGTTCTGAGGGTGTCACTGTGCTTGGTACCCTCTACTCTGAACAGTGAAAAGAACTTTTCCTCATGAGATTTTCCCCTAGACACTGTGAGGAATATATTAGGCAAGCCCTCAACCCCCCAAAACTTATAGCTTTAATTTCATATAGTTCTATAACCTTTCATTGAACTAGGGTAAATAAATCTTATTCCAATTTTATAAATAAAGAAACTTCATTCAAGACCAATTAAGTAGCTTCCCCAAGAAAACCTGGTGCTATAACTCACACTCTGAGCACATGTTCCGGATTCCTTTCTGAATCACACCAGCATTGGCATTTATCCCACAGGTATGCAAATTAATTATTCAACCACTTTTTTCCAAAAGTGGATATATATCATTTTTGTGTTACTGTCTAATGTTTCTCTTTGGCACTTTTATTGCCATCAAATATTAAATTATATGGAGGAGCCTGAAAACGACTGGCAATGTGTGGCAACAAAACTTTTCCAGGGAAACAAAGAAGGGAGGTTGGAAAGAGGAGATGATGCGGAGGCTTCAAGGTTGGCACCTAAGGCTGTTCATTCCTTTTTCTACTTCACTCAGGAGCCTAAGAGGAAGCAGGGATTCATTTCTTTACTACTTGAGACCCAAACCTGATTGTGGTTTCTACACTTCCCATTATACATTTCCTAATCCCTGGGGGAACGAACGAACATAGGACTCCAAACTAAAAACAAGGGCTGAATGAAATGGTCATGCAAATCTCCCTGGCGTCCTTCCAATGGTATATTGAGATTATGCATGCCTTGCTTCATTTCCCATTCAGTGTGATAATACTAATGTGACTGTTTTAATGAGATAGTTTCTAGGATTTGGGACCTGGGTGTTTAAATGGATCCAGGTAATATTAGACCATTGGACATGTCTAGAGGTTAGCCCCAAGCTTTCTAGGGGAGAGAGGAGGAACTAAGATTTGAAAAGCCAGAGAATGTCAGAGCAGGGGGCCGGAGAATAAACACTGCATACAGAAGAGGGGAGGAAACTTACAAAATTGGGGCTAACAATCTGCAAGGAAAGATTCAAGGCTTGAGAGCAGACTTGTGCTCCGGCCCACACTCCACCATATACCAGCCTGGGGCCTGCCATGGTCATTCCCATTCTGGAATCTCTCTCACCACAAAGAGGGGACAATAGCGGTTAGTTGCAGTGCTGAAAATTGTTGTTGATGTAAGTATTTTGCATGATGTCTAGGTTATGGTTACCGTCCAACTCATGTTAACAGTCAGAACCTTTGTAAATTTCCCAGGCCAACCGCATGGCTGTTGAGACCCGGGGCATGAGTTGCTGCAGCTGAATGCTATATAAATGAAATACTGCCTTTCTTCCAAAATCTGACCCACCGTAAGCCACATTTTAGCAACTGACTTCAATGGTAAAAGAAGAACCAGCCTATGAATCTGAATGCTCACCAAACATGCAATAGGAAATTTCTGTGTTCTTATTTCTGCCCTCGATGTGAAAGAGTAAATTAGCAAATAACTTTTAAGTTTCAGAATACGATTTAATACTATACATTTATCAGTTATAAAGGAAACTGCTAATCAGTCTGTGTGCATCACTATAGGAATGAGTAAATTGATTTGTTTAAAAAAAAATAAAATTGCAGGGTGCCTGGATAGCTCAGTTGGTTGAGCATCTGACTCTTGGTTGCGAGCTCAGGTCATGATCTCATGGTTGGTGAGTTCGAGCCCCATGTCTGCCTCTGTGCTGACAGAGCATAGCCTGCTTGGGATCCTCTCTCTGTGCCCCTCCCCCTTTCTCTCTCTCTCAAAATAAATAAAATTAAAAAAATCAATAAATAAAATTGCTTTTCTAGAAGGAGGAATAAGTACCAGATATTGAGTGTTTCCAAATAATAGCAGAGAGCAACTATGTGAGGGCGGAGATATGTCTATCTACCTAACTGCCTTTCAGAATAGTGCTCAGAACAAAATAGCCATTTAATAACCATTCATTGAATGAAGAATGCATGAATGCTAAAAAAAAAAAAAAAAAAAAAAAAAGGACTGCTCAAAGTACTAATTTGTTGGACTATGTAATAGACTTCTCTGCAGTATTTGCCTTTCGTAAAGTCAGCCTCTGTCTATTTACATTGCCTTTTACTTTTAGGGAAACCCATCTTCCTAGGTTTTACATTTTACATGAGCGTAACATGATAATCCAGACAAATGTGGGACCTCTGTAATTAGCCATTTACTCTGGACTCCTTTGGGGCCTCCAGTCTGTTTTACTTTTGCTCCCGGTGTGTGGCAGGATAATCTTGGTTTCTCAGGACCACACTGAGTTTTTTAGGAGTCCCAGTGCTGCACGTGAAATCCTGACAACAACACCAACAAGGGATAGTAAAATTGAAACCTGTCAGTTACTATAACTATAATATCTAATGTAGACGGCGTTTGTTCCCCGGTGTGGTTCTTGTTAAATGCATGTACTTAGACTGTGTTTTGGAAACTAGAATTGACGACTTGCGTATTGCAAAAGTAGGCAGCCACCTTCTTAATATGCTAAATGCAGGTGAAAGTTTGTTCAATGGGTTTATGAAACTATGGCACTTACACTTCTTTGCTCATGGTTAGTTCGTGTTATGTGTTGGAGGTAAAGGCGTACAGGGTCAACAGTCTATTTGGTAGTTGTTAAGACGCCTCTTGTGAAGTACCCTCTTCCAGATCTTCTTTACTCTGTTATAGGTTCAAGAATAACCCAGGAAGGCATCTTTCCTTTTAACAAATGGGTAATTTCTATTGCATTTACCAAAATATTTTAATAAGTCACCTCACTGTGTCCTAAGGTACTGGATGTACCCCCTCATTGATTGTAGGCTGCCACTGGCACAGGATAATTCTAGAACTATTGCTTCCTTCTAGTATTATACATTAATGTTATTAGCTTGAAAAAGGAAAAGCAGCATGCTAAATTGTTGATTTTGTTGTTGCTGTTGTTGTCGTCGTTAGTATTTAAGGAGAATGTGAAACTGTCTCTTGGCTTCTTTTTCAAACCTGAATGTTGTAAGATCATTCTGTAAGTGCCCACACTGGCGCAGTGTGTCAGTCTTCCATCTGGACAGACACTGGGTGAGATGCTCTGGACTCCATGGCCAAAGGGCAATGCCCTGGCTTCTTGCTGCGACTGCCAAGGAGGTGTTTGAATAGTGCTATCGAATGTCATCATGTTTATTATGCATTCTGACACATGTCCATGGGGAACTTGCCTGAAAAGAAATACTCATTTGCGTTGCTTTGGATTCTCAAATCTTCCTGGATGACAAAAATCATGGAGATATTCCTAGTGCCAACGATGAAAAAAATATCTCTAATATATCTCTACCTATAATTTCCTAATTATGATAATATTAATATAGAAGTGGCAATGCTTAGGTATTGTTATGAACCACTTGCATTGTTAAAATTAAATTATGATGGCATATTTTACAAAAATAGATTTTTAAAAAGAGAAATTATATCATTAATTTCCAGAGGAAGAGAAATTGAATCTCATGGTGCTTTGCATGCCTTTATTATTAAGGGAACTTAATTATCATACCCTTGGAGGAAATCCCTTGCCTGCCAAAGTCTTGGGAACAAAAGAGGGGATGGAAGGGGTCACTTGTTGCCACTTGGCTCAAAACCTTCCAGAGAGTCGGGGGTTGGGGAGAAGGGAGTTGAAGGGGTTCAGGTGAATGTTTTGAAACATAGCACTAAGTACTTCCTTTAATGAACACTACCAAAGTGTATTTTAAGAAGTGCCTGAGCACTTTTTTGTAATTAGCTTGGTAACTTAACTTCCCAAATAAGAACTTTGATATAAATTGGCTTTCTGTTATTAAGTTCACAATATCATTCTGGTTTTAGATACTGCTGTCTAATTGAAAGATTGTTAAGATCAAAAGTGATAATTTATGTAAAACCATTTTGTAAACTATAAGGCAGTAGATGTTTATGTGGTTATCATTATGGCATATTTTAGGAAAGTATGAGTTATTAAAATCTTAATGAGTCATGAGACGTGAACAAACAAATATTAACAATTAAATCTAATAAAGTGATTTAAATAAATTTACAATGACTAAGGTTTTTCAGATAGACCGAATTAGAATTTGGAGACCTAAATTTTATTTTTTAAGGAGCTGAATTAAATCCGTTCCAATTCTGTATGGCTTATTATGATGCCTCGTCCTGTCGGGGAAATTTTCTGCAGAAGAAAATAAAATTCATATATAGCAATATGCCCTTTTCCATAGTACTGTAAGAAAGACACTGTGCAAAAAGTTGAGTAGAATCTGATAATGCCAATTAGGTCACAAACAGCAAAAAAATGGTGAAAATTATGGTATGGTAAAAAGCAATGGGTATGCCTGGGTGGCTCAGTCAGTTAAGCCTCCAACTCTTGGTTTCGGCTCCGGTCACGATCTCATGGTTTTGCGAGTTTGAGCCCCACGTCAGGCTCTCTGCTGACAGTGCTGAGCCTACTTGGGATTCTCTCTCTCTCCCTCTCTGCCCTTCCTGTGCTCTCTCTCTCTCTCTCTCTCTCTCTCTCTCTCTCTCTCTCAAAATAGATAAGTAAACATTAAAAGAAAAGAAGCACATTATTTGTGATTCTGGCGTCTCCTGTACTTCTCAGATAATGTGTTGTCTCACAGTATGTGCATGTGAAAAGTATGTACTCATGTTCTTGTTCATACATACATCGATACAGATACATATTCACATGTGCCTCTGTCAGTCTTTCGTTTCAGAGATGAGATATTCTACAATACTTCTGCATAGTGTATTACTCTAGAGAAATGTCCTTACCAAGCACTTTATACAAGTCGAATGGTAGTATTTTTTAGATTCAGAACTCTTAATGTTCTTTTCATTTACTTCAGCTATTTATCTGCAAGCTTTCAATCTCACCAGGAGACAGGCGTTCATGGATGCCTTCACAGTGTTGTTCCTGTTGCATTTTTATCACCAATACTCTCATTACCTTCGACTTCTGTGCTATTACTGCTGAGTTAATTGCTGACATTTCCTTCCAGATCAAACCTTTCATTACCAACATCATTGTCTGGAAATGTTCTGCCCAATAATTTTTAAACACAATTTCCTGTGCCAGTATTCATTTTAAAAGATATGCCCGTGTATTGGTTCAACTGATGCATATTTTGTTTCAAGTTGGGAAAATAAAATACATAG
Organism: Panthera onca; assembly: GCF_046562875.1. Taxonomy (NCBI): domain Eukaryota; kingdom Metazoa; phylum Chordata; class Mammalia; order Carnivora; family Felidae; genus Panthera; species Panthera onca. The sequence continues at coordinate 9,250,605 of NC_138339.1, read as the reverse complement.
AGTATTTAATATATCTGTAGAAGATATTCTGTACTTTTATACATCGGCAGATTTTTTTTTATATATAGTTTCAGGGTTTCTCAAACATTGCTTAGAATTTAGGTGACAGCAAATGTTTTTTTACATGGTGATTAAAAACACACACATACACATACACATACACACACAACAACAACAACAACAACAACAACAACGTTCCCACATACTGATATTTTAATGTAGGTAGTAATCCTCTAAGTAGGTAAGTATTTCAGTGATTATTTTGGACATCCAGCAATTCCAGATGAGGAAGACGTAGATGGTAGATAGAGAATTGGAAGTTGGAGTAACATATTTCAATGACAGGTCATTTTCTCCAGATTTGTATTTACATCTGTGCTTCAGAATTGGATAACCAACATTTATGGTCCCAGGTTTTGAGATTTCCAGAAAGTGGGTACATTGATGCACTTTTGAGCGACCTTGAAACTTTGGAGTTCCTTAGCATGCACTTGAGGTATCAGTTTGATGGTAAAAGAATGTCATCAGAATATCAGGAGAAACTTGTACCTTTGAGATCCCCAGGTGTACAGTGAGTCTCAATTAATTGGAGAGCCATGTCTGGGTGCCATTTGTCAACACGAAAATAATAAACCCTTTGCCCTAAGAACCCTAGTGGAAAGGCTAAACGATATTTCATTTGTCCCTTTTCCATTGCCCGGATTCATCACTGAATTGTACTCCCAGGCATAAATCTCACCTTTGATACACATTGACCTTATAGATAAGTAGAACTTATAGTCATTTTGGATTTTAGAAACTAGTGGAAATAAAACAAAAAACCAAAAAAAAAAAAATCCTTTTTCTTTCTACATACATACGACCTTTTGGGGAAAAAGGTTTATTTGGCAAAAACTACTGCTTCCAAGTTCAAGATTTCATATGCAGGGGAGAATGAAAAATCCAAAAGTTAGTACACTTAAAACCTGTTGATACCTACAAAAAAGTTCTAGAAGACACAAACTTCCCAAAAGATGAATTAGAAATAAAATGCTTCTTTGAGATAAAATTCTCTCTGATAGTTAACTTTTCTTTTTTAAAACTAGTTCTTTCAGTTTTCTAGGAAATGGCACTGTGTCCTCATGATCTACCAAATCAGCTTGCCCCATACATTTTGTGGCTACAGGCACTATACTTACTTTGGATGTTTATGAGCCAGTCCTTAATGATTATTAACTTGCAGTTACTGGTAAAATGTTTTGGTTATGTCTTGTACTTTTCGTAAATTATCATGGTGACTTAAAACATGTTTCTTCACCTCTTGGTCTTCAATTCGTGTGTTAAAAGGCTGTAGGTAAAAGATAATTCCTCTCTCTCCTCAACTGGTAAACCTGCCTATCGGAGTCCTGTTAAAGGGAGAAGTGATATGTGTTTCCTGTTATTTAAGGAAGTACAACTAAATCCTTCAAATGTTAGCAGATAAAGAACTTTTAAATGTCTATATACAATATCAACCTTAATGACCTTTACAATGATAGACAAAACCATAGTTGACAAAGGATTACTTAGTAGGTGGAGTAGATTGGGGACAGTTCTGGGATGCTGGCTCCCTTAGGAACCTGGCTGATTTGGGGGGGACTGGGATTTCTCATTAGAACTTCCTTCCTTCGTGAGGAGTAAGGTGTGGATAATCTGATCCTTCATTGCTCTACAAACCCCTTAAGAACATGATGGCACTGTGGCTTTTAATCATGACACCAGAAGACAAACTTAAAACCTTGTAAATGATTATAGGGATCTCCAGTGGGTAAGAACATGAGTTCTGAAGTTAAACTGCTCCCGTGGAAATACAGGTTCTATTACGTAAAATCTCTGTGATTTGGGGCACATTACTTAATCTCTCTGAATCTTTTTCCTCATCTTTAAAATGAGGTAGTAACTTGCTCCATTCGACTGGATGCAGAAACCATGTACAGTTTCACTCCTACTTGAGCTGCTTTTTTGTTAACAAAAAAGCAAGCTATTCCTTACCACGTGAGGATATGGACAAAGGCAGTTTCAGGGGTGTGGGAAGTGAGTTCTTGTTATCCTGTGGTGAGTTCCTTACCCAGTAAAATGCCAGCTCTTCTTATTCTCATTGTTATTTGTTTAATATTCCACAGTCCAGAGTGCTCGGTTGCAAATTAAGGGAAACTTATTATCAGAGGCCAAATTTTGAACCTAGGGCAAGAACGAGAGAACATAGCATAAACCTACAGAGGTAAATGAGCCTCAGTTTTTCATCCAGTCCATCTGATGACCTGAGAGGCTTTGAAAATGCCAAGCAATCGCTTCACTCCAGATGGGCCGTACTTATAAAGGAGCAACCTCAGGATTTAGGAGCTTTAGAGAACTGTAAACAAAGCTTATAGACATCCTAACAAACGCTTATTTCAAAAATGTGGATTCAATTCTAGAACCAGCTGCAGTTGCATCATTCGGCCAGGGCCTCCGTTTATTGGATACCAGTGTTTGGGCAATGTTCAGAAATAGAGACATATTCAAAACATATTGTAGAAAAGTCTTCAAAATTCTCAAAAGAGAGTGTATTATTTCAATAGATGATACGGTACTTGATGTGGGAAACAAAGGCAGGAGGAAGTGTAGATAAAATTAAATTTGCTTATAACCTGCAGCCAAAAATACTTGAGGGCAGGAGAGTAGAACATTTCTCCAGGAGCTCAGCACAATCTTAATGTTCATGTTTTGCTAGAGGGAAAAACAACCTTAGCTTGACCATAGCTAGGCCTCCACTATCCCGGGAGTCTTTTTCAGCATATGATATTGCTTTTGGAAACCTCCCCGTGCCTTTACCTCCCCCAACTCCCAAGTGTATAATCAGTCACTGTTCCCAATCCAGGGGCAGCTCTTTCTGCCCAGGGGTCCTGGCCCCATGCTTCAGTAAAATCACCTTTTTGCACCAAAGACATCCCAAGAATTCTTTCTTGGCCTTCGGCTCCGGACCCCACCGCCTCCAAACCCCATCAGCACCGATCCTATTGTGATTCACATCTGTTTAATATACACATCTGTTTAGTAATATCTGTTACCATATCTGCAGGCAAAGTCCTTTCAGGAAAGATCAGTTTGGACTTGGCTTTGGCCAGCTTCCTACACTACTCCATCCACATCCAGCCCCACCATAGGACAAAGAACAAGTTTAGAGATTGTTCTTAGGCAGTCATGATGAAATGGAACAGAAAGCATACTACAATTCATGAAAGATTGCTGACCAAATAATTTTTAAATTTTTTTTGTGTTTATTTATTTTTGAGAGAGAAAGAGCACGAGAAGGGGGAGGAGCAGAGAGAGAGAGGGGGAGACACAGAATCCAAAGCAGGCTCCAGGCTCTGAGTATCAGCACAGAGCCCAACACGGGGCTCAGACCTACCAACCGTGAGATCATGACCTGAGCGGAAGTCAGATGCTCAACCCACTGAACCACCCAGGCGCCTCTATTCTTAAGTAATCTTCACACCCAGTGTGGGGCTCAAACCTACAACCCTGAGATCAAGAGTCACATGCTTTACCAGCTGAGCCACCCAGGTGCCCCTACCCAAATATTTAAATGCTACTCTCAGTTTAAAAAATGCTGACAAGCAAGCAAAAGTACAAAGAGGGCACTAGCATCCGAGAATTACAGGGATGCTCATCATCTTGAGCCTTTTGGTCCTTGTTTAATCCCCATCACCATGAGAGTGCACCGCTGGCCTTTGTATCTTAGTTTTCCAAGATACAAGTTAAATCTTAAGTTAGAGGACGGAATGTTCCAGGCTAAATGTAAGAAAGTGTGCCAATACCCTGGGAGAATATATCCTGTGGAGGAAATTATACCAGAATATTATGTAATTCTGATGTGATATATTGAAATGTATAGTTTCAAGTATTTACTTGTTTGTTTTAAACGTGCCCCTCCAATTTCTTTGAAACTTAGTATTTTTTTTTGTAAAGAATTATTTTTAAAGTAGTCTCTTTGGGTAATGTTGTAGCCAAACACATTGTGGGAAGAACTTAAAATGCTTAGTCATGCGCGTTTTCTTGTTGGTATTCCTTAGGCACCTCAGCCTAGGGCAATGACGTAATACCCAAGTCGGCCCAAGAAACAGGGGCCACTCTGTTTTGACAGAGTATTATTCATGACCACCACTTTACATAAATGTTAAAGAATATCAGATAAAGACGGAAGCTAATTATGCAAAAAAATTGAAACAAATGCTACTCTTAATACTGGGAGATGAAGATAGGATACTCTTAGTAGTCAGATACATTGAATTATTTGTTAGAAGATAATGTCTGAAATATGTGCTTCAGATATGGTAAAGGATAAAATATGGTAGACATTGTCCATTCAACCATAAAGAAATTCTACCTTGTCATTTAAAATGTTGCATTCTGCAGAGGGGTGTGTATGTGTGTGTGTGTGTGTGTGTGTGTGTGTGTCTGTGTGTGTGTGTCAGAGAAAGAGACAGACTGCTTTAAAAATAGGAACTCTGCATTTAAAAATGAGAATTCTGTGTTATTATTAATATTACTTGGAAAATGCATATATTCATGATAAAACTGGTACACTGTGGCATTTTAGAAGTATTCCATAGAACAGATGTGTTTCTACCTCTTATTAATTAATGCATTAAAAAAAATCATGTTCTAAATTCACTCTCTTGGAGTCATTGCAGTCATGCATTCGGTAACTGGGGATTCCTGACTTCCAGCCTTGTTTATGCCCAAAACATTAATTCATATGAACTTCATGGATTGATAATTGACAGCATTAGGAATGCCAAGGGGTTTGCTGAACCTTTACCGGATGGTCAACTGCACATCCTATTTGAGAAACCAAGAGTGCTTTGAATACAGTGAAATTAATTTCATGCCAGGGTAGAGCGCTGTCCCTGCAATCCTCTGGTCTTAATCTCTCATTCCATGAGCTTTAACTTAAAGCGGACAGTGAAGGAAGGCATGTGATTTGCCCAGTATAAAAGGTCCCAAATAAGAGGTTTATATCCCGCTAGGGCAAATAATCACCAAAATGTATTTTATTAATGGGATTTAGTATATGTAGCCTACATTTCTAGTTACAGAGTTCAGGTTTACACTGATTGGCGGTCAAGAGCTAGTGTGTGATCTCATGCATTTCCAGCCTCTTAATACTGAGTGTCCTATTTCTGAGTGTGCCTGTCACCAGGTAGTGACATTTGAGCAGCAGCAGGCAGCACGGGGTTCAGTTTTATCCAAGTAGCTGTCACTACCAGGGCCCTAGGCAAAAGTCCAGCATTGTTTGTGTCACTCGCTTCCTCTTTTCTCTTCTTCTTCTTTCCCCCAACGCTAACATGTCCTGCAATCCATCCTGGCCATGGGCAGCAGAGATAACCACAGACTACAAATGAAAAGCTGAGCTGGCCCCAAAAATATTACTCCTTGCAACTATTTAATTGCAAAAGAATCTTTGTGCTAAAGTTTCACCATGCCCTTTGAAAGGCAGACTCAGTAATTTGGCTGTCATTCATTTGTAATTTTATACCTTAGAGTCCGGAGGGATAGTAAATAGAATTACAGAGTTTTATCCTGGAATGCTGGTTCTGAGGGGAAAAAAAAAAAAAAGCCAAAATTTCAGGAAAGAACCAAGTTAAAAAAAAAAACAACTCGTTTAAAGATTGTTCTACTAAAAGTATACAACTATTCATATTACACTTACTTGGAAATCACTACAAAGTCTTCACTTGTTTGTAATGTGAAAGCTTTCCTGTATTAATTAGTGCTGCTTATTCCTTTATCGTGCTGTCAGAGTTAGTGGGTAAAAGTGGCCAGAACATTAAAATGCAGTTTCTTTCTTTTGTCAGATCATTTGTCCAGTAGAACACAACATAGGGAATTATTTTTAAATTGATGATACCACACCAAATAGTGATCCCTTCATTCTTTAGTTCTACTTCTAAGACTTAAAAGCCTTTTATTTTCATTTAAAATAACTTGATAAGCTGAATTTAAAATGGTTTTTTTCTCATTTTTTTTTCTTTTTTTTTTAGAAAATCAGGAACATTCGTAGCTACATAATGTACACGTTTTCATGCATGCCTGATATCTAGGATTGGAAATCATTTAGGACTTTATTTTTTTAAGAATAGTATACATACAGAAAAGTGGATACACCATGAAATACAGCTTGGTCAAGATCATGTGTATAAGACTCAGCCATACACTGCGTTTGGTTATCTGTTTGTTTGTTTGTTTGTTTATTTATTTATTTATTTATTTATTTATTTTGCTGAAAAGAATTTCATTGTGCACAGATGTCATACTACATTTCTTCTTGTTCCTGGGCATGTCCGTAGTGTCCAGGTGGGGCTGATATGAATATTGCTGGGAGGAGCATCTTGATAGATGTTTCTGGTGTACTTGTGTGCACCTTTCTGTGGAGTGTATACCTGGAAGTAGAATTTCAGAGACCTAGAGGGATGTCCTGAAGGGCTGTAGAAGAGATGGAAAAACACCAAATTACTCTTACCGTTTTACAATTCCACTCAGTCTGTGAAAGTTCTGCTAACACCCAGTACTTTTCAGTATTTGATATTTTGTCTCTTTTTTTTTTTTTTTATTTTAACCATTCTCATGGTTATTCTCATGACTATGTACTGGCATCCCTTGGAAGTCATAAATTTGCATAGCACTAATGAGTAATAAAGTTGATCATCTCCTTTCTGTACTGCCTATGTGGACAGCCCCTTTTGTGAAGTGCTTGTTTAGGTATTTTGACCTTTTTTTTTGTATTGGGTCACGTATCTTTTTGTATTAGACTGCATTTGGAGAGTTTTGTTGATGATATAGATATACTTACATACACAGACACACATAAAGAATGAGAATATCTTTTTCCACTAGGTGCCCCGTCACTTTCTCAGTGGTGTCTTGATAAACAGGATTTCCCGATTTCGAAATGGCCCAATTTATACCTCTGTAATTCCTTCTATGGTTAGCACTTTTTGCATCCTACTTAAGAGAGCCACGGTTCCTGTAAGATCCTGTTTGTGTCCTATATTTTACTCTCAAAGCTTTATTGTTTAATCCTTCACATCTAGCCTGAGGCTCCGTGGGAACCGATTTTTGTGTAGTTTTTTAGATGGAGTCATCGTGCATTTTTTCACCATGTAGATACCCAGGTGAAAGCACCATCTCACCAGTATGTGGCAAGGGCATGATTCTCATAAATTACATATAAGCCTGGTTTGGGGTCATAATTCTCTCCGGATCCACCGTTCTGTCTTTGTCTCTTCTTATATGGATGCCATATGGTCTTAATTTCTGCCCCTTTGTAAAGTGCCCTCTTATCTGTAGGTTCAGTGTATTGATCTGTTTCTTTCCTTCAAGACCGCTTGTGTGTCTTGACCGTTTGCATTTTCATGTAAATTTTAGAATCCACTAGTCATTGTCTCAGCCTCTCCCACCCCTGGAAGAAAAAAAAAAAAAAAGCATGCTGAGGTTTGAATTGGAATACTGTCAAACCTGTCAATTAATCCAAAGAGATTGAAATCTTTACAACATTAAATCAGCCAGGCGTAAGCATGGTATTTCCCTGTAAAACCATTATTTGGGTCTGCTTTCATTTCGGGAGTGTCGTGGAAGTGGTTAGTGACGAGGTCTTACATCACCTTCACAGATTTATCCCCAGGTATTGGATGTTTTCCTAGGTTTTTTGTAAATGTTACTATTGTTGTAATTTCTTTATTGGCAATAGACACAAAGAAAACGGATGTTTTTGTACATTGGCTTTTTGTTTTCACTTTATCCCAGGAGACCTCCAGTACAATTTGTTTTTAAGGTTTTTTTTTTTTTATTTTGAGAGAAAGAACGTGTGTGCGTGCGTGGGGGAGGGGCAGAGAGAGATGGAGAGAGAGAATCCCAAGCAGGCCCTGGATGATCTGGGCGGAGCCACACCCAGGACCACTCTTACAATGTGAAGTAGAAGTAATGATAGTGAATAACACATCGTTCATCTCTTAAGGACGAGTTTGCAATTTTTAAATCTGTAATTTTTAGGCAGTCTTTTTTTTCATTATCAAATTGAAGGGGTTCCTCCATATGCCTAGTTTGCGAAGATTGATTTTTAAATTGTGAATTACTGTTGGATTTTGTGAAAAACACATATTTATGCCTTTCTAGGATTTAGGTTAAGTTGTTAATTATGGATATTCTGCAATGTTTAGTTTATTCTATTTCTTTTCTGGAAAAAGCAAAATCAACCAAAAATGCAATAAATTAGTAATACAGTTCCATTTACAGTAACACTCAGAAGAGAATTGGCCACAAACTCCTAAAAAGAAGGTACACAGAATGTAGATATCACTTTTAAGATACCATACATTGAACCAATCTTATTTAAAAAAAGTAAAGAGGGGTGCCTGTGTGGCTCAATGTGTTGAGTATCCGACTCTTGATTTTGGCCCAGGTCATAATCTCATGGTTTGTGGGATCAAGCCCTGTGCTGGGCTCCATGCTGACAGTGCGGGGCCAGCTTGAGATTCTCTCTCTCTCTCTCTCTCTCTCTCTCTCTCTCTCTCCCTCCCCCCCCTCCCCTTCCTCTCTCTGCCCCTCCCCCACTCTCACTGTCTTTGTCTCTCTTAAAATAAATAAACATGAAAGAAGAGAAAGAAAGAAAGAAAGAAAGAAAGAAAGAAAGAAAGAAAGGGAAAGAAAGAGAAAAAGGACTGAATTATGGAAGAGAGGGAGGGAAAAAGGGAAGGAAGGAAGGAAGAAGCAATGGCCATGATTCAGTGTCCTTCACTGGAACACTGAGCTCTGCAGACAAGAGGAGACACAGAGGAACAGGAAGCCCTGTGGAGGACAAACTCCCATAAGAGAGAATATTGTTGAAATGGGGGATGTTACAAGAACTGCATGTTTAACCTTTTTTTTTATTCATTTATATTTAGCCCCCCCTCTTCTCCTCAATCTGATGAAGCAAAAGCCAAGCCCAGGTGAAGTTGCTGGAATTATCAAGGAAATAATAAATTGAAGGGTTTAAATATAAGACAGTGGATTGACATTATCACACACACACAAAAGATAAACAAAGAAATCAGAAAGAGAAGAAAGTAACATAACAGTAATATACAAAATGAAAAGAGAGTATAACTCCAGAATAATTAAATTACCTACAAGTAATGTAAAAGAACATTAGCCATATTCTTTTTTATAGTCTAAAGGAGGTTAGAATCATAAAATATATATGTATGGAATTGAAGAAATGACAAGACTAAGAAGTCATGAAAGGAATGATGAGAGTAGGCAGCGCTCATGGAAAAACCAGAAAATGTAAAGCCATTGTGTAAATGAAACCACATTTAAATCATTAGGAGGCATAAGTAGTGCAGAAATAAAGAGGACTGCTATGAGGAAATAAAACAGAGAGGAAAAAAGGCAATAAAAGCAGCAAAAAAGGTGATAGATACGGAAGAGAGAAAACTGGGAACTAACATGTGGGTGGAAGTTGTTCTCTCCCAGGAGAACTCTTTTCTTAAAAGAGAGTACTGTTAGCCTGCTCTTTAATTCTCTAGTTTTCAGTGTGAGGTTATCTGAATGATGTATTCACAAAATTTGTATAGCCGTCTAAGTAGGGCCATGAGTTGTGCAACTCAGGAGGCATCCTCATGGAAAATGAAGGTGAACTGTGCTTCTGGAGGCACCAGGAACACCCAGTTCTGGGAGATCTGTGCCCCGAGGAGATATAGATATTTGCCTATGTTGCAGGCAACAGAAAATCTTACCAAATATGCTCTGACAGAAAACACTAGCATCCATGAGTCAATCTTGCAAATTGTCTTAAAGACAACGCAGAGTCAATCAAGACTTAGATCAAGATGCATGATTTAGGTCTTAGACATACACTATATTAAAGGAGAGTGGTGTGGGGTGGGTGGGGGATAAGAATGGTCCTTTATAAAGTAGGTACTGGGGCACCTGAGTGTCTCAATTGGTTAAGTGTCCAACTTCAGCTCAGGTCATGATCATGTGGTTCATGAGTTCAAGCCCCTCATTGGGTTCTGTGCCGACAGTTCAGAGGCTGCTTGGTATTCTCTGTCTCTTCCTCTCTCTCTGCTAGTCGCCAACACATGCACACATTCTCTCTCTCTCAAAATAAATAAATAAACTAAAAAAATAAAAATAAAAGTAGGTTCTGTTTGAATTTTCATCTAAAAAGCTTGTACTATTTTAAAAATAATCAAGACCTAGTTTTTAAAAGTCACCTTGTTTAGCTCTATTTGAGCTAACACTAAATATGATACTTTCTTTCCAACATCAAGTATTATCCTAACAATTATAGTCGTATATTGTTTTAGAATTGAAGAAAGCATTTCCTCAATAAGATAACATCTTATTAATATGGTAACCTCATTACATCGGGGTGCTATCTCTGTTGTACATAACTTGCCCTAGGTCATCTAATTACAACATGTGGACGTGGGGTCCCTTGGCCACACAGTTGATAAAAAGTACTTAAAATACTTGGAAGTCACACCCAAACTAGAATCAAGTAAGACTCAGAACTGAGTTTTCTGAGGTACTACGATGGCTGGGAATGGGTAGGGGTGGATATAAGCATATAAAATTTAGCGTTAAAGTCAAGCATCTAGACAGGTTCTCTTTTCTGTAAGTCTTCGGGTTTGTTAGAGTTTCCCATATTTTATATTTCTTTTGAATTACAGTCTCATTTCAAAAATAAAATAATTTGAGGGGCGCCTGGGTGGCTCAGTCGGTTAAGCGTCCGACTTCGGCTCAGGTCATGATCTCACGGTCCGTGAGTTCGAGCCCCGCATCGGGCTCTGGGCTGACAGCTCAGAGCCTGGAGCCTGTTTCAGATTCTGTGTCTCCCTCTCTCTCTGCCCCTCCCCTGTTCATGCTCTGTCTCTCTCTGTCTCAAAAAGAAATAAACGTTAAAAAAAAAAAATTTAAAATAATTTGAATAAACTTATGTTTTTTCAAAGTGTCCATTTCTAAATCAAAACTAGACCCCAGCTTTGAATGTGAACTCTAAGCAATCTTGAATCTACCTCTTGCCTTTGAATTCACCAAGGAAACAAAGTCTAGATTCAGTCTGAGACTAATTTTATGATTCTGTGGGTTTTTCTTTCTTTTTTTTTTTCTTTTTTTGTCAAAATGTTGAGATACAGATCGCTAAGGATCCAGATACAGATTTAGGGTAAAGAAATGGAAGATCCGAAAACTAGAATTTGCTAGGCAGGCTAGTGGGAGGGTCCTTTTGTGATGAAATGTTGCATAAATAATGCCGATGGGGGTCTAAATTCACTGTTGCCATGGAGACCTTTGTGCCTGGCTGAACTCAATTCTTTTCTCTTTTAAGACTGCTACCACTAGGCTTGTGGTGTCTCTGATGCCTCTTTGCTTTGCTTTCTCTTAAACTGTTGGCGAGTGAAAGAAGAAATTAAACTATGATAATTTGGCATCCTGACTTTTGCGAGACTGTTCTTCCACTCCACTCGTGATTTTTGATCTCCTCTGGGGTTCCTTTTAGCCCTGGCTCGGGGAGGGAGGAGCAGGTGCAGAAACGGCTGAAACCCCTGAACGCTGCCTGGAAAGAGGGAAAAGTAACCCCTCATCTTTGTGACTAGTCGACTTGTTGACCTCGACTACAGTTTTGAAGTATTTAAGGACCATTTGTTTCCAAAGGTAAAAGAGAAGAAAAAGTGAAAATGGAACGTATTTGTTTTTTAAATGCTTTCATTATTAATGTTGTTTGTGTGATGATTTTTAGCTAAAGTTGTAAAACTGCAGGTTGAGAGTTACATGTAGAGAACACAGGTACAATTTATCTCCGGCCTCACAGTTGTCAGTTTATTCAGAGTATTAATGTTGAAATTGTAAATGCCAAATAACCGAATTAAACAGAACGCAGTTGTAAGGACCCATGTGCCATTTTTCTATCTGTGAACCATTATAACTGCTTCATGACTGCATTTGGTAAAACTTGGTATGTTGTAAATACATCCTTTAGATTTCATGAAAGTTATGATTATCCGTGTAAATGCCGGTTTAAGTAATTAAAAGTTGGCTTGTAAATTGTGGGCTGTCGACCACCCCCCCCCCCCACTTTGGCACACAATTAAATAAAGAGCCTCACTCAGAAAGAAATTAATCATTGAGAGTAAGGGCATAAAAATCGCACAACCAGTGCCAGTGTGTCAAGTAACTAAAAATTCAACGTATTGGACAGCTAACTTGTTGCATTGCATTGCCTTTCTCAACAGAGCTTGTTCAGTTCTCAGTGATGAGCTTTGCGTTAGAACTAGAATGCAATAATTGCATGTTTTGATCATTCTAAATGGTGTAAACAGGATGCGCAAATCCCATAATTATAGAAAACCTTTACCGTACAAGTATTTCCAGATTGCTTTCATCCACACAACTCAGTGAGAGAATCATTGACCAAAATTTACAGTGACTTCGTAGGTTTCACGTATGTAGCCACCAGAGTTTAGAATATATTTGTATACTCAACAGGTTAAAGAGACAAATCAATTTAGGAAAGCTGGGGATTTAACAGCGGGGTGTCACTGGGGTGACAGTCTGTGAGAATTATATGTTCAATTGCTATATATTTATGAGATAGGTGCTCGCTGGAGAATTCTAAGTGAAATACCATGGTGACTCAAAGTCTTTAGGTTTTTATCTTTAGTGTTTTCAGCTGGATGGTAATAGCAAAAGAGAAGAACGAGTTCCAACTTAATTGTGACAATCACAAGATAGAATTTCTACTTGATTAATATTTTTGAAATTTGAGTGACTTTGTAACTCAGATACTGAGGGCGAATAATAACCAAGTTGATGTAAAGAAAATTACTTCTTTTTAATCAGGAGCATGTTAGGGCACATGTTTTAGTATGTTAATTGACTAGCATGGGTATGTTTTATTTTAAAGAAGCTAACAAAGGAAGGCTTGAATATACTCTGGGGATACCTCTCAGTAAATATTTCATTTCGATTCATTAAAGTTAAAAGTTATTTGGATCATATGAAAGCTAAGAAACCTTTTTCACTTTGGGGGAATGGGTGTAAACCTATTAATGGTTTCAAAGGTATCCGCTGGGAATTGCTACTTAAAACTTTGACCTTTGAAAAGAGTTTTCCATGCATTGACCATTATTTAGTAACACAGCCTAAATGTAAACTCAAATGATCAAGCCTAAATATAAAGCTTCACTTCGGGAATGTAGTGTCTAGGCACTCACACTTTGTGGAACACCAATGTCATGGGTTCAAGTGGCATTAAGTCTTCAAGCTGCAGGGCACAGTATAGGCATGTGACCCAACTTAACTAACTACATGGTATAATTGCCTATTACCTCACACTGCTGAATATAAATATTGTATATGGGAAGAAAATTTAAACTCTTTTTAAATTTGTTTTTTTTTTAATGCAGCTATTTAAATGCTGTGAATGCATCAGACAACATACTAAATAGGGTCCTTCAGATTTTGAAGATCCTCAAATGCCAAGTTGCACAATCTTTCCTGGAGTATTTTACTGTGAAGTTTTATGCAAACAGTGAAGAATAGTTTTAATTGTTAAATATTTATAATTATATACATATATATATATATATATATATATATATACATATATATATATATATTTTTTTTTTTTTCCCCCCAGACAATTCCAGATTTGGCCCAAATCATTGACATTATATTGATAGGTTACAAACTCATAGCTAATACATTTGACCGAAAGTTCCCGTTGAAATGGTTTAGGAACAAAGACTTGTGTTTGTATTTCTGTAAGAAGCTTATTAACATGTGAATCCTGATTTAGAGTTCTGTTTTATAGCTCTTTTGTAATTCTTATCTCTTACAGTACCTTATATTCAGCAAATCGATGTTGAGTTCCTCCCTGGTACTAAACATTGTATGCCATGAACAAAAAGGAAAGAGGAAGTTCCCAGAGTCCATGAACTAAAAAATCTGGTGCAGATGAAGATATGAGAACTCGTAACTGTAATGCAGTAAAATTACTGCTGTAATGGACCCTGGCCAAGGAGAGCCAGAAACACTGCTGAACTTGATATAGTACATTAAAATGTGATTATTTGATCTTCCCAAACCAAAATGAGGAAAGAATCAGTGACGTGCACAATATAATTGTTAAAGCATGACTGTAAAGATAGTTTTTAAATAGTAGCCAGAGAAATCCTCTGGAAATGTAAATCCTAAAAGTTAAAAAGTTTCGACTCTTTTTAGTCTAAAATTTTACTATATGCAGAGTCAAAGTCAAAGACCATGCAGTCGCCCAAGCCCCTCCATCGTGTGTCTCCTACCACCCCTGGCTCTCCCACCTTTCCTAAGTCGTAACCTCTTGCCCACTTTGCTCCAGCAGAGAACCTCCTTGCCTTTTGGAGAACCATCACGTGGCCCTGGCACTTGCCATTCTTCTCTGCTGAAAACAGAAAACAGCAGCCCCCAACCAGAATCCAGTCCAGATACACACGTGCCCCCTTCCCCTCGTGTCTCTCAGGTCTCTGATCAGAGGTCACCTTATCGATGAGTCAGGTCTTGATAACCATACTTACATTGCCTCCCTATCTCCTTTTCCTGCATTATTTTTCTCCTCCGCCCTTACCACAGATGGTACTCTAAGTAACCCATGGGTCCATCTCGTTCCACGTCCATTTGTTTCTACCATAACGTAAACTCCATAAGGACAGGGATTTTTGTCTAACATTTTTATTGATGCATTCCCAGCACCTAGACCCTCGCGTGCCTTATTTATTGAACAAATGATGAACTAAATATAAATTTCCTGGCACCAAAGATACGGTGTTCTACTTTGGTAGTGGTGTTGTTTTTCGATTTTTTAAAATAAAGTAGAAATTTTCAAATTTATCACTGGCCACTCATTATTCTAGCATAAGTGTGAGAGAAAGTGGTCAAATACCGGCAGTAGATTTATGATTGTTTATGCGCCGACACTCAGCCAAGTCATCTGTATCACAGAATAGGGGTTGAGAATTTCCCTCCTAACGCATGGTCAAGGCATCAGATGGACTCTTAGTGAGAAGACCAGTGTGTCCTCCCCTCTTCCCAGCCTCTAGTGGTGGAAACTTGACCACTGCCCTCAGCTTCTGAAGTCATCTGTTGCTTCCATCATAAACGGTGTGGCTGTTATTGTAATACTCCAGCTGTCTCTAAGGTTCTGTAATTTATCCGCATATTCTCCAAACTAGTGCATAAGGAACACACAAAGAATTATACATAGTCTCTAAAATCTCACATCATCTCTTTCTTCATATTTCTAATATTCATTGACAGGAGAAAAAAGATCCAATGGCCTGGATCATTTATGTGATCATATTCAGTCAGCGGTTCTGTTAAATAAAGTTCTACTCAAAAATCAAAACCCGTTTTCAGGATCCTAAGAATTACCAATCAGCATTAATTATGTCAATAGTGGCATCTCATATAGTGGCCATAACTAATGCTGGCTCATCTGGAAAGCATAATCAGAGTGAGAATATTTTTGTCATTTGTGCACCCAATCACCTGCTTCTATCACATCAAGTTTTTCCTACATTTGACAAGTTTAATTAAACTTAGCACTGCTGGTTTTAAAAATAAACTTTGCAAGCTCTAAGAATTTAATGAATGCTGCAGTGTGGCTAAATTACATAGTGACCTTCTCCAGTGTATAAATATTTTTCAAGGATGTGAAGGTTACTTCCTCTAGGAATAAAAATGTTGAGCTAGTCTGTGGCTTCCAAAAGTACTGGCTCATTTTTAAAGAGGAAAGACTGATTTTAGGTGTTGGTCAACTGGTCAACTGTCTCCTTGTTTCGGTATGAGTCTAATCAATTGTTAGAACCTTTTTGTTTCCCTTAAGCCTCAGCTGCTGTTTGTGTGGGGTGGGGTATGTGACATTTGGATACGTAGCCAATGAGAGTAATTCCCAATAGGATTATTTGTTGCATGGCTTTCCCATTATTCACACACACCTTCTTTATGAATTTCAGCTGCTTCTGGTTAGTTTAAAGCCCTCCTGCTCTTCTGAACCAACTTCTGGTAATTTTCATCAGCATTAGTAGAGTTTCTACTATCTTCAACCTCGAAATGGTAAAGGTAGTTAAATATCGGTGTTAAGGCTGAGGATTAACTGCACCCACATTATCATGCAGCAGTTCTGCCGGAGATTGGAAACCATAAACACGGAGGTGAAGACTTGCAGAGGGTCACTCTGAGTGTGTGGGCCCGTGGGTTGTTGGGTCATTTGGTTGTCGAGCCTAGTGCTGCTGTGGACCTGATGTTAGTCTGTGGACTGTGGCATATTCCGGCATATATTTTGCAAATGGGGTGCACAAATATTGGCCAAATGTCACACGTTTCCCTTTTAGGGACTTTTCTAATCTCCAGGTATATGGAATTAAACAGGAACTTTGCATGCCTTCATTTCAGCATTTATGAACCTAACCCTGCCTTTTATTTGTTACTGTGAATGATAACTAACACACTCGTTGAGCGTATCTAGTGTTTGCTTATGGCACCTCGCTAAATCCTCACAGAGGCCCGTATATGTTAGCTATTGTCCCTGTGCTATAGATGAGAATCATTAAGCAGAGTAATTATTTCATTATGTGGGATGTCTGAGATTACAGAAAAAAAAAAAAAGTGTGCAAGATTTTGAACCCAAGTCTACTTGATTATGCACCTCCCTCCCCTTCAGCCTTCCCACCAAGGGCACTGCTCAGTTTAACCCTCTCACTTAGATTTTGGAGAACCTTTGTAGATCTTTGCCTATTCATAGAAACTCCCCTCCAACATTGCATAGCTCTCCCTGTTTTTCTTTACTGGTCACCTCCGGCCACATGCTCCAGGCTCTTCTCCCTTGTACTGTGAATTGACCCACTGATCGACATGTTCCTGTTTAGAATCCTGCAGGGCCTGGGAGCCTTGGTGGCTCAGTCACTTAAGTGTCCAACTTTAGCTCACTGCATGATCTTGTGGTTCAGGAGTTCGAGTGCAGAGCCTGGAGCCTGCTTCGGATTTTGTGTCTCCCTCTCTTTCTGCCCCTCCCCTGCTAGTACTCTGTTTCTCCATGACTCCCTTTCTCTCAAAAATAAAACATTAAACAAATTTTTTAAAAAAGAATCCTGCAGGGCCTGGAGCTCAGGGATTGATAATGGGGTGCCGCATCAGAATCCGCTTGAGTATGTATTGTAAATACAGCTCCCTGACTCAGCATCTCAAAGTCTGGGCTGGACATCTGCATTTCTAAGAGGTTCCCTAGGGGATTCCAGGAGCAGTTGAGAACCACCTCTCTGCTTTTATGGATGCAGAAACTGGCTGTGAATGAGGTGGGTGAGAGAACAAGTTTAAGGTTGATTTGAAATTTTTCTGCAGAGAGTTAGGGGTAGCCTATAGATCGGGGCAGTCTCATCTGCCACAGTGGAGACTCCTGCAGGTTCAAGGTGAGAAGAGATCGGAGGGCTCAGTGGTATCTGGTTTATCCTAGTCTTGTATTTTTCCAGGCTCTTTATTTCCAGGCTCTCTGCCATGCTGTATTTGTGCATGCACATGTAAGGTAGAGAGAGGGAGATACGCAGCAGGAGGGGAGAACACGGTAGCCTGATCTTGTGGTGGCCTCCCCATTCCTCAGTCTCCTCCTTTCCTTCTCTCCTCACTGCTTTCACCTGCAGCCATTGTGTGGCTTGGTTTACAGTACGGCCTTGTGTGTCAATTCAATACGTCTGTGGATGCGGATATTTCCAAAGCATCTCCTAAGACTGGTTTCAATGAAATGGCATGGTCTAAGGATTATTACAGTACGATGTACTGAGCTGCTCTTTGCCAGTCCCTGTTCTAAATCTAGGAGTAGGGAGCTGCACAGCCATTGCCTTCATGGAGCTGTCTTTCTTGCAGGGACCGGAAGATAAATCAATGACTATGATTGCTATCACTCCTCCTCCTCTCAAAAGAACAACAGTCTAGGAGTCGAGTCCCTGTGATGACCCAGAGGCTGTGCCCATCCTAAGGAGTTTATCCCTACAAGTGTATCCCTGTCAGTGCTCTGGGAGCCCTTTCTCTTTCCTCTCATTTTCAAAAGGAAGCCAGGCCAACTGGCTTCTCATCCTTGTCTGCAAGTGACAGTGGTGATTTGGGGTAACTTTGAGAATCTGTGCTTTCTGTGGAGACAAAATCCTTAGTGTTTTTAACCAGGTATGAAATAGGCCTTTTAGCTTTGGGGTTGTGGGAAAAAATATGGGCCTAGAGGCCAGAGGCTTAGCTCTATGCGCTAAGAAAACACGGGCATACTCGTGCCTCACTTTCTCTCCATCGGAATAGTGACATTCTCATCCCTGTGGCACAGGTGCAGTGTGATGTCATGTATAAGCATAACTTCATACGGTAACTTCCTCTTCCATCTGTAGAACATTTTACCGGATCTAGATTACAAGTGGATATTCCCGTGCTGTAAGCATTTATTTATTTTGGGGAAATGCGTTATTCATCCTAGAACAATGTGGATGTTCACAACTTCTGAAGGCAGAATTCTAAAGGGGCTTCAAGTTAGAAGGTGGCTGTGTCACCCTGAGCGATCGGCCGACGTTCAGAACGTTCACTGCCAATGCTTCTGCACTGTGCTTGGTGCATTCCCCAGAAAATCGGTCAGCCTAAGTATGGCGCCTAAGGCTGTGTAAGGCTGTATTCGGTGACTGTCACCCTCCCATCCCTTCTTCTTCTCTTCCTCAGTTGTGGCTTTTGGCTTTGAGTTTGTATGTTTACTACTTTATCGGGATATATTTTGAGAAAAAGCGATGGAATGAACTCAGTTCCAGCTCTGGTATTAATTTTCTTTCATTTCGAGTTCTTTTTCCCTAGAATGTCCCCCAAGGGCTTTGAAGCTGCACCATCTACTCACTTAATCCCTCTGCACCTGAGTTTCCTTACCTGCAAAATTAAAGGCTTCAATTCTGTGATCCCTTCCAAATGAATAGGATTTTAGTATTTCTCCTCTAGGGGCTCCCTGGTGCCGAGTTAGGGGTACAACTTTTAGCTGTGGAGCACAGAAGATTGGCCAAGGTGGGCTCTCAACAGGGTCGCTGGCCTAACCTGTGTGCGTCTCTTACCCTGGGGTCTCCAGCCCTTACTATTTTCACTCCTCCGATCCGGAAGTCTTTTGAGCAAGAACATTCATAAAGTGCCCATTGATTTGTACGTGATATAAGTGTACTACTGTACTAAGATGCATATGTTAGAAAATAAGATAAAAAGCTCATGTTAAGAGGTGAGAACAGTAATTTAAACCGTAAGTTCTTTCTTCCCCTACCCCAGGCGATTGTCTTATGCGCCCTACTTCAGAGGGGTGTCGCCACCACAGAGCTGCACGACTCAACGGGGTCGGGAGGTTAACAGTCACATCCCAATTCAAAAGCTGCAGTACGAGAAATAGGAACATTTGTTAAGCTCAGCCGTCTGTCCTTGTAAGACACCCCCCCATCTGGCTTATCTCCAGATTCAGGGTCAAGGATGAAGAAGATCATACAGCCATGAATGATTGTTCCTAATTTGTAAATGAACACGTAGTTACTGCCAGGCATTCTGCAGACAGCGGGCCAAGAAGACAATGTTGGAATCACAGCGCACTGCATCTAGGTACTGGAAAACAGTCCCAGGCTTATGTTGATTTTTGTATCCTGATGACATGTACTAGGCATGTCTTTATATATCTCTTTGGATGGTTGTCTACAGGAAAGGAGATTGGGGTGGAAAAGCATTGAGCTATGTACTTACTTTTCAAAACAAAACTAATCAAACAATTGGCCTAATGTCTTCAAAGCAAGCTTATAGAATATGCAGGTTTTCTTTTTTTTTCTTTTTTTAAAGTTTTTATTCATTTTTTGAGTGACAGAGAGAGAGAGAGAGAGAGAGAGCGAGCATGAGCGGGGGAGGGTCAGAGAGAGAGGGAAACACAGAATCCAAAGCAGGCTCCAGGCTCTGAGCTGTCAGCACAGAGCCCGACACGGGGCTCGAACTCACAAACCATGAGATCATGACCTGAGCTGAAGTCAGACACTCAACCAACTGAGCCACCCAGGTGCCTCCCCTCTTTTGTTTTCTTTTAAATTTTTTAAAACTTTTTAGAATATGCAGGTTTTCAAGGCTAGTAAAATACACATACATTTTGGGGCTCCTGGCTGGCTCAGTCAGTAGAGCATGGGACTCTTGATCCCAGGGTTGTAAGTTTGAGCCTCACATTGGGTATAGTGGGTGTAGAGATTACTTAAAAATAAAATCTTAAAAAAGTATGCATACATTTGGTATAAAATTAGATTTCAAGAAAAATCTAAAATCCCGAAGAAAATATGAGATAAAACAAAAAGTTGAAAATTTGGAATCCATGTCTGTGGGCTCATAGGGATCAACTATAGAGATATATTGTGTATGGAAGTCTGGTTCTTGGCAGTTTAGAACACAAGTACTAAAGGTTTAGTTGAATTCAAATTTCCTATAAGGCAACTATTTGACAAAGTTAAGAAAGCTAATGTAATGTTAGGTTCTATTAATGGAAGTTCAATATCAGTGCTATGAGTGATGCTTCTGAAGTAGTTGATAGTTTTCAGATTATATTTGAAATAGTGCATGGAATGTTGGTTATTAAGGGAAAGGGAGATCAACAAACAAAAGAGACCATGTAGAGGTCTGGCCACAATGATGAAAGCCCAAATAAGCAGGGGTAGGACCTCTGAACTGCTCCTGTTTAAATCAGAAGAGAAGGGACGTCTGGGTGGCCCAGTTGGTTAAACGTCTTACTTTTGAGTTTGACTCAGGTCATGATCTCACGGTTCGTGGGAACCAGCCCTGTGTTGGGCTCTGCACTAACAGCGTGGAGCCTGCTTGATATCCTCCCTCCCTCCCTCCCTCCCTCTCCTTCTCTTCTCTGCCCCTTCCCTGCTTGCTCTCTCTCTTTCTCTCAAAATAAATAAACTTAAAAAAAATAAATAGGAAGAGAAGATGTGGTTTTCAAATAATAGGGTCTATTGTATCAATGAAAACGTCAGAGTATTGCTTTAGTGAATCAGGAGACAGAACTAGAACAGAGGTCAGAATCAGAAGCAATTATTAGATTTTCATGAGTAGGCATGTTATGCTTTTGATGACCTGGGCCGCCTTCAGTGGGTGTGCGTCTGACTTTGAACCACCGTCCCCAGTAGTTTCCAGGTGGGAACTGTCTACGAAGCTGACTGTCCAAGACCGACAGATGATGAACTTCAATGACCTTGTAGATCCCCTCCACTTATGAAATTCTCTGAGACTTTTCAGACATGACATCTTGATCGATTAGAACTAGTTTGGGTGTGTAAAGATCTAGAAAACCCATAATTGTACTTGCAGCGTCTGTTTTCCTGTATGCTAAGGTTTCTGGAGGTAGGAGGAAGAACGTGAATTTGGAAAACATCACCCAAGCGATTCATGTACACCCGCTGTCTAAGATAGAATGAGAATAAAGGAGTTAGATTATTCACATAAGTACTTATTCATCCTATACATAAAACTCTATGGAAATACCTAGCTATATATCGAATGCCTGTTCCCTTAACGTAGCAACTGGCTAACTATGGGTTATCCGTTTCCTCATCTATAAAATAGCAATGATAGTCTTTATAATAGTGATATTATTATTAACAGCAGTTAATAGTAGTAGTTCCTACATACCGAAAGGGTATTCACTCTACTGTGGGGAGAGAAGGAGGGCATTGCTTTTCTAGGGAAAACGGTGGCCTAAGTTAATTATACTAGGAAGGTTCTCCATGCTGAGTTGGGTAGGATATGGTTCAAGTCATTTTTCTTAACTAAGTACAAGTTCTACAGTATTTATCAAATACACGTGTCTTGCTGATTATTTAATTTCTGACTAGACTATTGCTTTCCCTGCTTGAATAGCAAGGGAAAAGCGTTTGGTGGAAAATTGGCCTAATATGTGCGAAACAGCTGCTGGAATCCTGGCAGCTTGCTGTCCGGCTCGGCAGCCAGGGAGCTGGTGTTCATTAGCTCTGCCCTCCCTATCAGGTAAACACTGCAGCTGATGGAAATTACAGTCCCCCGTTTCAGGGGACACAAGGATAATTTGGCTGTTCCTAAAAAGGCATAAACAAAATATTGGCTAAGCACAGACAGATGTTAAGGTTACACTCTGTACATGAATTCATGTACTTGAATTCACTTTAATGGAGTTGAGCTTATGGTGTAAGATCTTGCAGCTCATTATAACTAAGTTGTTATGGGCTGCTAATTTGCTAGAAGCTGCTGTATCATGAGCTAGCCCAACTGCCTTGATGGGTCTCCTGGTAGTTAATGTGGATTAAATGTGAATCTTTTATTTTTTCCCCTGTGGTCTCCCATAATGATATTAGCTTGTCTACAGTGTGACAAATTCAGTGTACCAGGAGCATCTGGTACCCTATTCTTTATGACTGAAAATAAGCCTGCAAACTCGATACTGCACGTCCATTAAGACATTTCCCCAAATTGGGGAGAGGTGGAAGGGTGGCGACCATGGAAGGGATTTATTGGTCACAGTTCATTTTGCTCCAGTGTATGTAAACTATCTCAACAGTGGTACATTCATCAATGCTGCATTCCTACAAGTTCTCGCTGCATTCTCAGGATGCAAATATGGATATATTCCTTGTTAGACTGAGCTTAATTTATTCCCAGAAGAGGAATTTCAAAAAGAAAAAGATAAAATAAAAGGAAAAGAAACTGAATTTTCACAGCTTGAAGATAGGTTTATATTCATCTTTTGAAGTTGTTCTGGGAATGGATCACCCTGAAACGTTCAAGTCATGAAGCTACTTTAGTAAGGAGGGTATTTTTTTTAATTGAATGCCTAGTCTTGTAAAAAATGAAAAGTAGAATCAGATCCCGTGGTGCCATTTGGATTTAAACAAGTTAATGTAAGAATGTTCATGTTTTGTTGTCACTACCTAAGCAGTGAGGAAATGTAAAATGAAAGACTTGACTTGTCATTTATATATAGCTTGTCTACAGTATGTAAATGCATATTGCATACCTTATCAAGAATAGGGAAGACCATTGGGCTAGATGCCACTGTGTTATCATCTCTGCTATACCATTAGCTGAGTAATCTTGAATTATTCACTTAATCTCTTTGATTGCTAGTTCCCTCCTCTCTACACCAAAGAATTATATTTCATATCCTATATTCTTCTCTGTGGCATTTGAAGATAAAATAGAGTAATAATACAGCTGTTATTATTCAAAGACTAAAACCATTATACTATTACATTAGAGTACAGTTATAATAATAACTCCCTCTTACCTGATGTCAGCGCTGTGGTGACCTCAAGCCCCTCAG
Source organism: Panthera onca (assembly GCF_046562875.1). Taxonomy (NCBI): domain Eukaryota; kingdom Metazoa; phylum Chordata; class Mammalia; order Carnivora; family Felidae; genus Panthera; species Panthera onca. The sequence continues at coordinate 9,227,210 of NC_138339.1, read as the reverse complement.
TCAATGGTAGATGTGACATTGGCAATTAAAAACCACTCTGGAGGCAATGAGGTGAGCTCTGAAAGGCACACCAAAAAAATAAAAATAAAAATAAAGAAAAAAGGAAAAAAAAACACACAGGAAAGAAATGTCAACAATATAAATGAAGCAGAAGAGAAATGAAACTATTTCTTTGGTTGTAGGACCCCATAACTGTGTCCAGAATGCCAGAGGACTTTACTGTGTCCACCTAATTATGAAAAAGCTCTAGAGGAGACAGGAACGTTTAGGGACAGGCAAACTAACATCCTAGCAGGACAATGTGCTTATGATGTAACACGAGATCCATGTCAACACTGAAGACCTTCAGATGTCAAAAGCCAGTTCAATGCTTTTATTTCCTTATCAAATGGGTTCAATAAAATTTCAAAGGATTTCTTAGTTGGAGTATGGAAATAGATGAAGTGGTGCATCACATTTAATGGATGAGGAAAATCGGGATCGTTGTTGAATATTAACCTGTTATTTAAGTCACAACTTCCAACCTAATTTGCCTGATATTCTCTCCAGTCCTGCACACCAGTCAAACCGCACTCTAATTACTCCCTGAAACACTTACATACACCTTCAATATTTGTCTAATTCTGTGCCTTCATTGATGCTGTTCCTTCCACTCATAATGCTTTTCCTCAACCTTTTCACACAGTCAACCACTAACCTCTCATCGTCCACCTCGGGTGCCACCTTCTGTATGTGCCATTATCCTTGATGTTCTTCTCCCCACCCTCTCCCATCTTCCCTAACTGGATGTTGCCTTTGAAATTAATTTGTATCCATCTCATCACAATTTAGCATTTTACTTTATATTCTGTTTAATTATATACACATTTCAACTCTTTTGCTAGACTTAAAACTATCAACAAAATCTCTGTTAGGGTTCTCCACAGAGAGAGAGAGAGAGAGAGAGAGAGAGAGAAAAGCAATTGAATATATGGAGATATATAGAAAGTTTTATTATGAGGTCAGGATGAGGTGATTGTAGAAGCTGAGAAGTCCCACAATCTGCTGTGTTCAAGCTAGAGGCCCATGAAACCTGATGGTATAGTTGCAGTCCAAACTCAGAGAACTGAGAATGAGGGGAGTCCATGATGTAAGTTGGTTTGGTCTGAGTCCAAAGGTCTAGACAACCAGGAGTGCCAGAGTCGAAGGGCAAAAGAAGATGGATGTCCTAGCTCCCATGGAGAGACCAGACTTGCTTTTCTTCTACCTTTTGTTCTATTGAGCCTCTCAACTGATTGGATGATTGATGCCCACCAGAATTGGTAAGAGTGATCTTCTTAGTCTACTAAGATTCAAATTCCAGAAACACCATCATAGACAACGTAAGAAAGAATGTTTCTCAGCGATTTGGGCATTCCTTAGCTGAGTCAAGTTACGTAAAATTAACCATCGTAGGATCCATACCTGAGCTAATTTTGTACCCATGTCTTTGTCATCCAACACCTTATAGAACGCTTTGCCCCTAAATATTTGTTGCCCTACTGCTACTTTAGTCATTCATTCAATTAATGTGTATTTGGCACCTACTGTGTGGTTGGTATTAGAGATCTGGATTAGAAAGGTATCAGTATTTTTCTGCCTGGGAATTTAACATTATAAAAATAGGAACTCCAAAATAATGGGTTCTTGTGGTATGCTGGCAGTCAAGAAAGTGTTGATGGCTTAATCCCCATCTATGGTTGCTTTTAGTGAGAAGACAGTATTCCTTTTGCATTTCATCTGTGTACCAGAGAAATCTGATATCGTAGCACTGAAGAGATAGTAAGCAGCAATGTCCGCCATACTACTGGAGATAAACTTTGATTTCTAGGGATCTAATGACAGAACTCCTCGGAACTTTGGAGCCAGTGAAGATACTTAAGTCATCTCCTCATCCTGAAAAACTGATAGGCACTCAGCTCAAAGAACTACCAGTAAAATTCATTAGGGATTTTTATGTTAGGAAGATGGTAAATCGTGGGAAAATTGATTATTTTGCCATACAAGTGTTACAGCATGAAAGTATATGAAGATGCTGATTTTATAATTGAGGGGTCTTTTTTGATGTAGATTTTACAGTTTGTCAAGAGAACTTTGGAGGCTAGGTCAATAGAAAGCAAATATTTCCTGGGGCACCCGGGTGGCTCAGTAGGTTAAGCGTCTGACTTTGGCTCAGGTCATGATCCCACAGTTTGTGAGTACGAGCCCTGCATCTGGCTCTCTGCTGTCAGCACAGAGCCCGCTTTGGATCCTCTGTCTCCCTCTCTTTCTGACCCACCCCTGCTTGCGTGCTCTCTCCCTCAAAAATAAATGAAAACATTTATAAAGCAAGTATCTCCTGAAGCTTTTCTCAGAATCAGAAAAGTGTTCTTTCTTACTCTGTAAAGTATTATATTCTTTCTTTTCTTGGTGGCCCAGCAAAGGGATAATATCTTTTGAACTTGGGAGTAACTAGTTTACTAGTGACTAGTAACTAGTATGCTGATTTGTATGTAATTAGTATACAGAGTATTTAATTATAATTAAACTATAGTAAAGTGTGGAAGAAAATGTGAGAGGATTAAGTTTTAACTATTTTAGGTTATGTCTGTAATTTCAAATTAATAATACTATATTAACTTGCAAAAGCCTATGTTCTGTGTCAACAAAAAAAGTATGAATAGAGACCGCCAGTCAGATTCTCAACATATTCAGTTCCTCAAGTTGATATCAAGACTTAGTAGAGATATCGTGATGCGTGTGATAATAAATATTTCTCTTAATGTTACAGAGTATTGAGCTATTGAAGGGTTAAATGTTAAGAATTATTAATTTTCATTTTTAGTAAGTAAGGAGTCACTGAAAGGTTCTAAGTAGATGAATAACAGAATCACATTCATTAATATTTTAAGGATAATTTTTTACTATATTGTGGAGAGCAGACTGAAGGCAGGTATGAACAGGGGCAGACACTCTAAAAATGAGTTTAGTTTTGCAGGCGTGTGTACACTACTGTCCACTGACACCCAGTGTGGGGTAGAATTGGAGTGGTGGCAATGGAGATAGTGGACAGATTGGAAAGGTAGAATTGGGAGCTACAAGTCTGTTCTCATATCCAATGTGGGTTTTCCCCCCACACCAAGCAATTACCTAATACCACCTGGGTGTCCTACAATTCTGACACTCTCTACCCGGAGATAGCATCAGATCCCACAAGTTAAGATTCAGTCCTACAGCCCCTCCCCCGGCCACACATACACTTCACATGCCAGTGGCAAATCCAGGTTGTCACCTGTCCTTCCAGCCAACCAATCAGCTGTAGATTGGGTTCCATTAATTTCCTAGAGCTGCTCTTAGAACCCAGAGAAGCATTTTACTTACTAGATTATCGGTTTATTGTAAAAGGATATAACTCATGAGCAGCCAGCTGGAAGTGATGCATAGGGCATGGTATGGGGGGAGGAGCTCAGTGCTTCCATGTTCTCTCTGAGTGCACCCCTCTCCCCAGATCTTCATGTGTTCACCAACCTGGAAGCTCTTTGAACCTCATGATTTTGGGTTTTTTATGGAGGCTCCATTATGTAGGCACAAATGATTAAATCAACCATTGATGACTAAACTCAATCTTTAGACCCTCTCCCCTTTCTGGACACCCTGGCCTATGGGACTGAAAGCCCAACACTCAAATTACATTGTTGGTTCTCCTGGCCACCAACTCCCCATCTTTTGGTGTGGTCCAGAATTTCATTAACATAACAAAAGACACCTTTGTCATTCTTAGCACCTAGGTAATTTCAAGGGTTTTAGGAGCTATGTGACAGAAATGGGACCGAAGAACATATTTCTTATTATAAATCACAGTACCACAGTGGTATTTAATGATCTATTGTGCACATCTGGGGAGAATAAAGTCCAGAATCATAAACACATTTGGGGACTAGGCAACTTGGGTAAATGATGGTACCATGGACTAAGATAGGAAAACAACAGAATGAGAACAGGTTTGTAGGTTGTCTGTGATGTCAGTTTTGGACATGAACCTGTGGATTTTCTAGAGTGGGTGCCGGGGACAGTTGTGTACCCACCATTATTGGTTATTGAAGCTGTGAGGATTGGTGAAATTATTTAGACAAAAATCTAAGAAAATAGAAATTTAAAAGAATCCCAATGAGAAGAGTAGCTTGAGAGAGTAGGAGGCATCCACAGAGAAGAAGAGCAGCCAGAGAGGTGGGAAGGAAGGCAGGGAGGGGTGTATTGAAAACCATAAGAAGAATTTGTTTCAGGAAGAAAGGAGAAGCCAACAAAGTAAAAAGCTAACAATAGGTTACAATACTGGTGGCATATGGTAATGAGAGCATATATAATTATTCCATTGATACGAATATTTAGCTATTCAAATTTCAACAAAGCATTGAGTGAGAAAGGATAAATATTGGCCTTTGTCACTCAAACATTTCTATTCTAAATAGAATTATTACTATAATTCTTATTCGGTAATTCAAGTTAGTTATACAAAAGACATACAGTATGGGGGGAAGAGCAAGCACAATTCATGGAAAAATATCATAGAAATTTTGCATTGGAAATGCCACAAAAGTATCTTTTATCTTTTATATTTTATATTCCTTCTTTTATATTCCTTCAGATCCCTTAATCAGTTTGCTTTAGGCATGCACACTGTTGCACACTTTCTCATATTGACCCAAACATTATTTTTTGAGGTCAGACATTAAGTCATCCATCCATCCACCCATCCACCCATCCATCCATCCATCCATCCATCCATTCATCATTTATTGAGAGTGCTATATATTACGTGAGAAGAAGATGATAATGTAAAGGCATGACCCCTGCCACCAAGACATGTATGTGCTAAGACAGAAGGCAAGTATGTAATTAAGTTAATTCAATAAACATTGTTGTACTATGAGAGTGGTGGTCATTTCTTGTCATGTATAGGGGGTGAGGGTGAGGCCAGGAATGTACTCATACAGAACAGATGAGAATTAAATGAATCAATGTTGGGATTCAACACCATAAAACTGAAAGGCAAAAGCATATTTCCTAAACATAAGGAACAGAGGAACGGTGGGGAAGAGGAACTGGATATTTGGAGCAATGGTCGTAGAGTCAGCACATGCAAAATCCATTGGAGGAGATGCAAGTCATTGATCTTGTCAGAGCCTAGTGTTTTGGTACTTCCTCTTTTACTCTTTAAATATTGGAAGGCTGCTCTCTCCACTGTGGTGTAAACATAGACAAAGCTGTTGGAGCATAACTTCTTATCGTCGCCCTTGCCCTCACAGGGTGTATATGAGTTTCACAGTGGCACTCTTACAAGTTAAGGATCATTATTAGAAGGAAATATTTCAGTTGTACTGTGAACTTGAACACAACAGTAAGTATAATTCTTCCAGTGGTTGGACGTACTCATCCCAGTATTTTATTTCTAGAAAGGCAAGGAGAACTAAGAAGAGAGTATGAAATGGTAAGCTGTAGTCATTCCTCAATAAGGAAGTTTGTATTGTTATTTTGGCTGGATTGCTCCTGATTCTATAGCCTCCATTAAAATGGTGGGAACAAATAATCCTAGATTTTTGAGGCAGTGGAGTTCTGAACAGTTAGAGCTGGCCTTTGAGTTCTACTCCCGCCTGATCTTTGGGGAAGCTCCTAACATTTTTAAGTTTGAAATGTCTCAGACAATAAAATGCCTTATTGGATCAGTGTGAGGAATGAAGAATTAATGCATGTAAAGCACTTAACAGAGTGTGATACATGGTAAGCAAATACTTACAATCTTGATTGCCATTATTATGTGCTATAATAAATAGAGTAGTCATTCCTAAACAGATATGGGCATAAAAATCACTAGTAGAAGCTTTTCAAAATGTACATGGTAGGGCCCCATTACCTTTAATTTTTTATTCTGTAGTTATGGGTTATGTATTAGGTATTTTCAAAGTTCTATAAATAAAAATGAAAAAAAGAAAAGAGGGGCACCAGGGCGGCTCAGTTGATTGAGCGTCCAGCTCTTGATTTTGGCTCAGGTCATGATCCCAGGGTCATGGGTTCAAGCCCTGCATCAGGCTTTATGCTGAGCATGGAGGCTGCTTGAGATTCTCTCTCTGTCTCGCCTGCTCACGTGCTCTCTCTTAGCTAAATAATATGGAAAAAAGTTCTAGAAATTATCATGATATCGTTAAGAGTCACCAATATAATACCATCACTAATTTTTTGAATGAAACTTAGTGGATTTTTACATCATTTTAAACTACCAAGAACTATGGCCTTCTTTATTTCATGGAGTCTTGTCATTTAGGTGATTTAAGTAAACTGTGGTAAACATGCTTTATTCGGATAACAAAGCATTTGGTAAAATGTCAGAACAAAGCAGATAGAATTCTACAGCTTGAAGGAGTTGGTCAGAAAGAGGCATTTCTTCATGTTTTTATTTTATTGAAGCCGTTCTGGAAAGATGCCTATGATTTTGCTTCAGGGTGCTGATTCCTGTCATCTGCTGTCTTGCTAGGTGACCCAGAATGGCACTGTGGTTGTTTAAAACATTAATCTGTCAGTTTTGTAAACTTCCATGGACAGCTCTTTGCCATAGTTTTTGACTCATCAGTGAGGTCTACACAGCGTTACAGTTGACATTGATTTGTTCCATTCCATCCTGACATCATGGCTTTGTTCTTTCCAGATTTGTTGGACACTTTGCTGTAGGCTTCCTATCATTACCCTGTCATGTGTGCCACCGTCCCTTTGATTTGGCTTCAGAACATGTCTCAGTGGGATGAAATTGACATTGCCAGGAGTTTGTGGCTATGAAATCAACTCATTCATGTGAAACAGGAATTAAAAGTGATGTGGGGGGAAAAGGTCACCTAAGATTATCTGATGGTATAAATCCTTGATGGACACAGGGATGGGGGGCACTGGGAAGCAAAACCTCATCTGCACAGTGGTTGGACACGAGCTAGAATACAGTCCTGGAAATCACTGCATCCTAGGGCCTGAAGAGAGATGCAGTGATCTTCCATTCTGTCATTTTATATAGAACTAGCAAGGTTGCATTAGCATTGATGCTTCTGAGAATGAGGCCTTAGAACCTGGTGTGGGATATGGTTAGGCTTGGGTAAGGAGTAGGAGGACCGACCAGTGTAACTTACAATAATCTTGCTGAGAGCGCCCCTCAGATGGTAGGTACGAAGGCCAAGGACATTTGAGGTTCACTCATACTGTGGTTTGTACTCCTTGGCTCTGAAGTTTCTGATTTCTTTTAGAAAAGGAACTGACCTCCAAGTAAAGAAGGTAAATGGAACTCTTGCGTTAATATCTGCTCCCTCGCCAAAGTGGACTTTTTAAAAGGGATAACCCCATAAACATCTCACCAAGTTTGAGCGGCCATCAACTCAAAATTATTTCACATGCCATGAAGAAGGCCACAGTGCTTCTGATCAAACTAGAATACACTATGAAATATAAGTCATCCCAATTCAAGAGCGAATAAACCCAGAAGCATTAAAAGGTGAAGTCTTAGAACTGATTAAACATGGTTCATAGACAAAGTGGTAAATAACTTATCATATCTAAGAAAATGAGTTCTAAACAGAAGAAGTAAAAACATAGGCTAATTTATAAGGAAAGTCTTGGAAAGGTTTGTAAGAGTGGGGACATGGGGTATGAAGTATAGCTCTACAAACAGGAGATTGCTTGCAAATCTGTTTAAGTATCAATTGACCCCCCAAGTCCCTGACCCTACCATACACCAGATGACTGTTCCTCTCCCACACTGGCGAACACTAGAGGTGTAATATCTGGAGGGGATGAAATTAGAGTCTCTTAACTCAGGGGCATGAGGAAGAGTGAGTGATAAAGTCCGTATTGAAAGTTGACAGTGGGAGTAAGTGAAATTTTACTTACTAAATTTTGAGCAACCCCCCGTCACCCTGCCGCCAGCCTCTGCCCCTAGACAGTTTTCAGAACAGGGCAGCCACATGTGTATACTCAAAGATGGAGCTTGAGAGAGCCATCTTTGGGAGTTCTGCACGGACACACCCACGGATTCTCCTGGAAGAGCACAGATAACCAGCTCGTTTCACCAAAGGTCTGATCAGCTGTCTGAACGCCCTCTCAAATAGAAGAAGCCTGCCAGGGAATTTGATATGTTCAAAAGCCTAGAACATGAAAGAAAGACTCTAAAACAAATGGAAAATCATTATAAAATAGGAAGTATGCAAAGAGAAGAAAACATAATATTAACATCATGGAGAGAGGAAAAAAAGATTTCACATAAAATAAATATTGGATGATAATTAAAAGAAAGATTCAGAGAACAAAAATGAGGTCTTAGAAATTTAAAGTATAATAACATATTGACGCTGATGATGATTAAATTGAGGAAACTTCCCAGAAAGTAAAAGCAAAACATAAAAGAGATGGGAAACTAGAAAAGAAATAGATTTAAATAAGAAACTTAGTCAACTGATGTATATAACATCTGAAGAGTTAAAAACACAAAAACAGCAACAAGAAAATCTTTTTCTATTTTTTTTTTAATGATGTTTTTTAATTTTTGACAGAGAGTGCAAACGGGGGAGGGGCAGAGAAAGGGAGACACAGAAACCAAAACAGGCTCTAGGCTCCAAACTGTCAGCACAGAGCCCGACGCGGGGCGTGAACTCACGAGACATGAGCTCATGACCTGAGCTGAAGTCGGATGTTTACCTGACTGAGCCACCCAGGCACCCCAAGAAAAATTTTTTTTCAAGGGAGAAAAGCATGAAGAAATTTTGAATAGAGTTATAGAATTGCCTAGAACTGAACAATGTAAGTTTCTGGATTGAAAGGTCCCACTAAAGGTCCTGAAAATGTCTCACATTTCAGGACTAAAGGTCCTGAAAATAGACATATCACAACAGAATTTTAGAACACTAGGGACCAAGAAAAGATACAAGTTTTCTGGGAAGAAGTAAAAGCAGATTTCACGCAAAAAATAATAAAAATTTATAATGTTTCACACTTTTCAACAGCCATACTGGAAGGCAGGAGATAATGAAGTGCTAGCTGAAAATTCTAAGGGAAAATTATTTCCGACCTAGAATTCTCTACTTCTGTAACTAGTTTTAGAACTAAGTTTGAGAGTAGAATAAAAACATATCAGATATGCAAGATCTCAAAAAACTGCCTCCCACTCTCTCTTTCTCTCTGGAGAGACATTTTCTACCAGAAAAGGAAACAAAGTAGGAAAATGAAATAGCAGGTCTAGAAAGAGGGAACCCACATAAGAGAAGGCCAGAGGAGATCCCCAGCTTGAAGGTGAAGGGAGGGTCCAGGATGACCACTGTGTAAAGAGACCAGATTAGAACAGGTTGGAAGACACCAGAAGAGAGTTTTCTTCATTGGATAGAACCGATATGTTCTTTCCTGTGTTGGATTTATTGAGAGAAGTTGATATCAAGCAAGGGAAGTTTTTGGTTGGATTCATGGTAAGTACATAGACAGCTGAACAAGTGAACAGTAGTAACAAAAAAGACAAGCCATTCATTTAGAGAAAACAAAATGTTTGATATTGGTGTTAAGAAAGCCATGGTATGAAGCATGTGCGTTTTGATATTGTTCTACTGAACGTCAAAGTTTAAAATATGTAGAGAACATGGGGGAAGATGGGCAAAGTGTCAATGCATGATGGCAGATGGGGAAATGGAGCTAAATCCTTGTCTTCTACTGTGGGAAATCAATTGATGATGCCTATAACCAAAAATTTCAGGAATAGTAATGTTTGAAAGTTAATGGAGATTTGGAAATAGAAATCAGTAAAGGAGTTAAAAGTGCTTGACTCTGAAGAAGAGAAAATGACTAGGTGGAATTGCTGCTAGTTTTCAAACAAACTTGATCAAATCTTTTACCCGCTTCAATTTGTACATATTTAGATGGATTGAACAGTGACAAGTATTTTCCCTTATACAGTTAGAAAGATAGATGACAATTGGATTATCTTTTTATATATAATTTTATATATTTATATTTTATGTGTGTTATTATATATTTATTATATATAAGGCATGTATAATTACGTAATATGCAAATAAGTGTATTTTTATATATGTATAAAATCAAAGAGGCACTGATTAGAAGGAAAAAAAGAAAAAGAAAGAAAATTTAAACAAAAGAAACATCACCTAGATAAACCTTTAACAGCTCTTTTAAGTAAGGATCGCACAAGTTTATTACAATTGATGAGCTGACTGAATTCTGAGAATAGCACTGTGAGGAAATCATTTCATAGAGCTGCTGATATTTTTTAAGTCCTGTGGAAGTTTTCTCACCTTCACTTGTGACCAGGAAATGCCTTCTTTGAAAAAAAAATACTTTGTAACAAACCATTTAGCAATTTCATTCCAGGGAACTTGATACCAGGATCTTGTGTCATTTATTCACCCACATGCACCTAGTTCCAGTTACATATCCAGAGTTTTACTCACAAGATAAAATGATCACTTAGGACCTAGTCCCTTCCTTAAGAAGTAATCATAATATTGAAGAGATAATCATAATAAAGTACATAAAGTATGAGAACAAAAGTATAAACTGATTATCATTGGATCCCAAATTATAGCATTATAGACTCTTGACAAGTGGAGATTAGAACAGCTGGCCGTTAAAGGAAAGTAGACCTGTTGCCCATTAATAGGTTTTCCATTCCCATCTACGTTGACCTAACAGGCCTCACTTAGGAGACCCTGGGAGCCTTCACTACCATGGTCAAAACGATCAAATACCATCCCCTTTCTGCTTGTCACCTTCATGCCTACCACTGTTCTGTTGCAACATAAGACTGTGCAGGACCACCATTTTGTGTCTTGGTAGGTGCCGGTCCTCATTCTACCTTACTCTTATAGGAGAAAGGTTGACGAAGAAGTCTTGATGCCTTAGGATGTGAAGTCCACACAAACAGTCTCAGAATATGTTCTGAGTCCATCTTCCCACTTCATGTGGTTGGCATGGTCAGTTTGAATCTTAAGTCATTGGCTTCTAGCAATCAGATCTACTCTGTAGAAAATGTCTTCCGCTGCCTAGAAGCTCATCCATCTTGCCCATTCTCCACTTCTGTCTAATCTCTTTTCTATCTTCTCATATTAGAAAAATCATGGCAGGGGCGCCTGGGTGGCTCAATTAGTTGGGTGACCAACTTCGGCTCAGGTCATGATCTCACAGTTTGTGAGTTCGAGCCCCACATGTCTGTGCTGACAGCTCAGTGCCTGGAGCCTATTTCGGATTCTGTGTCTCCCCCTCTCTCTGCCCCTCCCCTGCTCACACACTGTGTCTCTGTCTCTCAATAATAAATAATCATTTAAAAAAAATTTTTTTAAAGAAAAATCATGGCAAATCTATATTTACTGAATTCACTATGCAGTCTAAAGTTTTCTACTTCCTTAAAGTTTATTTATTTTTGAGGGAGAGAAAACACAAGTGGGGCAAGGGCAGAGAAAGAGAGAGGGAGGCACAGAATCTGAAGCAGGCTCCAGGTTCTGAGCTGTCAGCTCAAGTCAGGGCTCAAACCCACAACTGTGAGATTATGGCCTGAGCCTAAGTTCGACGCTTAACCAACTGAGCCACCCAGGCACCCTTAAGGTTTTCCACTTCCTTAAATCTAGTTAGTATAGTCCCAATTTATGCTATGGTACATTGTTAAGTAAATTATTTATTGAAGGAATTAATAAAACTGTAAGTATGTGTTTTCTGATTTCATTTTTCACGTTGAGTTAGCTAAGCCCCTTCAAGAGGCTTTCTATGCTTTTATCCTCTTAAAAACATTTAATAAGCTGTGTTTAATTAAGTGGAATTAATTATTAATTAATTATTAATGTAGGCTCTTTAGGAAAAAGTTATAAACTATATGACAATTTTTCTTATAATACTAATGTGTTATGTGACCTAATGATGTGCTATTCTAGGAGTGAATATCATTTAGATCTGGCTCTTAGTAAATTTTAATGAACTCTGGTATCATATATCTGCTACTTTTATAAAATTTTATCTCTAAAATAAGATAATTTCCACAGAGTGGGGAGATTTAGGTTTTCTAACACTACTTAGCTTTTTCTTCAAACTTCTTTTATCAAAGAATACCTTCTTTAATCCACATCCCAATGTTAATTCCCATGAAATACAGTACAGTTTTATTTAAGCATTATTGATATTAAAAACTGGCTGTATTTAATACACACAATTTGGTGAGTTTGGACATATGCCTATACCCACAATACCAGCACCACAATGAAGGTAATAAAAATATCCATCACCTCCAAAAGTTTTTGCCCCTTTTATTTATTATTTGTTTATTTATTTATTGGTGATAAGAACACTTAATATGAGATATACAATCTTAACAAATTTTTAAGTGCACAACATTGTGTTGTTAACTATAGGCACTATGTTGCATAGCACATGGCTAGAACTTGTTCATCTTGTATAACTGAAACTTTGTACCTATTGAACAACTCCCTATTTCCCCCACTCCCTAGCCTCTGGCAACCATCATCCTATTTTCTGATCCTATAAGTTTGACTGTTTCATACATCTCATATAAGTGGAGTCAGGTGCCTTTTGTCCTCTGTCACTGACTTACTTCACTTAGTATCCTGTCTTCTAGGTCCATCCATGTTGTTGCAGATGGTGCTAATTCATTCTTTTCTAAGGCTGAATGATGTTCCATTGTAGGTGTCTACCATAGTTTCTTTATCCTGCTGTCTGTTGTCCATTTAAGTGGTTTGCACACGTTGGCTCTCGTGAATAGTGCTACAATGAACATGAGAGTGCAGAGATGTCTCGACTGTAGTTCTTTGGCCATATACCCAGGAGTGCAATTGCTAGATCATATGACAGTTCTATCTTTAATATTTTATGGAACCTCCATACTATTTTACATCATGGCTGCAACAATTTACATCCCCACCAAGAACATCTAAGCATTCCGATTTCTCTACATCCTTCTCCAACTTGTTATCTTTTGTTTGCTTTGATAATAGTCATTCTAACAGGTACGAGGTGGTATCTCATTATAGTTTTGATTTGTATTTTCTTGATTAGTCATATTGAGCACCTTTTTATATACTTGTTGGCCATTTGTAGGTCTTATTTGGAGAAATGTTTATTCAAGTACTTTGTCCAATTTTTTTCCCTACTGGGTTGAGCTCCTTCTGTATTTTGGAAATTAACTCCTTTAAATATTTTCTCCCATTCTATAGGTTACCTTCTCACTCTGTTGGCTATTTCCTCTGCTAAAAGGAAAGGAAGCATTTTAGTTCGGTGTAGTCCTGCTTGCCTAGTTCTGCTTTTGTTTCCTGTGCCTTTGGTGTCAATCACTTTTTCAAGCCTGGTTTACATCATCACTTCTGCAGTGAAACTGCTGAGAAGGCGGCCATGCTAGCGGTCTTTGTCCTGTAATTCTTCCTCTATTTATTTTGCTGGCTTCTATTGTTCCTTCTACCCTCCAAATCCCAAACCTTCAAAGATCTTTCTTTGCTCTTCTTATCTGTTCTTACAGTCTCCCCTTCACTGAACTAATTTAGTCCCACATATTCACTTTCAGCCAGCATTACAAATTTCACTGACTATATCCACATTCTTTTATTTTTCCAGTTGATTTCTTGGCTACCCACCTGGCCTTGTCAACAACATTCCTGTCATGAATGCTCTTCTATCTATCTCAAAGTCTTTCAGAAACCCAGGGGGTTATTCATTCCTAAGAGGCCTGTTGTCCCTCCAAGCATGAAATCTAGTTAGAATTGGAGACTGTAATGTTTGCACCTACACTACAGTTCAAGTATCCCCAGTGGAGTGGAAGCTCACTCATTTTTGTGACAATGCCCTAGGTGATACCATGGAGGCTGTAAGGCCACACGAGTCTCTGAGTTTGAGAACAGGTCCAGCTCTTCTAGTTCCCAATTCTAAAGTCAGTTTTCAATTCCAGGCATAAAAACCACACTAAACTCTGCGTAGGTCCTGAGAGCTCCCAACCCCAGTGATGTGCTGTGGCAAGAACAGCCCCCCTTCCTCATGAGCTTGAGGCCCTTTGGTTTGGGGTAAAGTAGGAAATGACTGTAATATGAGCGCTAGGCTGGAGGACATTTCAGAACCTGGTCTCTAGAGTTCAGAGAAATAAAAACTATTTAAATGACGAGTCTTAATATGAATGTAAGTGAAATTCATAGTTTATATTGGCATCACATGCCCACCATGTTAATGGACTGCTATGGCCTCTAAAACAAAAGAATTGACAATAAGAGGAAGATGTCATCTACCCAATATTAGGTAGCTTCTTCAATTAATTACCCCTTGTCTGTGTCCAGATCTCCTAAACACCATTCTTTAGCTCACTCTCTTTGCTCCTTTTGAAAGAAGAATTTTTTTTTTCCTGGCCAAGGCTAATAAGCCTTTCACCTTAATGAACATTTTTGTAAAATGAGAGAAAAAAACCCAGAATCTAGGAAATAGTGGTGTGATGATGTTTACACAAGGTAATACATGTAAAGCATTTAGCTCAGTGCAGATACATATATCTAACAGGTGTTTATTGAGTAACTTCTATGTGCCAGGACTGCTCTAGACACCAGATACATTGGCAACACAGCACAAAAAAATTTCTGGTTTATACATGGTCCTAGAAATAAAGTACTCAATAGTGAGCACTTGATAAAAAATTGTTTCCAATTTTATTCTTATGTTTTGTGCTGTTACGTTAATAAAACATAGGATTGTAGATGAAGAAGAGAAACTTCCTTGCTCCTTGAGGACCTTAACATTTACTATGTACTCCTTAGCAAAGCACAGGGGAAAATTCACTTAATTACTTCCTTGGTTCATATACACGATGACAAAGTAAACATTTATTGAATGGACCTTTTAAAAAGGCAACGTATTGATACCGTTGCCTTAATAAAGAAAATGTCAGTTCAGTTAAAAAGTCATCAGGTAAATAAAACAAACAAGTAACCCAAAGTAGCCATCTATTTTTAATAATAGTGAACAACATTGAAGAGAATGTGCAAACGCATAAGTATTTGCTTGGTTAGTAGCTCATTGACTGGGAGTTTTAAAATACGGCAGAAAATATGCATTTATAAATCAAGCATAGAGGAAACTTGTTAATTCTTAAAACCTTGCGGCTTTCAGGTAAGATAGACTAACAGGGCCCGGCAGTACCTTCCCACCTGAAACAACACATCACAGAGAATATGAAACACCAACTCTCAGGACTCTGAACTTTAGGCAGTGAAGAAAGGTGGTTCGTAAGAGACACGGAACAAATACACTGGGTGCACAATTTCCCCAGCTACGACAGCGTAGCCATGGGGCGCCCGGGTGGCTCACTAGCGTAAGCATCTGACTTGACTTCAGCTCAGGTCGTGATCCCACATTTCATGAGTTCGAGTACCATGTCAGTCTCTGTGCTGACACTGCACAGCTTGCTTGGGATTCCCTCTCCCTCTCTCTCTGCCCCTCCCCTGATTGCGCTCGCTCTCTCTCTCTCTCTCTCTCTCTCTCTCTTAAAAAAGAAAAAAAAAAAGATGGGGGGTACCCAGGCAGAGCCCAGAGAACTCCCTGCACTGGGGAGACAGTGCAGACAGTCCACGGAGGTAAAGGTAACTAGAATTTGTGGGGCAAAGTAGGAGGGCGATCACCGCTCAGACCAAGAACCCTGGAGATCTGCAGAGGGTCCACTTGTGCTATTCAGCTGAGACCTGAGAGCCTGCATATGTAAAAGGAAACCACCAGGGGGCAGGGAAGGAACCATCTGAGAGGATGGGAAGAAACAGTACCTGGGGGCTCACCTGGGGCCAGGAACATGTGTCCACACTGACCAGCCGAACTGGGAAACCCACCATCCATTGGATGTTGAGTACTTGGAAGGATCCGCCCAGGTAAAGGAGTACTTAGCCCTAGACCAAATGCTGCTCTGTCTCCCCTAACAAAGCTGAGCTGCAAGACTCAAGTGTATCCAATTGCTTCCAAGTAGTTGTGCCCCCAAACAGGCCTTAAAATACCTGTAAGGAATATGAAGATATGCAGCACACAAGGGGGAAATTCAAAATGTGTTATGTTTTATGAAAGATCACCATACCATACAGACATCACCCAGGCCTCATCCCAAGAAGTGCCCCCCTCAATGCCCATCACCCATTTTCCCCTCCCCCTGCCCCAGCGATGAATCACCAGAATCTACCCCCGATACTGTATGTTAGCCAACTTGACAATACATTGCATTTACGAATTTTTAAAGATAAAAAAAAAGTGAAAATAGAGATTAAAAAATGTAAAACAAACAAAAAAAGATCACCATACCTGACAAGGAGCAGAAATAGGGCCTGTACTCAGGAGAAAAGTCAAGCAGTTGGAATTGACACAGGTGCTAGAATTAGCTAATCAAGACATTAAAACAGGTTTTATATGCGTATTCCCTAGATTTCTAAGTTAAAGAGACATGGAAAATCTACAAGAGACCCGAGGGAAACTTCTAGGGATGTTTGATTCATCAATGTTGGAGATAAAAATATACTCTACAGGATTAATGGTGGATTAGACATTGCAGAGGGAAAGATTGATTAACTCGACAACCAAAGGACACTGTTCAAAATGAAACACAGAGTGAGGGGAAAAAAGGATTTTAAAAATGAAACAAGAATCCATGAGCTGTGGGGCAATTCCACATGATCTAATGTATACTTAGTTATTGTCACTGAGGGAGGGGTGTTACTGGGGAAAAGAGAAAAGAAATCGAGGAATTAATGACTAAAATTTTCCCAGATTTGATGGAAATGATAAATCCACAGATTTATCCAGGAAGCCCAGCGAATCCCAAGCGTAAGAAACATGAGGGAAACTACATCAAAGAGCATTATGATCACGTTTTGTTCAGAACCAGTGATAAAGAGAAAATCATAAAAGGCAGAGAAGAAAGACACTGGATACACTAAGAACCAAATACGCAAATAACAGAGGTGTTTTGTTTTGTTTTGTTTTGTTTTGTTTTGTTTTGTTTTGTTTTGTCAGAAACAATGTGAGAGGACAGATGCCTTACAAAAAAACGAGGGCAAAATAACAACTCTTGTTAGGCACATAAAGCTGAGAGAATCCACCGAAAGAACTGCATTCCAAGAAACACTGAAGGAAGTCTTTCAGACAGAAGGAGAATAATGCCACATGGAAATAAACATCTACACACAGAGATGAGAAGCTCTAGAAATATGTGATTCTATGTTTGCAAGGCAGCTGACGTAACGAATTTCCACGTAGAGGCACCACGGTGGCTCAGTCAGGTTAAGCATCTGACTCTCAGTTTCGGCTCAGATCATGATCTCACGGTTTTGTGGGTTGGAGCCCCACAACGGGCTGTACTTTGGCAGCATGGATCCTGCTTGGGATTCTCTCTCTTTCCCTCTCTCTCTGCCCCTCCCCTGCTCACGCTCTATCTGTCTCTCTCAAAATAAACTTAAAAAAAAAACAATACTGAATCTCCATGTGCCTATGAAGAATGCTACATGATCTTTAAATATTGTTTTTCACGTGTTATCAATCCAAAGGTATAACTTGGTTTTCTGTTACACAGACAGATGCAGGATAAAATATAAAGCCTGGAAATGAAAATCTTCTGGAATCTGTGTATTTCTGTGGAAAGGAACTGCCAAAAAAAATTAAAATTAAAAAAATAAATAAATAAAAGCAGTAAAACTTGCTGGAAGAAGAGGTGGAGGTTAGGTACACAAAAATGCATTTTGGTAGAGGTCTTGGTTTTTCGTCCTTACGAATAATCTTTGCCATCCTTCAGAACATGTAAGAAGAAAGATTTGAGCTCCCATAACATGCTTCCTCAGTTTTAGCACCTTAAAGGAAAAGTTGAGCTCTCATTTGTAAAGTGTCTCTTGGTTCCCCCAAATAATGTTGTTAACAGAAAAGAAATCTCCTGTGGAAAAGGCCAAGGGAATTTTTAATATGTATGGAGGACACGCCAGATCCTGCTTTTTACAGGTATCCCCCAAGAATGTCCCAGGGCAACAAATAAAACAAATGCAGCTTTTATGGGAAGACACATCTCTGCGATGTGGCAAGTTACAATTCTTCCAAACTAACCTGTATTTTCAGTATTCTCCAGCATTTTTGTTTTCCCCTACCCAAAACATAACTGTGCAGATAACTTACATTTTACAGAAATTAAATGTGACATTGCAAAAACTTTTCCTGAAATTTTTAGTGAAAATATATGCTTTGCTATAATTATGTTTAGTAAAAAACTTAAGTGTATGGGAAAATATAATGCAAAGATGAAAATGTGGTACAAAAGTCCTATAATTGGAACAGCTAAGATCCTTGATGCACTGATTGAATCATTTTTCGTTAATGTTGATCCTTTAACAGTGGGTTTCAGGCATTCTTCAAAGCATTCTTCATTGGTTTAATTGGTTTTTTTTTAAGGTGATACAGCAAATATCTCAAAAGATATTCATTTAGTAATTAGGTTGTATAGGATCAGTATCATTGCCTTTCTCCTGGAGTTTAAAGCCTACAGAAGTATAAGCATTATTTTTCTTCAGTCTACAATATATGTAAGTAATATTACGATCAAGTTAGTAGAGAGGCAGCTAGAACCCAACAGGGAATAAACACAGTACTCCAAATGATAGAAAAATTGTTTCTTTTAACATTTCATGGAATGTTACAACTTTAATGGAGGAAGTATTAATATCCATTGGGTGCTGGCCGCCAGCCAAAGAATAGTTTTTCATGGGCGGGCTCATTTAATCCTCACCCCGACTTTACGGAATAAGTATTGTAAGCCCATTTTACAGGTGATGAAATCGATATAAGAAAGATTAAATAACTTACTCAAGGCCCCACAGCCAGCAGGTGCCAGGACTGAGATCTGAACTCAGCTCTGTCCGAACTGCCAACCCTTCTTGGGTTTCCCAACAGCATCCTCTGCTTCTCCTGTTTGACATCTTGATAAATTGCATTTTTCCCCTTGACCATCATGTCACTTTGATAGGAATTCCCCTTTGCAAATAGATGATAGAACTCATCTCTTTGGTGGTTTTATTTCAGGAATTACAGTTTGAGAGACTGACCCGAGAGCTGGAGGCAGAACGCCAAATCGTAGCCAGCCAACTGGAGCGATGCAAGCTTGGATCAGAGACGGGCAGCGTGAGCAGTATCAGGTACTGGGCACGCTGCCTCCTTACAGTTCTGGGCTGTGAGCTGCCAGTGCAAGTAAATTGTGGTGTTTGTCTTCTCCTCACAAACCTGGCAGTGGAACGGAACAGTCAGTCAGATGTGGGGAGGGAATTGTAACCCATCTGATTTAAGATGTTCAAAAGGTGTCTGAAATGGCCTGATTTGTACTTGAAACTCCTTTAACAGAATTAACACCTGCCCCGGATGCAAATGGCGCATAATTGTCCATAAAGGAAGGCTCTGCATGCAGTCAGCTTGCTGGAAATCAGATTCCACAGCGCAGTCTCTCAGTCTGGTTCTCTTTTCCTAGATGATCCAGAGTTGCAGGTTCCTGAAGGGAAAGGGAGAACATTTTGATGTAACCTGTATTGTTTGCTAATATATGATGCTAAAGTGTGAAATCGCACCTCGGTTATCAACCACACAGGCAATTCTCCTGGGTAGAACAATTTCAAATTCATAAGATAGAAGAGTTATTCAGTTAGGGGCTGTTTTGAGGTTCCAGAATGTCTCAAAACAAGACTTAGTCACTTGCCCACAAAATAAATGATCCACCCTAGGACCATGTTTTCACATTTAAAAAGTGTGTGTGTGTGTGTGTGTGTGTGTGTGTGTGTGTGTGTGTGTAATGTGAGTATGTGTGAAAGAATCATGAAGCTCTCTATAAGACAGCTTTTATTTCTCAGTAATGCATCGTACTTTTCTGTCGTCCTGTTCTACATTGTGTTTTTGACCTTCTACATTTTTAGGGAGGAGTCTTAGTTCAGGAAACAATAGTTGCTGTGGCAAATCAACTCCAACATTGCAGTGACTTAATGCAATAGCAGTTTGCTTCTCATTTATGCAACAGATGGAGGTAGTGGATGGTAACCAGGGGCTGCCCCTCTGCTTTCCCTCCTACAATGGTGAAGGATCCAGCATCTCTCTTGAGAGCTCTGTCATCCCTATACCTCATTGTCAATTGCATTGCCAGTTGCATCACTGCACCTACAAACCATTGGTGAAAACCAGTCACATGGCCTCTCGTAGATGAAGAAGGGTGGGGATCCCTAGACCTGGGGTCTACAGCCACTCTGCTCAGGAGCATGAATTTGATGGTCTCTTAGCCACCTGCTCTGACAAAAGAATTAAAAAGGTCCTTGTCTCCATTGCTCTAAAATATTTTATCATTGTAGTCAGAATGTTTCCCACTAGAGTCATTTGCCATCGGTCTTTTAACATTATTCTTTTTTTTTTTTTGTTTAACAATGATGAATTTTTGCAAGGAAATCATTGCACTCTTGTTAGACTAGCTTCCTTGGGTGCAATATCATTTTCCATCCCAAAACTTTATTTTGGGCATGTGGAAGTGTATCCACCTCTGCATCCAAGTACCTAGGTTGTCAGTAGCTGTAAATGGGTACACGGGGACCCCTTAAACTCATCACAGACTTGTTGAACACCCAGATTAACCAAAGCAGAATGGACAAGAAAAAAATGCGAATTGTGCCTACCTGAAATTGTTTACAGAAGGTTGACTGGTTGAAGATGGTGAGACTAAGTCAGGGAGAAAAATGATTGTAAATATGTATTCGAACCAGTTCCTACGGTTATACGTATTTGAAGAGCTTTTTGTTAAAGATGTTTTTTTCTTCTTTTTCCCTACTTCCTGAGAAGCTAAGACTGTCAGGTTTTTAGGTCTATACACACCACTGAATTCACGTTTATTTCGCTTTGAAACCCGTTGTTTCATTATTGGTCAGTTTATATATCCAGTCTTTCTGTGTGCTATGTTTGCATCCTGTACATCTTTTATTTTATTAAATCCACCCCCAGCCCCTGGTAGAAATAGGTCTAGGGGACCATGTTGTATCCTGTGCCTGAATGCCCAACCTCTGATTGGATTAGAGATAGATATCTGATCTAATGGTGATTCATCCAGTGACCAACCTGTAAGAAATTGGTCTTACTCTTGAAAACGCAAAATAAGTGATCCACAGGTGCCCGGGTAGCTCAGTCAGTTAAGTGTCTGACTTCGGCTCAGGTCACGATCTCACAGTTTGTCAGTTTGAGTCCCACATCGGGCTCTGTGCTGACAGCTCGGAGCCTGGAGGCTGCTTCAGATTTGTGTCTTCCTCTCTCTCTGTGCCTTCCCTGCTTGTGCTCTGTCTCTCTCTCTCTCAAAAAATAAATAAATATTAAAAAACATTTTTTTAAGTAAGTGATCTAAAGTCTGTGACATCTAATGGTAAGCGGTAGAGGACGGTGGTCCTGTGGATTCGTGCCAGTGGAGGCATCTGTAATGACAAAAAGTGGTCCAACAGAGAGACTGTATTGTTCCTGAAAGTCAAACAGGCCAGTTTGCTTATCATTAGGACCAGCTGAATTTTTAAATTCTTAAAAACTTCCCTCCTCCCTCATTTGATTTGACTGAATTGATTTCTTTTCCTTGGGTCCAAGGTATCTGGAATAGAACCCATCAGTGAACCACCAAAGTTGACAGAAAAATTATCCCATGACAACTTTTGATTCTTAATCTTATATTCTTAGCTCTCAGCCATGATACACAATCAATAGTTCTGTGTAAAATATATATTGAATGGTAATGTTAAGTGCAGATGACACTACCTAATTATTTCTCCTTGCCAGATAGCTATATAATGTCAGTTTTCATTAAGCTTAATTATTTTGTATATTGGAAATCTCCAGTGTATGAATCTGCACTTGAATAATACAAGCAATTTACTGATAATTCATTGGGGGAAAGTCTAATACATAGCTTCCACTGTTCTTTTTTTGTCATAACCTAGTTGTTTGCTCAGCTTCAGAAATCACCTTTGGAAATTCAGGTCTTTATTAAGTGTGATAGACTAACCTAGTTAGCACATCAAAAGGAATATTCAAAAAACATTTAAAAATAGAATACAAACATTTTTTAAAAGGAGAATAGGTAAAGAAGTCTTTGATAATTTAGATGTTGTTTCGTACTTCTTAGGGATGCGAAGGAGGGGTAAGAGAGTTTCTTAGAGGAAATGAAACAAATCAAATATTTTTTAGACTTTTAGTGGAAGTGGTAAAAATGACTCATAAATCTAGTTTGGTTTTCCTCTGCCTTTTATCAGTGATAGGAAACTCTCCATTTGGTTTCTAAGACCCTTTCCCTGGTAGTCACATTGACAGTTGAAATTTTCAAGAGAACTTTTGTTGATATGCATTTATAACAGTCAACTTTGTGATCATCAGATCATGAGCGTGAACACTGGGAACTTGAAAAGCTGGAGCTCCCTGTTGTTGAAGCACGTCAGCGACTGTGTCCAAACAGCCAGACCTTATGTAGCTGCAGATAGGAACGTTGTGATCTCCTAACATCTTCACAGGCTTTTTTTGAATGTTTATTTATTTTTGAGAGAGAGAGACAGAGCGCAAGCATGGGAGGGGCGGAGAGAGACAGGGAGACACAGAATCCGAAGCAGCCTCCAGGCTCTGAGCTGTCAGCACAGAGCCTGACACGGGGCTCAAACCCACTAACCAGGACATCATGACCTGAACCGAAGTCAGACATTTAACTGACTGAGCCACCAGGGTGCCCCGCTTCACAGACTTGTCTAAACATCCGTGTTGGTATTGAAGCTTCCCGAGTTCAGATGCATTAGTGGTGAAGTGTTGGGATTCTTCTACACAGGAATTATTGGTGCTTCTTACTGCAACTACACATCCACCATGCACCTTATCTCCTTCCTGACTTGGCTTTGCTCACTCTTTCCAGCCCAGTCCTTTCCAAGGTGTTAGATTCTGCTCCCTTCCCATGAGAGTGTTTGGTTTCACATCTTCTCCTTGATTGCTCAGAACCATCCAGATCCGAGTCAGGAACTTTACTTACACAGATGTTGCCCTTTATTCAGGGTCATGATCAAATCCCCCTTGCTCGTGGCTCACCCCCACACTCTGGCCAGTTGTGATTGCTTGGCTAATGCCTGTCCCTCCGGCCAAGGCCTATCAGTGATCATGGTCTGACAGCCCTGTGAGCCATTCATTCCCTCCCAGGCTGGGGGCCATGCATTACTCTTTTAAGTCTCCTGGTCTGAGGACCTGCTTATACCTGTACCCATGTCATTCTCTCCACAGACTCTAATAACAGCTTTCTAGCTCATCCTTCTGCCTGCGGTATGCCCAAATCTATCCCCCATACAGGGTGAGATTGAGCTACATAATACATAAATCAGAACCGTGTTCGTGAAGCATTCTTTCCCACTTCTATAAACACACCTGTCTTTCCCATTTCAGTGCCTATGACCATGTGATCCCTTCTATCTAGAATGTCTCCCTTCTTTCACCAGGGCACCCCCTCCGGTGAATCCAGTTACCCAGCTGAGGGCTCATATCCTTCCGAACCTTTCCTTGATCAGTCCAAATTGGATCAGGTGTCCCTTCCTTGAGGGTCATTAGAACTTAAAGCATTAGAGATGAAACACCATTGATGCTTTGAGAGGTTACCTGCCACAGAATGTCTAACCTTCACTCAAAGGATGTGTGGGGATTTTCTCGAGTGCTACTGAAAATTTAAGGACATCAAAATAGATGACTAATCATATCCCTGATTCCCAAGAACACAATGGGAGAAACACTGAATGCAAACCAGAGTTGAACCTATCTTATGGACTCTTCTTAAAGGACACCTGACTCTTGGAAACGATGATGATGATGATGATGATGATGATGATGATGATGATGATGATATTTATAACAATGGTCTAGAGCTCAGAGACAAAGGAAGTCAAAAATTCAAAGCTACAGAGATTTGACACATAAATTCTCTATTGCTGGCTTTAAAGATGGAGAGGCTATGTGACTAGCAATGCACATGGCTTCTAGAAACTGAGAGTGATCCTTGACTGATGGCAGCAAGAAGAGGGTCTCAGTACTAAAACCAAAAGGAATTGAATTCCACTCACATCCTGAATAAACTTGAAACAGATTATTTTCTAGAGCATCAACAAAGGAATCTAGCCCAGCAGAAACTCTGATGCTAACCTTTAATGACCTTGAACAGAGAACCCAACCATACCACATCTGAATTTTACAAAACTTATGAAACTGTTAGCGTAAAAAATGGGACATTGTTTTAAGCTGCTCAGTTAGTGGTAACTTGTTACACAGTAATAGGAAATATCTACAGTGCTTTCCAGTTGGTCGTTAGAGATTATAATAAGCTGAATTATTGAAAGTTTTCCAAGAAAATAAATCTTTTCTGTGACCATCTATATTTCATTCCAAAGGTGAATGTCTATAGCCCATTTTATTTTTCATGCATGTATATATGCGTTTGGATTCACATATAAAAATAATCTGTAGGCTTTATTCTAAGAAGTGGAGGTATTTGAATATGGAGTAGCGGCATTATTTATTGTGGAATAAGGGCTATTAAATAAAGCAATCATACTTAGGCTCACCATTTTTTTTTAATAATATAGACACCCAAGATTCTAATTGGAGTTATATATGTTTAAAAAGATGAAATGTTAGGGGCACCTGGGTGGCTCAGTCAGTTAGGTATCCAACTTCGGTTCAGGTTATGACCTCAGGGTTCATGGGTTCGAGCCCCACCTTGGGCTCTGTGCTTACAGCTCAGAGCCTGGAGTGCTCTGGATTCTGTGTCTCCCCTTCTCTCTGCCCTTTCTCTTCTTGTGCTCTGTCTCTCTGTTTTTCAAAAATAATGTTAAAAAAAATTTTTAAATACAAAATGTAATATATATATTCACACACACACACACACACACACACACACACACACACACACATATGAACTGCTTGCTCCATGTAAGAAGCTGCTCTTTCTTCCCTGCAGATGAACTATTGAATTTCTTGCAAACAAGTGTCCACAAAAGTTTGCCATATCTTAGAGACTGGATGCAAAAGGAATTAATGTTATACGTGTTACCAAAGGTCATTCTCTTTATTAGCTAACTTCTGTGAGCTGAAATGCCAACAATTCTATTAATGGAGTCTAAAAATCTTGTCCACAGTTAACAAAGAAGTCAGGCTTGTTTTAGGAAATATGCTGATTTCTGGTTAAAGTAGTTAGAGGTGAAGAAACATTAGTCAAGTAGACACATACTTTTTGTCACAATGAAATGTATTTATTTAAAAGCATGATCACTGAACTTTTTAAGGAAATAAACCATATATGAATATAATTGTAAGTAAAACATGTGCATTTTTTCATTATCCTGTAGGATATGATGTTTAAAAAAGTAGATAGTTATATTTATTGTTTCAAGATAAAGAAGGAGTAAATTTGCCAAAAAATTTCATTTTGAAAAGAACACAGCTTGGATAATTAAATAATTACTTTTATTTTTTTCACATGAATTTTTTTTACTATGAAGATATTTCTACACATTTGCATGTTCCCAAATGACATCATTTAGCCAAAGGAAAAAATCACTCAATGCCATAGGATTCTAGGTTCTTATCAGTGGTGAATACAGGCTTGCTCACAGGGGAAAAAAATACTAGCAATAATAATATTGCTATAATATTATAAAAAGTAGTTTTTACTTGAAAATTAGAGAATAGCTGTTAGTTTCCACACTAGGCAGTATTTCTCATGTGGCTGAAGTATTACTCTTCCAACAAAGTCTAGTGATTTATTTGAGCAGGACATTTAATTGATTGAATTGGTAATAAGAATTAACATTGCAGTGGTATTTTCTAAGTCTTTCAGAATGGCTTCTTTGTATGAAAACAGAAATAAAAACAAAAATATAGAGACTATAGACCTATTTTAGAGGTTTTCCTTTTTCATTGCCAATTAAAAAAAAATTGTTTCGATCTACTTTTCTCCAGTGACCTAGTCTCTCATAGCTTGCCTTTTAATGCTACCGTTATTCCTTTAGAATTTCCTAGTGTAGTCTTGTCTTTTTCCGACATAAATTAAGAATATTCTAGACCACTTTCTGGGCCCTCAGAAGCACCATCACATTTCTGCTCAGGTCTCCACTCCAGAAAGAGCGAGAACATTCATAGTCTTTGTTGGTTTCACGGGGACATACTTAACTCCTCTCGACCCCTTTTCTCTCAGTCTTCAGTCCCTGGAGCCCTTCCCACCTTGCCTAGAGTCCAAGGTCCCTGTGCTGAGCCACCTGTAGATAGTACCCTAGTGTCCTTTGGATTCCTAGGCGTGCAAGAAAGCTTACACCCCAGGTTGAAGCCGCCACCTCGTCCTCACCTGCACGGAGACTTTGCTGAGCCTTCTCAGCCACTGGAAGTAGTGGCTGTCCCTCCTGCCTGTCCTCCGTTGGCCTCTAAGTAATTCCTGAAGGGCAAGGGCCAGGGGCGTATGCCAAAGCCGTGGCCAGCACGTGCTAACTGTGCAGTCAGTGCTGAGTGAAGCAATGAGTGAATGGATATATAGTATTTCTATGACTGTTCTTATTTTTGTCACTCTTGTTCTGGTAGAAATCACTAGTACTAATTTATAAGGATTTCTGTCTCTATGTATTCCAGAATATATATACATATAATATATATTACATATCAAATGGTTTACATTATTCTGAACTTACCAGATCGGAATATCACTTTTCAGTACTCATTCTAGTTACTTTTCACGTTAAAATAGCACACTGGATTCCAGAGCCAGTTGATTTGAGGTACTCTGTGCATGGAGTTATGGTTGACCTAGTCTCATACTTTCACTCTGACCTTAGGAAGATGATGATACTGGTGATAACTTTAATAATATTAATGACAGGGCACCTGGGTGGCTCAGGCGGTTGAACATCTGTTTCAGCTCAGCTCATAATCTCCCTGTTTGTGAGTTCAAGCCCCCCATCTGGTTCTGTGCTTATAGCACAGAGCCTGCTTCGAATTTTCTCTCTCCTCTCTCCCTCCCCCTCCCCCGCTCTCTCTCTCCCTCTCTCTGTCTCTCAAAATAAATAAACATTAAAAAGTTAAAAAATATTAATGATAATATTTGTTGAGCAATTTTCATAGACCAGGCATGGATATGGTTTACGTAGATCATGCTGTTCACTTCGAGTTAACCCTATGAGTTAAATCTGATTTTATTTTGTAGATAACAACACAGATTCAGAGAGGGAAATTTGTTTTCCCAACATCCAGCAGCTAGGACCAGACATTGATTGTTGAGCCCAGGTATCTTTACTCCCCAAGTACACATGTTAATATGCCTTACCACGATGCTGTTATTCAGTCTTAAATGGTGTCTTAAATTATGTTGGAAATTATGCATGTTGTAAATAACTATCTAAATGTCTCCAGTCCCTTTTCTTCCTAGGGATATAAACACTTTGGACTGATTTTGTGCTTATTTTTTCTCTACCCCCCACCCCAGTAATTATAGCTATTTTGAATTCCTTTATCTGAATATATTTCTGAGATTCATTCTTACACAAATGAGGTAATGAGTGCTAATAGTATATGTTATTATTGCTTTTAATTACATCCGGACTGTTAGGCATTCTCTTGCAAATTGCAGTGGACAAATTATACTAATATTTATGTGTATAAAATGCTACTTGTATTGTCTTAGGCTGTTCAGGCTGCTATAGCAGAATAACGTAGATTGAGCAGCTTATAAACAACATGAATTTATTTCTTATACTTCTGAAGACTGGGAAATCCAAGATGGAGGCACTAGCCAATTTGGTATCTGATGAGTGCCTGCTTCTCGGTTCGTAGACCGTTTTCTTTGTGCTGTATCTTCACATGGCAGAAGGGCTGAGGGAGCTCTCTGAGGCCTCCTTTATAAAGGCACTAATTCCATTCATAAAGGCTCCACCCTCATAACCTAATCATATCCAAGAGGCCCCCACCTCCAAATACCATCACAGAGTAGAGTAGATTAGGAGGGGCACAAGCATTCAGTCTATGTCACATATTAAACACATTTTTCTAGATTTCTTCTGTGGGATAACAAATAGTCACCTGTCCTGAGGATTTGATGTAGGTCCTAAAAAAGGGTCAAATACTTATAATGATTCAATGTTTGTTTAATGTTTATTTATTTTTGAGAGAGAGAGAGACAGAGTGCAAGCGGGGGAAGGACAGAGAGAGCGGGGGGACACAGAATCTGAAGCAGGCTCCAAGGTCTGAGCCGTCAGCACAGAGCCCAATGTGAGGCTCCAACCCATGAACACAGATCATGACCTGAGCCAAAGTCGAATGCTTAACTGACTGAACCACCTGGGAGCCCCTTATGTATTTCTTATAGCAACTACCATAGTCAACACTTTTGTATCAATTTTGAAGCCTGGGGTCTTTCCAAAATGATATATCAAAAAACTAATATTAACTTTATATTTAAAAACAATATACCAAATCTTATTTAGAGATTTTACATTGTAAAATAGATATTTCAGGAATATTAACTCTAGTTAATTTTAAATTTAATATTCTGATTGGTATAGAACTGAAAATCTTTAAAAATTTAGTCTAGAATATTTTCCATATTTTCTGTCATCCTTAGCATTTTTTAACTCATGGATCTGAAAAGTGAAATTGGTAGTTGCATAGTTTAGAGCTAAATTTCTTCATTGTGTTTTTAGATATTGCCTACGCTCACTAATTTCCCTGAATTTCACTTTTTAAAAAAATCTGTAATAGTATAATGCTTTTCTGTAATTTTGCAAAGGTTGAATGAAAAATGTAAGTAAAGCACATATCACCTCGCACATTGTTCCTGGTGAATCATATATATTTTTCCTTTTTGATGAATAGAACACATAATCTTTTTGTTGAAGTCTCTTTCCTAATTTTTCTACAAAAGATGATAAAATAGTTTTTCTCACTATGGGCTAAAACGACATATGAGGGTAGCACCACATTTGTCTCCTTCATTTTATAGACTAGACAACCACACAGAAATTGACATGATGAATGGAAGAAACTTTTCACATGGTGCATCTTAATATGTCTCTGCACCTACTGCTCAAGCTGGAGATGAGATTCTTGATATTGTGTGGTTGTGAAATGAAGAGCAGTAATGCAGTGGTAACATGTTGACAGGAAATGTTCAGTAAATTAAGATCTAGAAGCCAGTGGCTCTTTGCATGGGTATTTTTCAGACAGGGAGCAGCAAGAGATTAATGCATGGACCAAAATATGCATGCTCATTATTTTCTCTGCTTGTGTAAATACAGTGAGAAGTAGAAGTGCCTCTTGATGAAGGCATTTGTGTGTCCTTCTGCCTTTGCTTAGACACTGAGGGTTCAAGAGCTTTTACCAGCTTTTTTGTATTTATATTTGTGTATGCTCCTTTCAGAGGATTAAAAACCAGTGACATTTCAGCTGACGAAATAACAATGAACATTCGATTCGCTTAAAAAGAAAGAACTTCAGTGGTCATCACTGGGATGACAGCAGCTCGCTCAACACCATGGCCATTGTGTGTTCAAATTATTAGGATGGAAAGACAGTGGGAGCGAGCAGGAAGAATGTGGTAGTGTGTGTGAGGAGATCGTGGTCTGGGCACCAACACACTCAAGAAGTGACTCGGGGCAAGTCATTTGGGTTTTCTGGGCCTCCATTTCTACACCTGTAAAATAGGAATAGTACCTAGGTTTGTTTCAAGTCTTCACTCCTGTGTTCTTCATCTCATTGGCACCTTTCATTTTAGGCAGTAAGTTGCGTGGGAATATTTTAAGATGGCGACATTATGTGAACTTGAGTAACAAATCAAATTGAGAAATGAGGATAGCAAGATGTTCCCAGATAGATTTGGTGCTTCAGAGGAAGGCAGCTAGATGTCTGTACATTCATATAAATAGTTTTTTCCAATATAAGAATCTCCAGTTAGGTCAAGGCATGGATTTTATATTTGGGAAAACACAGTCTAAAAGAAATTGTGTACATATGTATGTTATAAACTACCTCAGATGTTCTCCATGTTTTCTAGTTTGGCTAAAACTAGGGCAAAGATATGGAACTAGAACACAGTTTCACACTGAGAGACCAGGGAGATTGGGCTTTTTTTAAGAGAAAAAAAGTTTATTTATTTAGAGAGAGAGAAAGCTTGAGTGGCGAAAGAGCAGAGAGAGAGAGAGAGAGAGAGAGAGAGAGAGAGAATCCCATGCAGGCTCTGTGTTCAATGTGGAGCCTGACGCAGGGCAGGGTCTCACAAATGTGAGATCAAGACCTGAGCCAAAATCAAGAATTGGACACGTAACCTACTGAGCTACTCAGGTACCCCAGGGAGTGGGCTTTTTAAGAAATAACCATTGGTTCCATGAAAAAAAAATGCTCACGAGGTAATTCTAAGGACCTAATAGGTTAGGAAGCTCTCCTGTACTTCAAATATGAAGGCTCCTGGACTCCAGGGGTTTCCTATCAAATACAAAGAGAGATTTATAAGCAGATGAAGCATGATGAAATTTGTCGGTGCTCTGAAGAGAGTAAGTCGTGGCTCTGGGGATAGTTTTACGGAGGGATATTTGTGTGTGAAGGATAGGAACCACTGGTGGGAGACAAAACGGGATAAAGGCATTGCTCAGAGGTAAAGTTCAAAGTCAGAAATACAGGGGTCAACTTGAAATCACTGTGGTTGGAATAGCCAACGCATGGCGCAGACTGGTGTTGGAGAAGGGTGCAGGCAGACGTAACCATTCTGTGAGCGGTCCCGCAAGTCAGTGTAGTGATTTGGGGTTTGTTGAGTTGTCAGTGGAACGTGGAAGACAGCTTTATCCAAGGAAGTGATGTCATCATCCTTGGTTCTGCCAGCCGCTCGGAGAATGGAGTGAAGCCCGTGGAGGCTGGTGACAGCCCCACATATTAGAAATGGCAGCATTTGTCCGACAGAGAAGTCAAAAGATTTAAACCAAGGTCATGAGCACCTATAGCAATTTCAGAGTTGGGAGGCTCTGCGGACTCACTTATGTCAAAGGAGACAGAGTAGGTTTGTGAAATTATTATTTATTTTTCTTAAAAAATGTAAACATTTGTTAGGCTAAGCCAACACTGAGCTTAGCTTCTATTGCAAGCATTGCCCGTTTTCAACAAGGAAATCTCTGATGTTTTTATTTCATGGAATGTGAATGTATTCTAATTCCCCTTTATCCAGGAGAAACTATCATAGAATTTTAAATTTAAGAGATTGCTGTGTTAGCAGCAGGCAGCAAAGATGTTGCCTGATTTGTTGACAGTAAAGCTGTATTCATAAGCCTGTCTTCTCAAACATCTGTGTGTTTAGTACCTCAAGAGCTGAGGAAGTTTAAAAATTGTCACACGTTGTTGCTTAGTCTTCTGCACGTATTTGAGAATGTACCTCTCAGCAAGATTTTATTGAAAAGCTATGTCTAAAGAATTGACTGCCAACTTTATTCAAAATTTAGCAATTAACCTTTTCTCTCTAATGTGGGAATGACGGTATCCACCTGTTAGGACTCTGTCATTTTGACACTCTTCATTTAAGGTAAACAGTTTCATTCCGTCTCTTGAAACTCATGCATTCCTGTCATATCATAAATGCCCAACAAACATTGCAGCTCTAATTTAAGCAGGTGGCTTAGGGTTGTGGATCACACCACGGAGTTTTGAACTAGTCAGCTTTGGGTTTGATTCTCAGCTCCACGTATCGCTAACTGTGTGACATTTGGAGAGGTCTTCTAGAAGCTCCATTGATCTATATGTAAATTGTGGAGAATAATACTTACCTTAGAAGTTTGTTGTAAGGATTAAATATGAAAATGTGTTTAAAGCAATTAGTGTAGTGTTTGTCACTGAGGAAATATTCAATATGTGAGGCCTGGTTCTCTCCTTGGTAATTGATGAATTAATTTATATAAATATTGCAATTATGGCTCACATGTCACATACACAAATGGGAAAGGCCCTCCTTTTCACAGAGAAATGTTGTTTATTTATATTTTCTCTTCTTTATCTTTTATTTAGGAGGTGATTATGATATCAAATTAACTGAAAGCAGTATTCTCACTATTGTCATTCTCCGCCATCACAGTAAAGTGATGTTCTTAAATTTATGTGTGAGTGATATGTATGTGAGGTATGGCCATGATGCCTGAAATATCACACTGGTCAGGATACAGTCTCATCACCACCGAAGAGTGTATTTGCCCTCAAGTGGACAGTTGCTCAAGGTCACTGTAATTTGGAGCACCTGTGTTCCCCTATCAATAAACTTTGCATAATGCCTTTGTAACATGGTACAAGAAGAGATAAAGGTGAGAATAGAGAAGATGCTCGATGTTACCTAAACACTGGAGTTGCTAGCATTTTATTAAAGCATTGGGGGTCTTTAAGGAATTGTGGAAGCTAATGGTGTCCACTGACACCTGTGTCTAAAAACTGAAGTCTGCTTATCTGGTTGCTGATTCACAGAAGAATTGCCCATGGCCACATGGCTAGGTTGCTAGGGTCAACAAAATAAGGACAAATGTGTAGAGGCATGGATTTGTGAAGTTGTCTGTTAATAAGGAAGGAGCGCACGGTCTCATAACATCCATCCATCCATCCTTCCATCCTTCCATCCTTCCATCCATCCATCCATCCATCCATCCTTCCATCCATCCTTCCATCCTTCCATCCATCCTTCCATCCATCCTTCCATCCATCCATCCATCCATCCATCCATCCATCCATCCTTCCATCCATCCTTCCATCCTTCCATTCTTCCATCCATCCTTCCATCCATCCATCCATCCATCCGTCCGTCCATCCATCCATCCATCCATCCATCCATCCATCCATCTTTCCATCCATCCTTCCATCCAGCACATAAAAATCATTGACCTAATATATGTCACACAATATGATAGACACTGGGAGTATAGCTCTGGATGAAGAAGGCAAATTGCCTGTTGTCAAATAACCTACAGTCTTCATGCTTCCTTGAGGATGTGACTTTACTTAGTAAGGATGATAACCAGATCATTCCCTGGTTAAAATTGCTCTCCTTAGTGTCTATAACAAAACATTTGTCAGACTAACCTTTATATGTATGATAGACTATTTAATACTAAGTTAACACAGCAAATGCAAGATCCAGATTCAAGAGAGAGAATTAAATTAGCTCGATTCTATTTAAATTAATCTTTGGGTTGGGGATGCAGAGGTGTATTTTAAGCATAAATCTGCCCATTTTCAACACTTATTATATTTGGATAATGAACTAGCATTCCAGAGGGAGAAAATTAATCAGAACTTAGTTTCATGTGCAACTCATGGAATCATAATAAAGTAATAATAAACTAATGAAGAAATAAGGCTCCATAGGATATTTGAAAGTTTTTAAATAAATATTAAAAACTTCAAAAGAGAGAATTTTAAGAAATAAGATTTAAAAGAACTTGTGGTGTTTCTGTCAGGGGATTTGATTCGTCATTTTTCACAGAAGACTTAACTTGCTTTACTATTTCCAGAGAGAATTCTTTCATTTTCAGTGAGAAAAGTAAAACACACACACACACACACACACACACACACACACACACACGCACACACACACACACGAAATAAAACTCTGAGATGCTAATTGAGCACAAGGATAAAATAAGATACTTTTCCAAATAAAAGTATTAAAATGGATTGATGGCCTATTTTTAAAGTTATCATTTATTAATAGGACTTTAGTTAAGAAATGAAGTTTATTTTGTGAGATTGTTATACAAATATAACTTTCAGAAACCAAGCTCATATTTTAAGATAGTGGCATATATGGGCATAATGAAATATATGACATATGCAATGGAGAACATGTGGGTTTTTTATGTGCATGATTTAAAGAATGCCACAACTCTGCCGAGGAAATAGAAATTAACTAATAGTTAATGGAGACTCTACTATTATTCTCTCTCTCACTATCTCAGAGAGAAACGCTTGACTGCCTTTTGTGTTTATTCATTCCCTTGGATTTCTTTATATTTTCCCACATGTATCATCCAGATATGCAAAATATTATTTGGTTTGCCTGTTTTTGTATCTTATATAATTATGTTACACATTTTTTGCAACTTGCCTTTTTGTTAACCAACTGTTTTTCAGATTTATCCATGTTGATGTGAGCGCTTGTGATTTATACACTGTTTTCACTGATGCCTCCTAATTCATCATGTGAATATGCCATAATCCATTTATCCTTTCTCTTGAGGAGAACATTTGCAGATGTTGCAGGTTTTACTTTTAGAAACATATGGCTTGGGACACAATTATATGAACTTCTAGTGTAGGTGTGCAAGGGTTTCTCTTGGATGTGCACAGACGTCCTGTGCACCCATCCTGGGTGGCCTTGAGGATTTGAACATCTTCAGGCTCCTCTGTAATGCAGAAGAACTTTCAGAAGTAGCGGTACCAATTTACATTCCCTTCAGCAAGGAATGATGCATTACTCCATTTACTCAGCAAAACTTGCTATTTCCCAAGTTTTTGTTGGTGCTGTTGTTGCAGCTCTGGTGGGTTTGCTTCTCCTTGACTTCTGCATTGAGAGAACTTTTTATACATTTATTAGATATTCACGTTTATTCTTCCATTTAAATCTTTTGCACATTGTTCTATTGGTGGTTTGCCTTTTTTTAGTTATTTTAATTCTCAATATACTTAGATCGTAATATTTTGTTGGTTGAATGCATTATAACCATGTGTCATAACTCTCAGATTGTATGTTTTTCCGTCTTTATGGTGTCCTCTGGTGAACACAAGTGCTTACTTATAGTGTTGCTAGGTTGATCACTGTGTTTTCTTTAGCATCTATGCTTTTTGGAATCTTGTTTAAGGAATTTTACCCAGTAAAACAACATTAAAGCCATTTCCTGTTTTTTATTTTAATAACTGTAAAGTGATGCCTTTAATTCATTTGTAGTTGATTTTTTTTGACATGACAGAAGGTAGAAATTCAATTTTCTTTTTTTCCATGTAAATAATCAATTGTCTCAGTACCTGCTATTGAGTAGAATGCCATTTGTCCCAAAACCTACAGTTCCATCTTTCTCATGTGTCAAATTTTCATATATGTATAATCTAATTCTGGGAAATTGGGGGAGAATTATAGATTTATTATTTTGAGTCTTCCTGTCCATGAACTTGATGTCAGTCCATTTTATGTGCCATCTTTCAATGAAGTTTATGTGTTTCGTCTTAAAGGGCTCGCACTGTTTTTTTGTCTCATTCATTCTAAGGCTCTTTAGAGTTTTGTTGCACTTGGAAATGTTATCTTTTTTATAGGATGCATCTGCTAAGAGTTTCTTTTTTATATGGAAGTGCAGTTGATTTTTATATCCTGATCTAATACCAAGAAAACTCACTAAACTCTTTTCACTACTTCTGGAAATTGTTGGTAGATTCCTTGAGGGTTTTTATATGAGTAATCTGTGAAGATTACTTTATCATGTCTTCTTTTAAAATCTTTTAAGTTTCATTTTGTTTTGTTTTCTTTTTTGTGCTGGTGAGAAGAGACGGAGAGTGGGCAACTTTTTTTTTTTTTTATTTAATGGAATTCCTTTCATTTCTATCGCCAAGAACTACTGCGGGGTTTCTTTTAATACCAACTCTACTGACATATAATCCATGTTTCATTCACTTCACTCATTTGAAGTGTCCGATTAAATGAATTTTAGTATATTGCAGCCATTGCCACAATCAACTTCAGAACGTTTGCATCACCCCCCAAAACTCCCCATCTCCATACATTTGCCTTTCCTGGACATTTCATACAAATGGAATCATGCAGTATGAAATCTTTGATGATTGGCGCTCTTGGTTAGCATCATATCGTCAGCATGATTTTAGTTAGCATCATATGGTTCACCCATTCTGTACATGTATCAGTATTCATTTTTTTTATTGTCCAATAATAGTTGTATGGCTGTAACATACTTTATTTATTAATTAATCTGTCACTGGACTTTTAGATTGCTTTCTATTTGGGGGATATTATAAATGGTGCTGTTATGAACATTCCTTAAATTTTTTTAATGTTTATTTACTGTTGAGAGAGAGAGAGAGAGAGACAGAGCACAAGTGTGGGAGTGGCAGAGAGAGAGGGAGACACAATATCTGAAGCAGGCTCCAGGCTCCAAGATGTCAGCACAGAACCCCGACATGGGGCTCAAACTCATGAACTGTGAAATTGTGATCTGAGCTGAAGTCAGATGCTTAATTGACTGAGCCACCCAGGCACCCCTTATGTAAAAGTTTTTATGTGCACACGTTTGTTTTTTATTTCTCTTGGTTTTTTAGCTACAAATGAAATTTCTGTGTCCTTCTATATTTAATGTATTTTTTAATAGATTCATTTCATCTCTCTAAGGTCATTCCTTTTAGTTCCTAATTTGCTAAATGTTACATCATAAAGAACTATTAAATTTTACTTGTTGGTTATCAGTAGTGCATTCCGTTTTGTTGCTGCATGTTATCCTTCTGTATGAATATGTCACCATCTGTGTATTCATTCACCTGTTGATGGGCATTTGGATTGTTTACAGATATTTTGCTATTTACAAATGAAGCTGCTGTGAACAAGTATACAAGTCTTTGTATGACATATACTTTCTTTTCATGCGGGTAAATACATGTGGAATGGCTAGGTCATATAGCAGGTGTATATCTTACTTTTCAAGAGAATGCCAAACTATTTCCAAAGTAGTTGTGCTATCTCTAATCCTATCAACCTGAGAGTTCTATTAAACTATTTTTAATATGCTAATCTAAAGTATATAATCACTTCTCTAAGTTCAGTTTGTTCTTACTCAAATTTTTTGTGGAATATTGGATGATCTCCTCTAACTTTTAATTCCAAAGTCCGCTTTATGTCTTTAACATATTAAACAGACTTGTTTTTATTTTCTGAATCTGACAATGCCACCAACTTCATTCTTTGCGAATTTTATTCTGCTGCTTAATGTTTCCAAAGAATCTGGCTCACAGGGACTTATTTTTTCTTGTGTTTGAGACTTCTGATTGTGGGTTTATGTTCCTAGGAGCTCATGCGTGGGAATTATATAAAGGCTGAGTGTAACATGTGGTCTTCCAAGGAAGGTGCGTCATTTTCTTCTTCCAAGTGTGGGAAGCCCTACTTACTTAAGGCCACCTCAAACTGAATTATTGCCCTGGGTTTACAGAGAGCATCATATGTAATAGAAACATGGCCTTAAACACATACGAGTAAGGATGCTTCTCTTCTGTCATGTTCACGATTCTCTTTTATGTTTAGATTGAGCTGAGAAAGCATGCATGCCGTATTTGTTTGGATCGCTCCATTCCAGCTTGTGGCTTTAAATGGCAGTTGTTGACATCATTTTATCAGCGAATGAGTAAAACATAACAAAATAAAACAAGGCAGGATGAGACGATGCTAAATCCTCAAACTAGTTATTATAAACATGACTTATGCAAGGAATAGAGGGCTGGATTTTATTTTTAAGTATTCAGTTAAAAGAAGTATCTTCTGCCCCAAACCCCATGGTCTCCTTTGTCTTGTTTACGTCATAGAATGTATGGAGAACACTTACCTTGAGTGGAAAGCACAGCTCACCCCCTTTCTCATTGACTCCTATTACATTTCCAATGAAGAAACATTTTTACAAGTCTGGAATGTTTGCAGACTTAATCTACAGGGAAAACAAAAAGAGGACCCTGCCCATCTGAAGAGTTTTCAAAGTCAGACCTGAAGAGAACTCCGTGATTCTGACTGCAGGGACCATACAGTGTCATCTGTAAAAGCAGATTCCACCTACTTACAATACCTACTCGTAGCCACAGAGCACAGAGGAGGTATCTGTGTTTTTATTGAGTCCTGCAGATGCCTGACAATTATATGTCTTGCTTATCCTGAATTTTTATGTGAAAACCCAGGGTTAAGAAGCGAGAGTACTAGAACTCAGAAATGAAGCCAAGGGAGAGCCCGTGCCCCACCCCAAATGTTTCACCTCTCTTTCCCGTTGCTGTTGGTCTTGTAGGACCCACATAAATCAGAGGTGGGATGATGCTTCATTATATTCCTGTATCTAAGATTTTGTGAGTAAAAATGGAAAGTATGTCTTTTGTAAGTTTACTGATAAATTGCCTGAGTTCAGACTTGTATAGCGACCTTTTCATTTCTTTTAAAGGCATAATTATAAAAACTTGACTGGATTATATGCCTTCTGAAGTTTATTATGATATACGTAACCATTTCGCTACCTTCCCATTATTTAAATAAGCTGATGCATGCAACGGCATTTTTAAATGGCAAAGCACAATGTAAATAAATGAAAGGGATTTCATTTATTGTTAGGGATAGCAGTGAAACATTTCGCATTGTTAGTGGCTACCTATTACCAACTTACGTTAGCAGCTCTAGCAATCAAATCATTTATCTTAAAACTAAACAAAGTGAAGGCTCAGAATGAGAATGAGAATAGAATTCTTATTTGAGCATTTACTCAGAAAACAAGCAGAGAAATCTGGATTGTTAGTTAAAAGGACCCTTGAAATAATGAATAGGTAGAACATTCTTTACTGTTATCTATATTTACCTATCCCTCAATAGAAAGTTGTGTTCACCAGGCAGTGGGTCTCTGCAGCGTGATACAGGGCAAAGACTTAGAATTTGATACAATTCATTATTGATTGGATTTACTGATTCTGAGACATGAGAGTGTCCTCTTGGGTTTCCTCTGAAGCAGCTTCTAACAGCTCATGCTCTTGGCTGACAGAACCACTGAACCTACAGCATACATTTTTTAAATTAAAAAAAATAATGTTTATGTGCATTTGAGAGAAAGAGAGAGACAGGCAGACAGAGTGTGAGCAGGGGAGGGGCAGATAGAGGGAGACACAGAATCTGAAGCAGGCTCCAGGCTCTGAGCTGCCAGCCCAGAGCCCGATGCGGGCTCGAACTCCCAAACCACCAGATCACGACCTGAGCTGATGTTGGAGGCTTAACTGACTGAGCCCCCCGGGCGCCCCTACAGCCTGCTCTCTTTTTATTTTTTTTTTATTTTTTTTTAACGTTTATTTATTTTTGAGACAGAGACAGAGCATGAACAGGGGAGGGTCAGAGACAGAGGGGGACACAGAATCCGAAACAGGCTCCAGGCTCTGAGCTGTCAGCACAGAGCCCGACGCGGGGCTCAAACTCACGGACCGTGAGATCGTGACCTGAATCGAAGTCAGAAGCTTAACCGACTGAGCCACCCAGGCGCCCCATGCTCTCATTTTAACAGAGAGCAACAATTGTTTTTTGTTGGGGAGGGCCAACAAAAGTTAGATATTATAGTGGCTTGCTGTCCTCCAAAGACCACAGAACATAAACAGATATATGGCATATCTATGGTCTTAAAATTACAGGGGCGGGTTGGAGGGATGCTTGGTAGAAAAGTCCAGAAAGACTTCTTAGGGAGTTGATACTGAACAAAATGGACAGATGTTGGCATATGAGGATCTGGAGATTCATCTCATGCAGAACTCAGCTGCGGGGGCAGGGGCTGATAAGCATTTTGGTTCATATACCCTAAGAAAGGTTTCACCGTAGTCAAATAATAGAATCCACTGAGTGTAGGTGGCACCTGCAAACGTTCCCTCATCCAAGGTAAGAGGCATTTCCTGCCCCTTCTTTAGAGCTCTGTATAGAAAAGTATAAGCATATTTGCAATTCTCTAAAGGCTAGAAGCTTACTTACACTTCTTTCCTAACCCCTAAACTCTGGCCATTAAGTTTCGGTCACCAAGTTTAATATGGCAGATGTGTTCTATTTTGGTGGTGGCCACGGTTTGAGGAAATAAAAGAAACAGGAATGATACTTTCCCGATGAGGCGTGACAACCTTGGGAAAGAACTTTTACTTTG
Organism: Panthera onca; assembly: GCF_046562875.1. Taxonomy (NCBI): domain Eukaryota; kingdom Metazoa; phylum Chordata; class Mammalia; order Carnivora; family Felidae; genus Panthera; species Panthera onca. Next base: position 9,187,209 of record NC_138339.1, on the reverse strand, counting down.
AATAACTTTTCTTTATGGTTGTTTACCATTATTTCACAAATGAGTACCAGACTACTACAGGTAATAGTGAAGTGTGGCCCGGGAGTGTTTTATGTTAGTGGTTCTTGGGCCTGGCTGTGCTATTAGAATCATCTGGGCAGCTTTTTAAAATGCTGATGCCTGGGCCCCAACCTCAGGGAGTCTGATTTCATTCTTCTAGAAAGGCGCCCAGGGATCCATAGCTTTTGAGGTGCCCCAGCTGAATCGACGTGCAGCCAGCGACACGGGCCCATGCGCTTGCTCTGAAGCAGCCTTCCCCGCTTCGTGGATAGCAGCTTTCTGTTTCACAGTCTAGCCCTCAGTTTTCCTGTGAAAGGGCTGGCCTCTGAGTCTGCAAGAGGCTGGTTTACAGCACTTGTCATTTTGAAATAATAATAATAACAACAACAACAGCAACAAGAACAACCACAATAAAAGCTGGTATCCATTCAACCCGTGGTGAGCACTGACTGTGACCTTACTTAATTCCCATACCAAACTACGAGGCGAGTGTAAGCTATTATCATTGCCATTTGCACACAGGGATAAACCGGTAGGAAAGGATTACATTGGAATTTGAACATGGGCATCATGACTGCAGGTTTGGGTCATAGTGGTTTTTCTTCTCTTCTGAGATTCTCGATGACTCTTGCAAATAATGACAAGCATTCACAGGAGCAAGGGGTCTGGAAGATACAAGGGTGAAGGAAGGGGAACGGGTACAGCCCTACCGAGGACCTATACTCCACAACCTAATGGCAAGGTATGCATCCTAAAGAGCTATTCTAGCAACTTAGAAGTTCTCCACAGAGGGACTTTGGTCTAGGGAGAAATTTCTTATAGCTAAAGTAAGCAGCACCGCTGCAGGCATGGAAAGCAGTTCATTGTAAACCGGGGCCGTGTCATATAGGGAGTAGATTTGTAGACGTATTAGGTCAAACATATGAAATTGCTAATGACCATCCACTTGACCTACAGCCATAGCAATTTCAGAGTTCAATCTACGAGAGACAGTGATCTTGGTAGAGAGACGAGCGAGTCACCGTGCCGCAAGAGTCGCTGCAGATGTTGACAGGTTAGGTCTGGCCATTGGCCTCATCCATGGCTTGCTAATTGCTTCAACATTACATGGAGGCAATTTTTGCAAGACTGAATGACTTTGCTTGTCCAGACCATGTGTCTACACTGCTGGTCCCGCAGACAGCAACAGCAGAGTGACTACGACATCGCTAAGCCACTTGTAAATGATAAGTTAAAAAAGGGGTTAAGACGAAGATGGAGACAATGCTTCCTTAGGGCTGAGCGCCCACAGCTTCCAGAAGTGTGGCAAGGACTTAGAGAACTGGGACGCGAGCTGGACGCGAGGCAGGGCCCTGGGCCTCAGCGGCGGGCGAACCCTCTCCCAAGGCAGCAGTCGGCAGGAAGGGGTGAGAACTCAACTGTGGAGACGCTCTACAGTCAGCCAGAGCAACATCCAAGTCAAAGAACAATCCTCACGCGTCCACAATGTGGACGAATTGAGCATCTCATATCTGCCTTGATGCAGGGTTATGGGCATGGGCTGCCAGGGCCAGGGCACCTGGAGAGCAGGGATCCTGACATTTCCATCTTCAGGTCCCCCACAGCCTGAACATAGGACAGCAAGGGGTACCTGTGCACGTGTGAGTTGGATTAACCTGAAGTATACATCTGACCTGATGTATGCATCTAGGAAGCAACAGTTAATGTTAATGACAATAATTTTAATTAATCTTAATAATAACTTTGGGGTTTAAAAAACTGAGTGTAGGGGCGCCTGGGTGGCTCAGTCGGTGAAGCGTCTGACTTCGGCTCAGGTCATGATCTCACTGTTCATGAGTTCAAACCCCACATCGGGTTCTGTGCTGACAGATCGGAGCCTGGAGGCTGCTTCGGATTCTGTGTCTCCCTCTCTGTGTGCCCGGCCCCTGCTCACACTCTCTCTCTCACACACAAAAATAAACAAACATAAAACAAAATTGAGTGTAGATGCTACACATCATTTCTATAAAAATTTTCATGACTTTTGCTTTAGTTTATTTATTTTGAGAGAGAGAGAGAGAGAGAGAGAGAGAGAGAGAGAGAGAGAGAGAGAGAAGCATGAGTGCGGGAGGGGCAGACAGGGAGAAAGAGAATTCCAGGCAGGCTCCACGCTGTCAGCACAGGGAGCCCGAGGCAGGGTCTATCCCACAGACCATGAGGTCATGACCTGAGCCTAAATCAAGTCAGACTCTTAACCAGCTGAGCCACCCAGGGGCCCCTGTTTATGACTTTTTGATTCCATTCACATGACATTATAGACAGCCAGCTGAAAATCATCTTGGTGTACTGGAAAACTATTGAGGATTATTTCTGAGAACTTTATCATTGAAGATACATAAACACCCTGTGAATTTTTTGGAGAGCACTATAGAACAGAGTGCACAGGCCCAAGTTTCCCAGCCAGTGTGATTAGGAAAGACTCTTCACAAAAAGTAACTAAGAAGACACCAAGAAATAGATTACTTCTATTTCTCTTCATTAAGTGTCTACATCTCAGGTAGAATGTCACAGAGTAAAGATAGAATATATAATGTTGTTCAGTTGCCGCATTACTGGTCTTCTCAGCATCCAGAAAGTGTTAGGGAAATAGCAGAAACAGCACCATTAATGGCAACAATTAATCTTTGAAATTAAGACCAGGAAAAAAAATATTATAATGAATCTCTTTGCCTTGTTTATACAACATTCCTTACTTTGATATGCTAAGAATACTAATAAGGATAGTGGCCCTTGGTTAAATGAGCAGACTATTAGGTTGATAGAAGTGTTGAAAGGAGTTTAAGTTGGATGAGCATTGCCTGTCGATGGCAGATTATTACACAATAGGCATAATTTGTATGCTTTGCCGAAAAGATCCATGCATTTTTCTTCCTTTCCCTTACTCTTCCATTAGATTAAAAACCTGACTTCTAAAGATTCTAACAAAATTGGAGACTAATTCTAATTCTTGGTGAATTCAAGGCTGTGGTGAGTCGGAAAATTCCAGGGATGGAATTAATGTCTGGACACACTGCTACTTTGCTACTTGGAAGAAACCAGAACGAGAATGGATAATTGGCTCCAAAATGGTGCTCACACAGGAAGAGTTTCTTTGGATTCAGTCCAAGTGGTAGATGGGCTCTTGAGTTGCTTCAGAATATTCTAGGAACATTATGGATGCATATAGAGAATCTTAAATTGGCAATTAATGAGCGCAAAAGTAGCACTTATGATTCCACACTCTATAATATTATTTCCAGGAGAATGTACTGAAGAAATAGTTATAAAAGCTAATGAATATGTATTTTGAACAGTTTTCTTTTTATTTTTATATAGGATATTAAGATATATTTTCCATGATCTTGTTTACTAAAGCTAATACCGTATTTTAAGTATATATCTCACCCTTGGTCTTGCTTTTGGGAAGAGCACCTCCTTCTGAATCCCACCCTATGACAGAATCTACATTCCCCCGACCTAAGTGTAAATATCTTTATCACTTGGTCGTTACTTTACTTTTCCATGTCAAAACAGAATAAAAAGGATAACTATTTTAAGGGTAAACTAATTTAAAGGGTAACTATTTAAGGGTAAACTATTTAAAGGGTAAACTATTTTAACTATTTACTCTGTGTCTGTAGAATAGTAATGCCCAACTCAAAAGAATCATAGCTGAGACAGAATGAATGGATTTTCAACAGAATGAATTGTACAATGTATATAAGTTCTCTTCAAGCCCATAATGTTTTTTGATTAAAATAAAATTGTTAGTGCCAGTATTTGCTCTTAATTTTGTTTGGGTTATACCAAAAGGATAATTGTAGCATTATTTTTTAGATATTTATTACTTTCAGGACAGATTTTATTTTATAGTGCATAAGCATTATAAAAATGATGAACTAGTATTAAAGAAAAATACTTGGGTCATTCCTAAGTTGAGCTTTATAGCTGTTTACCAACCTTTCCTCATCACCTCAAACTAATTAATGCCTAAAACAAAGCCAGAAAACCATTGGAAATTCATATCAATTAAAAGGGCCAATAATATATTCTACCTTTATCCCAGTGGATTGCAAACTTGAGACTTCCCCGAATGATCTGGAGAGCTTATCAAAGACTGACTCCTGTGTCCACCTTTCCGGTTTCTGATTCACTGGGTCTGAGATCGATTGGGTCCAAGAATTTGTATTTCTGAGTTCCCAGGTGATGTAGATACTGTGCATCTGAGAACCACATTTTGAGAACCACTCCTTTAAATTATTAAGTGTGTTTTGAAATAATAAGAGCTAATGTTTATTATAAGAGTGCTTCCTGTGGATCAAGGGTTCCTTCAGCATTTTACATATAGAATAGGCATTTAATTCTTATAGTCAGACCACGAAGATGGTTCTGGTCTTAGCCCCATTTTACATAAAGATGGGGAAATGGAAGGTCACAGAATGCAGGATGCTTTTCTAGGTCACCTAACCAGTAAGTAGCAGACCTGGAATTTGAACCCAGTAATGGAGGTCCAGGGCTCATGCTTGTACTACCAGGAGAAAAATGTCTTCTTTAGTCAACGCTTTTATGTATTTTACTATTTGTGTAATTTTCCCACTCCACATTTTTCATATTTCACCAGCTCCATTTTACTGAGATGTATCAAACATGTAAATACCATTTTTATAATATTCTGTGAGGGTACAGACACAGCAATGCCTTTAGTTTTCTTTCAATCTATAAATACTCAAGGAATGAACCAGAGGAAGAGCTGCCTCTCACAAGATTACACATGTAGAAAATTTTCATGTTATAATGGAGAACAAAGAATGCAGGACAAGAAATTTCACACTCAGCGTGGTGCCACCTATGGGGAAAAAATTTGTATAGGAAACAAACATATTTGAGAAGAAAACATATCATAATGCTGACATACACACAAGACAATGTTATACATTATTTGGAACACTTTGAAGCACATTTTAGACCATATTGCAAACCATTTCTTGGACAAGGCAGTATAGTTTAGTAAATCATTTTATATTAGAATTCCTTTTAGCACTTAAAATCAGTACAAATTAATGTTCCATAATAAGTAAACGTCATTTATTATTATTGTTGTTGTTTAAGAGTTTCTAAAATAGAAGACCAGAAAGAACAGGTTGTCACAGAAGTCTTTGAGGAAAAACTAGTTTGTGAGTTTCTTAGAATATTTAGCTCACAACCAGGTCCCCATACTTCGATTCATTTTATTCTGAGAACAACCTTCTAAAAAGGGAGGTGTCACTCCAGATTTTAAGTGGATGTTGTTAGAACCCATAGCAGAGAACTGTCCTATCCTATGAGATATACTCTTCCCCAAATTTCTGTGGAGGTCCATAGTTCTACCCAAAAAAACTTGGGATTTTCAGTTTTTCCAAAGATGTTCAGTACTCATTGAATTAATTAAGGAGGTTGAAATGGTTTGCAAACTAGAAACAATAGGAAAATGGAGGGAAAGGCTGTTTTGTATAACATTTAAGAAAAAAAGGTGGATGTTGATTTGGAGCAGGGTGCTTAAGGGAGAGGACCTTTTGGGTAAAATGATCCTGTAAAATTCAGGGCTGTCCTGAAGCCAGCATGCTGGGAATGTATTCATTCTTTCTAGCAGTGGGAATTCATGAAGTTATCTGTAATGGTGTGCAAACTTATCCTTCTCTCTATAGTCTAGATTACTAAATCATGGCTTCTCAAAGTGAGGTGCCATGTCTGTGAATATCACCCCCCACCACCACCTCCAGAGCTTATTAGATTCATAGAATCTCAAATCTGGGGTAATTTGAATACACATCAGAGTTTAAGAGAAGCTGCCATTGATAACACTAATGTCTCCATGAAGCCAAATTAGCAGACCTGTCTTGGGTGAGGAGGTTGATGTTGGAAGGGGAGACCTTTGCCCGTAGAGGAAGTTCACGGCCACCAGGAAGAGGGGAGTTGTGTGGGATGTCAGTGCTTAGCTGGGTCTGTGCTACCTCCTTGCCTCCTGGCTCCCACTGGACCTCTGTGGTGGGGTCAAGACCAAAGAGTGGGCACTGTCTTAGGTCCCAGTGGCGTTTGCTCATGATTCCCAACGAATCTGCTGGGAAGACATGTTCTCCCTGGGGCAGCTATGGGCTACCAATTCCTACCCCAGGTGGAAGGAGTCAGTGAGGCCAAATTCCCATTGGGACCTATCCTGAGTATGATTGACTTTATCAGTCCACGCACTGATGACTCAGAATTCTGAGCACACCCTATCATGTGTTTCCTGTTAAAGATGCTTATCTATGTAGGCATCACAAGCCTTACATTTGATGCAAGAATATAAATTTAATATTTTTAGAGAAGATGGGTGACCTCTTATGCATGTAAATGTGAGCTCTTTTTGACTCCTCTTAGCCCCAAGTGTCTTTGTGAACTTGGATTTCCGCCTTTCCTCTTCTCGGCCCCCTGGGGCTGCCACTTCTTGTAAACACTAGTGTCTGGTGTTAAAGTTTCTACTAATTGCCTTATCATTTCATAAAGAGGCATTAATTGCTAGCATAATTTCCTCTTTTCCTCTGAATTGCATACTCCTTTTATGCAAAATGACTACTTCAAATGCTTTTCCATCCCCCTTCTTTTTTTTTCCTATCAGTGGAGAAAACAGCAAACCTTGGGTGCTTGTAGGAAAGCTTTTGCTTCAGCATTCGACTCTTTGTTCATAAATTTGTTTTGTGAAATGTTACTTGAAGTTTATTTCTTGAGCTAGATATCCATTTCTTCAAGCCCCTTCTGAATTGTTTTGTTATTTTGAGCCCATAGAAATTCTTTGAAATGATGGAATGAAATATTTTTATATGCAATTTGTTTTCTTACTTCCCATTAATTTCTCTAATTTCATACTGTATTTTAATTGGTTCTCTTCTCTGTAGACTGCTCACCTGAACTCACACATGCACATACAACACGCATGTTGCTGATATGCCAGACATACCACCCACACACACACACACACACACACACACACACACACCCCGCATCAGTAATCTCCATAGAATCTACAGATCAAGGTCTATGCCTATATATTTTCAGTAGCTGGCAAGGTGGATTCTCTACAGTAGGTGCTCAATAGCTTAATAAAAGTTTGGTTTATCATTGAAAGGTCTTTAAATCCTTTTGATTAAAAGAGTATTTTAAATTTTGAAATTGAAATTGTCTGGTCGAATGCTATCTCGAAACCAGTTGGAGATTCAAAATCTTATTTTTCTAATAAATGCTAATCTTCCAGGTCAGGTCCCCTGGGAAGCCTACTCCAATATGAAGGGGTAACATGCAGGAGGTATGCTAAGGGTGCTGTTGGGGTCAACACTGCAAAAGGAAAGGGAAGGGGAGGGAAAAGGGGGGGAGGGGACTGGGCAGAGGGAGAAGTTGGCTGTGGTACAGGCACAACAAAGGCCCTGGTTGACTTAGGGAGGGGTTGTAGGGCTTACCTGGTTCAGGGGGTTGAACCCTAGATCTCCCATGGTCAGCCAGTCAGGGGACGCAAGCTGGTCCAGAAAAGGAGCTGAACTTGTCAGCACAGCCTCCCCACTGGGGGGCTGACAGCTGAGGGCTGTCTGGCAGCTGCATTCCCAGCACTTGGGAGGGATAGAAGAGGTCCTTCCTTAGAGGATCACAGTACCCACTACAGTTAGTTATGTTTTATAGTAATGTTACTGGACTTTATTTAGCAGACAAGCCAAATCAGTGATCAAAATCACCGTTAAGCAATATTAATTGCAATCTTTGGTGAAAGCAACAGAATATAAATTTCCACATGCAGTATATCAACTGTGTAAAATACTCATAGGAAAGAAGACTGGAAAAGCTTGTTTCAAAATGATGAGTGTTGGGGTGCCTGGCTGGCTCAATCGATAGAGCATGGGAATCTTGTTCTGGGGGTCTTGAGTTGGAGCCCCACGTTGGGTGTTAAGATTACTTCAAAAAAATTGTTAAACAAAATGATGAGTGGTGTCTTTGGGTGGTTTTTATTTTATTCTTTATTCTTTCCTGAGTTATCCCATTTTAATAATTAATATTCACTATTTTATGCCTAAAAAATGCACCATGGCAGTTCACCCTGGGGGGTGCAGTCCACTATCATTCTCCACTTCCTCATCCCTACCTACGTAGATTTGATTCATTGATTTAGTCCCCTCTTGTTGCCTTTGTTCATCCACTTGATGTTTTGCCATGGCCCTCTTCCCATTTTCTGTGGCCGGCCTTGCTATTTCGAAGACAATTGCACCATCCACTCTAGCCTGACCCCGCTGGATTGGACCCGTTTTGTAAATGCAGACTGTGCAGTTCCAACAAAGTATCAACATTTTCCCTCACTTCTCCAGCCACTGGAGTAATAAACCAGGAATGATAGCTCTGGCTACAGGATGTTATTTCCATTGCTTGCAGGAGAGAAAACCTTGTGTTACATTTTCTGTAGATGAATCTCTTTTAAAGATACTTCCTGTAAGCAGGGTGCTGTATGTGTGTGTTTGCAAGTTAACTTTGTTTTTCACCCCAGGTTTGGGTGATGGGTGGTTGAGAACCCCAGTCAGAAGTGCCTAATCTTGGAATGGTCACTGGGCCCTTCAAAAATGGGTACCAAGACCCTCACTAGTGGATTTTGCCATTGGAAAAAAGGGTGCTAGAGTCATGGAGTCATGGTTAAGATGTGCAATGTCAAGATATACCTATCACCCCTTTGTGACCGGAGCGTCAGATTCTGGAAAATCTTTCACTAGAGAGCTTTGAGTACAGTGCTCAGGGCTTGAGGTCTGACGTGTTGTGGGCCCCACGGCTCCCCAGCTCCTGAAGATTCGGTCTCTTGGGCACACTTGAAGAATGACCTTCCCTGCCACAGAATGCTGTTGTGTCTGTCTTGCAGTGAACTTCTCTCTCCTGGAAAGTGCTGGCCCTGGGCCTGAAAGCAAAGAAGGGGAGTCCCACAAGCCACAAACACAGGCTGTGTAACTTTTGTATCTGCTGGGTAATTTGGATATGAGGCCAAATTGGGTCTAAAACTGGGTGATTTTAAACCACGTGATGTTTGTAGGGACAAGATTATTTATGTCCCACGTTTATTTTTGAGAGAGAGCGAGAGAGAGTGTGAGCACACACACACACACACCAGTGGAGAGGGGCAGAGAGAGGGGGACAGAGGATCTAACTTGGGACTTGGGCTCCGCGCTGACAGTATAGACCCAGATGCGTGGCTCAAACTCACTAACCATGAGATCATGATTTGGGCTGAAGTCCGACTGAGGCACCCAGGCACCACTCTCCCACTCATTTTTTTTTAACGTTTATTTATTTTTGAGATAGGGGGAGACAGCATGAACTGGGGAGGGTCAGAGAGAGAGGGAGACAGAGAATCTGAAACAGGCTCCAGGCTCTGAGCTGTCAGCACAGAGCCCGACGCGGGGCTCGAACTCACGGACCGTGAGATCATGACCTGAGCCGAAGTCAGATGCTCAACCGACTGAGCCACCCAGGCACCCGTCTCCCACTCATTTCTAAAGATAGGAGGATATTGATATTTATCAAAATAATCTTTCAGCCTTTAAATTGGTATATTCAGTGTATAGACATTATGAGCCATTCTGGAATTCTCATCTCACACTTCCTTCCAAGCAAGAATTGTACCCACTATTTTCATAAAGAAAACTTTGTGGTAGACACTTAAAAAGTTAAAACCGAAAGAACTGTTGTGTTCTAGGAGAATCTAGGATGACCATTTAATAGAAACATCTTGGTATCTGAAACTAAGCTAACTACAGGGTGCAGTGTAGCTTAAAGTACAGCTTAAAAAAGGAAAATTACGGCATGTAGTATGTAATTTTCAAGATAAATTACTATTTCTAAATAATATAGGAATGAAGGAGTTATCAGAACAAAAGGATTTTGATAATTATGTTCTAGATACCTAAGTGCATATTGTTGAGTAATTTGAAAGACAATAAACCAAAGCAAGATCTTTCAAATCCATGATTTTAGATTGTTTGAAAATACCATTAATCTCTTTACAACCTTTTTTTATGAAAATATTTCTAAATCTATTTGAAATTTTGCTCTGAATAAAGCTTAAGCTATCTGCATAATCTTGGGTTAACTCACAAGTCCCCATTCATATTCATGTTCTTGCTAAAGATCTAGCAAATCCATTGCTTGCTTAGTATTTAGGAGACTACAAAACCAGCTTCCAAACTAAGCTTTATTTGATTATTCTCCCATGAGGATATTGCTTTTTATTGAATCATTTTTTTCTCCATAAGTTTCTCTTGAGCACCAAGGCAGAGTTAAAAATAGATCCGAGTTGGCTGGAATTATGTAGAACTGTAGTGTATATTTCTTATTTATGAACTATAGAAGAATTTCCCTTCTTTTTGGTCTCCCTTTTTGAATATCTACAAATAAAATGTACTTCACTGAAAGAAGACTTTGGTGTTACGGAGCATTTGATTTTTTTTTAACAGAAATTAGATAGTTTACTAGCATTCTCAAGCATTACAATGTCTCCTATTAAAAAATCTGCTTTCACACACCTGATAGAACATTCACTCGAAGCATCGTTCCCTCATTTGGTGTTTTGGGCCTAATGAACAGTCCCGTTTTCACTTGGGAAGGCCCAAGAATGAAAATGAATGGAAAGAAGTCAAGCTTTGATTTCCATGTCCTTCAGGATGGGGCGAAGCAGCCCTTACTTCTCCAAATCTCACAGCCAGTGACTGCATTTGTGGCCAGGCATCCTTGTTGTCTGCATTGCCATGTGCTGCAAACACCCATCTGCCCAGATTAGCACAGTGCAAACCTGGCGTTTCTCTCCTCAAATATTTTCATCACCTCCATTGATGTCAACACAGGCCTGCTGCCTCCTGTCCGAAAACCAGAGACCCAGTTGTGTCCCCTGAAGCCAAAGACTTAAACTGCCAACCCCCAACAGCTTTGTTTGGCCCTAGCAGCCGCTGAGGTCACCTCACTGCTGGTGATGAGAAGCTTCCTAATGTCCCCACCAATCTCAGGGCAGATCAAGATTAGTTCAAAGAAATGCCTGCCACACCTGAGTTCATCCTATTCAGCAGGTGTGTCCATGCTTATTTCCTGTGTGGCCCACATTCCAGGCGGAAATGGCCCTCTTGCCTAATGTAGGCTCAGGATGGGGTGACAGGGTTTGGCATCAGTGTGTAGCTGGACATTTGGGACAGACTCCTCTGGGGACCCTGGCCCTTGTCACAAGTCCCTATCACCAGCCCTGGATCCTTCACCTCCTTTTTGGTGATTTTTGAGGGACCGTGATTCCCACTATAGTCTGGCTGTCCCTCTTCCTCCAATTACTTTGACTTTCTAAAATCTCCAAGCATGGGGGGATAACTCCTGAATGTATTGAATAAGAAACTTCATTTTTTTAAGTCAACTACTGTGAATAACAGCTCTTCATATCATTGGTTGCTGTGTTTCACTTGATAAACCCAAAGTGAGTATATAGATGAAAAGCTGGCAAATCAGTGTTCAAGAGCGTGGCTTTGAGGTGCTGAGAATAATCTGTGTGTTCCAGAAAGCCTCTGTGCATACAGCCCAAGGCAGGCTTGGCTTGATTTTACCACGATGTCTCCTTGATGGATGACGTTGTCATTTGACACCTAGTACATTTGCAGGAGTAACAATACATCCATTCTTTCTGAACCCTGGACGAGACGCCTCAGCTTAGAGACCAATTGTGAAAATGATATTGATTGATAAGTCCCCTGGGAGCTATTACATGTGATTCTCTTTGCTCTCTGTATGTATTCCCATACGGAATGGTTTTTTTTTTAACTGATTCTGTTAATATTATTGTATTATCATGGTATTATTCTAGTTTATTTACTTTTCTAGAGAAATCTGTTTACCTCTACTTAGAAAAATGCATCTTGGTATCCAAGTCATAAACTGTTGCCATTATGACACCCTGGGGTACCTGTGAGGAGGACATTCATTATGCAAATGTTTATTGTGCATTTCTGTGTCCGCTGTTCTCCAAGTGCCAAGGGAAATATAAAGCATGAGGTCACCCTCTCTCCTTTAAGAGAATACGGTAACATTTAGAAGACAAATTTATATGAGATGTTAAATACAGTGACATTGTAGTTAGAAGAGTATCATCCAGTGACAGAGTTCTTGGTGAGAAACTATAACGAATGGAACAAATAAAAATGTCCCGCAGCTGCCTACTGAAGTGTTGTAGGAAGAGATGTTGGGGGAAAGGCCATTAACTCCATCGGTGCTGCTTTTGATCTTAAGTGAAACATGCAAGAAATAAGAAAGGTGATCTTTAGAACCCAGAGGTTTAGGGGATTAGCTGAAGTAAGGCAAGTTCAGAGAGACTTGGAGGTGGGTGGGAGGGAGGGCGAGAGCCAAGGGCATACTTGCAGGTGTCCTTGTCAAGGTCTCGTCAAGGCTGGGCAGGCGAGCCAGTGTAATTGTGATCAGCCACACTGTGCCTCGTGCAAGTCTCTGTTCATTCCTACAGCCTGCACTGATGGCGGACGTGGTGGGTCTGTGAATCCTACAGGTTCATAGCTAAGAACGTGGCCTCTGGCCCCTGACTGTCTGAGCTCTAGACCACACTCTGCCATTTACAGGATCAGTGGTTTGGAGCCTAAGTTCCACTTCTTGGCACCTTGGTTTTCTGCTTTCTTTTATTTTGGTAAAATAGACATAACATAGGGGAGCCTAAGTGGCTCAGTCAGTTGAGCGTCCAACTTCGGCTCAGGTCCTGATGTTGCAGCTGGTGAGTTCGAGCCCTGCCTCGTGCTTACTGCTATCAGTGTGAAGCCCGTTTCAGATCCCCTGTCCCCCTCTCTCTCAGCACCTCCCCACTGGTGCTCTCTCTCCAAAATAAATAAACATTAAATATATATAAAACTTAAAATTTGCCATCTTAATCATGCTTAAGCGTACAATTCAGTTTCAGTAAGTATATTCACACTGTTGTGCAGCCACCACCACTGTCTATTTCTAGAACATCTTCATCTTCTAAAACTGCAGCTCTGTGCCCATTAAATAATAACTCCCCATGTCCTTCACCCCCAGCCCCAGGTATTCTCTATCCTACCTTCTATCTCTATGAATTGGACTCCTCTGGGTACCTCATGTAAATGGAATCATACAATATTTGTCCTTCCGTGTCTGACTTATTTCACCTTGCACAATGTCTTCAAGATTCATCCATGGACCACATTTGTTTACCCATCCACCTGTTGGTGGATGTTTGGGTTGTTTCTACCTTATTAGAATAACCCTTATTGGGTTGTTTCCACCATTATTGTGAATAATGTCACTGTGAACATGGAGGTACAAGTAAGAGCCCTTGGTTTTGTTGTTGTTGTTGTTGTTGTTGTTGTTGTTGTTGTTGTTGTTTTGGTGTACCTGGAATGGAAATTTCTGGCTGCATGGTGGCATGAGGGGGTGCGGTCTGAACACCGGCACCTCTCCCAACAAGGCCAATGCAGCCGTGAGTAGCGTTGGACACATCTTCAGATTCACATGAAGCTCATGACAGTACTGTTCTCCCTCTAGCTTTTGAGGTTTCTGGTACCTCACGGGTAGGCGATAGAATTCTGGGTCTCCTTTTCTACAAAGCCCGGGATCTTAAGTCAGAATTTTTGAGTTGCGCCTCCTCCTGAATTCTTTGGGAAAATCAAATACGAGCATATGTTTTTAATTTGAAAATGTTATTCGTAGTGCATAAAGACAGTGTGTCCTTTTGTGCAGTCTGTAAACTTAGCTCTGAAACATCACATGTGTTGCCAGGGGCCACCTCGTGAAGTTGGGTCTCCAGAGAGGCACTTTCTAGTCGATAACTCAGCAATTACTGAGGACTGATAATCCAGTAACCAGTTCGTACTGGTAATTGTGCTCTAAGTGCTCCAAGTTGGGCTGCGTTGAAAAATCTCCTTTGATACAAAATTCTATCTTGGATGTGTGACTGTAACTAAAAAGCACTGAAGCCCTCACTAACGTTATCTCTCATGAGGAGGGTAGGACCATAGATATGTTCCTTGGTTTCACAGGGAAAAGGTCATTTTATAATAAACATAAAAACCACTTTCAGGGGCTCCTGGGTGGCTCAGTTGGTTTAGCATCCAACTTCGGCTCAAGTCATGATCTCGTGGTTGGCGGGTTCAAACCCCGTGTCGGGCCTGGAGCCTGCTTCGGATTCTGTGTCCTCCCCTACCCCCCGCCCCTGCTTCTCCCCTGCTCACGCTCTGTCTCCCTCTGTCTCTCAATAATAAATAAATGTTAAAAAATGTAAAAAAAAAACACACACACTTTCAGGGGGGCCCAGGTGTCTCAGCCAGTTAAGCCAACTTCAGCTCAGGTCATGACCTCAAGGGGTTAGTGAGTTCGAGCCCTGTGTCAGGCTCTGTGCTGACAGCTCAGAGCCTGGAGCCTGCTTCAGATTCTGTGTCTCCTCTCTCTCTGCCATTCCCCTGCTCGTACTCTTTCTTTCAAAAACTAAATAAACATTAAAAAAAAAACCACTTTCAACTTCTTTAGACACCCTGCTTTCCTAACTTAGGTAACCTTAAATATTCTGTTTAAATTCCGTGTCAAATAATATCATTCAAAGAATTCTGAGAATTGTGAGCCATGGATCAATGAACACAGCATAGAAAGGATTCAGGTGAAAGGACACCACTGTAGTCTTGTTTGTTTGCTTCCTTCACAGGATGGGAAACAGAGATAGGTTTGCAAAGTGAATTCACTCTACATTTACAATTTGCTGTACGATACGAGTGCTGGTGAGTATCGCCAGCATAAAACATCTATACGACATTTATTATGTTATGGGCGGTACTTTTGTCGAAGCGTGTGGGTTACTTTATTGAGGAAACAAAAGGTGGCCTTTTTAGGGAGAGAAATTTGTTGAGAAAGCTGCCCCCACGCCATGGTCGTCTCTAGTACCCATCTGTGAATTGCCTCAAATCCTCTGGAGAGGGCTTTGTCGGGGAAAGACCCTTGTGCACAGGGTTCTCCGTGCATGCCAGGTCACCGTTCGCTCCCTCCCGTGAAAACAGCCAGAACTGGAGTCTCCTTTCAGCTGGTCCTTCTAGACCCAGAACAACAATAAAAATCCTGTGTTTGCTGATGCTTGAAATTCTGTGAGCCAAAGAACAAAAGCTTTTCATTCCACAACTTGCAACCAGAATACATTTGGTTTAATGCTTTAGTGTGATTATGTCGAACTCAGAGGGGTCGTAAGTCAAGAAAACCATTCAAATGAGCGGGTTTTGTTAGGAGGTCAAAGGGCAGGCGTTGTGACCAAGTGCCTGAAATGGAGGGGGGTCAGGCAGAGGGAGCGTGCGAAGATGGAGACCAGGAGTGGGGTACGGGAGGGGTGGGGGTTTGGGGCAGGGGAAGGGTTAGAGATTCCAGCGGGGGCTTTCCAGCTTCCCGTGTCTGCAATCCTACCTTCATCTGAGGTATTTACGAAAGAAGCTGGCCCTTCAGGGATTTAAAATTTCTGCCCGTCATGATTTACGAGGATCACTTTTTAAACTTGGTTGAACTTGTAGAACCAGGGGATTAATTCGCTGAAGAATCACTGTGACAATAATATAGATAAAGCACCAGGACCCAGGGCCAGAGGTGCGGGTGGAGGCCTGGCCTGCGCTTACATGGTGCCAGGTGAAAAGCAGGCAAGGAGAGGTCAGTGCGTGCTGGCCTTGTCCGAGGAGGGTGGATCTGGAGCCCAGGTCAGTAGGCTATCTGTGAAACAAGGGTGGACGGAGCTGGGAAATGTGAAGAGGAAGCATTCCAGCCAGATACTTCAGAGACATGGAGGGGGAGAGACACTGGCAGGTAGACAGGAGAAAGAGAGGGAGAAAGGACAGACAGACACACACACACACACACACACACACACACACACAGAAGTCGCAGATGCAGGACACCTTCCCCGCACTGGATCTTTTCAGACACCAGTGAAGGGACCAGTCCATTATCTCATTGTATCCACTTGCTGACGACCTGGGATTGTCACGGGTTCCTCTCTCAAGAGATGTGGACTCCAGCCTGTGGTCCTCTGCACCTGAACCTCTAACCCTGTGGGTACCTGAGCAATACCACTTGGTATAAAGTGCTAAAACATAAATAGAGGATTGAAGTGTCCTGTTCTGGGTGCTGACACTGGGGATCATTGATTGTTGAGGGATCGGTGGTTCTGGAATCGCACCTCCATTACTTATCCTCTGTACCTTTATGTCTCCTGGGAAGTTATTCTTCCAAGGCATAGAAACCATAAATAAGCACCTTAAAAATTAATCTTATGTGATTTGAAAATAACACTTCAGCTACTGTGGAACGATTTGCTTTAGGGCTGGCACACGTCTTGGAGAAAACGTAGCTGTTATCCTTCATAATTGCGTTATGTATTTAGTTTTGAACAGAGCCACTATTTGTGGATTCGGTGTGAAATTAGTATCAGCTGTGGAATTTTTTTAATCTCAATATTCAGTAGCAAGTAACGTGGGGAAGCAAGGTCAACGCGTACCATCATGCCACATAGAGCCTCTGTCACTCTTCGATATCAGAAGGATTGGACAGTATGCATTGAAAATGTCCTCATTTTCCCACAGAACGTCGATTTTTAAAAGTATTAAAAAGGTATGTGTTTTTCTCTACAAAACTATACGTGTGTAAGTAGTTTATAGAGACAGGATTTATCGTATTGAATTTTTCTGATGTCCAGAAATTTCCGTCTGCACCTTTATCATCAGAATGCTGCCTGTGTCTGTGGACTAACAGGATTTAATTAGTCCTGAAGAATGCAATGTGATATCCTGCTCTGGCCCCGTCTGCCATCTTGTCATGAGTAGGTGATGATGAGAATGAGTGGGAAATACTGGTTTATGGTGTCTTTGGACATTAGAGTCTCATTCACATGGAGAAGGAACTGGCTGGCTGCAGCAAATCCTCATTGTGAGTGCTGATTTGATATTATCTCCCCGCAGATAGAGTCTGGGTAGAATGGTCAATTCTAAGATGGAAAATACAGTCGACTGTAGTCTGTGACAGTGCTTCCAGAGGGGTGACACTGACAAAACACCAGATTGTAATGATGGGATTATTGTTGGCAACTTGGAGTTTTACAACTGGAAGGTAACCCTACAGGTCTCAGAAGAAAACAAATAAATTCCTGTATATATGAGGTTTGTCCAAAATCATGAAGTCAAGACTGTGCAGCTGGATTCTAGGACTCCCAGGGCCCCTTTCCCTCAAACCACATAGTTCGGAGATTGAGCAATAAACTATAGCTCCATCAATCTGTCATGCAAATTTTACTTTCTCTCCTCCAACACACACAGAATCAAAAACCTGTTTGAGTGACAATATTAAAGAGATTACTCTTTCTGTAACATTTACCCATCTATTTAATGTTTAATTTTTTTTTTTTTTCATTTTCACACTCTTGTTGCCGGAATTACTAGCCATCCGTCACTCAGCGTGCCTGCTTGATTTGAGATGGAGGGCTTCTTCGCTGTGCTTTAACGTTGCCGGATGAAGCTCATCTCAAACACCTGGACGGACTACGGGTTACAGCGGCGTTCTTTGTAAATGTAATCAGTTATCAGTAAAGGGCAAGAAAGGACACCTTATAAATTATTCTTATTGGGGGTGTGTCCAGTGTCACTTGTCGTTGTAATGGAATATGTAGCTTTCTGCATCATTTCCTAATGGATGTTTTATATTGAGATCCATTGTGTTTGCTGCCCTTGACACTATGCCCAGCCTCAGAAGGGCTGCAACATGACCACAGTGGAACTGCACAAGAGGATAAAATCATGACTAACGCTCTTTATACATTTACTAGATACCTAATTTCTGCCGTATACTGTCTTAGGACTAGAAGACTAATAATGTGTGGCAGACTATTTTGAAGAATGCTAAGGAAGTTCACAGTAATGTTGATTAAGTATGTGTTGAATGGTAATGGTAGTGGGTTTGATGATGACAGACATGTATTGAATATTTACTATGATTTAAGCATTGTGCTAATTATCTTACCTGGGTTATAGAGCAACCCTTATTCCTCTGTAAGAATGACAAGGAAGAAACAGAGACTTAGACAGATTAAATAAATTGCTCAAGAATAATCAAGGAAGGCTCACTTAGAAGAGTCCTCTGATATGCACCTTGATGTTAAGATAGAATTTATTTGACATTGCAGTTGCTGGGGGGAGGAAGTAAAATTAAAAGGTAACTAACACTAGAAAATGCATGGCCGGGGCACCTGGGTGGCTCAGTCGGTTAAGCGTCCAACTTCGGCTCAGGTCACGATCTCACTGTCCGTGAGTTCGAGCCCCACGTCGGGCTCTGTGCTGACTGCTCAGAGCCTGGACCCTGTTTCAGATTCTGTGTCTCCCTCTCTCTCTGGCCCTCCCCCGTTCATGCTCTGTCTCTCTCTGTCTCAAAAATAAATAAACGTTAAAAAAAAATTTTTTTAAATAAAAAAATAAAATGCATGGCCATATTAGGTTTGAAAAAAGCCTTTGGCTGTGTCATTTTTCTGGTATGCCCAATTTTCCTTTGGTATAAATATTTATTGTATTTCAAAGTGGTAATAAGTACATCATCTGCTTGCACGTCCAAAGGAGAATACCTCTACTTCTCCCTGAATTGAAATAGAACATACAGAAAATAGGAAAATGCTGAAAATTACATTAAGCAAACTATAAACCAAATAGCACAAAGCTATAGTTCCTTTTCATTTATTTCTTCGGGTTTATAGAATCACAGAGTTCCATGGTGAAACATACATCATTGTCATCATTAGCATTTCTCCTAAACAGAAATCCTGACTATATTCAGTCTATTTATCGCAAACTGGTAGGTGCTGAGCTCTGGTATACGGTAGATGAAATAACACAGCTTCCCTACAAAGCTGCTGAGATCAGGGCTGCCCATCTGACTAGGGAAAGCAGGGGGCACCATGGTTGATGAGTTGGCATTGGATGAAGCCAGTCAAAAGTAGAGGGGCCACAATTTCAGGTCAGGCTAGATGGCATCAGTCAGAACCCAAAGGAAATTACATAAGGCCTTGGAGAGACTTCTGGGTGACAAGTTGCTGTGACTGAAATCAAGGCCCAATGCTACGCTGTAGGCTGCTCAGAAACACCTGTAAAAGGGATCCTGCTACTATACCCTTGCTTGCGGCCTAGTGAACACTTCACTCTGCCTCTGTGAATTTTGGCATCCTTGCTTCATGAGTGGTTCAGTCCAGCATGATTTAGTTCTCCTGTGGAGGATTTATACTCATAGCAAACATCACAGAGTAACCTGGTTCTTCTGTTTAATTTAGGTTAATCCTAGGTTCCAGTAGGGGCAGGGCCATGGTAATACGAGGGAGTCAACAATGCTGATGCAGATGGGCCTACCTAGTAGAATGCAGTGAAATGCTAAGTGTAGAGAGCGACCCAAGCTTTGTCAGAAAAGGGAGACCTGAAGTAGAGGTAGTCCAAGGTCAGTCCTTCCCCTGTCAAGTCACAGTTTTCCTAGGAAGAGGGGATTAAAGTTTATGCCTGAACTACACTCTCTTCCTTCCTTTTTTTCTCCCTGCCTTCCATTCATCCTTTCATCCACCCATCCATCCATCCAGAAAACACTTATTCGATACTTTCTTTGTGACTCATGGTGCTTATGTACTGGTGTGGGGAGACGATAAGCCAGTAAACAAGGAAATAAAATCCAGATAACTTCAAACAGTGTCTTGTGTCTACCCCTGAAAGTGAGGATGCAGAGGCCCAGGGCCAATGGTCAAGGACTGTAGCCCTCTAATACTTAGCAGTTGAGCAGAAGGAAGGAGACCACAAAAGAGAATGAAAAGTAAACCATAAGAGCCTTTAAGTCACAACTGCCAAGAAGAAAGGATTCCAAGAAGGAAGCTGTCCGGCGTGTTCAATACTGCTTTGAAGATGTGTAAGATAAATCAAGACTAGTAACTGTTGGATATGCTAACATGGAAGTCATTAGTGACCTGGGCAAGACCAATGTCAGTGAATTGGGGAGCTTGAAAGTCCAAGAATGGTACTCAAAGTAGTGGAGCCCTTTTGAAAAGTTTTGCTGTAAAAAGGAGCAGTAAATGGTTGCTGTTAAGAATGGACTAATCGTGTGTGGTCTATAAAATTATGCTGAGCTGCATTCTGGCTCCACTGTTTGCCAGCTATATTGTAATGGGCTGGTGCCTAGCCTTACCAAGCCTCAGTTACTTCATCCATACAGTGATTTTATTTTTTAAATGCTTATTTATTTTGAGAGAGAGCGGGGGAGAGAGAGAGAGAGAGAGAGAGAGAGTGAGTTTGGGGGCAACAGGGAGAGAAGGAGAAAGAATCCCAAGCAGGATCCACATTGTCAGTGTGGAGCCCCATATGGAGCTTGATCTCTTGACTGAAAGATCATGTCCTGAGCCAGTATCAAGAGTCGGATGCTCAGCCATTTGAAGCACCCATGTGTCCCCATACAATGATTTTTATAGGGCCTATTAAGGAAGGATGCATAGGGCTAAATGTTTTCTCTCTCTATCTCTCTTTTTTTTTTTTTTAAATTACCCTTGTATGTGTGTTTGGAGGTAGAGAAAGGGCCCAGAAAAAAAAAAGAAAGAAAGAAAACAAAGCAAGAAGCAAAACCATAGACAATTTGGGGGTGAAATTATATTATCTTAAAATTATTTAAGTAACACATAATTAGTGTTACCCTGTCATAGAGAGAAGACTTTAGACATCTTGAGAATTACCTTAACTTGATTTTATATGCAAGTATTTTCATTCAGTAAGGATGATATAAAGGCGTGACTTGTTTATATTCTTCTTAGATTTGTTAGTTACATATATATCTTAGTTAAAGTAGATGTAAAATTGCCGAAGATCAAATTAAGCCAGTGATTTAAGGGATAAGAGAATAATTGCATGATTTAAGCATATTTTGTGTTGGGTACTTAGCAGTGTTCATTTTGCAGATCTCATCTGGAACTTACACATATTGTAAAACATAAAATGAAACTAGACCTTGCTGCTACTTGGAATATTGAAATTCTTTTTGCTATTGGAAAGTAATTACGGTAATATACTTGCCCAAGAAATATATATTTCATGTGGAAGATTAATTCTAGGTAGTAGGAACAATGTAAACATGGGCCACTGCATAGTTACTATCATTAATAACCAAAGTTACTATGTTGATATAGGCATGGCATGCCATGCCAGTTGGGGCACCTGGCTGGCTCAGTCGGTTAAGCGTCCGACTTGGGCTCAGGTCATGATCTCGCGGTTTGTGAGTTCGAGCCCCGCGTCAGGCTCTGTGCTGACAGCTCAGAGCCTGGAGCCTGCTTGGGATTCTGTGTCTCCCTCTCTCTCTGCCCCTCACCCACTCACACTCTGTCTCCCTCTCCTTCAAAAATAAGTAAACATTTTTTAAAAGATTAAATAAATAAATAAATAAATAAATAAATAAATAAATAAAAGGGTGCCATGCCAATAAGTAGATCTTGTTTTAAATTCATACCATCTCTTTGAGATAGGAAGGGTAAAAGAAAATCCCCACTTTTCACATGGCAAGATTAGGTTACTTAATGTGATCGTTTGGTAGTAGGTATGATTAAAAGCAAGACGCTTTGACAATCATCATGGTACTTTCGTCTCTAGTGAGGCATCAGCATAATTAGATTGATACTTTGCGAGCAAGAAAATGTCAAACACAGCTCACAACATTGTGCAAGTAGTTAGTTTTCATTCTAAATGCTTTCTAATGGCAGCCAAAACATCTCTGGCTCAATTTATACAGTTTTTCAGTGAACACAAAATGAGTATTCTAGCTGTAGCCATTACTCCATGCCGAAGACAAAGTGGGTCTGTGGCTGTGAAGATGATTTTGTAATAACAGCTTTGTTGAGGTTAAGCTCATATGCCATAAAATCCACGCTTTAAAATGTACGTTTCAGTGAGCTTTAGTATATTCACACAGTTGTGTAATTATCACCACTAATATTGGAACATTTTCATCAATCCCCAAAGAAATCCTGTACCTGTTCCCTATCACTCCTCATTCTCTTTTCTTCCCACCCTTGGCACCCACTGACCTGTTTGTCTATGTATTTGCCTCTTCTGGACCTTTCATACAAATAGAACATACAATATGTGATCTTTTGTAACTGGCCTCTTAAGTTAGCATAATGTTTTCAAAGTTGATTTATTTTGTACACATCTGGGTACTTTATTCCTGTTGCTGGCTGAATAATATTCCATGGTGTGGCTATACCACATATTTTTATTCGTTCATGAGTTGATGGCCATTGGGTTTGTTTCCACTTTTTGACTATTATTATTATGAGTAATGCAATTGAACATTCATGTGCAAGTGTTTATGTGGAGGTATGCTTTCATTTATCATGGACTAAGCTTAGGAGTGGAATTGTCGGGTCCTGTGGTAACTCTATACCTAATCATTTGAGGAACCGCAAGCAATTTTTCAAAGTACGAGCACCATTTCTATGGCAAGCAGCAATGTGGGAGGGTTCCGATTTCTCAACATTCTTGCCGACACTTGTTAGTGTCTATCTTTTTTATTTGATTTCAGCATTTTAGTAGGTGTGAAGTGGTATCTTATTGTGGTTTTGATTTGCATTTCCTGAATGACTAACAGCCTGGAGAACCTTTTCATTTGCGTATTGGCCATTTGTGTATCTTTTCTGTAGAAATGCCTACTCAGATCCTATGTCCAATTTTTAATTGGTTTATCTTTATATTGTTGAGTTGCAAGTGTTTCCTTCTGCTCTGTGGTTTGTTATTTTGCATTCTTAACAGAATCATTTGAGGCACAAATATTTTTAATTTTGGTGAAGTCCAGTTTATTGAATTTAGTTTTTGTTGCTCATGTGTTTGATGTCATATCTAAGAAACCATTTCCTAGCCCACGGTAATGAAGATTTATCCCTGCAGTTTCTTCTAAAAGTTATATCGTTTTAGCTGGCACAGGTAGGTGTATGATTTATTGAGAGCTAATTTTTGTGTGGTGTGAGGTTAGAGGTCCAACTTCATTCTTTTGCATGTGGCTATCCAGTTGTCCAAAGACTCTTATTTTCCCATTTATTGACACATCTACCCTTTTATCAGTATGTCATTGTTATGATTACTGCGGCTTTTTAGAAATTTAGAAATTGGAAAATGTGAATCCTCCACATTTTCTTTTTCATGGCTATTTGACTATTCTGTGTCCTTGCTTTTTCATTGTGAATTTTAGGATCAGCTTATGGATTTCTGCCAAAAAGAAAAAAAAAAAACAGCTGAGATTTTGATAGAAATTGTGTTATATCTGCCGAGGAATTTTGGGAGTATTGCCATCCTCACGATATTAAACATTCCAATCTGTAAACACGGAGTATCTTTGCATTTATTTATATCTTTTTTGATTTCCTCCAACAATGTTTTTTTCATTTTCAGTTTTGCATTTCTTTTGCTATCTTCATTTGTAAATGTTTTATTTTTTGAAGCTATTATAAGTGGGATTTTGTCCTTAACTTCATTTTCAAATGGTCCGTTGCTAGTGTGTAGAAATGCAAATGATTCTTTGTATATTAGTCATGTGTCCTACAACCTTGCTGGACTTGATTATCAGTTCTAAAAGTTGTTTTGCAGATTCTCAGGATTTCCTTTATGCAAGACCATATCATCTGTGAACAGCGATAGTCTTGTTTCCTTCCTTTCTCATCTAGATGCCTTTTATTTCTTTCCTTGTCTAATTTCCCTAGCCATGACCTTCATTACCATGATGAGTAGAAGCGGCAATAGTGGACATCCTTGTCCATCATCCCTATTTTTGATTTTAGGGACGATTTAAGATGTGATTACTTATAATGAAATATATCGGTGGAGACTCTGAAAATTCAGTTCTCTTGCCCACTTTCTTGTTTAATAATAATGAGATTATTGTACTTAAAAAGTTAAGTGAATGTTTTTGACTTGAACTATTAACAAATTTTCTGGAAAATATAATAAAAGAGTCCGTTATAGATTCTATAACTATTTTACAGCCTTTTAACTGAAAATTTTATCTTTGTTTAGATTTTTCATGTAATTAACACATACACTTCTGCTGAAATTCAAACATTGAGTGTTTTTTGAAAGCCTAATGGGGTGCTGTGTTCATAAAAAGACATATTTTGTAGTGTTGTAAAAATTATGTAATTACGTATTTGTGTTTTGCTTTTATGTCCAGGATTACAAGATCAAAGAAAATCAAAGCTACGTTATGGTTATAGAATATAGTAGAACTCCACTTAGTTTGTCCGTTGATAATCTTGAAACTTCTTAGCCAGCAACTAAATAACTCCGTATCCTTCTGTGTGCCTACCTAGTGAAGTGGGGACCCTGCTGGTTAAAATGCATCATAAACTGAATTTCCATCTCAGACTCTTTCTTCCTCTCTCTTCTAATTTTTCGAATCGCGTTACTATGGTTGTGTCAGCAGAAAGAGGATAGGAGCTTCATGTTGTCTGCAAGGTTTCACGTCATTAACCTTCCGGTGTCACTTTTATTATACGAGGAAAATTAATGGACTAATATTTGAGGGAAAGCGTTGCAGTGAGAAAAACACACTTTCAGAGCGTGATGGCCGTGATCCTTCTGCACAGAAAAGCAGCCCCCTTTCATTAGGGCATTGATGCTGTGGGTGTGAATTAATGAGATGCACAATTTTGTTTCTATGTTTGTTTCCCTGCTTTTAAGGAAAGTTGACTGATTTCTTTTCATATTCTTATCATATGGCACAGACATTAGAAAACATTCTTCTCCACACTGCAATGCAAAAAGTATTTGAATGAATTCTGTAGAAATATCATTGCCTGTAATTTTCTGAGGCGTGTGTGCGTACACATTTGCATCTCATGCGGGAGGAAGGTCAGAGTCTAAGCAAATGGGTACTTTAGAGGTTTGTCTTAATATTTCCTGTGCATATGCCTAAAATGCCAACTTCTGTGTGTAGCTGTCACTGCACATTCATGCAGCATTGCTTTTTGAGGTCACACTGTGACATTTAAAGATGAGGAAATTTTTATATTGTAGACAGTTGAAAGGACACAGTAAAATAAGCTTGACAGCTGATCATCCCCAAAATGTGTTATGAAGTTACATAGAGAGAAGACGATTTTTAAATATTTGTATTGTATTCATACTCTTAAACATGTTAGTAACTCAAAATCCCTCACGTGACTACAGCCAGCTGTCTGGGAGAGAACATAGCTAACTTCTTTCCAGAAAAAGATATATTTATGCGACATCACTTTTAAAGGCTGAATTATCTTGCATGGATAGCCGTGTGGTATGCTATATTTCAAGTCTTTTCAAATGTATCAGTCAAAACTGTTGCAGTTAAATACTGTTTCATTCCTCGAGTTATTTCTTCATTATCAGTACATGGCAAATGGAATTACTGGGTCAACATGTTTGTCTTTAGTACGTTTGATACCTAGACATACTTTCTTTTTTTTTTTTCTTAAGTTTATTTATTTATTTTTGAGAGAGAGACAGAGAGAGTGAGCAGGGAAGGGGCAGAGTGGGAGGGGAAGAGAGAGAATCCCAAGCAGGCTCTGCACTGTCCGCACAGAGCCTGACTCAGGGCTCGAACTCACAAACCGTGAGGTCATGACCTGAGCCGAAACCAAGAGGCAGACGCTTAACCTACTGAGCCACGCAGGTGCCTCAAGACTTTCTATTGTCTTACCATGTATTTGTGAATACATCTCTCCCCTTTTTAGATTATTGAGTTAAGTGTCTCAGGACCAGGCCAAATAGTATGGACTTAACAAGTGTCTGTCCAATGAATGCTTCAAATTAGGCACATTCAGAAATGAAGATGTGCCCGAAAAGATTTTAAAAACTATAGAACTGAACTGCTGAAAGATCAAAGTCAAAAAGATATTTGCCTATTTGATGCTCTTCAATTACACATATTTACCGATCTGCTATATTTTCTCTAATAGAGATGGTGTCTGGTTTAATTGTGAAAATTATAATTGTTGAAGTGAAATGGTGAGATGCAGAAAAGTTGAGCGCAGTTAAGTATCTTCGCCAGGAACACAAGGATGTAGGCAAATGCTAATCCTTTCTGTATCACACCGCCGAAACATCATGCAGCCTATCTTCCGAAATAGATGTGAGAAGATTCAGAAATAGCGGACACAGCCCCTGTTGTCAAGGATTTCAGTTTGTTATTAGTTGGGACTAATTTGTAGAACAAACATGATGACAGGCCATGAATTCAGCTGTGTGTGTTCAGGTGCCTGGATCCTTACAGAGAGAAAGAGAAAAGAAAGAGAGGGCATTTTTGTGGACTGTTCAGACCTGCAGCCGTGGAAGGGAGGAGGTGGGTCAAGCACACAGCGGGAGCGTAATCTAGTGCACTAGAGTCTCCTGACACGGGTTTGCACGTGTCTTGTCTGCCCACCCGTGGATGCATCGCGGTCGGGGTTCCTGTGTAGACCAGCAGCTTTGTGAAGAAAAGCAGCCATGAAAATGAAGTGGACCATGCTTAGAAGTGCATGAGTTAGTGCAGCCTTCAGAGGGATCTGGAAAGAAGTATGCACGAGTTTTATGGTGCAGCGAAGGCATGAAGTCAATAAGGCAAAGACTTGGGAGCTATATGAAAAGACTAGCTTTTTGCACTTGAGGGAACATGTGGTTTGGGAAGCGTATCTCTTTTTTTCTTCTGCTGCTTTGGGCGAAAGCCAGCGTTGTTAATGAGCCGAACGCCCCTGTCGTCTCACACGTTCTCGTCATCCTGCTGCCAGAAGAAACCAAGGACTGGAGAGACTTGTACTCCATCCCCCTGGGCCTTCTGTAGATTGGCTAGTGGTCACTTTCCATGCCAATACCGTTAACCCAGATGCGGGTTATCAGGGTGATGAAAGGCAAAGAAGGGCCATGCACCACAGCAGTAACACTGAATCTTGAAGCATGAGTGAAGTGTGTCACATACAGAAAGGAAGTGACTCCAAGTCCCTGTGATACTGACGCAAACGCATGAAAGGCAGGGTGTCTAGAGGTAGAGATGCATGGGAATTTACGCTGGTGAATTAATGGCAGTCAAGGCCCAAAGGCACGTCTTTCACCTGTACTCTTTGGGAAAGTGATAGCAGAATTTTAGATTTGTAAAAAAATAATAAAGGAGATACTAACTGCATATATTTATTTGATTTAGGGAAATAATTCCAGCTGACATATGTAAGGACAGATTACAGAGAAACAGAGCTAATATAACTCACAGGGTCCAATTCACAATGAAAATGTGGTTCCTGTTGTTAAAAAATTATTAAGACTTTTCAGATGGCAGCAGCAGAGCATTAAACCAAGCGTAGGATTCTTCTAGGTGCAATATCCTATGCAACTGCATGGGTCATGGGCCCTTGAAGCCAGCCTTGGCTGGGGAATAAGTGAGAGGTGAGAGAAATCCAGGATACTTCTGTGTTTAGGTTTGAATGTAGGAAGGTGGCATTGTTCCATTAAAAGAGAGTTGAATGCAGGAAGAAAATTTGCTTCATGGGGATGTAAACTATGTTTGCCTTGACGATTTTGAGCTGACTTCAGGAACATTCCTTGGTAATGTCCAGGGGCATTCAGAAGTGGGAGTCCGGAGCTCAGAAGTGAGATAAAAATTTTAAAATAAAGACCTGAGCGTTAGCCATACAGAAGTGATCCCTGATACCCTCATGAAAATGACAGGGACCAAGAATACATTGTGACCAAGGGCAGAAGCTTATGGGACACCGGAGGTCAAAATGGGGGGAAACGGGGGAGGATTGTTTGAGATGTCTTTTTTTCCCCCCGTATTCCAGCCTCCAGCTCACTTCTTAGTATGTAAGGGGAAATTAATGGACAGGAAAAAAATGAAAGCTGAAATCATTCTTTGGGTCAAGATTCAGGTGTCCACTGCATTTCTAGAAATTAGATGATCCGTCCATTAAATGCCCCCAAATGGGCTTGTTCATCACCCCCTAAATTTGGAGGAAATTTAATTAAATGGGAAATCCTTGAAGCTGGGATTTTATCTTGCTCTGCACTCACATCCATCGCTCACCTTTGCCAGCCTACACTTCCTCCTAAGACGACTTTCCTCTAATCTTCTCCCCAGACGTGGCTCTGGCTCAATTATTCTAATTTCCTGACACATCCTGGGTTAAAACTTTGGTTTTGATCTTTGCCTACTACAGATAGAAACCAAATAGAATGATATGTCTGTGACTCATTAAATGTTAGATATTTTTTTCTTAAGAAAGTGAAATGACCTTTAACATTTTCTGAGAAAACATGACAGAAAAGCTGAGAGTAATGACTCCTTTAAAGTATAACTCCAATCAGCTCTCAGCAAGACAACGTGAAATGCCACAGGGCTTTCACTGTGCAAGGCCTTATTATCATAAAGTTCAGATTCTTGGACATAGCACCACATTATCAAAGTTTCCTGTGTTCTCATGTAGAGACTCTGCTACGTGTTCCTCTTTCATGATATGATGATGAAAGCTGGAGACAGAATTTCTATTCAAATGCATTTTAATGTGAGTCTATTTACTGTTTCATTCCTTTGAATTCTGTTTCTTACATAGCTCTTAATGCCTGTCACAAGTGTGTACAATATAGAGAGTCCTAGTAATAATTAATGAAAGAAAAGTACAAATGAAGGTTATCCAATTACATAAACATAACCACAAGTAAAGTTGTCATAACCGATACCTAAACAAATACCGTTCATCTCTTAGAACAGTGATTTAGACTAGTGCTTTGTAAAGTCATGATCGTAGGAACCGAGGATCTTGCTATAGGCAGATTCGGACTGACTGGTTTAGGGATGGAAACTGAGATTCAGCATTTTTAACAAGCTTTTTGGTGATTCCGGTGTTTGCATCAAAGACTGCACTGAAGTAGCAAAGATTCCAGTCTTAAGGCAAAATGCAGGACTTTTTTTTTTTTTAAATTCTCTTTTGTGTAACTTGTGAAGCTTTGATTCTGTTCCTAAAAATTACAATAAGCATTTCTGCTTTGGTAGGAAGGGGAATCCTCTCTAGAGAAGGTGAAAAACTTAAACACACTCCCCAGTAATGCCTCTTTGGAAGGATAGCTGTGTCTCTGCTAAAATTTAAATGGGTCTTTGCCGAAACAAGAGTGAAGGGATTATTAGATCTACTTTGATTTTTCCTGCTTCAGAGATTCTATATGTGTTGTACATTAAAAAAAATAAACAGAACACTGATTTCTTTTTTAATTTTTTTTTTTTTTACATTTATTTATTTTTGAGAGACAGAGACAGACAGAGCACAAGCGGGGGAGGGGCAGAGAGAGAGGGAGACACAGAATCCGAAGTAGGCTCCAGGCTCAGAGCTGTCAGCACAGAGCTGGACACGGGGCTCAAACCCAGGAACCGTGAGGTCATGACCTGAGCTGAAGTCAGACGCCTAACCGACTGAGCCACCGAGATGCCCCAGAGCACTAATTTCTTATGTTAGAAGATAAAGTGAGGCTTATTAAAAATTAAGGGTTTATTTGAGCAAAAATCCATTCAAATAGGGCAGCACAAAACCAGAAGTGGTTAGTAAGTAACACTCCTCTGACGGGAACCAGTGGAAAATTAAGGGGGAGAAAGGAAATTATTGCTTGGCTGTAGCTTAAAGCCTGGGTGGCCATTTGTGATTGGTTGTCCCTAGCGTTTTGATTTCATAATCTTGAGGCATTTGCAGGCTTAGGTTTTGGTTGACTTATATAAGCCACTATGGCATTCAAGCCACCTCAGTCTAATGACCTCCTTGCTTCATTAATTTAACACTTACTTATTTACCTTTTGTTTTACTTGGATATCTTTGCTTTTCCTTGTCTCTACTGCTCAATTTCTGCACCCTGTAATTATAAACATCCTCTTGCTTTCAAGCTCCTCTTACACGATTCATTCTTTAACCCTCACACTTTTCTTCCTTTTTTCCATTATTTACTTTCTTTTCTTTCTTTTCCCCAAAGTCAAATCTTAGATGGGAGAAACAGGGAAAAAATAAAGCTGTTTTGAGCTAGATAAATGTTATAAAATATCCTATGGGATGGCTTTTTAAATAGTTTTGTTGTTGTGTTTTTTTTATAGTTCCACAATGTGTGTAATTTCTGGCATCCTCTGTCTGTTTTATAAGCACCTTTTATAAGTCTAAATGCCTGTATTTACAGAGAATTGTTCCCTTTAGCCAATAAAACTGAAATCTGTTCACTGATGCAATGCCTTAGGGAAACCAACTGAATTCTGGCCTTTTGGAGTTACTGGAAATGTGGTCTTTCTTATTAACACTTAGTTACTTGATCTCCATAGTACTCTTTTGTGTTTTAAATCAGCCAATTGGTTTTTGTCCTTTTTTTTAACTTTTTAAAAATGTTTATTTTGAGAGAGAGCACAAGCTGGCGGGGAGGGGAGGGAAAAAGAGAGAGGGAGAGAGAGAATCCCAAGCAGGCTCCACACTGTTAGCTTAGAACCCCATGGAGGGCTCAAACCCACGAACCATGAGATCATGATCTGAGCCAAAATCAAGTCATATGCTTAATCGATGAGCCATCCAGGCACCCCAGTTTTTGGCTTTAAAAGAAGTCAAAGGTATCAAAAAGTTACCTATGTCAAAGGCCAAGGCCAATCATGTTAATGTCATGTTAAGGTCACCCCCAAAAATGGTATTTCTAGTGATTCTCGTCAAAGCTAATAACATTACCTGTTCTGTAGTTTTGATTACAAGTTGGAAACTGTGATGCATCCTGGGGAAATTTTTTTGTGTACATTTATTTATTTATTTATTTATTTATTTATTTATTTATTTTTGTAACACAGTGTTTTTTGTTTTTTGTTTTTTTTTCTGTATGAATATTAAAACTTTTTCAAAGTGCAACGTAAAAGACATTATTTCACTTGACAATGTGTTGATATACGGTGTTTGGGGCCATGTTAAAGAAAACCAGTGTTTTCCTCTGCGTTGTCATAGCAGAAGCAGGAGGGAAACACCTTCCTTTCCGGCTCTCTATCTGTGGTTTCAACCTGAAGTCCCAGGAACATGGGGATTGTTTGCTTACCAGACCATCAACAGAAGTGCAAGGAAAAAAGTCAGAGCGTAAAGCTTTGCATTTAAATGCATATGTGGAAAAGAGAACCTTAACTACAAAACAGATGCCTAGTTTTGTCCCTAAGAAAAGAAAATGTTCACAAGCATAGTTTTTCTGGTCACAGAATCCAGCTGTTTCCAGTGGCTGAATTATTTCCCTAGAATAACTCCTCAGAGATAGCAGAATATTATTTCATATACTTAAAATAATTCTAAATCCTGACAGCCATGATATAAAATCGAGTACCTCAAGACAAAGCGATAGAGAAAAGAGTGTCACTGTCCTCAGTAGCTACTACCGACAGAGTGCAATTCCACTGTGTCATTTGTCCAAAGTGTCCAGGCGTAAGACTTACCTCTCCTTACTTGCTGGAGGTCAGCCCGCTCAGTGACCCTCGTGCTCCTGAGAATCGCACCTGGGACCTCCATGTCTGGGCTGTGCAATGTGTCCTCCAGTGCTGGTCCTTAGACTCCTCTTGGCCCCAGGCCTCTGTTGCTGCTGAAATGCCCAAGCGTGTGCCATCCGGGCCACTCCATGTTGTGGGCAGAACCCCTGCTCTCAAGCTCCCGCAGCACTGTTGGTTGTCAAGTCTTGGGAAACCCCATGAGGAAAGGGTGTATGGCTGCTCTCAGACCAGGCTTCTCGGCAGCCTCATAGGGTGGGGGAGGGCGGAATGCACCATATGCCGCTTTGCCACACCCCTGAACCCATGTGGCACTGCCCTTGTGCCAACAAGGAAGGAGGAATCCCTTCCCCACTCAAAAACTCAGTTCCTTTTCTGCCCGTGATGGATGGAGGTAGGACATTCACTTCTCTGAGTGAATCCCCTGCCTACTCTGCAAGGTACACTCTGGACCCTGTAGCCTGAAGGAGAGTGTCTCAGTCCATTTGGGGCTGCTTCAGCAAAGCCACACAGTCTGTGTGACTTATCCAGAACAGAGATTCATTTCTCACAGTTCTGAAGGCTCAGAGTCCAAGAGCAGAGAGCCATCATGGTTGGGTTTTGGTGAGAGACCTCTTCCTGCTTCTTAGCTGGCCAACTTCTTGTTTCATTTGCGTGGCAAAGAGAGGGGGAATGAGCACCCCGGGGTCTCTTTGTAAGAGACCTAACCCCGTTTAGGATGGCTCCACCCTCATGGTTTAGTTCACCTCTCAAAGGCCCCACCTCCTGCTACCATCACACTGGGGATTGAGATTTCAACATATGAATCTGGGAGAGACATAAATATCCAGTCCTTGCAAAGACCATCGCAATACACAGAAGTATTTTCCATTTGGCTTATCTTTGGCTTAACCTCATGAAGCTCCTACCATCTAATGTAGGTTATGTGGACCAAACTCAGTCCAATTTCTAGCCATCGTTTAATTAGAGTTCAGGAGAGGGCCAGGCCCCCCCCCGGTACCTAATCACTGCCTACCCCAACCCAGATTTTTTGAGAACTGTTCAGAGCAATTGCGGACATCTCTTAAACACAGGCATAGAACATTTTCATCCTGTGCATAGGCATCATCCAACTAAAAACGCATCCAATTCATGTTACTAGACAACATTTAAAGTCTTGGGCTGGAGCACCTGTAGAGTTCCTACCTGCCTACCACCTGCATGACTGAAAGGGCTCCCCGCGGTGATGTCCCCTTCAAAAAGGGACACCCACCACAAGGTCAAATTCCATGCGTCAGTCAGTATAAAATGCAGGACCCACTTAAAACAGTGCCATTTTAGGTTCACATATCTGGAGACCCTGTCCCCAACAGAACCCCCGTGATGATCAGCTCGGGAGATTAGTCAGTCACAGAAGGAAAATGTCTGCAATTTCCAAAGGTGTTCCATGTGTGTCACTACATGAATCAGATGTTTGGGGGTTCTGGAACGATTGCCAGGGTACAAAATAAGCAGCTCTATTCCAGCTCAAAATGCAGCTGTTTAGATGGAATCAAGCTCTTCATTTTTCAGGTAGTCGTTCCACAAACATTGGAGTGCTGACGAGTCTGTGCTGGGGATTTTAATAACAGGAAAAGATAATGCGTAATGAGGTGAAGAATATTGAAATAATGGTGTGCAACAAAGCATAGTGAGAGGAGCAGGAGGGTAGGAGAGTAGGAGAGCAGGAGGGTAGGGAGATGGCTTTAGAAGACTGTTGTGTGAAGTGAGTGTTGCAAAGTCACATTTCTCTGGCAGCACTAAGCGGACTTGATGGTATGTTGGTATCCAGAAAGAGAATGGCTAGACATGGAGAGTCTACACGTTATATACACATATGTGTGTATCCATCTACTTTCATCGTGTTGAATGTTTTCTGAACCCTAGACACAAATGATAGACCCTTCTTCTGCAAGGATCTCTTTTTAATGAGACTTTTGACACCACTTTTCTTCATGGCTTTTGGTAAACAAATAATCTAAGCATTGCTTTTTTTTTTTCTTTTTTTTCTTTTTTCTTCTCAGAGTGGCTTTCTAACCTGATTGTCCTTGGTTGTATATGAAAGGGAGACTGTTCCCAAACACCAGGCTATTGATTTTCTCACCAGAGACTTCTATCAGGTTAACAGACTCCAGGCATCTGTTAGGGAAAGAATACCAAGTTCTGGGAGAGAATTTGGTCTCTGGAAACTTAGTCTGACATAGTTTGCTTGTTCTGTGAATGTGGAGGCAAAAGCGGCTACATCCAAAGGAAGAGTCAAATGAAACTGCCAGGTGCGCCATTTCTAGACTACGTACCCAAAGGGCTTACACGGAGAGAAAGAAACTATCACAAACCCGGTAGGACTGAGAGTCATAAGACAGCGGATGCTCCAAATAGAGAAATGGAGGGACGTGGAATAATTCTCTAGTCGGCACTGCTACAGGACGTTTGCCCATAACAGGAAAACATGAGTAATCTAGCACAAAGTGAGCCTAAGTCGAACGCATTGGAAGTGTGATCTTGATTTTTCAACAAAAGGTTTATTTAAATTATAATAAGTGTATAATACATAATAAATGAGCCAGTGTTGGCTAACAACCCTGGGGAGTATCTCCTGCCACACGTTTTACAACACATTTCAAAATACCATTCCTCATAATCACATTAATGTAGAGTAGAATACAGTCATCCATTTGTTCATTTATTTTTTGAACCCATCCACCACTGTGTTAAGTAAAATCAAGATAAGTATAATCTGCAATGAGCATGCAGTTTATTAGAAGATATAGATATATTTGTATAGCTATGTATGTCTTCATATAGATATTTTTATATATGAAGCAAAACATGCTTATTAAACATGGAAAAATACATGTTTTATGATAATTTTGAGGAAATGTCATGCATGGAAAGATGGAGAACAAAGCTCTTAATTCCAAAAAGGTTCTTAGGGAGAACATCAGGAATGTGATGCATCTTGAAATACAGGTAGGACTTTCATGGTCAGAAATGGAAGCAAAATCTATTCTGCACCAAGGGAATGCCATGACTGGAGTACCCGAAATGTGGGAAGGTGCCACATGCAGGGCCTCAAAGGTGCCTGTCTGCACCTGGGTGAGGTCAGATCTTTCAGCGCTCAGAAGCCTGGATGTGATTCCTCAGTGAGTAAAGAGCCACTGAAACTTTCTGAGCCATTTAAAGACATTATTATATAAGAACATAATTGGCAACCATTAAGGGTGTTTTAGAAGCAAAGGGAAACTATTACAGGCCAGTAGTCTACGAGGCAGTCCTTGTACAATATCCCAGTGAGGGGTCAACCACAGAGGTACAGATGAAAGATGGTGAAGGGCCAAAGTAGGTCGGTGACTATGTGAAAATAAGGAACACAGCTTAGCTTTAAGATTTAGTTTTTAGATATTGGGCAGGAAGGTGGGAAGGATTTGGCAACTGATTGGAGGTGAGGATTATTAAGGAAGTGGAAAATGACTCAGGAATTGATTGCTGGTCTCAGTAACTAAAGTGGTAATAATTTTGTTACTGAAGTAGGGTACAAAAGAGGAGAAATACTTTTTGAATTTAAGGTAATGGATTAAGTTGTGGACAAATTTGAAGTGACATCAGTAAGGTGGGATCTAACAAGCAGTTAAACAGAGCTACCATTTATGGAGGATGCACTTTTGTCCTGGGCATTTTGCTAAGCCCTTGACATGCATCGTATTATTTATAACCTATTGTTTTTCATTTTTTCCCATCTCTGATATTTTATTATCACTTCTGGATCCTAGATAATGGAAAAGGGTCTTAGTTGACTCTTGCCCTGAGCCATACAACTTGCTAACGTTGGAGCCACTCTATTGGCCACTGCCCTATGCTAGCCCCAAGTATGTGGATTTGGAGCCTAGGGAGAAGTCAGGGCTAACAGCGTAGAATTGGAAGTTAACCATTTACTCACAGCCTTTGTTGAACCCCTGCAAGTGGCCATCTGTGGTGCTCTGAGCTGGGCACACCCAGATACCACTGGGGCAGCCCTAGAAGTGTGAGTTGAAGTAACAGGCATGAATCAAAGACTTGTGAGCAAGAGGAAGAGAAGAGGATAAAGCAAAGGATCCTAGTAAGTTGGGCAATGAAGACATCACTGAAGAAGAGGGAAAATAGATAGTAAAGAAAATAAGAGGAAAACCCAATACAGAAAGCACAGGCAACAAGGGAAACTGTTGGGTGTCTGTTAGTACTCCAGAAAATAATCTGATGAAAGAAGATTGTGAGAAGCTGTTGAGTGTTAATTTTGGGGGTGTTCATGCTCATGGACTCCAGCCTAGAGTGACTTTTTTGAGGGGCTGTGAAGTGCAAATGTGGAGACGTAGTAGACTAATATACTTAAGAATTTGAGGCTTGAACAACAAGAAAACAGGTACAGGAGGATGGCTAAAGGAAGAAATCAAATTGAGAAGAGGATTTTGTTTTGTTTTCTGCCTCAGGCTTTTGTTTTGTTTTGTTTTGCTTTTGTTTTCCGACTCTGCAACCTGAGGGAAGGAGACAGTAGGGCAAGGGAAGCACTCTATTCTTACAAAGTCAGCGATGGGGGGTAGATGGTCAGGCAATTGAAAAAGCTAGTTCACACAGAAAATCCTAAAGATGACACATGCAAACGTTAAACATTTTATTTTAACTAAACCATGTAAATGTTGATTTCTTGGCTAACTTTTTGCTGAGAAACTGGACCTTCACTTCACATGTGGGCCTGCTTTGCATTTCTTCACCACGCATCCTGTAGAAATTGCACCTCTAATACAGCATCTGCCCCTCCAGTTCTGCTTTCTTTAAAGAGAAGGAGACTTAGAGTTATTA
Source organism: Panthera onca (assembly GCF_046562875.1). Taxonomy (NCBI): domain Eukaryota; kingdom Metazoa; phylum Chordata; class Mammalia; order Carnivora; family Felidae; genus Panthera; species Panthera onca. The sequence goes on along the minus strand of NC_138339.1, from coordinate 9,150,738 downwards.
CTTGAACACAGAGACTTTCTTGATTGTTTGTTTTTTTTTTTAATTATTTCCACCTGCCATTTTCTTTCTCATAAGTAATTCAACAGATTTTGGTAAGACTCTTCCAGAGCATTAGACCCAGTTTTTACTAAAACATTAACTCCCCTGCAGAAGAGTTAATGCTTATTCTTCTCAAGATATTCCAAAAAATAGAAGAGGAATAAAAACACCCAAATTCATTCTATGAGACCAGTACCACCCTGATACCAAAACCAGATAAAGACACCACAAAAAAAGAGAAGTATCACTATCTCTGATAAACTAGATGCAAAGATCCTCAACAAAATACTAGCAAACTGAATCCAGCAATACATTTGAAAAAGTCATTTACCACAATCAAGTGGGATTTATTCCCAGAGTCGTTCAGTATTCCCAAATCAGTCGAAGTGATACATCACATCCATAAGAGAAAGGATAAAAACTATATGATCATTTCAATAGATGTGGGAAAAGCACTTGACAAAGTAAAACATCATGATAAACATCATTGATAATGATGATAAAATATCATTCATGATAAAAACCTTGACAAAGTAGATTTGGAGGAAACATACCCTAACATAATAAAAGACATATGAAAACCATACAGTGAACGTCATACTGAATGGTGAAAAACTGAGAGCTTTTCCCCTAAGGTCAGGAATGAGACAAGGATGTCCACTCTCACCACTTCTATTCAACATAATATTGGAAGTCATAGTCACAGCAGTCAGACAACAAAAAAGAAATACAAGGCATCCAGATTGGTAAAGAAGAAGTAAAACTTTCATTATTTGCGGGTGACATGATACTATATATAGAAAACTCGGAAGATTCCACCAAAAAACTGCTAGAACTGATATGTGGATTCAGTTAAGTCTCGACACAGAATCAGTGCACACAGGAATATGTTTCACTTCTACACACTAATTATGAAGCAGCAGAAAGAAAACTTAAGGAAACAATTCCATTTATGACTGCACCAAAAACGATAGTGTACCTAGAAATAAAATTAACCTAAGAGGTGAAAGACCTGTACTCTGAAAACTACAAAATGTTGATGGAAGAAATTGAAGGAAAACAAACAAACAAACAAACAAACAAACAAATTGGTAGTAAAATATCTATACTACCAGGGTGCCTAGGGGATCAATTAGTTAAGCATCTAGTTCTTGATTTTAGCTCGGGTCAGGATCTCATCATTTCTGAGTTTGAGCCCCATATCAAGCTCTGTTGACAGCATGGAGCCTGCTTGGACTTCTCTCTCCTCCTGTCTCTCTGTCTCTCTGTCTCTGTCTCTCAAAAACAAATAAACTTTAGAAATAAATAAATAAATAAAATGTCTCTACTACCAAAAGCAATCTACACATTTAATGCAATTTCTATCAAAATACCAACAGCATTTTTCACAGAACTATAACAAACAATCCTAAAATGTGTATGGAACCACAAAAGGCCCCAAATAGCCAAAGCAATTTTGAAAAACAAAACTGGAGGTATCACAATTCCAGACTTCAAGTTATACTACAAAGCTGTAGTAATCAAAACAGTATGGTTTGGGCACAAAAATAGACACATAGATCAATAGAACAGAATAGAAAACCTAGAAATAAACCTACAGTTATATGGCCAATTAATTCTTGACAAAGTAGGTAAAAATATACAACGGGAAAAAGTCTTGTCAATGAATGATGTTGGGAAAACTGGACAGCAGCATACAGAAGAGTGAAAGTGGACCACTTTCTTACACCATCCATAAAAATAAGTTCAAAATGAATTAAAGAACTAAATGTGATACCTGAAACCACAAAACTCCTAGAAGAGAGCACAGGCAGTGATGTTCCTGACACCAACCATAGCAACATTTTTCTAGATATTGGGACTACATCAAAATAAAAACTTATCCATGGTGAAAGAAACAATCAACAAAGCTAAAAGGACCCTGGGACCAGGGAGAAGATATTTGCAAATGACCTATTCAATAAAGGGTTAGTATACAAAATACAGAAAGAACTAATGCAACTCAACACCCCAAAACCAAATAATCCAAATAAAAAATGGGCAGAAGACTTGAACAGACATTTTTCCAAAGAAGACATCCAGATGGCCAACCATTAAAAGATATCCAACATCCCTCATCATTAGGGAAAAATCAAAACTAGAATGAGATATCACCTCACACTGCTTAGAATGGCTAAAATAAAACACACAAGAAACAGGAAGTATTGGTGAGGATGTAGAGAAATAGCAACCTCACACACTGTTGGTGGGAATGCAAACTGGTGCAGCCACTGTGGAAAATGGTATGGAGTTTTCCTCAAAAAGTTAAAAATAGAACTATCCTATGATCCAGTAATTATACTACTGGGTATTTTCCCAAAAATAATACAAAAACACTAATTCAGAGGGATACATGCAACCCTATGTTTATTGCAGCATCGGTTACAATAGCCAAATTATGAAAGCAGCCCAAATATCCATCAATAAATAAATGGATAAAGAAGATGTGGTATTTATATTCAATGGAATATCACTCAGCCATAAAAAATAACGAAATCTTGCCATTTGCAATGCCATGGATGGAGTTAGTGAGCATAATGTTAAACAAAACAAGTCAGTCAGAGAAAGATAAATACCGTATGATTTCACTCATATGTGAAATTTAAGAAACAAAACAAATGAGCAAAGGGAAAAAAAAAACAAAACAGAGAGGAAAGTAAACCAAGAAACAGACTCTTAAGTATAGAGGACAAACTGATGGTTACTAGAGGGGCCAAGGGTCAGGGGTGGGGTGGGGAATGGGTGAAATGGGTGACGGAGATTAAGAGTACACTTATCATGATGAGCGCTGAGTAATGTATAGAATTGTTGTATTACTATGTTGTACACCTAAAACTAATAGAACACTGTATGTTAACCAGGCAAAATTAAAAAATGAATTAAAAAATAAATAACGTGTAAAGGGAAAAAATGGCTATATTTGACTCTGTTATGAGGACAGTGAGAGAGTCCACAGGATAGAAGTAGCAGTCTGGTACTGGAAAGGTATCCAGAGCTCCTGTCTGGAAAACTCGTAAGAAATTACCTTCTTGCAAGTCAGTGGGGGATGAACAATGTAGGGGAGGAGGGTCTGCAGCAACAACGAAGACAACAGAGAAAGCACAGTGCTTCCTGATGAAGTTCCAGGACCAGAACCTTGACCAAAGTACTCCAGAGCAAGGGCAATCGGGAGAAAATAACGCCTGATGATTTCAGGAGAAGAGAGCTACCAGGTCACCAGTATGTAAAAACAAGGGTGGGCACATTGATGGGCACGACAAAGATGACAAAGAGGCTGAGGACATGGGCCAGGAGGGTGATGATGGGAACTGATCTCATGGTGGTCTCAGAAGGAGCAGTCACAAATAGGTACAATGTCACCCAACTTGCCAGTCACCATCTTTGGCCCCATCAGACCCAACAATACCAAAAGGGAGTTCAGTAGTCAGAAACAGTTGATAAATGACACATTCAGGAAAATCCGTTATGAATCATAGTTCCTAGTGATTTTCAAAGTTCAACCCAAACTGTGATGACGATATTTCGAATAACATCATTGCACAAGGTCTCCTCTTCTATCAAAAATAGAGTTTAATGTGGATGAAAGCTGATATTGGGGTGGCGAACTTAAAGGTTTTTTGGGTTGTTTTTTTAAGTTATCTGAATTATTCAGAGCAAACAAATCAGTCATGGATGACACTGGTAGTTGTCTCTCTTCTTGTTGACAAATCTAGATTTTCTTCAGATGTTTACCCATCCAGATGCTCATGGAAAGTAGTAAACCCCAATGGGTTTATGGGTTTAATACAATTATAGTAGTTCTATTTCTCCTTAACATGTGACCCGATCCTCATCTCTGGGGTGGGAAGGAGTTTTGGAAAGAGTGTTCTTGTTAATACCAAGAAGATCACTAGAGGACAGTCTCTTCATTGTCCAAACATTGTGTATCTACATAAAGATGCCTGCCACTGAGGCAGCCATCTGGTAAACAAGAGAATAGAGGCCTAAAAACCAAGTTTATAGACGCAACATAACATGCTAAAATCACATCTTTTAGAGCCTGGACCCTGAATGATGGTATTTGTGAGATGGAGAATCCTTCTGGAACTGTCTCAGCTTTAATAATATTAATAACACAATTATATTCTTATTGTCTTGGTCATCATTATAATTGTCTCAGGCAATAAAAGAGCAAAACACTGAAAAAAAGCTCAACTCCCTTTACTAAGAAATATTCCACCAGTTTATAGGATGACTCAAGCCTGAGGCAGGAAACAGGCTAAGGAGCTCATGGTGGCAGAGTGGAGGGAGATGGGAGAGAAGGTGTTCTTTGGACTACAGGGTGAAAAGAAGATGTGGACCCTGAGGAGGAGAGCTGGGTCATTTTGAAAGGACTCGAGAGACCTGCCAGGAGCTGGACACCTCAGTGAAGATGGCTTCAGGGACACTGTCAGATGCTAATGCTGGGCTCGGGGTGGATCTTAGTGGGGGAACAGCAGGGAGATGTTGCCCAGGTCCTGCGTCCAGGCAGTGGCCATCCGATGTCCCTGGGGAACACCTCTCCCTCAGTCAGAGTCAGCTGCCAACAGCCATCCCCCTAGGAGAGCATCAAGAAGGAGTGTCATACTACTCCTCAAGTCAGAGCCTCCCCTCTGCAGCTCACCCCCTTCCCACCCTCATGGACCCCGAAGGGCTGGGAAGCCCCCAGTTTGAGGTGTGGAAGGAAAGAGATGCAAGGCAAAGACATCAAAGAGAAGTCAAATCCAGCTCAGTTTACTGGAGTCTTCTCCCCAGCTGAAGCCGGGACTTGATGACATTTGATATATATGCGGGAATTTAGGCTCTTTAAAGAGACAGGACATTTTAACTAGTGAAATTATCTTGCCTTTATGATTAATAGTGACCAAAGGACTTCCAAAGTCATGATCTGTGTAATCAATGTAAGAATAATTAGAAGAGGAAGACGACAGAGGAGGAGGGATAAGGGGAAGAGGAGGAAGGGGAGGGGAAGGGGTGGGTGGGGGAAAGAGGTGTCCTGCCAAGGATTTCATCCAAGAAGTAGATAAGAGGGTAGGGGCGCAATGTGAAAGTCAAATGCTCCATTTGAACTCTTTGTAGTTATCTGACTCGCATGTAAAAGTTACAAATAGTACCGAAAATTTTAGCCCAGCTTCCAGAGACTATTATAAATATAATGGTTCTTTTGCATTGTCATTCATAGCTATTGTGCTTTGATAATTATCTTTTAGGATGAGGTAATAGTAAAGTCATTTAAATGGAAATACTGATGTAATTCAGGCAGTTTTTTTTTTCTTTTTCTTTTTTTTTCCCCCTCAGTGAGTGATTTCCATGTTGCACTACTCTCAGTGGTAACTGCTTCCAAGATCAGAGACTGGAATAGGAGCTAAAGAGAGAATTACTTAGGTTTACATATTTTGTCTTCGCTCCTGTTCATTAGAGCATCCTTATTTATACCAAAACAGTCATGAAAAGACATGTACGAGGCATAGTGGAGGGTGCAAGCATTATTTCTCTTTCTGCTATTTTCTTTTCTGTTATTTTTCTTTCTGTAAACTGGCTTATCCACGCTTGCACCCTCCAGAAAGGAAAAATAATGCCCAATCCAACTGCAGAATCCATTGTTTGAGATATGCAACTGTCTCTGGCTTGCCTAGAGTTTGGGTGAATGCTTTGTCTGTTTTCACCCTCATGACTACAACAGTCTTTGTGTGAGGCCAATAAATCTGCACAAACCTGTTGCTCTTGAATGCAAACAATATCATAAGTTGTAGGTATCTCCTTCTGCCATTTGAATCCCTAACAGAGATGTATTTTTATTTTCTTATTTTTGAAAGCATATTACCACATGGTTGATGACTTATGAAATTCACCAAAAATAAAAGCTGAGAGCAAAAATTTAAAGTAATAATATGAAAACCTCAAAGAAGTCACCCACGACGTTTGGGGCCACCTAGACAATTAATTGATCTTTCAATTGAGGCAGTATTCCCAAGCTAAGTGGAGTAATAGCCCAAAAGAAGTAAAGAGCTTATACTCACCTTTTATCAGAGTGGTAGATACCAAGAAACTGAGACCTGCAAGTCTTATTAAACAGGAAAATATGGTCTTACCTTGTTCAGACACTTGATAGCACAGGAGTTATGATAAATTATACCCATATGCATATGCACGCTGTCTTTGTGTGATTGCTGGAGGGACAGATGGCAGTCTGAAGATGCTGAGGGGACAGATGCAAACTGACCCCCATGAAGTCATCAGTACTCCCTCGCTGCAATTTTAGCCGTATTTCTGTCGCTGTATACAGTTTCGTTCATTGATACTGGTTCTAATGTGAACAGAATAATCTAGCTGACAGATTTTCATACGGTGACAATGGACATTATGAAAGCTTCCAATAGAACTCAGATTTGATGTCAGAGTACAAAGCATACATTTAGGCCTTTGCATTTCAGTAGTCTCTTCATTTTATTTCCATGGTGTGAAATGCCCTTCGCCTCCATTTCTGACCATAAAATTTCTACCTGTATTTCAAGGTTCTCTCTTTCATGATGTTTTCTTTATCACACTTTTTTGGGGATTGGAGCTTTCTTCATTTTTCCATGAATATAGGGTGGAGGAGAACACAGTGGAAGGGTTTCAGGAGTTGGCAAGAGTGGAAGGCAGATTTAGTCAAGAGGTTGTACGAAGCCCTCCCTATGAGGATAAGGGTCTATTTGCTGATGGGGGCTCAGAGTTCCTGGGCTTTTTGTGCTGAATAATGTCAATGGGGAGTTATCCTAAAGGGTTTTCGGGACAGATAGTGGTGGGGAGGCAGGCGGTGCTGGTGGGGAGGGTGTGGAAAGCAAGGATGGAAGTTCTTGTGTGTGGGTGTGTGTCTGTCTTATTGTATACACACATAACTTATTTATACATTATGTCTCTTATTTATAAGTAATTCTCAGACACCCATGGTTTTTGGCACTTAGCATGGAGCTAAGCAATTAGCCTAGTCATTGCTTAGACTTCACAACCAGCACAGCTGATATTAAGTTCCCACACCTGTCTTCCATCTCCCAACTCAAAGCAACCATCAGCTAGAGCTAATCGTGCATTATAGGTTTTATAGGATTCCGTTCCTTAGTTCCTTTGAAGAAAAATATCAGTTGGTTCAGCACCGAGAAGAGAAGAGAAGAGAAGAGAAGAGAAGAGAAGAGAAGAGAAGAGAAGAGAAGAGAAGAGAAAAGGAGAGGAAAAAAAAAAAAAAAAAAGAAAGAAAAGAAAAGTAACAAAAATGGCCAGTACCTAAAAGCCTGGCTCATGGTAGCTACATAAAATTTGTTGAATTGGATTAAACTTAATGAGTATAATAGTGACTTTCAAATTATGTTATAAGGCCCTCTCAGTGCTTAGAGACAGGGCTTCAGTAACTTCCGGTTTTGGCAAGTGGGTAGTCCTTGGTCAGATAAGAGACTTAGCTGTCACTCTTCATTGGCCCCAGGTGGGAGCTCTCGCCAGGAGCACACAGAGCTCTGAAGTGTCATTCTCATTCTGGGCCAGTAGGGGTTCTATCTGGAGAGAATCCATCCTGGAGGCTCCCACCGTGTCCTTGGAGCACCTGAAGCTCTGGGGCTTCCCCTCAGCTCTCAGGAATGGGTTGAAGAAGGGTTCTAAGAAGCAAGTGTGTTGAGGACAAGAGCTTTACCTTTTCGTTCTTTTCTCTAGGGTTGGCTGAGCTTGTAGCCATAGGGATTTCACAACTTTTTCATGGAAGAATGAATGATAAGGTAACCCCTGTCTTCCTTAAGTGACCGCTAGAGCAGTCTCCTCTTTCTAGGAGTATCAAAATAGGCTTGAGAGGCACACAAAGTTAAGGGGAAAAAAAAGAAAGAAAAAGAGAATTCAATAAAAAAAAATGCTACAGGGCAGTTGTTGATTAATTACAAATCATGAGGCACTGATGGTGGACATGCCTATGTTCTGACTAGTGTGATTCTCACATCAGGGTTCATTGGGTTTTGTCTGCATAAGTAACAATAATCATCTTTAGTTGTCTCCCAGTAGCTAATTTGGATTCGAGCTGAGAGAGTACCAAAAAAATTAATTCTGTTTATGTTCTTCTGATAAAATCATCATCCACTCCGAGATTCGTAACATCACATACTTCATAGCCTGGTGTTCAGTACAAATTTTCGAATGTGTACCTATTAGAGTAACAACCTCTGGTCAATATGTACAGTGACAGACTGGTGATAATTACACGGCATATTCATTTTCCCTCCAACCATACGATGTGAAATTGAGATTCTTATGTCACCTTCCTAAGCTATTATATTTTGAGTGTTCAGCTTTTTGACTGGCTTTTTTTTTTGTTATTGTTGTTTGTTTGTTTTTGAGTAACAGTGTTTGAGTACCAGATAAGACCAAAATTCCCTAGAAGATGAAATTGCCTGTGACAATGAATAGGAAAAAGAATTTTCATTCCATTGCCAATATAGAGAATATCTTGGTTTATGTTGTGATGGGTTGTAGAGCGTTTGTATACCATAATCCAGAAATTGATTATATATTTTAATGACTGATGTACTGTTATTTTGAGTGATAAATTGAGATTTATTTCAATTCAGCTTCAACCAATATTTAGGACTTTGCCATTTGTTAGGGATTGTGCCAGATGCTTCCATGCATATTGTCTAGGTGCAGGATTTAGAATATACTGTATAACAGCCTACCTACTATTTAGAAAAGGAACAAATGCTGGAAAATCAAAGTCTCTTTATCAAAACAGTCTTGCTCCTTAGAAGAGAAATAAATCAGTGAAATAATGGAACAGCTCATATTACAGAAGAGACGAGGGGAGGTTGGATTGAAAGATAAAAATATGCCTTCCATTGATCCCACTCTCCATGGAATGAGGGGATTTTCACAGATTCTTACTCTCTTTTTAAGACATATTCTTAAAGATCACCTATCTGGGATATTCTGATTTTAGGGCATCATAAGACAGAGGCTCAAATTATCAAATTCATTGATAGTATAAGGGAATTACTGTCCAAACCCAGAATGCGAAAAATTTTTTTTCTTTAAGAAAAAAAATTAAAAAAAAAAAACCTCCTTTTAGAAACAAATCAATAAAAGGAGAATTCAGGAAGGGACTGTTAAATAGAAGAACTTTAGAGATATAGCAAGCAAATTAAATATGTGGGTTTTTTTTGGGGGGGGGTTCCTGATTTGAATAAATGAACTGTAAAAAACAATCTTCAAGGTAAGAGAAATTTTCATGAATTTGGAAGATGAAATGAAGGATTTTTACTAATTGCCCTGGGAGTATCTACTAATTAGGATAATGGCATATCCTTATCACGTAGGGTGCATTGAAATTTTCATGGATGAAATAGTAGGGCACCTTGGATTTATTTTAAAAGACTTCAGCCAAAAAACTGAGGGAGGGGGGAATAGATGAAACAAGGTGGCCAAAATGTTGACAGTGATCGAGAGCACCATGATGCATCTGTTGAAGCCCGGTAAACTTCTCTGTAAAAGCTTTTGAAAGTTTGAAACAAACCAGAAGCAAGTTGATAAACAGTAACCCTGCAGTGGCCTGGTCCCTCACCGTGCTTTCTGCCAACACTGAGCCTTCAGGGCGATGGGCAATTTGATGGATAAGACAGGGAAAACGATTCTCTTCTGGAATGAGGACAAGAGCGGAGCTGTTATTCTGGACAGATGGGTTCTGTTATTCTGGATGAAACCCACGGGCGAGTTTCAGAATGATCTGCCCTCCCTGTATGTATATCCCAAGGTTGGATTAGAATTATTTCCTGGGGAGACATTTCGTAGATTTCACTAGATCCTCAAAGGGATTCATGACCCACGAAATTTGAGATAGACTAGATTATAGGAATTCTGAAGCCTGTGTCAGCTGTAAATTTTATAAACCCATCTAAGAACACGATGTTTAATTGTGCTATTTTAAGAACTCCCTGCACATTGTAAAGGGCTCTAGGTTTCAGGAAGTCTGCATTTTAATATATTTAATTTTTTAGGATATGGGAATGTTTAAGAGCTATCAGATGCATTGAAAAAAAAATCACATCTGGGTCTTACACTGGTTCAGCCATTAACACAATGGCCAAATGTATCAATGCAATTTTCTCTCTTTTAGATACCTTTCAATGTCATCCTGGAGTCTATGTAGTAAAACCTCACTGTTAAAAGATCTGCTTAAAAAAAAAAGTTAAGAATTGGGAAGCATTATAGTAACATAAAAATCCCTCAGCTATACACAAGGGAGCAATGTAATCGCTCTAAGTGCCAGCATCTTACTGGCTATAAAGAAAGAAACGTGCCAGTAAAGTCTGAGATCTCCCCAGGCTGGAAACTGAGATCATGCTAGCTGCTCATGGCATTTCTTTTATGCCATTGCAGTTAATTGGTATTCTACCTTTTTTTTTGAATAAAATAAATTTGCAGTAAAATAACAGGTTTATAATGAAGCATAGAGCGGTGCGGTCAGTAACAGGAGGCTGCTTTAATTCAGTTACAAAGTGGGGGCCCAACTAGCCATCATCCAGTATTGTCAGAGTTCAGACTATAGTTCATGCACCAGGTGGGCTTCTGGCCGTGACACTGTTTGCCTGTTTCTTCTTGCTGTCGTCAAGCCTGGTGATGAGCCAGAGCAGAACGAACTTGTGCATGCCCGTGTGCCCATCTGTGTGTGTTTGCGAGGGCACACGTGCATGTTTGTTGGGGGGGGGGGGTGGGAGTAAAGAGAGCAATTTTTAGTATTAAAACTTTGTATTCAGTAGAACTGCAACAAAATTACATGCTAAACCACCTTAAAAATCAGTAGCCTGTAACACCAAGCATTTATTTGCATAGTCAAGACTTGTGCACATCTCTCATGAATGAGGGTTTGTCTGTTCCTGGCTGGGTGGCCCTGATTCATGCAGTTTGCTGGCTGAGCTTCTCTTCAGGCTTCAGATGCGGCTCAGATCAGTTTGCTGCCCAGCGATTCTGGGCTGAGGAAGGGGCATGGGCCTCTCACGATGGGCAGCCAGAACCTCTGATGCTCACATCATATACATCCCCTTCCTACTGGCTGTATCCAGTCACCTGGCCAGGTCCCAAGTCGGTAAAGCATAGAAGTCTACTCCACCACAGTGGAGAGGGAAGAAGTACAGATTAGCTGAAAGATAATCCAATGTATCACGAAGCCATTTCCTTACAATATTACACAAGTGTGTTATTAATTTTCTTGCTCAATTTGTGGCTAATTTCTGGCTTAGAAATACTAGACTTATGGGTGAGTCATGCACACAAATCAGTGTCCAATCAGTGAAGCCCCTGGATCCAAATGTGGGTCACCTACCTTTTATTTCCTAAAATTTTTCTTCCCTTTCAGAATACTCGTTATCTCAACCCTGCTTTTCGTTTTTGTTTTTGTTTTGTTTTTTGTTTTGTTTTGTTTTGTTTTGTTTGCAAACTCTCCCCATTACTCTTCCTTCACTCTTCACCTCCCAGTGGGTCTTTCGGTTCCCCCAAATGCATCACGATTTTGGTGCCTCAGGGCCTTTGCTTATACTATCCCCACCACTCTACCCATGATTCTTTGCCTCATGGAAGTCTATTCATCTTTCCTATATCATCTTAAGCATTACTCCCAAAGCCATCTTCACTGACCACCCAGCCTCATATGGCCCCATTATGCTCAGAATACTCTACCCCTTCCTTTGAAGCCCGTGATAATTTCTGTTTACATAGTTCTTTTGTGATCACATCCACCTTTCCCATTAGACCTAAAGTGTCACTGATACAGAAGTGATATCTTTGTTCCCCATTGCATTCAAAGCACCCAGCCTGGAACTCAGAGAGTTGTTGAATGAATGATTGAGAACAGAACCCTGGAGGGTGGGAGATTCCTCTTGTCAAACGTGCTGCGTTTCTAAGCTTGGAGACATGGAGACAGACCAGCATGAGTGTGAACACCAGCTCCAGTGGTCACTTCGGCTCCCATCCTTCCCAATGTGACCTGAGTTCTTTGTGCGTGTGAGCATATGCCTCACTCTGACCCCAGGTTTGAAGAGTAGTGGGATTGTGGATACAAAGCTCCTGGCCCGGTGTGAGAGGCGGTCAAATCCAGGAACCCAGGAGGGGGTGCTGTCTTTCTCTCTCCCTGAGTGTAGGGTCTGGACCACTATCCTTCCCAGGCACCAGCATTGGGGAGCGCTTGTCCCACATCCTGCTTAGTGTTAGTCCTACAGTGAGTTCACGTAGCTGCCAGAGTAAAGCAATATTCCGAGTGGAGTGTGGGGCTGGTGGTCGTATATAACACCGTTGCTATGGGAAAGTGAGTTTGGGCTTCAAAACAACTGGCTGAGTAAAGGGCTTTTGAAAAATAACACACAACCAGAGGCTTCTATTCGTGGTGCATTCCCTCTTTTGACAATAATGAGGGACTCTCTGTCCTCCCCAGTGACACAGTCCTCTCCCCGGTTTATCAAGTGGATGTGCAGTATTTCATCTGAGTTCCTCACTCGGGGTCGGGAGGGGTGATCCCTGGAAAGACTGACTGCATCTTCTGATGGGACACAGCAGAACCAGCAACCCCTTCCCGGGGACAGCCCTGCTCCATGAACCACATGCCAAAAGAACAGCTGCAGTTGTATTGGCCCCAGGAAGAAATCTTACAATAGAACATTGACTTGAATCACTCCTGTGCTAAAAACCAATGTGTTCTCAATGTGACCGTTCTGACCATGAACTCTTTGATGACAGAGGTGGAGGTTAGGGGTTGGGTTGAGGGGTGTACCTGACAAAGAAATAAGACCACTGCCTCTGGCCTGGTTGTTCTGAGATCTATTCATTCATTCCCCATGGTCCTGAGGTTAGCACACATACTTGCATGGTCCTTGCTACTTTTTCATTCCTTACAGCAACAATAGATAAATCAATTTAAAAAATAGCCTTGGCAGAATATCCCTGATGCTTATATCCAGGTGTAAATGGGGTGTAAATGGTGAGGCATTCTGGGGATTGTTTAAGGAGTCACTCTCATTTCAGAATAATCATGATAAAGCATGCTGGGGAAGTGAATGGATGAGGCAGAGCCATTGAGACAGGCTATGGGTGAGGCCAGGAAAGGAATTATCATAGCATCATAGGACATGACTTAAGACACTACAGGCTTTGTGGTGCCCTTTGGGGGAAAGCTTCTTTGGGACCACTGGGCTGTGAGAACCATGAAATAGGGTGGGGAATGGGCTCTGTGTGTCCCCACCTCCTCAGTCCTCTGTAAGGGAGGCTGGAGTCAGAAGTTGGGTGAGTTCCCGTCGCAAACAGGACTTAAGTGTCAGTTTCCTTCTGTCCTTTGGAATTAGTCCGTGGCTCACATGGCCGGTCACTCTTCCTCTAAACTACAGGTGCATTTTGGAAACCCTTTAATTTAAATCTTCAGCATGTGAACTGATTGATTTGAATAAATAATTATTTTAAAGAGGTGGAAATACTGTAGATATCAACGATGCTATTGAATATTCCTTAAGACAGCTTCCCAGTTTTTAAAGTAAAACGCTTGGCATTTAGTATACCACGATTAATATTTCAATTTGTTAAAATATTTTGATAAATAAAAGATCATCATTTGACTCAAAAAAAAGATTTCCAGTTTCAAGTTAGAGTCAGTTAAATTGTTACAAAGGCATGGGGCCTACTCTTATTATAATTATTGATCAGACCGCGACTGCAGTTACTATAGTGGGTAGTATAGTTCTTAAGTTCTTAAGAACTATAGTTCTTAAGGGTAACTGTTCCTTCAACCTGAAAGAAAATTAATTTTGGATAATGAAAGAAATTGTAAAGAACTATAAGAAAAGTGGAGAAGAGAAACTTGGCCCCTACTACATTTAGAGAGTGAAACTGGTAAAAAGATACTCACAAATATGAGAAATAATCAATGATGAAATGAGACTTGAGTCTAAATAGAGTGCTGAGAACAGAAAGTGTAAGACATCTTTTCTGTCCCTTTGTTCAATACGATAAAAATTACTTTTTATTGCCTCTGTTGGTATCATAGTACTAATTGACTGTAGTAAAACATGGAAAAATCTCTATTTCTGAAATGGATCGTTTCTACTGTTATATTAATAATTGGAAAAATTATTTCTTACCCTTGAGTCTTCCTGAAACCTACCAAAGATAGTGGGAGCCATCCAAATAAGACATACTGACATAATGGAGTTACTTGTGGTCTCAGTATGTTCAGCCTTTCATGAAGCGTTTCTTATGACTGCAAGCTCTCAGGAATGAGTGTGTGCTTCTTGGAAGAACAACCAGAAGGGGGCAGCACGTCTTTGAAAATTATATTTATTTTATTTTTTTAATGTTTATTTTATTTTTGAGAGAGAGAGAGAGACTGAGAGTGAGCATGGGAGGTGCAGATACAGAGAGAAACACAGATCTGAAGCAGGCTATAGACTCTGAGCTGTCAGCACAGAGCCTAATGCGGGGCTCGAACCCACGAACAGTGAGATCATGACCTGAGCTAAAGTCAGACGCTTAACCGACTGAGCCACCCAGGCGTCCCCAAGAGTTATTTATATTTATTTCATGTCAGCATTGTTTTCAAGTGCCCCTCATACATAGTTGATGTGTGCTATAATATGCATTTATAGGTCAGAAAACTCCCTTTCTTTGCAAAGAAAAAGATGATGCAGTAACAGCTATTGATAAAATGGAGCTTCAAAAAATGTTTGTTTCCAATGAAGACTTGTCCTTCTCTTTAGTCACATGGTTCATTATTTGTGAATTATGTGGCAACATACCCATTCCTTCTTCAGTCAGAAAATCTTCATGGAGTCACCTAATCGTTAGCAATAACTGTGTTAATTAACCAATGGAAGGTTTAGAATCTTCCTTATGAGAATATTATGAAAACTAATATATTCTCAAGAACCACAGATAGGTCTTTTTTTTTTCCTGAGGAGATGGATGCTGAATTAACAATTCTTTAAATATTTTTCCTTCAACACAAATTCTACCAGACTTTTCCATAAAAATGTTTTTAATCATGTGATATTGGCACCCCTTCAATGTCAAACTTAAAATTGTTTTTTAAAATAATTCAGACATTCATAATTCTAAATTAACCCGGCTACAAATCTGTGTTTATCCTAGATTAACCTTTTTTCAGATCCTTAACCTTTCTCTTATATTAAAGACTTCGAGAGAAAATTAGCAAAGTCAAATACTAAATTTTTCTTAAAACAATAGTTTGCTTTTCTGTAATAACACATTATGTAAAACCTCATTGATTCACATAAAATAAAGTCTGAGGATTAGCATTCTGTTTATTGGACTTTAATTATTCTCGCGTGCTTATAGTTAACCTAAATTAAGCTAAGCAAGGAAACAGCCCCTGTCAAAGTCTTGCTTTGATATATAAATTATCGATGGATGTAACTGACTTTTAGACAGTTGGATTCTCGGTTCCATTAGAGCAGCAACATTATACTTTTCTGTGTTGTGCACAGATGTATAGAGTCAAGATGCCATTCTTTAGAAGATCGCAATAAATTCTAACATCAGTGTGTCACTTTAGGAATTAAATGACAGAAATGTGTAACTCCAAGGGGCTTTGAAGATCAGAAGTTTTCCCCTCTGTGTAAAGATTAGAGATTTTCACATATGTGTCCAAATTTCTAGTGAAATCTTTTTCAGAAGTCCAGTCTAAAACTCAGCCCAGGGAGGCGAAGTTCTAGTTCTTTGCTGGGTGGGGAGCCTGTTGTCTCTCCCCCTCCCTCTGCAGCCCGCTCACCCTGAGACATGAAACCAGGGACCCTGCAGACCTCAGGCCCAACAGCGCTGACTTCACTATCCCTTTGTTTTCCAAATGCCAAGTGAGGATGCCGTCATCTAAGCACATGGTTCAAAGCGATGGGGGTCATTAATTAAAACCCAGTAATTGTAAGAATAACTGTGTGAATAAAAGCATATATTTCATTTCATCTCATTGTACCATATTTTATGTTATTCTGTTACTTCTTTTCAACGACAAAGAAGGGTTGGTAAACGAAGGTCTAGATATATCTATCTGAGAGTCAGTTCACAGAAAGTGTGCATAGAAGCAAACTTCTGTATACGTTATGTACATTTTCGGGTATTTGCACATACTTCAAGTATGCATAAAGCACGCTCGCACCATCGGATGAAACGTTCTTGCACCGAGACAGCAGGAAGTGCACAATGGACCGCGCTCTCCAAAGGGAAGAATACTAGTGTAGAAGCTGGTTTGAGGTAAATAACCAAGCGGGACGCCCCGCTTCCGTTTCACACATAGAGACACTCAACAGCTTACTTCATGATTCCTCACATTGCAAAGGTTATGATCATTTTTGACAGCTGTCCTTGTTCTTTTTGAAAATATTTTTGCTAAGCAAGTTCTCATGCATGAAATAGCAGTGTTGTGGTGACAGCAGAATGTCTAGAGAGAACCAAATGTTCAATGGTAATTAGAAAGAGTGCATCGCAAGTGCTTGCCGGATTGCTGGATTCTGTCTAAAATATGTTATTTAAAACACTGGGTATTTGCGTGGAAATCAGACTCGTCGCTTTAGCGTCTTCCCATTTTGGCAACGGCAACTGCTCCAAGGGTCCCCCACTCTGTCAGGGAGCCAGAGCACTTGTAAAGAGGAGGGTGTTGATGTGAGGAAGGCTGGAGAGAGCCTTCCGTCTTTCCAGAGGACCCGTGGAGGAACAGCATCTGTTATTTCTAGAAGGATGTTCTGCATTTCTGTCTTGCTGGGAGGCAGTGCGGGGTGACGATTGTGGACTCTACGGTCATCTGCCTGGGTCGGAATCCCAGCCCTGCCCCTTCCTAGTTCGGTGAACCCGGAAGTTCTGTTCGACCTCTCTGTGTCTTAGCTTACTTTGAGGTTGGTCTTCACAGTGGTGCCCACGTCCTAGTGTGTTTGAGAGGATTGAGCGATATTGTATACGGAGAACACTCGGGAAAGTGCCTGCTGCACGTGTGTGCTATTTAACTGCTTGCACTCTTTATAATAAATGCTCTGCCGCATTGCAAATGTTCCAAATCCTGCCATTTACAAGAAAAGGGAGTCCTTGTGGGATCAGAGCAGGTGGGTCCTAGGTGGAAATCATCATCATAATTGCGTCGTTCTGTGGCATTGAAAAAGCTTCAGGCTTTTAAAACATTCACTTTTCCACGTTTTCAAAAACCAAGAGATTAATAGTCATTCGTCTCACATTTTGATTTCTTGATGGTTATGGTTTCCATCATAAGCAGTGACTCTTTTTTTAATGTGTTCTTTTGCCAATTTTATTTGAAGGAGGGAATTTACTAGAGATTATTCAAGACTTGTGACCAACGGTGGTCATGTCTCCTGATACGTTTATTAACATTTAAGAATGTGAGGTTGCAGGTTATCTAAGGGATGAAAAATAAAACTTTAAGCCGTGTGTGTGTGTCCGTATGTATATATGTTCTATGTTGTTTGGTTCTTAAAGCTAACATTATTGTCAGGCCCAAGAATTATAATGTAAAATTCAAAATGAAAAGGCTTCAGCTATTTAAATGTTCTTCATTGAATTTGTCTGGCATTTTGTGGCTCTTTGAGATCTTTTGGTTAGTATCTAGTTCATACTTTCCCCAAAATAAGTGTGTGATAAATGTGCATTTAATTTCAGGGGTGCCTGGGTGACTCAGTCTGTTAAACGTCAAACTCTTGATTTTGGCTTAGGTCATGATCCCATGATTCGTGGGTTCGAGGCCCATATCTGGCTCGGTGCTGACAGCATGGAGCCTGCTTATGATTCTTTCTCTCCCTCTCTCTCTGTCCCTCTCCCACTCTGTCCCTCTCCCTCTCCCCCACTTGTTCTCTCTCTCTCTCTCTTTCTCAATAAATAAACTTTTTTAAAATGCACATTTAATTTTAAAAGCAAAGAAAGACATGGAAGTAATGGATGCTAAATCTGTATCTTGTTTTAATGTTTCTGTTTTGTAAAGAGCACATCAAGGATGAAAGTCAACATATTTCTCAAAATGTATTACCATTTTTAATAGGTAAGGCACAATTGCGCACCATTTCCCCCCTTCTTCGACTGTGAATATCTGGCCTCAAAAACGCATGCATCGTTATTTTTTTCATATGGGAGTTTTGAAACTCTCATAGACTAGGTTTTTTTAAAAAAATGCTGTCGCAAGCTCTATGCAGCAAAAAGTCGAATATTAGCAGAATAAAGATCTAAAGAGGGACTCTAACCAGAGCTATAGGCTTCGCTTTATATCTTGAGCTTCTCTGAACCACCACCAGCATGAATTCACATCAGGGATTTTATGCACCTTCAGTGTGGGCTGGGGTTGATACGCGGCTGGCTGGGGAGCACTTTCTAGAAAATGAATATGAGCCATTACTAGAGCAGGTGGAGCCAGAAGGCATTGGGATAAACACAATAAACTTAGTGCGGAATTTGCAGAGACTGTCTTGTGTGCATTCATGAGGTTGTCGTTTCATACACAGCTGGACGTGCAGATGATAAAAACGCTTTCCTAACAACAAATCCAGTATTGAAAAAACCATAAGTACAGTGAATAACAATTGAATGTATGTTAGGACACCTTAGTGAGCAAGCACAGAGAATATGTTCACGCGGATGTACAAGTTGCGTGGGCAGCTGTGTGCCAATCTGCATTCTTACTCACCGACTTTGTTCTTCTTTGCATATTTGGTTACATTATCCGGAAGGCATCTCCCAACTCGTTCTGTTTTCATTTCACCCAAAGAAGGAAAACTGTGTGTTGAAAAGCTCCTCTCTTCACATGTTTCTCTCTATTCAGTGATTTTCAGGGCACATTTATTGAATTTATAAAAGGCAGATGAGTCGACAGCATAAGAAAAACAGATTGCCTAATCCAGCCATATTTTTATAGCCTATACATTTTATCTAGAAAAGTGATGACAAAGAAATACCTCTCAAATTTAAAGTAAAAAGGTACAAGGAGGACTGGAACAAGTACTTTATCCAAGAGGACATGAGGGTGACATAAAAGCACAGGGAAGAACATCCAACATCATTAACCACTGGGCAGGGGATGCAATTGAAAACTGTAATGAGACACCATTCACACTCGCCAGAAGAATGACTAAAATTTAATAACAAATTTTTAAAGCTTTTTTTGGTACTGTTTATTTTGAGAGAAAGAGAGCATGAGCTTGGGAGGGGCAGAGAGGGAGTGAGAAAGAGAATCCCAGACAGGCTCTGTGCTGTCAGCTCAGAGCCTGATGCGGGCCTCAGTGTCAAGAACCATGAGATCATGACCTGAGTCGAAATCAAGAGTCAGACGCTTAACCGACTGAGCCACCCACGCGCCCCTAATAATGAATTTTCAAAACACCTGGCAATACTAGGTTCTGGAAAGAATACAGAAGATCCAGAACTCTTAGACACTGCAGAAGGGTATATAAAATGCTACAGACTCTGGAAAATGGTTTAGCAGTTTCTTATAAGGTTAAACATATTTTCCATATCATCCATTACCAAACTTCTGGGTGTTTACCCTAGAGAAATGAAAGTTTATGTTTATACCGGAACTGCGTATGAGTATGCATACTAACTTTATTTGTGAAACTCATGAGCTGGGAACAATCCAAATGCCTTTAAGCGGGTAAATACTTAAACTTCAACTGTGATACAGCCAAGCCACAGAATGCTCTTCAGCAGTAAAGAAAGAACTTCTTGATACATGGAGCAACTTCAATGAATCCAAAGACATTTGGTGAGTTAGAAAAGCCAGCTGGATGGGACACCTGTGTGGCTGAGTCGGCTAAGCGTCCGACTTCGGCTCAGGTCATGATCTTGCGGTGTGTGAGTTCGAGCCCCGCGTCGGGCTCTGTGCTGACAGCTCAGAGCCTGGAGCCTGCTTCCGATTCTGTGTCTCCCTCTCTCTCTGCCCTACCCCCACTCATGCTCCGCCTCTCTCAAAAATAAATAAGTATTAAGAAAAAAAAAACCAGAAAAACCAATTGGAAAAGTTTACAAATATATGACTATCTGCATGACACTCTCCAAAGACAAACTCATGAAGATGGAAAACAGATCAGTGATTACCAGGGGTTGTGGGTAAAGGGCAAGTGTGGCTAAAGAGATTTCATGAGGTAGTTTTTTACGATGATAGAACTGTTCTGTATCCTGATGAGACTATATATCTGTTCAAATTCACAAAACTATACAAGAAAAATATCCCAACTTTATTATATAGTAATTAAAAAAATTTTTTTTAAGTAAACTCTACCCCTAACATAGGGCTCAAACTCACAATCTGGAGATCAAAAGTCACATATTCTACTGACTGAGCCAGCCAGGTGTCCCTTTCTTTTTTCTTTTTTCTCTTTCTTTCTTTCTTTCTTTCTTTCTTTCTTTCTTTCTTTCTTTCTTTCTCTCTCTCTCTCTCTCTCTCTCTCTCTCTCTCTCTCTCTCTCTCTTTCTTTCTTTCTTTCTTTCTTTCTTTCTTTCTTTTAACTAAGCTCTATACCCAACTCAGGGCTTGAACTGATGACCCCGAGATCATGAGTCACATGCTCTAATGTCTGAGCCAGCCAGGCACACCCTTAAAGATAATTTTAAAAATCATGGCTATGTTTCCAATTCTGTGTCTCCCTCTCTCTCTGCCCTTCCCCCATTCATGCTCTGTCTCTCTCTGTCCCAAAAATAAATTAAAAAAAAAAAAAAAAAAAAACGTTAAAAATCATGGCTAGCATATTTCTCTCTAAGCCGCTTGAGAAGCTGAAGTCACATATGAAAAAGGTCAAATCAAGTACAGTTTCACAAACTTTAAAATATTTAGTGAATTTATATTTTTGGTTAATATCTGCATCTCACACAGTGCTCTCTAAGTGGCAGAGGTAAGGTGGTACCATATGGGATGGTTGCATGTGGCTCATGGTTGAGCACTTTTCATTTTAACAGTTATATATTTATTTCAATAGGTAAAGAGGTAAATAACATGTCAGATCCATAATTTCATGGGTAGTGTTGCTCAAGAGTGGCTGAATGTAAAAATGGTAAAATAACTTAAAAGCCACTCTGTGTGTATGTGTCTGCGCACACGCATGTATGTGTGTATTGAGAAATAGCCAAGAAAGTTGATTGAGATCTAAGAAATACTAAGCAAGTCATTTTTTTGAGATAGCTAGCTTTTTAGACCATATGTAGTAGGAAAGAAAAAGTTATAAGGAAATGACCATATAGTCAGATTTTAAAGACTTAAAGCAAAATCGTACTTTGTTTCTGAAAAAAGAAGAAAATGTTATACGGAGAATTTCCATTGTTTAAAAATAATCGCTTGTGTCTGTGTCTCCGTGTTATCAAGGCAAATGCTAAAGTGCCAAACAGGCAAGAGAAACCTACAGGTATATTTCACAAAATAAAAACTAATTGTACAGGTAAGGAGGAATTCAAATACATGTTTTGTCTCGGTTTATCTATTTGAAATTCTTCCTGACATAACCATTTATATCCTGTATTCCGTGTTCAGTCATGGATGTTCCAATGAAGAAAATAAACTCTTATTAACATACAAGTGAATAAAAACATTTAACCGGTTTCATATTTTCACTGAACCAAGAAAAGAATTAATTTTATGGAAACCTAAGTATAGACATGAAAATAATCGAGCAGTTTTACATATTATCCAGAGCTTCAGGTTATTAATATGTGTTTCAGCTTCTTCCAAATAACTTAGGAATATTATAAACTATATTTAGAATTACTAATAAGCAACACATAGGAAAAAATAGCTAACAACTAGTTGATTGTTTATATTCAATTTTAAATCATTTGGTACATAGCTTTGGTAAGATTTTCTCAGATTAGAGATGAAAACAGGGAGTTTCACAAGGCAGTCATACTAGGAGACCATTTAGGTTGTTACTGGGGAAGAACTGATGACGGTTGCTGATGATGGTTGTTGAATTGCTCTTTTCTCCACCATTCTCTCCTGTATCCCCTGCCCATCCTCCTCCTTCTTCCTCCTTGCTTCCTTTCCTCCTCATTTTCTCTCCCTTCCACCATCCTTCCTGCCTTCCTTTCTTTGTTTCCTATACAAGGAATTTCTGGGTCAGAAAATATATGTACTTTTTTTCTTCGCTGTTTATTGACATATTGATTTCCTGAAAGATTCTGCCAACTTAACCCAGTATTGTGTGAGACTGCCTGCCCTCCGCCAGGCAGGGGAATGCTGGATGGGATCAATCAAGGATACCTTGTTCTTATATAAACTTACCTTTCCCTGGTCGCTGCTGACACTGAGCATGTTTCCTTCCATCTGCAAGAGATTTCTAATTCTTTTTTTTTTTCTGCAGACTGTTCTAATTTAAAAAAAAAACAATTTTTTTACATTTATTTATTTTTGAGAGACACAGTGAGACAGAGCACAAGGGGGGAGGGACAGAAAGAGAAGGAGACACAGTATCTGGAGCAGGCTCCAGGCTCTGAGCTGTCAGCACAGAGCCCGATGCGGGGCTTGAACTCATGGACCGCGAGATCATGACCTGAGCCAGAGTCGGACGCTTAACCGACTGAGCCACCCAGGCGCCCGTCTAATTCTTCTTTAGTGAATTGCCTGCCTATGTGTTTTGACCCTCTTTCTACGCCCTTTATCTTTTGCTTCTTGCTTGGGCTTCTTTCTACACTATTTTTTATTAACAATGATATACTTTGCAAAACATTTTCATAGTCTTTTTGTATGTTCAATTGTTTATGGAATCATTGGACTTAACAAAATCATAATTTGACTTACTCTTAACTGGATTATAATCTTAATTTGATAGGAAAATAAAAATAACGGGCTCCTATTTCTTCAACTACTTTTGTACTTATTTATTTTCTTGTTTGGGGTTCTGTTTGTTTCAAATGTCAGCCTAGCTGGGATATATTTTCAATATCGTATGAGACAAGTTCAGCAAACTTGAATTCTTTCAGATTAATTTAGACTTGACTTTTCAAGTTAAGAAAGGATCTAAATAGGTTTTTAAGAAATTGCATTGAATATATATATTCTGGTAAGAAGTGGCATTTAAAAATATTATCTCTTGCCATATAGGAATATAATCTGTTTTCAAATTGCATGAAATGTTTCCGTTTTTGTTTTTTCTCCTTCTTTCAAATTTAAAAAAATTTTTTTTTACATTTATTTATTTTTAAGAGAAAGAGACGAGCATGAGCAGGGGAGGGGCAGAGAGAAAGAAGGAGACAGAATCTGAAGCAGGCTGCAGGCTCTGAGCAAGCTGTCAGAACAGAGCCTCATGTGGGGCTCGAACCCACAAAACTGTGAGATCATGTGATCTGTGAGCTGAAGTCAGATGCTCAACCAACTGAGCCACCCAGGCGCCCCAACCTTCTTTCAAATTTAAGAGTTAAACTATATATATTTTTTTCTTATACTTTTTCTGTTACATCTATTTCTAGACATTTTATAACTTGATATTATGGTAACCCCCCCCCCACACACACACCTAGTAATGTGCATTATGTTGTCTTTTCACCAACATACAGATAATGTATTGATTTTAGTATATGTCATATAACCTACTGTTAAACCGATTCTTTTTTTTTTGAGATAGTTATTAAAGTTTGTTTGTTATCACTTGATACTTTCATCTCTCCTAGGTAATCAACAATAGTGAGGGTTTTGTATTGTTTTTCTTTTTTTTTTTTTTTTTTTTTTTTAATTTTTTTTTTTTTCAACGTTTTTTATTTATTTTTGGGATAGAGAGAGACAGAGCATGAACGGGGGAGGGGCAGAGAGAGAGGGAGACACAGAATCGGAAACAGGCTCCAGGCTCCGAGCCATCAGCCCAGAGCCTGACGCGGGGCTCGAACTCACGGACCGCGAGATCGTGACCTGGCTGAAGTCGGACGCTTAACCGACTGCGCCACCCAGGCGCCCCTGTTTTTCTTTTTTAATTGGAATTCCAGTATAGTTAACATAGGGTGTTATAGTTGTATTTTTCATATAGCACCTCTTCTAGAAAGTATTGGTAGACCTTCTAGGAGAGAGTTAAATACCCCTGGTGAAGGTCAAGGTTGCTGACTTTATGTGCACACTTTTAGTTTATATTGTGCATTTCATTTCCTTCTTGTTTACTGTCATTTTAACTAGAATCTGCTCTTCATAAGTAATTTTTGGCTAGTTTTCAGGAGTTCACACTTACTCCATATAGTACTTAAGGATCCTCTCTGTCATTCTTTATGCTCTAGAATAGTTAAAACAACAGAATGTATTATGTAGAATTATTGTGGCTAAAAAGCACCTGGGATATGAAATTTCTCTGTAAACTGGAAGGTAATGGTTAGGAGCGAGTGCACAGTCTGGAGGAAAATCAGGGTTTAAATTTCTGGTCTGCCATTGACTCCATTTTGACTTTGTAGAGTTCACCTACTTACTCTCTGAGTGTAAGTCTCTGAAGTACAGATAACAATAATATATAATTTCTTGAACTGCTCTCATGTATCTCTTTGGTAACACATCCTCTAACACATGAATAGCCTGACCTGCTATTCCACATCCATCAATTTTAATGTTCTGAATTAGATTATAAGATCCTTGAGCATTCTATATTTATTTTGAATCCCCTGAAACTTGTAACCTACAGAGGAGGCAGGCAGTACATTGTCTGATTAATTGAATTTCAGAACTGTCTTACTCATTTTTTCCTCACATAGTTCTCAGGTTATGATTCTTAATTTTGCTGGTAGAGTACATTTTATTCATTTTCCAAACTTCAGTCGACTCTGGGGAACTCTACTTACTATAGTAACCAAAACTAGGAAGCTAATTTTTAAACCATAGTTAAAATGCCTTAAATGCCTTCTAGAAATGGTATATTTGTCACCAAATATTTATTCTCCATCAAAGGTGATCATTTTACAGTGTCATGTAAGAAAAATTAAATTAATAATCAAAAGATTGCTTTGTGAAGTTCAAAAACAAAGCCAAATCAAACATG
Organism: Panthera onca; assembly: GCF_046562875.1. Lineage (NCBI taxonomy): Eukaryota > Metazoa > Chordata > Mammalia > Carnivora > Felidae > Panthera > Panthera onca. Next base: position 9,125,662 of record NC_138339.1, on the reverse strand, counting down.
GAGACAGGAAATCGTTGGGCTCGGGTGACATATCATCTTGGCATGTTAGGGGTCCATGGGCTACTCTCCCCCAAGGAATAGATTCTGGCTTTCACAGTGAGTAAATGCGGGTTCCCTTAAGTTATAGCACATTCCCATGGGAGACTGACCCTTTCTTGTTTGCCAGCTCTCGGTTTTCTAGATTCTGTGCTACATTTTCTAGATTCTGTGCTACACATTTACTAGTTCCTCATAGGCCCTGTGCTCCCATCGCTCCAAACCGCCAATCCGGACCCAGTATCAACGCTGCACAACACCATATGACAGATTCTGTAGTTTGTCAGGAGTTGGGGGGATGGGGGAGATGTTGCCACAGAGACACAACTCTTGGTGGCAGCTTTGAATACTGAGTGAGAGTTCACAAGCTGAACAGTAGAGGAAGTGAAGGGCCAAGAGTACAGTCAAAGCCAAGGATGTGCAAAAGAACTTAGAGCACTTGGGAATATGGAGTGGGGCTCAGTTTGGCTACTAGAACATGGAGAATGTGGTTGAGATGCAACCAGAAGGAATGTCTAGGGAGAGCCAGTTGGTGATATCACCGTGTTGACCCAGACTGATTCTGATCTCTAGTTCTGTGCCTGTGTTTAACTACCATTCTCAGTTCCTCTGTGTTGAGTCGCTTGTATGAACAATCCAGTTTTCCTTCCCCTGGATCAGACTGGCAGTGAAAAGTCCATTCTGGGACATTGTTTTTCCTGAATCTGTTTCCTGCCTCTCTTTCTAATCTTCCAGTGTACTCCTAGGAGTTGACTTTCCTTTAACCTTTGTTGAACACTTTCCACTTTCTGTACGAGAAATCATTCATTTGCCAGGCTTTACTGAGAATTAATTCCATGCCAAGAACATGCATCCCTGAACCACAAAGAGCAAGGATCCCTACTCTTGGGGAGCTTATGGGGAACCACAGGCATGGTGCATGAGTGAAGTATGACAGGTTATAAAGCAAAAGCGTGATGTCGAACATGGTAAATCAAGAGTTACATGCTCCATCTAACGGCGAACAAATTCTCTTTTTAAAACACCAAACAGCACAATGAGTCACGTCTTCCAGTTGGGTCCACTCCAACTTTAAATGCCATCTGTTCTCTGCCAACTGCCAAATATCTATCTCCAGCTCCTTCTCTCCATTGAACTCCAGACAGCTCAGAGTTTCCTTTTGAATTCCTCATTCCCTAAACTCCAAGGTGCGAACTCTCATGGCCCCTTAGACGTCTCCTAGGCCCACACTCACCACACCCGGAAGTGACCTTTCCATCTCACCCAGCCCAAACCTGCACTTTCTGCACCTGCTTCTCCCAGCCAGAAAACAGAAATTCCGTTTCTCCAGCTGCTCAGATACAAAAACTCAGGTGTCATCTTTGACTCTCACTTTTTCTCACGTTAGGTATTTAACTTATTAGACCCATCAGCTCTAACTTCAAAAATTATCCAGAATTCACACCATTCTTTCTGCTTATCTTCTGCCACCTTTGTGACAGCACCACCGTCCTCCACCCGTTTTCATCTTTGTCCCCGAGCAAACTCATTTTCCTAACAGCCAGAGGAGCCTAGAAACAGGAGGCCAACTATTTCACTCCTCTGACCAACATCTCTCCACGGTTTCTCATCTCAGAGAAAAGTCCATGTCCTTACAATGGCCTAAAGGACCCTCATACACAATTCTGCTTCCCCCTCTGTCCATTCCCATCTTCTGACCTCCTTCTTCTCTCCTCCCTGACCCTACCTCCATCCCTCTTGCCCTCATCCACCCCATCTTATTTTGTTACAGCACCTGGCTCTCCTTCAGATGATCAGTCTTCCAGCCAGGTCCCAGCATCAGGACTTCGCGTTTGCTGGAGCTTTCTCCCCTACCCCTAGTCATCCACTTACTCTCTCACCTTCTTCAAGTCCTTGTTCAAATGTCACCTTCCCAGTGAGACTTTTTTTTTAATGACCTACCAACCTAAAATGACATTGGCCCACCCCAGGCCATGTCTGCCTCCTTGCCGTGCCTGTTTCATCTTCCTCTCTGGCCCTTCTCTGTCTGACTCACTTACGTGAGTCTGCTCTACTTACGTGCCTTTATTGTACAGCCTTTTCCCACTGCAGTGTTAACACCTTGAGGATAGGGGATTTTGATCCTTTTATTCATTGCTTCATTCCCAGGACCTAGATTTGTGTCTGACACATAAAAGGCACTCAGTTATTTTATGTTTAATGAATGAATAAATGAAGGCACATGGGAAAATTCCTCTTCATTGAATCTTAAACATTCCTTGTGTCAGTGCTCAGAATGCTTTATCATTCAAATATTGTGTGTAGGGGGGTTGCATTTCACCAGGGGGCCTTGCTTCCTATACTCCTATCCATAGAGATGTAATGTATTGGGGATAAAACCCTAGACCGAGAAGCTGTGGTGTGCAGACGAAGGGTGCTGGGAAACCACATCATGCTGATTCCTGCTGTATTGAGGACAGTGCCATAGAGGCCAGAACATAACGAAGTTCATGTAGAAGTCTGGGCTTCGGGCATGGGAGAGAGCTTGACTTTATAATACCTTTTGAGCTGGCACAAAGTCGTGTTCCTCAGACCCAGGGAACCGGTAGCAGGGATCAGGCACTTCCCCCACCCCTTGAGGCTGTGTGCTGTTCTTTACCCCTTCTTGTAGTCAAAAGACAATGCAAAGGAATTCACAAAGAAATGGCATAATTAAAATCTTTCCAAACAGTGCATTCTGAGGCTTGCACAGGCTGCTTTTTGTGTCGGTGATTCCAGTGTCTGATTTTGGTCTCCCTCAGCCAGTGACTTTGCAACTTGTCTATGACAGCAGAAAGTAATACATCTCATGACCCAATGTGTCCACACAAATGTGGCTGATAAACACAGAGAAGAGTTAGTCTTCTTAGGTTTGCAGCACCCAGATGATTTCTGTTTTGTTCTCTTCTATTTTATTATTACTATATTCTTAATTCTGACGGACAACCAGCATTAAGGTAAGGCAGGTGAGAAACTACCTAAAGGCATGATACTTAAGGGGTGCGGGGCAAAAATCACTATTAAGACAAATACTATTTTAAGGCAGTATTTCAAAAAAATCCAAATTAAGGCAAACTACCCACAATCAATGACTTGTGGAGATTTTAAATACAAAAAGGCAGTTGCATGTTTTACGACCCTAGTGTAGGGTGCACCTCTACGTTATTGTGCCCTTGACAGCCAGCCACGCGTGTCACCTCTGGTGGGTTTACAAAGGTTGACAACGGCATGCAAATTAGGCAGCATGGGGCTTTCTAGGCATGCTTTTTGATTGTAGAACTTTTATTAACTTTTGCCACCTGATTCAGAATATGAGAGTGTATCTCGATGAGTGGACACAGGGCGCATTTCTCCTTTTGCCTCAGACTCCAACATGACTCAGCCCAACACTGCCGGTTGACTTGTCTCTACCTCTATGTCTCATACTATTGGTTGGAAAGAAGACAGCCCTAGTCTGTCACCGACCTTCCTAGGATGCGTGGCTTGTGCCGGTGTGGGGAGTTCACCTGCCATCAACAGCTTCCCCTCCCACTGGTCTCCTAGACAGGCCATCCCGCACACCTGCACCGGGCTCTGTAATCCTTCTCTTCCAAGTTGTTTTTTTATATGATTTATCTATAATATATACTATTATGTCTTATGTATATAATATATATATATATATATATATATATATATATGTATATATGCACCTATAAACACATACACACACACACACCTATTTTGTAACTATATATACCTATAAACTATATATACTAACTATATACACCTATAAACACATGCACACATATACACCTACTTTTGACTCATAGAGAAGGCATGTTTTAGGTTAACAGAAACCTAAGTAGTTCCATCAGAATGAAGAGCTACCACTGAATCAGCATTAGACATAAGATACTAGGAGCCTAAAGGGAGCGATCTGAGCACCTGACTCACATCATGGGAGTAGCAGGTGGGAGAAGAAAGTTTAATAATCAGCCCCTTGAAATGATAGCACAGGAGACACAAACTTAATGTGGTCTTTACTTTGCCGGTGGAAATCTTAAACCGTGAGGAGTTGATTGCCCTGCCCAATTTTGCTCAGAGCTGCGTTGGTGAATTAAAATTCCAAGTTTGCTTCCTGTTCCGGTATTCAGTGTAAGAGAAGATCCTCCGGTGTTCTTTAAATGCCATCACTATTTAAGCTTGTGATGACAACGGTGAGATTCTAAGTGAGAGAGACATGCAGAATGGCGTTTCCATCCAGCGTCTCCTGGCCCTGGAATTCACCATGTATGCATTTCTTTATGTTCAGATTTCAGCTTAGCAGAAATCTAACACACACAGTGGTGTGTTAAACAGTTCCATGTTCAGAATTCATCTCAATGGTGATAAGTGCCAGAGCACTCGAAGCCCAGTGCTAAGTTCACAGGACCGTGGAACAAAATGCATAATTATCATAGGCCGATGGTAAGTTGAGCCTGTGAAGGGGAACACAGGCATAGACCTTTGGGAAGTAATCAAGCAGCAGCAATGTGCCTGATTTAAGAAGATCTTAAAAGAAAAGCTGTTTTCTCTGGTTCGAATAAAGGAACAGATGTGGCTGGTATGATGTGTTTTGACAAAGTGCTCCAAAGACACGGTGCTTAAAAGGCTGAAAAGCCACTGCTCCAGCAATTCCCATCTTCTAAGTGCCACACTGCTGGATTTCACAGCTCTTACACAGGGAGGGAACGCAGTTCACGAAAGTGCAGGGGGCATGAGCAAGTCCAGAGCCGTGGGTAAAATGCAAGATGTTACATTCAATCAGCTGTGTTCTGATAACCGCTTTTGGTAAAATAGAGATCAAATTCAGAGGTCCCCAAGCGCCGCAAAGGCAGAAGGACCCATGATAAAACGCATACAAATGGATAAAACAGGGTGGAAGAAATTTAAATGAAATCTCAGTCTACTATGAAGGAGAAGAAAATGAAATCATGCACATGCACATTTGTATATTCCTCCTTCCCCCCGTCCATAGGTGTGAGCGAGAGAGTCTAATGTGAGGGTCTAGGATGGGCAGGTAATGAAAAATAATTCTAGTAGACTTATTAATAACAAGTTAATTTCTACAAAAATCATATTTTTTTGTCAGGTGAGTTAATCTGAGTTAATTATGTCACCCCAAGCTGAATGATTGAAGATAATGTCTCACTACTTGACATCCGTCATATTTATTTGCTTGATTTAAATCCCTAAAAATCAAGACAGCCCAAGAGTACAAGTTAATTTGCCAGTGGTTCCTCATCTTACCAATGTTTTCTTTTTTTTCCCATCCACATGTTCTAAGGAAAAGTGAAAGTCATAACCTAACGAGAAGAAATTTCTCATACACCGTTGTAACCACAGTGGAAAGATAAACTTGGTATTAAGAGAGGTAATGTGTATTCAAACCATCATCACTTTCCCTTGGGTTGAGTCTACCCTCCAAATAGGTGTATGTCTACTCTAAGATTACCCTCTCATAATAGTCAAATTTTTACACAAACAACAATACTTGCCTTTCAGAGAAAACATCCTGCAGAATTGAGAGTGCACAATGGTCAATTATTGTGATAATTATGGTATAAATCATGACTGGCAAATAAAACAATGAAATATAAAAGATCTGCTTGTAAAGCCGTGAGAACAAATTCACACAAAAGTCATTCGGCACAGTCTCATTCTTCTTGCCTTTCAACTGACTCCAGTCAAGTCAGAAAAAAACATCACTGAAGGCCAATTATTTCCTTAGTCAGCTCTTCTTAAATGTGAATCTCCCAATGGTCTTTGTTAAACTACCCTTATACAAAAGGGGCAAGTTTCATTTCAGGCCAGGCAGAGTTAACTAAGACCCATTCCATTCCATTCCATCCCATTCCATTCCTGTGCAATGTTATAATTTAGCTGACAGGAAAAGGCAAACATAGAAATCACTGTAACAACACAACTATTACTTCGACAATACAGGTCTCTACTGTTTTTTTTTTATTATTTTTTATGTATTTTTTACTATAAAGAGTGTTAAAACCTTACATTTATATAGCATTTTCCATTTCTGAGGTAAATTGGGCAATACAGTAATTTAATTCTAACAGTGACCACCACGTGAGTTTAGTATATACCTCTTGTTCTACCCAGAAATAACACCCCCTGGGCATGTTCCCTATACTGTCTAGGAAACGGATTATTATTCACAGAGAAAGAAACTTGGGAGAAACCATGACTGGAAAGCTTGTTGGGTGTGTGGAAGAATGGGGTTTTGGATATGTGAAGGTGGTATGGAATCAGCCAGGTTTGTGTTTGTTTTTGCCTCCGTCTGGCAATGGGATCTCTCTAAACCTTCCTTACCCGTGTGGACCTTCTATGCCTCGCCTGAGAAACCTTGATACCTGCCTTGCATTATTATTGAAAAGTTTGCGTGCAGTCATGCTTGTCACTCACACGACATGTTGTCTGGCACCCAGTAAATTTTCCAAGTAATAGCTCTTAATGGCAATTATATCTGAGCATGGAATGGTCAAGTGGGAATTTAAAGATATCCTGGAACTCTGCAAAGTCATTAATAATGCAAGACTGTTGATAGAGTTACAAGTCCTTAAGTGAATTTTCCAAGTTAATTAGTTTCCTGAATCATCCGGTTTGAGTCCATCCAGGTTGAGCAACGTAAAGCCATCTATTTCTTTCCTTTATGTGAATATAGGGCATAAGGTGCTGAAAGCAATCCTGCATTTAAATATAGAAAGTGGAAGATGGTAAAGCCTCCACTTCCCATGCCAGCCTCTACTTCCTCATAGCAGTTGACTCGGTGTGCCATATTGCAAATTCCACTGCTCAGACTTCTGTGTCTCAGGCTCTCAGTTTGCCTTGCTGGCATTGGGAAATCATAGCACATCAAAGTTTGGATGTCCCTTCTGCCTTGATTGGAGTTCACTCTTTATACAAAGTGTGTTTCCCCTAAATTTCTGAAAGCAAGAGACTAACCAAGCATCCTCACACCCAAATGAGGCACATAAATACTATTGAACCCAAATTGGGCATTTTTATGACATTAATTGTTCACTTTTAGGTTCTAGAGTGGATAGAAGGCAGTAAGAATTAGGCATTCAGCTCCTTGAGTAAATTTAATTTCTGGCGATACAGTTTCTTGAGCAAGCTTTGATAGGTCGTTTCGCCCCTTGGTCTTATAGGACCAAAAAAAAAACAAAAACAAAAACAAAAAACAACTGTTGTGAATCCTAAGTTCTCACTTTCTGCCAGTATCCAGGCTACCGAAACCTCATGAGGTATATTGGCTTCTTTGCAGGGTGAAGCGAGAATGGTGGTAATACCTGAGACGTGTGTCATTTATAAACTCTACCTTAAAGACTTTCCATAGAAGTCTGCTTGGTGGTTCAGAAAATTCTCCCTGTGGAGGAAGCATAACTTTGTTAATCACAGCTCAGCTTTGCTGGGCAAATGCAAAAATGGGTGGCAGCAAGTTGGCACAGAAGTATACTTCTATATACTTCTATATACTTCTATATACTTCTATATACTATATGCTCTAGCATGCGGAGCTGGGGAGAGGCAGGTGTGCACATCCAGAAGTTGAGGACACTTCAAGGGCACCATGGAAGGTAATTTGTAATAATGAGAACAAGACCTGGGAAACAGCCATAGGCCACTTGTTGAACTAGCAGGACTCAATCTAAAGGGCTCAGTTTGAATACTTTAAGACCGAGAAATTGCAGTTATCATGGTCTTCAGAGATATTTCATAAGAAAAAAAAATATTTTTTCCATCCAATATTCATAGCGGTGCTTCAAGCCAACCATAACTTTTGAGCAGACATATGCCAGGGCACCTTCTATGTTGGTGCCCTCTCTCAGGTTCGCCCTCCAGGAAAAGCTCTAACCTGTCTTTTGAAAGCTATCCAGTGTCCAAGGCCAAGGTCAACTACTGCCTACTCCAAGGTGCTTTTTGGATTCTCACATCTCCACCAATTTCTGTCTTACTCTGTTTGGGTTGCAATAACGAAACATCATAGACTCGGTGTGGCTTATAAACAACAGAAATTTCTTTCCCACAGCTCTGGAGGCTCCAGGTCCAAGATCAGGTGTCAGGATGGTCGGATTCTGGTGAGAGCCCTCTTTGGGGTTGCAGGAAGGAGGTTCGATATGATTTGGGGGATGGACACAAGCATTCAGTGTGTAACATCCAAGCAGCTCTCTTCCTACTGGGCTCTCCTAGTATCATTTTTGAAACCTGATTCTCATCGTTATAAAATTTTTGAATTACAATATGTAAGTCCTTTTATGTTCTTCCTAATAGATTGGAACATCTTGATAAATCTAGCTCGTTTGGGGGAGTTGGGAGAGGAAGACCCAATACTTTGCCCAGTGCATGGAGTAGAAGCTAATAATTAATTGAATTATTAAATAAATAATAATTGTATAAACAACCCATTGAAATCTTAACCTTACAAACCATGCTGGATTGTTGTTGTTGTTGTTCTACTTCCACCTGGCCAGAAAGGTTACAAATGTTCAGAGTTTTTCTATAGACGAATCTCAGTGTAAACCGGATGGTCATGTATGCATACCTCATTTATGTTCCCTCTGTTCCAACCAGCATGGATGCTATTCTTAGCACTCCTATTTGCGGCTCACCAAGGAAGAAAGGGCTCTTTAGCTGCAGTCAGACTTGGTCACAGGTGCATGCAGGAGCTTAAAACTCTATGTGGGATCAGGGGTTTGTTCAAACTTGTCACTACGAGGACCAACACAACTACTTTGCACTGGCACAACTACTGGAATGCAGTAGGTCCCACAGAGACTCTTCTGAAATACTCTGGTCTCAGACCTTGTCCTTTTATTCACAATTGTCCCTGCAAACTTTGTCTTCAGTTCTTGATTCAGTCATGGGTCTTCTCACAGTATATGGACTGTGCAAATGCCTCCTGTGTCCTCTCCATTGTGTTCCAGGACAGGTTTTTTACTGTCCCTCAATATGAATGTCATCCCTGGGAGTGCTGATGAAGCCATCCGCAGCCCCTCCACCCCACATCCCCCTCCAATACCCCCACCACTTGTGGTTGAGGGTACCAGTGAATTCTTCTGAAGGCAGTGAGAGCAAACTTGCTTGGGCTCTCTCGTTTGCTCTGGAAGCCACAGGCACTGCACCCCATCCAGAACTCAGTATCCCCTTCCCCTTCTCGAATGATAGGATGCCCTTGGGATGCCAGGCGTTGCTTATATCTTTATTACTTGGTCTAGGGAAAGCTTATTACTTACAATAAACCATGTGGACATTCAATGCCAGAGTGAGCTAGAAAATGCTACAAGTCACATTTGCTTCTTATTGATTTTGCATTTGCTCTCCTCCCCACTTCCCCTGCCATTGGCTTGCTTCTGTTGAATGCCATAAAATCTTTGAGAATGCGGTTGTCTTCCCTTCTTCTTAAGCCCTATACTCCAAAGATCTGGCTATAAAGTGAATCTTTTTACTTTATTTCTTGAGTTCTGGCAATCCGTTTTGTATTTTCTGCTGAAGATTTTGACTTGCTACTAAATTTTGAGTATAGACAAAAGTACTAAAATTTAATCAGTAACGATCTCTTGTCTTCACGTCTTCACTGAGACTAGGAAACATTTGGTCTTATCCATTCCACTCTCTGTACTGAACTTGATGTCAGCATAATTGCTGGTCAGTCTAACATTTTCACACTGTACATGTTTCCAAATCAGAAAATAGACTATAATATAAAAATCAATAGCAGCCCTAACTATCTGTAAGAACCTGTTAGAAAATTTAACAGTATAAGATCTCAAATTCAATAGCTGCAAACCTGTAACATTCTTGGAAGTTACTTCAACCAAACATGCTTGGAATCTAAATGCAGAAATTTACAAAAGTAATATATACGAACACTGAAAAGACATAAGTTCTTCCAAAATATACTTAGAAAATAATATGATTCTCCCAGTTAAACAATTCATTAGGGATGAGTCAAGAAAATAGGAAAGGAAAATTAATCCAAGGTTTTTCTGGAAAAATGAATGCATGAGTAGCAAGTAGTTCTTGCTACTGCCAAGAACATTCCACAAAGCAATGGCAAAGCATGAGATAATTCTATTGAAAGATACTGCTTGACTATCCCATCTATTGTAAAGTAAGAATTAACATGTTAGTTAGTAAGGGTTCTGTTACGTTCAATGTTTTCCAACAATCATAAGGATTAAATGAGAATCTACCCTAAAAAACTGAGAATGAATAAGTACTTATGTAAAAGGAGAACCTCACACGGTGACACTTTTTGCTTCTTCTGCACTTAGTTTTAAAGGCAAGAAATTAAACAGATTTTAGGGATATCCTTTGGATATTATAATGTCTGCCTCTGAAAATAAATTGAAGGCTGAACTGTCCTACATATGCTGACAAGAATACAAGTGCCTTTGCCAGCCTGTATTATGGACAAAATGGAACCAGGCATATAGACTTACCTTAACAATTTTAATATTTAAATAGTACCAAATTCCAGTATCTTGTGGCTTTACTTTGGAACTAATTCTATATTAAACCTAATTCCTATTCTTCTTGACAGTGATATTTCTTATTTCTGGCATTGGTAACTCCTACTTGGAAATTAAGTCTTTACAATGAGAGGAAGTTCCCATATCAATTTTTCTCAGAATGATTTTGGCACGATATTTAATGGACCATTTTTTGGCCTTTATAGAATGAACTGTCTGAGCTTTTAAAAGTCACAGTCAATATGTGTCTGTCAGATAGAGAGGGACACGCTAATTAGTAGCACATGCTCTCAATTTGTTTAGCATTTACTGTCGGTAAATACCTTTATCAAAAGCAATATTCTCTTCCTGGAATGTGTTATTTACAGACGTTGATAACATCACTAAACATGTTTTAAAGACAGTGGGAACTGATGCAATCTGAGTATAATCAGTTTCTCCCTAAAGAAAAAAAATGAAAGAAACTTTTTAATGCAGAAAAACATTCTGATGTATTTAATTTCCTTTCTTAGACTAGAAAATATATAGTAAAATGTTATAAAAAAAGATAGAAAACTAAATTAAATGTTTAAAAAAATGCATTGAGATCATTAAAAAAAATATTGACCCAATTCTGGGTCGAAGCATGGTTCTGTCCTGCTAATTGAGCAATTGGGGGAATTTTTTTGACCCAATCTAATCTTAATTATTAGGAAAAATAAGTATCTGTCACATCTGAATGACATGAGCATTCAGTGAACTAAAGCAGCCAAGTGCTTAGGATAGGGCTTTGCAAAAAATTTCGACCCTCACTGCCAAGGAACTATTATTGTTTTTATGCTTTCTTTCAGATAAAGAGTGGATTTCTTATCCCCCCCCCCCCCCCCATGGAGTGTTCCATCTATGCTAACTGTCAAACAGCCACTAGGGCAAGCCGAGGCTGTGAGATACATTATTTTCTAGTCCATAGTTCAGGAGTTGGGCAAATAATAATTACTGATCATTGAAGTAGACACCTCATAGGCTTGCCTTCTTTCTCCCCATAGTCCTAACAAGAGAATATAGCATAATAGTAGGAGCATGGGTTTCATGGTTAGACACCCTGGGATCAAATTCCTACCCTCCCAACTTCTTAGCTATGCACATTTGGACAAGCTTCCAACTTGGTCTATAAAATGAAGATAATAATCTTGTCTACTTCCTAATGCTACATGGAAGGTAGCCATAAATATTAGGTAATTCTGTTGTTTTATTTTGCCCTACAAGCGAAGGAAACTGTAACTCTGATAGGTGATGTAACCTGCCGATAGTCATGCAGTGAGTCCCTGGTAAAGATCTAACTCAGATGTCTGAGGTCAGAATCCTTTCTTGCCTTTTCCTCTCTGCTCCTCAAGCTTTCCTGGGTTCGGTGTTGCTGGGGAGACAGGGTGCTTGAACTTGCAATGAATTCAACAATTAAATTAAAAGATTTAACTGGGAAGAATCCACAGAGAGGTTGATCTTGAGAGACCAGTGAAGTGTGGATATAGGGATAAGAGAAAAACATGAGCCCGTTTAGCTATAACTTAGATAATGATGTTTTTTTATTAGGACCTGCACTGACTATGATGAATATTCATGAGTGACGAGACAGATAATCCAACAAAGAAACTAGTATTTGATATCAGACCTGGATTCTTAAGGGAATTATGTGTTTGGTGATCTCAGCATTACAAGTCACAGGCTAGAAAGTAAGTAGTGCATCGTGTTGAAAATTGGCTCACTGCATGGAGAAAAATTAGTCATCTCAATATCAAATCCTATAATTTCATAATCTAGAATACTATGTTGGTGACCGTGAAGAAGATAAGTATTTCTTTAATGTTTATTTATTTATTTTTTTTGAGACAGAGAGAGAGAGAGAGAGAGAGAGAGAGAGAGAGCGCGCGCATGAGGGGGGGAGGGGCAGAGAGAGAGGGAGACACAGAATCTGAAGCAGGCTCCAGGCTCTGAGCTGTCAGCACAGAGCTCGACTCGGGGCTCAAACCCATGAACTATGAGATCATGACCTGAGCCGAAGTTGGACACTTACCAACGAAGCCACCCAGGTGCCCCAGAAGATAAGTATTTCTTAAACAAAATGCCCAAAGGCCAAAGGGTAAGTAGAGAATTTGATGTATTTGACTACATCAAAATAAAAGATTACTGGTTTAAGAAAGGACTTCATAAACAAAGGTGAAAGCTGGGATAAGGTAATGGCAACGTACAAAGCAGACAGGAAGACTCAAGTCCAGAGTACAGAAAGAAGTTTTGTACATCCACTAGAAGGGCAAAACACCTCCACACACACACAAAACAAAATAAATAAAAAAGGGCAAAGGATGTGATTAGACTGTTCACGGTAGGAGTAAAATATATGCTAAGACCTGTAAAATAAGTTAGATCCTACTAATTGTTGTGCTTGATTTTATGTGTCACCTTGACTGGCCATGGGGTAAGAGAACTCTAAGACACTGATAATCAAAAATGCAAAGTAAAGCAAGAAGGATATACCGCTTTATAACTATCAATCTGGGGATGATTCAAAAGTCAAATAATATTAAATATTAAATATTATATTTAATAATATTTAAATAAATAATATTTAAGTCAAATAATATTTAATATTAAATATTAAATATTAAAATAAAATTAAAGGATGTGGGCAAAGAGGTAGTCACAGCCCATGAAAACAGGGGCAGCCACTCTCAAAACATGATTTTTTTCTAAAAAAGCTTTTTTAAAGGGCATTATAGCATGCATGTGTTCTTAAAATTGTACATGCAAAAATACCACCTTTTATCTAATAAAAGAAGATGAATAGATGGTTACATGTTTAATGTATTAGAGAGTGTGTGTGGGGGGGGGGGGTTAGTTGTGGCAGGGATGTGTGTAGAAATAGAGGAGGAAGGAAAAAAGTAATAAAATAAGGGCCGCCTGGGTGGCGCAGTCGGTTAAGCGTCCGACTTCAGCCAGGTCACGATCTCGCGGTCCGTGAGTTCAAGCCCCGCGTCAGGCTCTGGGCTGATGGCTCGGAGCCTGGAGCCTGTTCCCGATTCTGTGTCTCCCTCTCTCTCTGCCCCTCCCCCGTTCATGCTCTGTCTCTCTCTGTCCCAAAAATAAATAAAAAACGTTGAAAAAAAAATTAAAAAAAAAAAAAGTAATAAAATAAAATTGAACAGAAGAGGTACCTTGCAGAAAGCCTTCTTAAGTGTGTGCTGGGAACCAACGTGTAGCTATATGTCAGTGCACCATGAGTCCTGAAAAGGAAAAAAAAGAAAAGAAAAAACAAAAACAAATAAACACTGCCTTGGCCAGGTTGTCAAGGTCTACGTCAACAGTGACAAGTCACATGGGCACCGTCTGATGTGATGAACTTGCCTCTTTATCTCTGTGGTCTTTCTCCCCAAACCCACCATCTCTGTCTTAGGATGAGAGAAAAGTGAGACAAATCCTAATAATGGGACATTCTATAAAATATCTGACTACCACTCATGAAAACTGTCAAGGTCATCAAAGACAAAAAAAAAAAAAGTCTGAGAAACTGTCATGTACCAATATTGGTTTAAGAATTGTAATAAATCTACCACACTACTATAAAATGTCTATAAAGCGGGGAAAACTCAACGTGGGGTATATGGGCATTCTCTGTACTGTTTTCCTAATTTTTTTCTGTAAAGCTAAAACCATTTTAAAATATGTAGTCTAATAAATTAGTGGGAGCAAGATTGGAGTGGGACATAGAATTATTACATGCTGGACTAAGCAAGTCAGAATATATTTTGATCTTGGAATGTATTTGAGTTGGGGGGCCTCTAAAGGATTGAGTCGTAAAATATGAGTTCTAGAAGGCCTCTGAAGGCTCACGTGCAGAAGGAGCAGTAGATCAGGGCGGTGACTTTAGAAAGCGAGTCGAGATAAGGCTGAGTCCCGAACCAGGCAACAGCACTGAGAATGAGTAGGAAGCAGAAGGTAAAACGATAAAGCATTGGAATTAAAGCAGTTAATCTCTGAGTAAATGGGGTGGATTGGAGGAAGGAGGGAAAAGTCTGTCCGCGGGGTTTTTAAGTTGAAAATGGAATGTTGCAAAAAGTTTACAAAAGGAAAGAAAATGGCCTAAGGAAGTGTTCACAATACCAAGAAACAATCTGGTGAGGAAGTCATGCCTGGAATTTTGTAACGTTAGAGAAAATTCCATGGAACTGGACTTCCCCGTGTGGCTGTGGGTTTTCTGGTCTCAACCAGACAATACTTGGAAGCTGACTTTTGTCAGCCTCTGTGATGTGATAATTTCTGTTTGTAACGAGCAGTGTCAGTTGATTGACTGACTTCTCTGAAAACGCATCCAGGTTTTCAGTCCCCTATTGCTTCAATAAATGCGGCGGCTTTACACATTTCTGTGCTGAAAGCGAATTAAGAGGGTCCTGGGTTTAGTGTGCTTGCTTCCATATCGATTTATCCAGCTCCCAACAACATGGCTGACTGAGCTGATGTCTACTGGCCTTCTTTCTGCATACTAGAAACTCTTAGAAATCATCAATAAAATATGACCAAAATATTTAATCCGTAGCTAATCTCCAAGGAAAGCAAGGGGTATCTCCAGGCACCAGAAATTGAGAAGTCAAAGCCAGTGGAACGTGAAAGCAAGGCTCTGAGTTTAAGATCCAGATATAAACTGAGAGGAAAGAGAACCAGATGCTAAAAGCCCGTTGCTCAAGGCTGAATGTGCGCCCCCCCCCCCCCCGCTCCAAATTCATATGTTGAAACCTAATCCCCAGTGTAATGGTATCTGGAGGTGGGGTCTCTGGGAGGTGACTAGGTCATGAGAGTGGGGCCTTATGAATGGGATCAGTGCCCCTATAAAAGAGACCCCACAGAGCTCCCTCATGCGGATACAATGAGCAGGTGGCAATCTGCAAGCCAAGAAGGGGGTTCTCACTAGAATCCAGCCATGCTGACATCCTTATCTCAGACTTCCCAGTGTCCAGAACTGTGAGAAATATTTTTTATAGGCCATCCAGTCTATAACACTTTGTTATAAAAGTCCGAACAGATGAAGATACCCACCCAGAGAGAAGGATGCAATTTTAGGCTGGATGAAGAGGGAGCTGAGCCATCTCTACACAATGCCTAGAGACTCAAAGTCCAGCCCCATCTGTGGAAAAAGCTAGAAACTCTCTGACCACTGGTTTGGGATCAACAGGGCAGCTGGTCCACTCAGGGCACTTGGGTGGGGAAAACCCTCTTCCTTGAGAAACCCAAATTCTAGACCCATTTGAAGGTAGCATCTAAATTTGCACCCCGCGTGCCGTGCAGAAACTCTAGCTCGAAAGGTTAAGCTGAAGAGATTGTCCAGAAGCCCTTCAGCGCCAGCATGGGCAAAGGTAACACTTCTCTGAAGGGCCCTTCCACAAAGCAGATCATGCAAAAATCCCACAGGAAAAAAAGAGAAAACGCTGCTGAACGTGAGCTCAGAGTTAAAAATGTCAAGTGACAAGACAAATGAGTCACCATGAAGGAGTCAAGGTTTTCAACAAACAGAATGATTAGCAATCCAGGGATTTGAGCAGAGCAAACTGAAAGAAACAAAAGAAGAAAGCATAAAAATTGAAAAAGGACGAAATAGAATTTCTAGAAATGAACTAGTATAGTCACTAAAATTAAAGCGTCGCGGGAATGTTTGAGTAACCCCAGTATTGACGATACGCTCATTAGGCATTTCAGAATAGTGGTCAAGGGCCTGATAAACACCTTGGAAACTGTCCACACACCTATCTGAAAGCTCGCTATTATTTTGGTGAGTCACTGCTTCCTGTGGTTTACGCCATGGAACTATTGAGATGGTTTCATTCTTTCCCCAGATTTTTATCCTGAGTTTTTTTGATTGATAAGTACCTCCTAATCCCCTTATTCATTTATTTTTTGTTGAATAAATTTGACATGTAACATTGTATAAGTTTAAAATGTACAGCCTGTTACTTTGGTACGTTGATATGTTGTAACATGATTGCCCGTGTAGGGATATTTGTCACATTATGCAATTATAGTGCAATATTATTGTCTATATTCACTATACAGTGCATTAGATCTCCATGGGTTATTTACTACTTGTTACAAGTTTGTACCCTTAAACACCATCACTCTTACCCCCTGCTTCCCATCCCCCGGTAAAATCACCATTTTACTCTCTGTTTTTTACAGGTTTGCCTTTTATAGATTCCGCATATTCTCTGCCCTACTTTTCTCACTTAGCACAGTGTGCTTAAGGTCCGTGCATGTTGTCCTGATTGGAAGGATATCCTCCTTTCTCATAACTGACTAATATTCCATTCTACATATGTACCACATCTTCTTTATCCATTCATCCATTGATGGGCATTTGGGCTGTTTCCATATCTTGGTTAATATGAAGTAATGTTATGGTAAACATAGGAAGGCAGAGATCTTGTCAGAATCCTGTTTTCATTTCTCTGGGTATTTACCCAGGAGTGGGATTGCTGGATCATATGGTAGTTCTGTTTTGAATTTTGTGAGAAACCTCCATACTGTTTTCCGTAGTGGTTGGACCAACTTACGTTCCCACCAACAATGTATAAGGGTTCCCTTTTCACCATCCCTTTTCATGCTTGCCAGCACCTGTGAAATCCCCCTTTATAGACCTGAAGTGTCGTAAGTGGACTGTTTGTTTTAATGAGTTTCCATGTTATGATCACACAGTGAAAAATCACTTTTCTTCTCTCACCTTTATCTCCATTGGCTGGCAGACCTGAGAGATACTTAGGGACTCTGATTCCAAAGGATCACGTAACCTCTCAGGTTGCCACGATTCCCTCTTTTGCGGGCTGGGGACCACTTTTATCCCAGGACACCTGGTACCCTGGAAATACCACAGGACTACAGTTTTCTTTTATTGTTAACTCTGCCACGAGTCTCACTCTCCCTGCTGACTTTGCCATTTCTTGGTGTTGATTAGAATGACGATTCCAGCTTCGCACTTTACATTAAGACATTTTTAACTCTCTAATTGGAATTAATAAAAGAAGAAGAAACTGACATATCTTAGTTAAAAGAGGAAGAATAGCACAGTATCACTAAAAGCAAACACGTGCTTTTTATCCTATTCTTTTTACAAACTAAATTTAAAGGCAGACAGTACTTCCTCACCTTTATGCCCCGTAAAAGTACTATGTATGTGTTAGATGTCTGTTTAAAGACACTTGCTAAAAGTTCTGAATACTTCCGAATGTCTAAAAAAAATGAAATGTTAGTTGCACCATAAAGCTGATTGGTCAGAATTCATTTTAGGGATTTCTGCCCTTACTGCTAAGATTAAATCCCCAATAATTACTGCTCAAATAATGTTAATAATTCTGTCAGTAAAAAGATATTACCCGGAGCCCAAACACATCTTTTTAAAAAAACAATCTAGTAAAAAGTGTTTGTTCATTTAGTCTACTTACTTATTTTAAATATGTGTATAACACAGAGAGAAAACAAATTAAATTTCAAAAGCCAGAACCTGTTAAGACATCTTTTTCCACGCATGAATATTCTGGGCAGGGCCAGGCCTGACAAAATCGCCAGGCTGACAGAATAGCTACTCACCCCAGAGACATCACAGATGTCAGGACCTTGGACATGTACTAAGACGAGCACAATGTGTAGGATGGAGAGAGGCATCTTGGGGCCAGCTCATTCCAAATAAAGCCAAGCCAGGCAGAAACCATCCAAAAAGAGGAAGGTGGGGGATGACGGGGTCACACGGTAGAGCAGGGGCAAGCCCGGGAGAACCTAAGCTCTCTTCACTCTCTTGATGGAGTTCACAGCCCGTGCTGGCCCCATGGACACTTCCTGCACATCTTGGACACATTGCGGCTCTCCTGCGGGCCATGTTGTGGACACCAGCCTCATGGATCAGCTTCCACCTGTGCTCCTTGCATGCGTCCATGAGTATCCTTGTGAGCAATACCCACTCTTCGGTCTGGGCAGCAGGACCCAGCCCTGGGTTCTGTACTTCTACTGTGTCCAGCTCCTGCTTCTAGACCACACTCAGGATACCCGGTTCCCTGGAAACATTGACATAGCACAGTTCTCCTTCCTTGTAAATTCTACCCGTATAACATTGCTGCTGCTGTACCTGCACGTGTGGAAACTTGAACCCGCAGAAGATCATTCGCCCCAGAATGAGCGTGTCACAAAGAATCGATTGGGTGGTATGAGAGAGGGCAAGTGGATAAGAAGGCATCGGTAACTTTCATGTAAGATGGTCTTACAGAACCACTGCTAACGGGGGCCTTGGAGATGCTGTCATCTCCTCAGTATCTCAGGAGTCTGCAGACAGTATGCTCATCAGCAAGTAATTTTTTATCGTCATTTTTAGAGGCGTGATTTTTTTTTGAAGTACTTCAAGTCAGAATGGAGGGGGGTAGCTCGCAATACTCAAAACTTTGGAAAAGGAAGAGAAAGAGGAGTAAATTTTTTATTGTCCTTAGTAAGTCTTTACACTCGACTCTGTAGACTTTCCTCTACATGTGATGTGTCATAACCTAGTGTTGATTTGAGCGTAGAATTTGGGAGA
This sequence comes from Panthera onca, assembly GCF_046562875.1. Taxonomy (NCBI): domain Eukaryota; kingdom Metazoa; phylum Chordata; class Mammalia; order Carnivora; family Felidae; genus Panthera; species Panthera onca. The sequence continues at coordinate 9,106,522 of NC_138339.1, read as the reverse complement.
CACCAGCTAGTATGTTTTGCCATATTTTCTTCAATTTTTTTCCCCTAAAGACAATAGATCTGGAGGAACTCGTTAATAAACTGGCAGATGAGTTTCAAGATCCTGATGAAAAGGTCCGGAACCCAGTGGTAATCGGTAACTCCTCTGAATGAACTACCTTCCAGATGAATGGCTATAGGAGAGAACAGTCTCCTTTTAAAAGTTCCGTAAAGTCCATTTTTAGTTGCACCCCTCATCTGTTTCCACAAAGGCTGCCATTTGAGAAGCTTTTCCAAAGATGGCCATCTGCACCTGCGGATTCAAGTGGAACACCGTGTTCAGCAGCACCCTGCACAGGTAGCCACCATGGACTGTAGCAGCACCCATAGTTCGATAATGAAATTCCAAGGAGTAATAAAAAAAAAAAAAAAAAAAAACCTCCAGATGGATGTGGTCATCTCCTTGCCAGTATTTTTGGAGAGGCTAAACTGGACCAGCCTGCTAAATTTACTTAATCACCTCAATTGGTTTTAATATTTTTAGGGCCTGGACCATTTTGGGAGGAGAAACAGATGTTGTATGGTAGCTGTGAGTTTTTCAGGACCTGCTGCTGAAATAATTACAGATCAGGAACCGCACAGTCAAAAGTGATCTTCATTCGAGTCAGTTTGGCAAAAATAAAGGTGACGGGAAGGCTGTCTCCCTTTTGTTTGTCCGCTTAGTCCTTCTGTTTCAAAATTGGGACACGGCTCTTCTGAGAATGCCCAGGTGCACAGCTGTTGCATTTATTATGTTTCCGAGTTTTACCATTTGCTAAAACATGCATATTCATCAACAGTAATTGAGAGCAACCCATTAACTGTGAAAGTAAGAGGATGTAAAAAAAAAAAAAAAAAAGAACAGTCTAGTTTCTAGTTTGGGATATTTTGTATTATTTCAAGAAAAACTCTGATTGAGTAGACATAGTGAAAGATGGAGGGTTTTTGGAAAATATTTTAATACACTTACTTGGAAAAGTTGTGCATATTAATAACAATGTGAACAGTAATTTTGTGAAAATATAAAATGTTTCCAGTCATTTTTACCAAAATTATTTAAGAAAAATGTATCTTCCAAAATACAAAAACAGTTACAATGATCATGAAGTCTAAAGAAAAAAGTGGGGTAGGGGAAGAAGAGAGAAATATCCTTTCCATTAGGAGAAACGAGGCACACGAGGAAAAATCATTTGGGGGTCTCTACCTGTACTCAAGGTAACTGACTAAACAAGGTGTTAACTCTTTCATGTTGTTAGGTATTTATAGTAAATATGGCCACAATGACTGAACACCTATATCAAAACCATGGCTGAATATTTGTAGAATTTTAGTTAACAAAGTATATGACTCAGTCTCGGCTCTTTTTATCTCTTAAACCCCATACCCCACCCAGCAATCAATCCTGTTACCTTACCTTCATAATCTAGCCAGGATCACTCACTCCTCATCACCTTCTTACCTAACGGGTCCTCTGCTCTATCACACCTGAAGAGTTGCCTTTGCCCCATGACTGGCCTCCCAGCTTCAGCTCCTCAAGAGTCTATTCTCAAGAGTCTGTTCTCAGCACAAGAGTCAGTGTCATCTTTAAAAGCTTATGTCAGTTATTTTCACTCTCTAGTTCAAGTACTTCCTGCCTCTCAGGATACTCAGATAAACGTCAAAGTGCCTATTACAACTGAGTTGATCTTCTGATGTTCACCGCTCCCTGGGCTGGTGACATACAGCCCTTCGGGTGCTGTGTTCCCTGGAGGACATTGAAAACGTTCTTTCCTCTGCCTGGGACTCTCCTCCCATACCTTATCACCTGCTCCCCCTTTTCACCAGCTTGGTGAAGACCTCCCAATACTTCATTTAGAACTTAACACTTCACCTTATGTATCCCTGTTTCCTTTTGTCACCTTCCAACATACTACACATTTATTTACTTACTAATCCCATCTAATATCTTCCTCTCTCAACAACAGAATTAAGAACATTTGTCTGTTTGGTTAACTACTGAATTTCCCTAAATGTACCCAGAGAGTCCTAGGCACTTGTAGAGAATCAATAAATATCTGGTGAATGAAATATCCAGTGTGTTTGCCGTATAGTTTTTTAATCATGTCATTTAGATATAATCTCCAAAGTGAATCTTAGGTCCTAGTCACCACTAGCTGACAAAAGTTAACTCAACATAACTAATTAAAACTGCTTCTAAGCGAACACATTTTTCCAGTCTCTATAGAGCCTGCCTCACTGATCAGTTGAGAATGGAACTCTGTCTCATTTATAAATAAAATTACTTTCCCAGCTGCCAGAGCTTAGCAGCCAAACCTCTAGTTCATAAACATCTTCCTCTTCTGCTTTCTAATTCATTAATAATAGTAATAATACAAGAAATTGAGTCAGGGTTTGCTTTTTACATGACAAAGAAAAAAAGGTATAGCTCTGTATAGATATAGATATATATCATTTTATATATATTTATACCTGGTGCAACTATGGCAAGGGGGTTGTACTCGAACTGAATTCTGGCAGAGTCAGTCAAAAGTTGAGAAAGTAGGAAATGATGCCAGGAAATGGTTTGTATCTCTCACCCTGCTAGGCTGGAGTCACCAGAAGTGATTCCTCAAAATACGTAACTGGGAACCACGTTTCCCTTATGCATAGGTTTATATGCCTGAGAACTCCGGCGTAAATTGTTTTTTTATCAAAAACACAAGTGAAAGATGGAAAAATGGTTTAACAAAAAGCCAAAACACCCAAAGAAAAAAGTAGTTAGTCCTCCTTATGGATGTATGGGTATTACTGCACAATTTAAGAGATGGATGGATGGATGGTTGGATGGATGGATGGATAGAGGGATAGACAGATAGATAGTAGACAAACAGAATGTCTTACTTCAGTAGACACTTATAAGTAGGTTTTCAAGTTTTGTGCATAATTGTCATGAGAAATAGCCTTAACAGTGTACCATATACCAAAAATAGGATTATTATTTGAATACACTTTCTAACTTGGCCAGAAGCGATACAATATAATTACAGTACACTTGAAATGAAACGTTGGAGCGGGAGCACTTAAATTGGAAAAGCTATTATGTTGGACTTGTGCGATTAATCTCTGAGAAGAATGGCAAACAGGTTTTTAATGAGTTTTAAATGTAGGACTAAGATTGATGGATCGTCCACACTGGGTACCAAGGCTGAGGAGTAAACCAATGCGGGGAAGGAGGGCATCCATGCAAAGTCCACATGGGACAGAGGCAGTTCTTGGTGTGAGTGTTGTTCTTTTGTTTGTTTCTTTACGCCATGGCCATTTCTTTGCTGTAGACCAGAGTGAAGAAACCTATAGACTGGAATTGTAGCAACTCATTTCTTTGTTGACATCTTTAATCATTTAAACAACACACCGTATAGCATAAAAGTCACTTACTTCCCAAGACCAGAAATAGAGTTTATTTCCCATTTATATTTGTAACTTCACTTTAAAAAAAATTCTGCTTCAGTTTTCGTGCTGAAATTTTTTCTCATTATAACCTATTTCAATCCAGCTTATTATTTTGAAGGGAAAAAAAAGTAAGTAGAATATTCCTTCCGTAAGTGCACCTAGAATATCCTAAGACTGAAGTCCGAGGTCACAAATGGTGAACAATCATCCACTGCCACATCAGGAAATGTGCAGTGAGGAACAGGTATGCCAGGAGAAACCAAGGCCAGGACTCAAGTTGAGAAACAATGTGTGGCAGATATCAGTGCTTTTCAGTAGATCAAGTCCAAAGTGAATGCCAAGGAGCCAAGCCTTGCCTGAAAGATCACCTGTGTCTTCTGCCTGTGAGGTCATTGAGAGTGAGGTATAAATAACCTTGACTTTAAAATTGCAAATGGGATCTCTCTCATCCTCAGCTCTTTGCTCTGGGCCAGGAATTATGCTCTCTAGTTTGAGTGGACACACACAACTTGCAGAAGTGAGTTTAGATATCCCTGGATTATAGTGAAAAAGAGAGGCATTTATTCGTCAGAAAGGCTAAATCTCAGTGATCCTCTGTAGAGGTTTTGAAATCCCGTGCTCTGATCTGAATGCTTGTGTCCCTCCTCCCCCAAATTCTTACGTTGAAATTTTAGCTCCCAATGTGATGGCATTTGGAGGTGAGACACTTGGAAAGGGATTATTTCAGGCAGGTGGAGCCTTCGTGGTGGCAATAGGGCTCTTACAAGAGACCCAGAGAGGTCCTTCACCCTCTCCACCAGGTGAGGACACAATGAGAAGTCTGTGACCTGGAAAAGATTCCCCACCCAACCGCGCAGGCACTGGGATCTCAGACGTCCAGCCTCCAGAACTGTGAGAAATAAGTCTGTTTTATCAGATGCCCAGTTCAATGCACTGTTGTTAGAGCAGCCCAGACAGACTGAGACACTACCAGGACCTGGGTGCCACCTGCAGTGTCTGTTACCTCCTACCCTTGTTTTCCTCTGTCACCTTCGGTTAGTTCAGTTCAGACCACAGGGTTCACTATAACCTGCATATCAAATAACAATGAAACAGTGATCCTAATATCACCTTTGAAAATTTTTTAATGTTTATTTATTCTTGAGCGAGAGAGACAGAGCATGAGTGAGGGAGGGGCAGAGAGAGAGAGGGAGACACAGAATCTGAAACAGGCTCCAGGCTCTGAATTGTCAGCACAGAGCCCAACGCGGGGCTGGAACTCACCAGCCATGAGATCATGACCTGAGCCGAAGTCGGATGCGTAACCGACTGAGCCACCCAGGCGCCCCACTAATATCACCTTCTAATGATAAAACATTTCATTGTTAAATTTTTAAACTTTACCCAGGATGTACATGGGTGCTACACAGTATCTTTTAGAAGCAATGTCTTGGTCCCTATTTCTTTCAAATCTAAAATTATTTCTTGAAGACTAATTTCCCCAATCCTTGAGTGCAAATAGTTGAATTTTTCAAAATGTCACTCTATTATTTCCTTGTTTATGAGGAGCGTTGTTGGCTCAGTGATCCATTCCAGCTTTGAAATTTAGTGATTTTATACTGCTTGTCCATCGAAGCTAGAACATGTTGCAAATGGTTTGTGTCAACCATCCTGAGGGTAACAGAGTCCCCAGTGACCTTGACCTGTTGTCTCTGGGCTTAGTCCACCCCAAAGTCAACCAGAGTTCTTGAAGCTAGACCAGCCAGAGCTACACCTGGTTCTTAGAGCTGAGAGGTTCATAAGCAATCTCTTACTCTGGGTCGTATTGGATCTCCTCCCTACCTGGCCTGTTTCTCATTCCTTGGGCTTATTTTTACATTTAGTCTCAGGTTCTTGCAAAATGGTGGGGTTTTGGGCTGAGGTTGGGATTTTTGTACCTTCTGCCCTGTCTGTACATAATCCAAGTACATGTGCAGATGAGACCTGAAAATGCTTCACTTATTTATTCATGTTTATCCCCTCAACAGATACTTATTTGGTGACACTTTTGTTCCACACACTTCTAGAGGCATGAGATTCAACAGTAAACAAGACAAGCAAAGGGAACCATAAAGAATAATAAAGCAGAACAAGGGTGAAAAGAGTAAAGGGATAGATGGTATTTTATATATAAAATAGCCAGTTAAGGTAAAATGATATTTGAACAGAGCTCTCAGGACGAAGAGAGGGAATAAGCTGTGTCTGAGGGAAAAGTAGTAGCAAGTGCAAAGGTCCTGAGGCACTTGAAGGAGAGCACCTGCTGGGATGGCCTGAAGGAGGGGGCAGGTCCAGGAGTAGGTGGAAAAATGCAGAGGGGCCACCTTTAGGGGTAACACCGTAATCAACTAATGGGGAAAAAAAGCAAGTGGGAAGCAAGTGGGGGGAAAAAAAGAAAGTGTATGTTTGGGATTATTATACACAAACACGCTTCTCAGTACTAAAATATGAGTGAAATCTCATGTGTCAACATTTAGGTTTTCCAATGTATATCAAAATCAGAAACGGGTTGGACAGTTATTAAAGAAACAGATGATAAGTATTAGCCATAATTCAAAGCTTTATTCTCTGCATATTTTCCACTGAATTTCTTCATTAGGTAGTCTATTTGTGGGTTATTGTTTCCTGGGGTCGCCCTGTGCTGTGAGGTGGGAAAACTTTAGCACACGGTGTGTGAGGAATGCCATGGTCCCACCTATGTTGGAGGCTTCCTCTGACTGCATTTATATAATGGACTGTTGGAGGCAGAATGTACCAGGAGCGAGATCATTAAATCTGTTGTCAAGGGGGCCCAAGAGCTCTGTCCATTCCAGTTGGGTGATCTTGTCAGAATGATGGGTAAACATTGTTTGAGAACAGGTCTGCTTCATCAGAATTCTAAGCATGAATTCTGCAGTGTGAGAATAGCCACCTTGTCAGATTGCTTGGGGTGTAGACCACTGGACCTTTTATCAGTACACAGACCACAAGGTCTGTGCGAGGCAAGGAAAGAATGCAGGTTCTGAATTCGTTTGCAGGTACTGGCAACATGATACTGGCCTGAATGTAGATGTAAAATCATAAAACATTGAACAGAGGCTGCAGCATTGGCTAAATGCACTCTGGCAAATGTACACATAATGTCCTCCAGGTAAGTTAGAAATTATGGTCGCAAGGTTTTATTCGCATTCGTTTTGAAGTTTTAAATGAGCTCTCTTTTAACATCTTCCTGCAAATTTGGGGATTTGTGATATGTAGAGAAGAGGCGCTTTTTGTGGAGGAATAAAAGAACTATGTGGAAACATTTTCCTTTCCGAGAGCAAAGGCAGTTAGCTGTATATGCTGACAAAGCACATGAAAGGTGGGCAGTATTAAATCTATCACCTTATTCGTTGTTGCTCTTTTAAGAAGTGCAAAAAGGAAGAGTATCTTTATCTTTAATATATTGTGGTGGGTAAGAGGAACCCCTGCTGTTCCACTGACTGCTGCCAAGTGGAACTTTCCATGGTGCGGTTTCAGTGCTTAAGGCGCTGTTTATCTTTCTACATGAAGTGGAAAACGTAAGACTGACACACTGTTGATGGCGATAAGATGCAAATGACAATCTAGGACTCTGCTTGAGACAGAATTCTTTGTCTCGCCAGCAGCACTGTTTCACTAAATATTAGTTTAAACTTGGTAACTCCTGGGCGCCTGGGTGGCTCGGTCGGTTGAGCGGCCGACTTCAGCCCAGGTCATGATCTCGCGGTCCCTGAGTTCGAGCCCCGCGTTGGGCTCTGTGCTGACAGCTCAGAGCCTGGAGCCTGTTTCGGGTTCTGTGTCTCCCTCTCTCTCTGACCCTCCCCTGTTCATGCTCTGTCTCTCTCTGTCTCAAAAATAAATAAACATGAAATTTAAAAAAAAAATAAAAAAATAAACTCGGTAACTCCGTCAGCTGTGTGGTAAAACAGAAATAATGGAAACGGAACTTGTAATAGCCACGTGGTCTGTGCCAAGCCCTCTGCTGAGCACGTTCTATGTACTTTCATTGACTGTTCCCCTTGTTTGCTTCCTCCTTATAACACACCTTTGAGCCAGACTAGCGCCATAATCTGTACATTATAGAGGAATACAGTGAGGTGGGGCAGTTAGGGGGCTTCATCGGCTGGCCATTCGGGTGAAGAGCTGGTGTTAGGGATCAGGACACCCAGAGTTTTTCCATTACACACGTGAATCACTCGATCCAAATGATCTCTCTGAAGATCTGAAGTGTCTAGAATTGTGCACTCTGGTAAATGTTTTTACATGGTCTTATATCTCACCCTTTACTTTATCTTGTCCATGGTCAAGATCTCAAGTCTGATCGCAGAGATTTGGGCGAAGATAAGACAAAACTAAGATCAGTAAAAGTTAGGAAGAGGAGAATCAGCGGGAAACAGTTGAACCCACTGCTTTACAGCAGGACTTCTAAGAAATTTCCATATGTTAATGTGCTTTATGGATCTGCAAGAGGAAAGTAGAAACTATGGTGTTTTCCAAACGCACATGGCCACGTCAGGGAGCACACATTGCTGTCCTGTGGTGCACTGTTTTTCTCCTGGTCCCTGTCAGAGAACTAATGAACTAGAGAGGAAGGATGTGCTCTCTCTCTGGTTCCCCTCCCCAGTCTGTTCACCTGTTTCTGCTTAGAGACTGAAGTTTTCACTTAGGGGATTTCACATTCACAGATCTGCCTGGGAATCCCATAGCCAGGATGCTCGTGTGGAAACGCACTTTAGGACAACTCCTCCTTGCTAATATTTTCTGGGATCACAGTGTTCCCAGTTTTCCTATAGAAGTCAGAGTCCAACAGCTGTTTGGGACTTTGCTCCCATCCTCGTGTGTGAAAACTCCATCTACACTTCTCTCCACGCATCCACGTTGGATTATGGACCAGCTTGCACAGGAGCTACCGGAAAGGTCTCCACAGAGATGCCCTACCATTCTCTCAGAAGTCCACAGTCACATTCTTGAGCTTGGAAGTAAGCAATTCTCAGGGATGTCCTCGAGTTATTCACATCAGTGAAGCCTGGAGAGAATAAAGGTCAAAACTGGAAGGACTTAATAAGATGCTCTTTATTAAGCCCTAAGTGAATGTCAGACTGTTTGGCTTTTTACATGCATTAACTCATTTAATCTGAATAGCTCTTTTAGGACCATACTCTTCCTATGATATGAAAATTTGCCCCGCTAGTAGATTACAGGACTGGAACTGGGCTGTAGTCCAGGGTCCAGATTCTAGAGCCCATGCAAGTAACACTGTAATGTTTTGTCTCTCGTCAGTTAATATGATGGTTAAGTTTCTAAGGGAGTTGGGAACCTAAAGGGTCACAATCAGAGAGATAACAGTGGACTCCAGGAGGCAGCCAAAAAGGAATGGAAGCAGACGTCCCAGCGGTGAAGACAGGCAAGGAGCCATATTTTTGGGTCTTGGAATCATTCAGTGTGATGACAAGAATCTGGTAAATGACAGCATCTTTATAGATGTGCCCTATAGATGTGCCCTAATAGAAAGGCAGTCAAAACTGCCTGCAGTTTGGGAACGATCAATCATCACCCTTGGGAGGTGCACATACCTGACTTCTTCTTCATCAATGAGGAGTCAATGAGCATTCCATTCCTTAAGAAGACAACGAGGGAATAATGCCAACTTGTGGAGTCAACAGTCCTGGCACCACCACTATCTCTGTGACCTTTAACAAATGCTGTCACCTCTTTCGATCTTAAAAACGTGGATTATCCTACAGAGGGTGTCATATGAATTAATGCGGTGACATGTCAATTGTCATGCAAATATAATGTGGTGAATTAATATTGTTTCTCCATTGTGCAGCTGATCTATATAGCCATTCTGCTTCTAGAAAATTTTAAGTTTTGAGATCATCTGTACAAAATTGTTCCTAGACCTTGAACTCTGGATAATATTTTTGGAAAAGATAAATTGCAATAACATTTTTAAATAACAGAACGTATTTGGGGCCGCCTTCCCAGGTCTTGGGGCTGAAACGCAGAAGCGTGTACAGCTAAGTGCGTGAGAAGCATTTCTCAGGGCCCACATGTGATACAGCTCTCTGCTGTGTCACAGCACCTGTGTCTAGCCGCTGATGTGAGACTATCATCAGTGCAGAGCTTCCTGTTGCTATGAATAGAATACTCATAACAGCTGGAGGGGTTCGCTAAAAGGAGTCTCTGTTATCCCCTCACCACACCCCATTTTGCACAGCAAGCATACTGGGCAAGCATACTTTTACATATGGGTAAAACCAGCGCTGTCTCCTTGATGCAGAAAGGAAAAAACCAAATACAATCCTTCCCTTGGGGCACATCAAGAAGTTTCAGAACCCATTAAAATCTATTGCCCAGATGATTGAATTAGATTCTAGATGAGTGATGGTAATAAGTGTGCATTTGCCCAAGTGGGTAAAGACTGAAATGTGATTTGCAATCTTGTAGATGCTGTGCTGGGCAAAGACGAATTCGTAAGAGTAGCTTAAAAGTTCCATTGTCTTTAATTGTATTAATTAAAGTATTATTCATTCTCTTGGAATATGAAAGATTCCATAATAATAAATAAATAAATAAATAAATAAATAAATAAATAAATAAATAGATAATCTTCTCATTGCCAGTGGGGAAGATTTATGCAGAGATAGAGTGTAAGTAATCTTGTATTGTTTCTCAGAGGTGCCTGAAGGAGCAGTGTTGGGTTACAGGAAAAGCAAAATCTTAGCTTCCTATTATATGTGATCACTTTAATTCTGAGCAGAACAAACCTTCCTTGATAAGCATTAGTTGCCATTAGTTCAAGTAAAAAAAGTCATCCTTTTTCATGCCCTTATTTTCTCTCCTGCTAGAAATGTGTGATCCCTTTTTGAATGACAAAATGATTGATTTTAAACCAACACATCAAAAACTGAAAGGCAAAAGGGAGGAAGGGGGAGGGAACTAGTCCCACAGAACTTTCTAAGCTGCCTCAGAAAAGAGACTTTAAAGGTCACCTCCTGCCATTTAATTTGAAATTCCCAGCCAATGCTTGGAAATCTAAATCAAGATCAAGCTCATCGTGAGAGGTAGCGGTGTGCCGGCTCTGGGTGAGGCATTGCACTGGGCTTCACACAAATATACGGGGTTCAGGTAAACTGTTTCCACTAACAACGGGAGGACCGTGATTATGACGTGTGTACCCTGCGATAAGGTGAACTAGAAAAAACTAGAACGGGGTCCAAAAAACTGTTATTATCACTCTATCTGGCAAAACAAATAAGGTTCTTTGCATGATTCTTCTCCCTGGAAGCAAACAGAAAATAATACTGATTTTATCTTCCTTCTCTTCTTCCTCTCAGTAGCAGCATTTAAAATCCACTTCAATTCCATATTTTAGTCCCATACTTGGCCCTTTTTGCTACCAGTGTTTGAGTAGTTCCTATCCACCCCGTTTAGCTTAGACCCAGAACAAGTTCAGTAGTTCCGACTTTGGTGCCGTGATGCAAAATGGGAGGTAAATGATGTGCCAGCATTCAGTTTCCTAATGCAGCTGGTGCCCAACTTACGATGGTTCAACTTAGAATTTTTTGACAAAGCAATGCACATTCAAATTTTTATTTTGGATCTTTCCTTGGGTCCATGCTCTGTGGTCTGGTCCTCTCTCTGGCTGCTGGGTAGCAACAGCCCCCAGTCAGCCCCGTGATCACAGGATCCACAACCCAGACACTGACCACCTTCTGTCTCCACACAACCGTCCTGGTTTTTCACTTTCAATAGTTGACATGAAAGAGTCAACACTTCATTATAAAACGGGCTTCCGGTTCGATGATTTGGCCCACCTGTAGACTACTGTAAGTGTTCTGAGGACGCTTGAGGTGGGACAGGCTAAGCTATGGTGTGCAGTAGGTTAAGTGTATTAAAATGCATTTTCCACTTCTATTTTCAACTTATGATGGGTTTATCAGGATGTAACCCCGTTGCAAATTGAGTTAGATCTGTATTCAGAAAATTTCCATTTGTAAGAAAGAATTCGAAAGAGTACCCCTCCCCAAAAAAATAAATAAATAAACTTTCTGTTCTAAATATTCTGTTAACTTGTGTCTTAAGAATGCATAACATGGAGAAATCAGAAGATTTTTGTAAACCAAGATTACCTCTGATTTGAACATAGAGAAAATTAACTTAGGGCATCTGAAAGCAAAACAAATATTATGCTAATCATATTTTATAAGTAAAACCCTAAGGTCATCTAAAAAGTGTTACAGAGAATATGGGACAACCTATATGGAGAAGAACCAAGTAAATAATTTGCTACTAAATAGTTACTTCGGCCTGTGGCTCCTTTTCTGCGTGTTAAAGCCTATAAAGTGTTCATGTCGGTAAGGTAAATTTTTGTTTATAGCAGTGCTCCAGAAGCGAATGAGCCTTGATTCTCCATAAAACAATCTTTTTCTGTTTCTTAAAGGAAGTTATGTGTCATCCTATAGAAAATGATTTTCAAGCAGAGTAACATAAATCTAACAGAAACCAATACAGTGGTCTTCAAAAGGAAGAGTATAAATATGCACGGAAGAATATAAAAGAGAATCGTGTTATATCTTTACCTAATGAAAAGCAGAAGTCTTAACTTACATCAGTGTAATTTTGTTTTTTTTTTTTTTTTTTTTTTTTTAATTTTATTTTTTAATATATGAAATTTACTGTCAAATTGGTTTCCATACAACACCCAGTGCTCATCCCAAAAGGTGCCCTCCTCAATACCCATCACCCACCCTGCCCTCCCTCCCACCCCCCATCAACCCTCAGTTTGTTCTCAGTTTTTAACAGTCTCTTATGCTTTGGCTCTCTCCCACTCTAACCTCTTTTTTTTTTTTTTTTTTCCTTCCCCTCCACCATGGGTTTCTGTTATGTTTCTCAGGATCCACATAAGAGTGAAACCATATGGTATCTGTCTTTCTCTGTATGGCTTATTTCACTTAGCATCACACTCTCCAGTTCCATCCATGTTGCTACAAAAGGCCATATTTCATTTTTTCTCATTGCCACGTAGTATTCCATTGTGTATATAAACCACAATTTCTTTATCCATTCATCAGTTGATGGACATTTAGGCTCTTTCCATAATTTGGCTATTGTTGAGAGTGCCGCTATAAACATTGGGGTACAGGTGCCCCTATGCATCAGTACTCCTGTATCCCTTGGATAAATTCCTAGCAGTGCTATTGCTGGGTCATAGGGTAGGTCTATTTTTAACTTTCTGAGGAACCTCCACACTGCTTTCCAGAGCGGCTGCACCAATTTGCATTCCCACCAACAGTGCAAGAGGGTTCCTGTTTCTCCACATCCTCTCCAGCATCTATAGTCTCCTGATTTCTTCATTTTGGCCACTCTGACTGGCGTGAGGTGGTATCTGAGTGTGGTTTTGATTTGTATTTCCCTGATAAGGAGCGACGTTGAACATCTTTTCATGTGCCTGTTGGCCATCCGGATGTCTTCTTTAGAGAAGTGTCTATTCATGTTTTCTGCCCATTTCTTCACTGGGTTATTTGTTTTTCGGGTGTGGAGTTTGATGAGCTCTTTATAGATTTTGGATACTAGCCCTTTGTCCGATGTGTCATTTGCAAATATCTTTTCCCATTCCGTTGGTTGCCTTTTAGTTTTGTTGGTTGTTTCCTTTGCTGTGCAGAAGCTTTTTATCTTCATAAGGTCCCAGTAATTCACTTTTGCTTTTAATTCCCTTGCCTTTGGGGATGTGCCGAGTAAGAGATTGCTACGGCTGAGGTCAGAGAGGTCTTTTCCTGCTTTCTCCTCTAAGGTTTTGATGGTTTCCTGTCTCACATTCAGGTCCTTTATCCATTTTGAGTTTATTTTTGTGAATGGTGTGAGAGAGTGGTCTAGTTTCAACCTTCTGCATGTTGCTGTCCAGTTCTCCCAGCACCATTTGTTAAAGAGACTGTCTTTTTTCCATTGGGTGTTCTTTCCTGCTTTGTCAAAGATGAGTTGGCCATACGTTTGTGGGTCTAGTTCTGGGGTTTCTATTCTATTCCATTGGTCTATGTGTCTGTTTTTATGCCAATACCATGCTGTCTTGATGATGACAGCTCTGTAGTAGAGGCTAAAGTCTGGGATTGTGATGCCTCCTGCTTTGGTCTTCTTCTTCAAAATTACTTTGGCTATTCGGGGCCTTTTGTGGTTCCATATGAATTTTAGGATTGCTTGTTCTAGTTTCGAGAAGAATGCTGGTGCAATTTTGATTGGGATTGCATTGAATGTGTAGATAGCTTTGGGTAGTATTGACATTTTGACAATATTTATTCTTCCAATCCATGAGCAGGGAATGTCTTTCCATTTCTTTATATCTTCTTCAATTACCTGCATAAGCTTTCTATAGTTTTCAGCATACAGATCTTTTACATCTTTGGTTAGATTTATTCCTAGGTATTTTATGCTTCTTGGTGCAATTGTGAATGGGATCAGTTTCTTCATTTGTCTTTCTGTTGCTTCATTGTTAGTGTATAAGAATGCAACTGATTTCTGCACATTGATTTTGTATCCTGCAACTTTGCTGAATTCATGTATCAGTTCTAGCAGACTTTTGGTGGAGTCTATCGGATTTTCCACGTATAATATCATGTCATCTGCAAAAAGCGAAAGCTTGACTTCATCTTTGCCAATTTTGATGCCTTTGATTTCCTTTTGTTGTCTGATTGCTGATGCTAGAACTTCCAGCACTATGTTAAACAACAGCGGTGACAGTGGGCATCCCTGTCGTGTTCCTGATCTCAGGGAAAAAGCTCTCAGTTTTTCCCCGTTGAGGATGATGTTAGCTGTGGGCTTTTCATAAATGGCCTTTATGATCTTTAAGTATGTTCCTTCTATCCCGACTTTCTCAAGGGTTTTTATTAAGAAAGGGTGCTGGATTTTGTCAAAGGCCTTTTCTGCATCGATTGACAGGATCATATGGTTCTTCTCTTTTTTTTTGTTAATGTGATGTATCACGTTGATCGATTTGCGAATGTTGAACCAGCCCTGCATCCCAGGAATGAATCCCACTTGATCATGGTGAATAATTCTTTTTATATGCTGTTGAATTCGATTTGCTAGTATCTTATTAAGAATTTTTGCATCCATATTCATCAGGGATATTGGCCTGTAGTTCTCTTTTTTTACTGGGTCTCTGTCTGGTTTAGGAATCAAAGTAATACTGGCTTCATAGAATGAGTCTGGAAGTTTTCCTTCCCTTTCTATTTCTTGGAATAGCTTGAGAAGGCTAGGTATTATCTCTGCTTTAAATGTCTGGTAGAACTCCCCTGGGAAGCCATCTGGTCCTGGACTCTTATTTGTTGGGAGATTTTTGATAACCGATTCAATTTCTTCGCTGGTTATGGGTCTGTTCAAGCTTTCTATTTCCTCCTGATTGAGTTTTGGAAGAGTGTGGGTGTTTAGAAATTTGTCCATTTCTTCCAGGTTGTCCAATTTGCTGGCATATAATTTTTCATAGTATTCCCTGATAATTGTTTGTATCTCTGAGGGATTGGTTGTAATCATTCCATTTTCATTCATGATTTTATCTATTTGGGTCATCTCCCTTTTCTTTTTGAGAAGCCTGGCTAGAGGTTTGTCAATTTTGTTTATTTTTTCAAAAAACCAACTCTTGGTTTCGTTGATCTGCTCTACAGTTTTTTTAGATTCTATATTGTTTATTTCTGCTCTGATCTTTATTATTTCTCTTCTTCTGCTGGGTTTAGGCTGCCTTTGCTGTTCTGCTTCTATTTCCTTTAGGTGTGCTGTTAGATTTTGTATTTGGGATTTTTCTTGTTTCTTGAGATAGGCCTGGATTGCAATGTATTTTCCTCTCAGGACTGCCTTCGCTGCGTCCCAAAGCGTTTGGATTGTTGTATTTTCATTTTCGTTTGTTTCCATGTGTATTTTAATTTCTTCTCTAATTGCCTGGTTGACCCACTCATTCGTTAGTAGGGTGTTCTTTAACCTCCATGCTTTTGGAGGTTTTCCAGACTTTTTCCTGTGGTTGATTTCAAGCTTCATAGCATTGTGGTCTGAAAGTATGCATGGTATAATTTCAATTCTTGTAAACTTATGAAGGGCTGTTTTGTGACCCAGTATATGATCTATCTTGGAGAATGTTCCATGTGCACTCGAGAAGAAAGTATATTCTGTTGCTTTGGGATGCAGAGTTCTAAATATATCTGTCAAGTCCATCTGATCCAATGTATCATTCAGGGCCCTTGTTTCTTTATTGACTGTGTGTCTAGATGATCTATCCATTTCTGTAAGTGGGGTGTTAAAGTCCCCTGCAATGACCACATTCTTATCAATAAGGTTGCTTATGTTTATGAGTAATTGTTTTATATATCTGGGGGCTCGGGTATTTGGCGCATAGACATTTATAATAGTTAGCTCTTCCTGGTGGATAGACCCTGTGATTATTATATAATGCCCTTCTTCATCTCTTGTTACAGCCTTTAATTTAAAGTCTAGTTTGTCTGATATAAGTATGGCTACTCCAGCTTTCTTTTGGCTTCCAGGAGCATGATAAATAGTTCTCCATCCCCTCACTCTCAATCTAAAGGTGTCCTCAGATCTAAAATGAGTCTCTTGTAGACAGCAAATAGATGGGTCTTGTTTTTTTATCCATTCTGATACCCTATGTCTTTTAGTTGGCGCATTTAATCCATTTACATTCAGTGTTATTATAGAAAGATATGGGTTTAGAGTCATTGTGATGTCTGTATGTTTTATGCTTGTAGTGATGTCTCTGGTACTTTGTCTCACAGGATCCCCCTTAGGATCTCTTGTAGGGCTGGTTTCGTGGTGACAAATTCCTTCAGTTTTTGTTTGTTTGGGAAGACCTTTATCTCTCCTTCTATTCTAAATGACAGACTTGCTGGATAAAGGATTCTCGGCTGCATATTTTTTCTGTTTAGCACACTGTAGATATCGTGCCAAGCCTTTCTGGCCTGCCAAGTTTCAAAGGAGAGATCAGTCACGAGTCTTATAGGTCTCCCTTTATATGTGAGGGCACGTTTATCCCTTGCTGCTTTCAGAATTTTCTCTTTATCCTTGTATTTTGCCAGTTTCACTATGATATGTCGTGCAGAAGATCGATTCAAGTTACGTCTGAAGGGAGTTCTCTGTGCCTCTTGGATTTCAATGCCTTTTTCCTTCCCCAGTTCAGGGAAGTTCTCAGCTATAATTTGTTCAAGTACCCCTTCAGCACCCTTCCCTCTCTCTTCCTCCTCTGGGATACCAATTATGCGTATATTATTTTTTTTTAGTGTATCACTTAGTTCTCTAATTTTCCCCTCATACTCCTGGATTTTTTTATCTCTCTTTCTTTCAGCTTCCTCTTTCTCCATAACTTTATCTTCCAGTTCACCTATTCTCTCCTCTGCCTCTTCAAGCCGAGCCATCGTGGATTCCATTTTGTTTTGCAATTCGTTTAAAGCGTTTTTCAACTCCTCGTGACTGTTCCTTAGTCCCTCGATCTTTGTGGCAAGAGATTCTCTGCTGTCCTGTATACTGTTTTCAAGCCCAGCGATTAATTTTATGACTATTATTCTAAATTCACTTTCTGTTATATTATTTAAATCCTTTTTGATCAGTTCATTAGCTGTTGTTATTTCCTGGAGATTCTTCTGAGGGGAATTCTTCCGTTTGGTCATTTTGGAGAGTCCCTGGCGTGGTGAGGACCTGCAGGGCACTTCCCCTGTGCTGCGGTGTATAACTGGAGTTAGTGGGCGGGGCCGCAGTCCGACCCGATGTCTGCCCCCAGCCCACCGCTGGGGCCACAGTCAGACTGGTGTGTGCCTTCTCTTCCCCTCTCCTAGGGGCGGGATTCACTGTGGGGTGGCGTGTCCCGTCTGGGCTACTTGCACACTGCCAGGCTTGTGTTGCTGGGGCTCTGGCGTATTAGCTGGGGTGGGTAGGCAAGGTGCACGGGGGCTGGAGGGGCAGGCTTAGCTCGCTTCTCCTTAGGTGATCCACTTCAGGAGGGGCCCTGTGGCAGCGGGAGGGAGTCAGATCCGCTGCCGGAGGTTTGGCTCCGCAGAAGCACAGAGTTGGGTGTTTGCGCGGAGCGAGCAAGTTCCCTGGCAGGAACTGGTTCCCTTTGGGATTTTGGCTGGGGGATGGGCGGGGAGATGGCGCTGGCGCCTTTGTTCCCCACCAAGCTGAGCTCTGCCGTCCGGGGGCTCGGCAGCTCTCCCTCCCTTTGTCCTCCAGCCTTCCCGCTTTCCGCGCAGAGCTGTTCACTTCTGACCTCCCAGACGCTAAGTTGCGCTTGCTGTCGGAACACAGTCTGTCCCGGGGCGCCTGGGTGGCGCAGTCGGTTAAGCGTCCGACTTCAGCCAGGTCACGATCTCGCGGTCCGTGAGTTCGAGCCCCGCGTCAGGCTCTGGGCTGATGGCTCGGAGCCTGGAGCCTGTTTCCGATTCTGTGTCTCCCTCTCTCTCTGCCCCTCCCCCGTTCATGCGCTGTCTCTATCTGTCCCCAAAATAAAAAAAAAAAAAAAAAAAAAAACATTGGAACACAGTCCGTCCGGCCCCTCCGCTTTTGCCAGCCAGACTCGGGGGCTCTGCTTGGCTGGCGAGCCGCCCCTCCGCCCCGGCTCCCTCCCGCCAGTCCGTGGAGCGCGCACCGCCTCGCCGCCCTTCCTACCCTCTTCCGTGGGCCTCTAGTCTGCGCTTGACTCCAGAGAGTCCCTTCTGCTGATTGTGCATTTCATTCTTAGGGGCACCGGGGTGGCTTAATCGGTCAAGCCTCTGACTTCAGCTCAGGTCATGATCTCGCAGTTCATGAGTTGGAGCCCCACATCAGGCTCTGTGCTGACAGCTCAGACCCTAGAGCCTGCTTCGGATTCTGTGTCTCCCTCTCTCTCTGCCCCTTCCTCCCACCACCCTGTTCACTCTCTCGTTCACTCTCTCTCTCTCTCAAATATAAGTAAACATTATAAAAATAAAATGAAATGGTTATTTATTTTTTAGAGAAAGAGAGTGAGCGGGGGGAGGTGCAGAGAGGGAGGGGAACAGAGTATCCGAAGCAGGCTACCCCCTGACAGCAGAGAGCCTGATGCAGGGCTCAAACTCACAAACCATGAGATCATGACTTGAGCCAAAGTTGATGTGCAACCAACTGAGCCACCCAGGGACCCCTCTAACATCTCTTAATAGACTATTCTCATTGCCACAAGTTATCATACATGGTAGACCTAAGAAGGAAATATAAGAGTAGTCTTTAATACAAGGAGTACTTTGTTGTCGCAAAAATTCTGGGGTTTATAGAAACTGGAAAAAAAAGGGAGAAAAATATTAACTATTAACTTTAGAACCAGAGTCTCTTGTACGATACATATTATGTTTATGCATATGATACCTATCCATTTCTGGATTAGAAGTATACCTTAAGTATAATAATCATAGCTTTAAATTATATAAGCTTTTAACCTGATTTAAAAAAAGGCTTTGTAGCTCAGCTAATACAAAAGCCACATTTAATATAAGAATTGAAGGCTAGAGGCATTATATTTCCTCAACATCACCCTACTTTGCTATAGAACCATAGCTAGACTCAAGGGTTTTAGAAACATGCCAAGTAGAGTGTAATCCTTCTCCCCGAACTGTGCATTGCCAAACACATATGCAAACCTTGGATTCTATGAAAAATTCCCACCACAATTATCTTAGGGGTGGTAATCTTACTGTAGGATCAGACTAAAATACTAACGTCTCATGGTGATCATTTTTTATGGAAGACATTTTTAACTCATTTTTATATACTTCTCACGTTAGCAATCTGTTTGCCTAAATCCCATAATATGCTTATTTTAAATTGGAAACAGAAAATCAATTAAGACTTATTCAGATTAAATAATACATGTGAATCACACACTCTTTCATTAAAAAAAAGTAAGCGTAATGGCATCTCCTTCCATTCAGCATTTTCCTTTAGTTATTTTCATCAACTAAATACAACAAGCAACCATAGCATGCCAAAGATTGCTTTCCTCTCGTTTGTCCCAATAGTGATACTTTCCATGGCGATTACAAGGATAATTTCAGGCATAACTGTAAATTCTAAAGCTAAGCATGCTTCAGAAGGAAACTTTAAAAATAATGGATTAGCTTATTTTAGTGATGTTACATGTTTGCGTGGATAAGAACTACTGTGTGCCTCCGGGCTAAGCACCCAGTGCCGGCATAGACAGGATGAAAGGCCAGGCTGTAGAACATCAATAAAAAAGAGCAAATGGAATTCAATATTTGCTGGTCTTTCAACTATTATGGCTGATACAGTTCTATTGCAAGTCTATGAATTAATGAAGGGAATGTATTGGTAAATAGAAAGGCATTTCATGCTCTACAAAGGGAAATTGAGTTGCTATAGAAAAATATACCCCAAACTTAAAAAAAAAAAAAATCCCCTAAACAAAAAACTAACATGACTTAACCTTTACAAAAGGCCAGGAAGTCTCAAGTTTTTCAGAAATGTAATTATTTCGGGTCATATAATTTTAACAATTTTACTCCAGAATCCACCCCCCCCATATATATATATATATTATATATATATATATATATATATATATATATATATATGACTGGTGACACTGCTGTTTAGGGAGAAGCTGGAAAATTGTAAAGTGGCTCCTTCCTCCAGGAAATTCACTTTCTACAGCTCAACTCTATGGAAACTTCAAGGCTTTGTTTTGGGTTTTAGCAATGAATACCATGATCTAACAATATCTTTTTTTTTTTTAAGCATCATGTATCTAGATGCTTAGTGACATGAGATTCTTCAAAGTTCTACTCATTCTATCTTTTCATTCTCTGTAGCCTGTTACACCAACAATCACGTTGACCTGTATCCAGTAACACATCCAATATCAGTTGATTTCAAGAAGGAGGAAAAAAGCTCAGACAAGAAACCCAAACTTGTTTTGAAATAGCTCATTTAAATGAAAATTTGAAGAATCTTGTCCTTTGAAACACACAGACAAATGCGCATATATTTGTTTGAGCTGCACGTGTTTGAACTCCATCATAATACATGTATATTACACTGATCAACTTGGGTTGAAGAAAAATTCCTGGAGAAAACTCTGCATGAGCGTACCCTACTCATCAACAGCCACCAGTGATGAGTCCCCTGCCTGTTTCAGGTGCTTTTACATATGCAACTGGGACTCTGTCAACTACCCTGAAAAGCAAGTGACATCATCTTCATTTCACAGGTTAGGGAACTGAAAAGACTTGCCAAAGACCAGAGAGCTAGAAAGTGACAAAGGAAGCTGTAGAAAAAACGAGAGTCCGGGGGCACCTGGGTGGCTCAGTCGGTTAAGTGTCAGACTTTGGCTCGAGTCATGATCTCATGGTTTGCGGGTTCGAGCCCCGCGTCAGGCTCTGTGTTGACAACTCAGAGCCTGAAGTTTGCTCTGGATTCTGTCTGTCTCTGTCTCTTTCTCTCTTTCTGTCCCTTCCCTAACTCACGCTCTCTCTCCAAAAATAAATAAACATTTAAAAAAAATTAAAAAAAAAAAAACCCAAAGGCCAGGGAGGTCAAAACGTGTGCCCTCCACACCGTGCCTTTCCCTAAAATGCCACTTCTTACTTACAACAGACATAACTGCTCTACCAACACGTCTTTGACACCATCATAACCCTGGTGTCTGTGACAGTGGGTATCAGAGGCTGATTCCTAACACTAAAAATTGTCTCATCAAGGCTGACACCAGCATCCACAGCACTACACGCAGGCCCTGATTGTTTTGCAAAACATTTGAGCTCTCTCAGCAGAAAGGACACTGGCAGAAGGTCAAACAGTGTCCTTTCTAGTTTACGGAGACCTGACTGCAGATTCTTTCCCATTGTCCTGCGATGCTCTCATCTCTGGCCAATTTGTCCTTGCTTATTGTCAATTATATGGAGTATGAACCAAAGAGAGGAGGCTCAGAATATCGGAGCACAAGACTTATTTCTGACAAGTAGATGAGTTTTCCATCTGGGCAAGGCTCTCTTCTGGCTGGATTATAGCACTGAAAGAACATATAACCCAGTATTACCAGCCATGGTATACTTACTCCTCCCCTCAAAAAGGAACACCTCATTAAAAACAAATTCAAAATTACACTGATGTGATGGAGGTTCCGGAAGATGGCGGCGCAGGAGGACGCGGGGCTCACAGCGCGTCCGGCCGATCACTTAGATTCCACCTACACCTGCCTAAAGAACCCAGAAAACCGCCAGAGGATTAGCAGAAGGGAGTCTCCGGAGTCAAGCGCAGACGAGAGGCCCACGGAAGAGGGTAGGAAGGGCGGCGAGGCGGTGCGCGCTCCACGGACCGGCGGGAGGGAGCCGGGGCGGAGGGGCGGCTCGCCGGCCAAGCAGAGCCCCCGAGTCTGGCTGGCAAAAGCGGAGGGGCCGACGGACTGTGTTCCCACAGCAAGCGCGACTTAGCGTCTGGGAGGTCAGAAGTGAACAGCTCTGCGCGGAAAGCGGGAAGGCTGGAGGACAAAGGGAGGGAGAGCTGCCGAGCCCCCGGACGGCAGAGCTCAGCTTGGTGGGGAACAAAGGCGCCAGCGCCATCTCCCCGCCCATCCCCCAGCCAAAATCCCAAAGGGAACCAGTTCCTGCCAGGGAACTTGCTCGCTCCGCGCAAACACCCAACTCTGTGCTTCTGCGGAGCCAAACCTCCGGCAGCGGATCTGACTCCCTCCCGCTGCCACAGGGCCCCTCCTGAAGTGGATCACCTAAGGAGAAGCGAGCTAAGCCTGCCCCTCCAGCCCCCGTGCACCTTGCCTACCCACCCCAGCTAATACGCCAGAGCCCCAGCAACACAAGCCTGGCAGTGTGCAAGTAGCCCAGACGGGACACGCCACCCCACAGTGAATCCCGCCCCTAGGAGAGGGGAAGAGAAGGCACACACCAGTCTGACTGTGGCCCCAGCGGTGGGCTGGGGGCAGACATCGGGTCGGACTGCGGCCCCGCCCACTAACTCCAGTTATACACCGCAGCACAGGGGAAGTGCCCTGCAGGTCCTCACCACGCCAGGGACTCTCCAAAATGACCAAACGGAAGAATTCCCCTCAGAAGAATCTCCAGGAAATAACAACAGCTAATGAACTGATCAAAAAGGATTTAAATAATATAACAGAAAGTGAATTTAGAATAATAGTCATAAAATTAATCGCTGGGCTTGAAAACAGTATACAGGACAGCAGAGAATCTCTTGCCACAAAGATCGAGGGACTAAGGAACAGTCACGAGGAGTTGAAAAACGCTTTAAACGAATTGCAAAACAAAATGGAATCCACGATGGCTCGGCTTGAAGAGGCAGAGGAGAGAATAGGTGAACTGGAAGATAAAGTTATGGAGAAAGAGGAAGCTGAAAGAAAGAGAGATAAAAAAATCCAGGAGTATGAGGGGAAAATTAGAGAACTAAGTGATACACTAAAAAAAAATAATATACGCATAATTGGTATCCCAGAGGAGGAAGAGAGAGGGAAGGGTGCTGAAGGGGTACTTGAACAAATTATAGCTGAGAACTTCCCTGAACTGGGGAAGGAAAAAGGCATTGAAATCCAAGAGGCACAGAGAACTCCCTTCAGACGTAACTTGAATCGATCTTCTGCACGACATATCATAGTGAAACTGGCAAAATACAAGGATAAAGAGAAAATTCTGAAAGCAGCAAGGGATAAACGTGCCCTCACATATAAAGGGAGACCTATAAGACTCGTGACTGATCTCTCCTTTGAAACTTGGCAGGCCAGAAAGGCTTGGCACGATATCTACAGTGTGCTAAACAGAAAAAATATGCAGCCGAGAATCCTTTATCCAGCAAGTCTGTCATTTAGAATAGAAGGAGAGATAAAGGTCTTCCCAAACAAACAAAAACTGAAGGAATTTGTCACCACGAAACCAGCCCTACAAGAGATCCTAAGGGGGATCCTGTGAGACAAAGTACCAGAGACATCACTACAAGCATAAAACATACAGACATCACAATGACTCTAAACCCATATCTTTCTATAATAACACTGAATGTAAATGGATTAAATGCGCCAACTAAAAGACATAGGGTATCAGAATGGATAAAAAAACAAGACCCATCTATTTGCTGTCTACAAGAGACTCATTTTAGATCTGAGGACACCTTTAGATTGAGAGTGAGGGGATGGAGAACTATTTATCATGCTCCTGGAAGCCAAAAGAAAGCTGGAGTAGCCATACTTATATCAGACAAACTAGACTTTAAATTAAAGGCTGTAACAAGAGATGAAGAAGGGCATTATATAATAATCACAGGGTCTATCCACCAGGAAGAGCTAACTATTATAAATGTCTATGCGCCAAATACCCGAGCCCCCAGATATATAAAACAATTACTCATAAACATAAGCAACCTTATTGATAAGAATGTGGTCATTGCAGGGGACTTTAACACCCCACTTACAGAAATGGATAGATCATCTAGACACACAGTCAATAAAGAAACAAGGGCCCTGAATGATACATTGGATCAGATGGACTTGACAGATATATTTAGAACTCTGCATCCCAAAGCAACAGAATATACTTTCTTCTCGAGTGCACATGGAACATTCTCCAAGATAGATCATATACTGGGTCACAAAACAGCCCTTCATAAGTTTACAAGAATTGAAATTATACCATGCATACTTTCAGACCACAATGCTATGAAGCTTGAAATCAACCACAGGAAAAAGTCTGGAAAACCTCCAAAAGCATGGAGGTTAAAGAACACCCTACTAACGAATGAGTGGGTCAACCAGGCAATTAGAGAAGAAATTAAAATACACATGGAAACAAACGAAAATGAAAATACAACAATCCAAACGCTTTGGGACGCAGCGAAGGCAGTCCTGAGAGGAAAATACATTGCAATCCAGGCCTATCTCAAGAAACAAGAAAAATCCCAAATACAAAATCTAACAGCACACCTAAAGGAAATAGAAGCAGAACAGCAAAGGCAGCCTAAACCCAGCAGAAGAAGAGAAATAATAAAGATCAGAGCAGAAATAAACAATATAGAATCTAAAAAAACTGTAGAGCAGATCAACGAAACCAAGAGTTGGTTTTTTGAAAAAATAAACAAAATTGACAAACCTCTAGCCAGGCTTCTCAAAAAGAAAAGGGAGATGACCCAAATAGATAAAATCATGAATGAAAATGGAATGATTACAACCAATCCCTCAGAGATACAAACAATTATCAGGGAATACTATGAAAAATTATATGCCAGCAAATTGGACAACCTGGAAGAAATGGACAAATTTCTAAACACCCACACTCTTCCAAAACTCAATCAGGAGGAAATAGAAAGCTTGAACAGACCCATAACCAGCGAAGAAATTGAATCGGTTATCAAAAATCTCCCAACAAATAAGAGTCCAGGACCAGATGGCTTCCCAGGGGAGTTCTACCAGACATTTAAAGCAGAGATAATACCTAGCCTTCTCAAGCTATTCCAAGAAATAGAAAGGGAAGGAAAACTTCCAGACTCATTCTATGAAGCCAGTATTACTTTGATTCCTAAACCAGACAGAGACCCAGTAAAAAAAGAGAACTACAGGCCAATATCCCTGATGAATATGGATGCAAAAATTCTTAATAAGATACTAGCAAATCGAATTCAACAGCATATAAAAAGAATTATTCACCATGATCAAGTGGGATTCATTCCTGGGATGCAGGGCTGGTTCAACATTCGCAAATCGATCAACGTGATACATCACATTAACAAAAAAAAAGAGAAGAACCATATGATCCTGTCAATCGATGCAGAAAAGGCCTTTGACAAAATCCAGCACCCTTTCTTAATAAAAACCCTTGAGAAAGTCGGGATAGAAGGAACATACTTAAAGATCATAAAGGCCATTTATGAAAAGCCCACAGCTAACATCATCCTCAACGGGGAAAAACTGAGAGCTTTTTCCCTGAGATCAGGAACACGACAGGGATGCCCACTGTCACCGCTGTTGTTTAACATAGTGCTGGAAGTTCTAGCATCAGCAATCAGACAACAAAAGGAAATCAAAGGCATCAAAATTGGCAAAGATGAAGTCAAGCTTTCGCTTTTTGCAGATGACATGATATTATACGTGGAAAATCCGATAGACTCCACCAAAAGTCTGCTAGAACTGATACATGAATTCAGCAAAGTTGCAGGATACAAAATCAATGTGCAGAAATCAGTTGCATTCTTATACACTAACAATGAAGCAACAGAAAGACAAATGAAGAAACTGATCCCATTCACAATTGCACCAAGAAGCATAAAATACCTAGGAATAAATCTAACCAAAGATGTAAAAGATCTGTATGCTGAAAACTATAGAAAGCTTATGCAGGTAATTGAAGAAGATATAAAGAAATGGAAAGACATTCCCTGCTCATGGATTGGAAGAATAAATATTGTCAAAATGTCAATACTACCCAAAGCTATCTACACATTCAATGCAATCCCAATCAAAATTGCACCAGCATTCTTCTCGAAACTAGAACAAGCAATCCTAAAATTCATATGGAACCACAAAAGGCCCCGAATAGCCAAAGTAATTTTGAAGAAGAAGACCAAAGCAGGAGGCATCACAATCCCAGACTTTAGCCTCTACTACAGAGCTGTCATCATCAAGACAGCATGGTATTGGCATAAAAACAGACACATAGACCAATGGAATAGAATAGAAACCCCAGAACTAGACCCACAAACGTATGGCCAACTCATCTTTGACAAAGCAGGAAAGAACACCCAATGGAAAAAAGACAGTCTCTTTAACAAATGGTGCTGGGAGAACTGGACAGCAACATGCAGAAGGTTGAAACTAGACCACTCTCTCACACCATTCACAAAAATAAACTCAAAATGGATAAAGGACCTGAATGTGAGACAGGAAACCATCAAAACCTTAGAGGAGAAAGCAGGAAAAGACCTCTCTGACCTCAGCCGTAGCAATCTCTTACTCGGCACATCCCCAAAGGCAAGGGAATTAAAAGCAAAAGTGAATTACTGGGACCTTATGAAGATAAAAAGCTTCTGCACAGCAAAGGAAACAACCAACAAAACTAAAAGGCAACCAACGGAATGGGAAAAGATATTTGCAAATGACACATCGGACAAAGGGCTAGTATCCAAAATCTATAAAGAGCTCATCAAACTCCACACCCGAAAAACAAATAACCCAGTGAAGAAATGGGCAGAAAACATGAATAGACACTTCTCTAAAGAAGACATCCGGATGGCCAACAGGCACATGAAAAGATGTTCAACGTCGCTCCTTATCAGGGAAATACAAATCAAAACCACACTCAGATACCACCTCACGCCAGTCAGAGTGGCCAAAATGAAGAAATCAGGAGACTATAGATGCTGGAGAGGATGTGGAGAAACAGGAACCCTCTTGCACTGTTGGTGGGAATGCAAATTGGTGCAGCCGCTCTGGAAAGCAGTGTGGAGGTTCCTCAGAAAGTTAAAAATAGACCTACCCTATGACCCAGCAATAGCACTGCTAGGAATTTATCCAAGGGATACAGGAGTACTGATGCATAGGGGCACCTGTACCCCAATGTTTATAGCGGCACTCTCAACAATAGCCAAATTATGGAAAGAGCCTAAATGTCCATCAACTGATGAATGGATAAAGAAATTGTGGTTTATATACACAATGGAATACTACGTGGCAATGAGAAAAAATGAAATATGGCCTTTTGTAGCAACATGGATGGAACTGGAGAGTGTGATGCTAAGTGAAATAAGCCATACAGAGAAAGACAGATACCATATGGTTTCACTCTTATGTGGATCCTGAGAAACATAACAGAAACCCATGGTGGAGGGGAAGGAAAAAAAAAAAAAAAAAAAGAGGTTAGAGTGGGAGAGAGCCAAAGCATAAGAGACTGTTAAAAACTGAGAACAAACTGAGGGTTGATGGGGGGTGGGAGGGAGGGCAGGGTGGGTGATGGGTATTGAGGAGGGCACCTTTTGGGATGAGCACTGGGTGTTGTATGGAAACCAATTTGACAGTAAATTTCATATATTAAAAAATAAAAAAATAAATAAATAAATAAAATAAAATCACAGAGCCAGGAAATGAAAAAAAAAAAAGAATGAAATGCACATTTTAAAAAAGAAGAGAGATGTTAGACATTTTGCAAACAGAATAAAGGATTATCGGTATGTTTAGTAAAGAAAAAATACTTACAAATAAGAGCAGAAAAATACAAAAATCCTAATGTAGTGTGCAAAGGACATGAACATGTAATTACCAAGAGTAGATATTTACTAGATAAATAAAAATGGGGTCAAGTTCTTAAAAATTGAAGAAGCCAAAATCAAAAGAAGTGTTATGAACTCAATGTGTATGTCCTTCCAAACTCACAGATTGAAATTCTGACTCCAGTGTGACAGCTCTGGGAGGTAGAGCCTTTGGGAGGTGATTAGGTCTTGAAGGGCCAGCCCTTACGGATGGGATTAGTGCCCTTATAAAAGGGATCCCACAGAGGGGCACCTGGGTGGCTGAGCGTCTGGTTCTTGGTTTGAGCTCACGTCGTGACCTTGCTCACGGATTCATGAGCTCCAGCCTCTCATAGGGCTCTGCGCTTACAGTGTGGAGGCTGCTTGGGATTCTCTTTCCCCCTCCGTGTCTCTGCCTCCCACTCTGCTCCTCACCTGCTGGTACATGGGCGTGTGTTTGTATGCATTCTCTCTCTCTGTCTCTCTGAAGATAGACTTAAAAAAATAAAGTGTTTCACCTTTTTCAAAAAAGGAGGATCCCACAGAACTCTCCCTTCTCTCAAGTAAGACGATGAGAGATCCCTCTGCAATCGGGAGGAGGGTCCTCACCAGAACCAGATCATGCTGGCACCCAATGTTTCATTTCCAGCCTCCAGAACTGTGAAAAAGAAATTTCTGTTGTCCATACGCCATCCAGCTCTTACATTCCGTTTTAGCAGTCCGCAGTGAGACAGGAAGATATACCACTCTTACCTACAAAATTGAGCAATATATACTTTGAAATACTCTGTGCTAGCTTGGGCACGGTGACCCCCATAACATTCATAAACTACAGACAAGGGGAGAAAATTGTCTCGATTCTTCTTTGAAAAAAGTGACAATATGTACAGTCCCCTTAAAAATGGTTACAACTACTGACCATTTACTTCAGTTTGCAGAACTCGATCTAAAATTGATTTACATTTTAAAATACATAAACTTGGGGTACCTGGGTGGCTCAGTCGGTTAAGCGTCTAACTTCGGCTCAGGTCGTGATCTCATGGTTCATGAGTTCGAGCCCCGCGTCAGGCTCTGTGCTGACAGCTCAGAGCCTGGGGCCTGTTTCAGATTCTGTGTCTCCCTCTCTCTCTCTGCCTCTCCCCTACTCATGCTCTGTCTCTCTCTCTCTCAAAAATAAATAAACATTAAAACAATTTTTTTTTACTATCTAAAGAATCCCTCCAATACAAGGTAGATGGTTAAATAATTCCAATGCATCTATTGGCTAGTGAACACATTTTTTTTGCCCCCAAATATGCAAGAATGTATCCATGAAATGGCTGCTTTAGTTTTAAGTTTTGTCTTGAAGATTTAATAAACAAGACTGTGTAAAGAAGCCCGCTGTGCTCTGGGCATTAGTGGAGCAAACCAGGCGGTCTGCTGGCTTCACTTCCCTAGAGTAACATATTGGATGAATAGATGTGATAATTAATGATACGCCTCTCTCCAGCACTGTTAGTTGTTTTTAAGAGCTTTAAGCTTTGCCCATTGGCACCATCACTGGAAGCATGACGGTTCTGTTGCAGAGCATGGCAAGACAGCCCAACGCTTTAGTCCTTGGATTTTTTAAGGCGATATGCAGAATAACGTCCTCTGTACATTTGATGATAGAACTTACCAGTAGCGTCCCAAAGACATGTATAGTGACCCAAAGAAAGAATCCTGCTGGTGAAATTTATACTACATGTCACAGAAACGTGAGAAGCAACTCATTTTGTAAACCTGGTATGTAGGTTGAAGCCCAGATCTGCAGAAGGCAGGGAATGTGGGCCTGATGCAAAGTCGAGTTCAGTGTAGACCAACCAGCCTTGTGTGAAGTCTGAGAATGGATTATTCTTTATCACTCAGTTTATGCTACTTCTATGAAAGGAAGGGCTCTTTCCAAATCTCATGAACTACAACTTTATATCATTACTGTCTAGCAACTGTAAAGATAATGAGTACCTCGGAATGACAGTATGTTCAGTGGATCCAACAAAAGTATCTTATATTCAGTCAACATTTACTGAGTGTCTCTGTGCCAGATGGGGTGGTAGATATTGGGGGTACAGCAGTGAACAAAATAGAAACTATCTTCACTCTCTTCGTCAAAATAAAAAGCTTCTGCACAGCAAGGAAATAAGCAACAAAACCAAAGTCAACCTATGGAATCGGAGAAGATATTTGCAAATGACATATCTGATAAAGGATTAGTATCCAAAATATATAAAGAACTTACCAAACTCAACACCACCCAAAATGAATAATCCATTTAAAAAATGGGCAGATGGCATGAACAGACGTTTTTCCAAAGAAGACCTACAGATGTCCAGCAGACACATGAAAAGATGCTCAACATCACCGATCATCGGGTAAATACGAATCAAAACTACAATGAGATATCACCTCACACCTGTCAAAATGGCTAAAATCAACAACACAATAAGCAACAGGTGTTGGTGAGGATGTGGAGACAGGGGAACCCTCTTGCACTGTTGATTGGGATGGAAACTAATTCAACCACTCTGGAAAACAGTGTGGATTTTCCTCAATAGGTTAAAAATGAAACTACTTTACTCTCCAGCAATTGCACTACAAGGTATCTACCCAAAGAATACAAAAATACTAATTCAAAGGGATACATGCACCCCAACGTGTATAGCAGCAATTTCTATGATAGCCAAATTATGGAAGTGGCCCAAGTGTCCATTGATTGATGAATGGATAATGGAGATGTGAGATACACACACACACACACACACACACACACACACACACACACACACACACACTGGAATATTACTCAACCATAAAAAAGAATGAGATCTTGCCATTTGCAATGACATGGAGGGAGCTGAAAAGTATTTTGCTAAAGCAAAATAGTCAGAGAGACAAATAACATGTGATTTCACTCATGTATAGAATCTGAGAAACAAAACAAATCAGCAAAAAGAGAAGCAAACCGATAAACAAGCTCTTAACTATAGAAAACTAACTGATGGTTACCAGAGGGGAGGTAGGTGAGAGGATGGGTTAAATAGGTGATGGGGATGAAGGAATGCTCTGGTTGTGATGAACACTGGGTGTTGTATGGAAGCGTGGAATCACTATATTGTACACATGAAACTAATATAACACTGTATGTTAACTAACTGGAATGTAAATAAAAACTTTTAAAAAAGGAAAATACCAGGGCACCTGGGTGCCTCAGTTGATTAAGCATCCGACTTGGGTTCAGGTCATGATCTCTTGGCTCATGAGTTCAAGGCCCGCATGGGGCTCTGTGCTGACAGCTCAAAGCCTGGAGGCTGCTTCAGATTCTGTGTCTTCTTCTCTCTCTGCCCCTCCCCCTCTCGTTCTCTCTTTCTCTCTCTCAAAAATAAACGTTAAAATTTTTTTTGAAAAATTAAAAAAAAAGAAACCGCCTTCACTCTTGAGCAAAGTATATTCTAGTAAGGGTTAGAGATAATAGGTAACTGAGCAAGAAATAATGTAATTTATTACATATATAATGTTATTAATGAAATAATATTTCGTATAGAACTAAAGGACATGTAAAAAAAGAATAGTAACAACACTACATTACTTAGGATGCTTTCAGCTACAAGTAACAGAGAAACCAACGCAACAAACGAATGTAGTATCTCACTTCTCTTGAACCACATCACAGCTGGTTGTGACTCAGTGGAGTCATTCGGGACCCAGTGATTTGAGGGTCTGCTCTTCTGTGTTCCCCAATGCCTTTACTCATTCAATGCACAGCACCCCCCTCCACCCTGGAGTACTCAGATGGCTTCTGGCTTCTATAAGGCCACCTGCTATTTGCTATGGTTAAGAGAGTGGAGCTTTCTGATGATGGCTGATCCAAATCTTGTTGGCATCACAATGGCCAATAACAATGTGGTTTTTGGCTGGAATGCTATGGCCACATGTGCTCATTGACAAAGCCTAAAGATGCTGAATTCTTCTGTGAATTCACTATTCATCGGAAACAGTTGATCAATTAATTTGCTTTCATATACAGGGACAATGAAATGCTCAGGAGACAAAAGCTTAGGATTCTCTCATAAGCAATCATATTATATCTGTAAATAACCTTAAAATAAACAAATTTATTTAAATAACAGCATAGAAAACATGTATTTGACCTCGCAATAAGCAATAACAATGAATTGTTTGTGTTTTGATTAGAATTAACTTTCAATGAAAAGTTTAGATACCTAGACAATTGGGTTTTTCTTTTTCATTCTTTGGGATTTATTAGCATCAGAACCCAAGTTCTAGGATTAAAAATTATGTTTTATGCAGGATAAGGGTGGGTGGATGATATGTTAGTATGTGAAATAAGAACTTAAAAAATTAAATTAGGTTCTTTTACTTGCATTTTTATAGTAGTACTTGTAGCAGAACCTAATTCTTTTACTTAAGAAAATGAAAACAAAACAAAATTAAATACACTAATGAACTACTAACAAAGCAATAAATCTCACCTCTCTGAAGGGATTGAAATGTTAAGGTAATATTTTTTTACTTTTTTCTGCTTTGGCTCATGGTGAAGGATGGGCATAGCCCATCTGTTGCCTACTGTTTTTTT
The DNA here is from genome assembly GCF_046562875.1 of Panthera onca. Taxonomy (NCBI): domain Eukaryota; kingdom Metazoa; phylum Chordata; class Mammalia; order Carnivora; family Felidae; genus Panthera; species Panthera onca. The sequence continues at coordinate 9,074,197 of NC_138339.1, read as the reverse complement.
TTTTTTTTTTTTAATATTATTAACTAAAGTTTAAAAGAATTTTAACTAATCATTTAATAAACTTTAGCACATAAATCCATAAACCAAGTAGTCAAACTGATGATATTCTGTATCCCATATCAATCGTTATTACACTTATCCATTATTGTTGGATGTTATAAATCATTTGGTAGAAACAATTTTAACAGCAGTAACAATTGAACAGCATAGCTAATCTTTAAAATGCACTCTTAGGATAAGATTACTGTTTTGTGATTCCAAAAAAATAACTAAATAATTTTGTGATTCCACACGGGGGCTAATCCATCACCATTTATACCACCATTAAGATTTTGTCCTTCCTCCCTAGCTACATCTTCAGGCGACTTGAAGATGGTACAGTTGTATATATCAGGCTCTGTCTAAGCAGCTTACTTAGTTAATGTAAGTAACTAGTGCATCAGTCAAGATTCATGGAATGCAGTCACAAACAATCTTATTTTGTTCTCACTGTCCCTTTAATATGTATTCAGAGAACTCTTTCCTTGGCCAGTCTTTCAGGCCTCCCTTCTCAAACAAGTGGCTGGTTAAAATATCAATGCACTTCAGTTTGGGTTGCTAACAGCCCTCTGCCTCAAGTACGCCTCACCCAGCCACCAGCCAGTGACCGGCCACCCTGACACCTCCCCTGTCACCTCCTCAACCTGCAACGACAAGGCACAACATAGGGCTTCGGGGCTCCGCTCCAACGTTGCTGGTGCCTGTTCTCAGCAATCAGTACCCAAGCCATACTGGATTTTCACGTTTGAATATTTGGGTAACAGATGTTTTTAGAAGTTACCTTGATTTTTTAAATTTTTTGATGTTTATTTATTTTTGAGAGAGAGAGAGAGCATGAGCAGGAGGGGGGCGGAGAGAGAGAGGGAGACCGAGAATCCAAAGCAGGCTCCAGGCTCTGAGCTGTCAGCACAGAGCCCAACGCCGGGCTTGAACTCATGAGCCATGAGATCAGGCCCTGAGCCAAAGTCAGACGCTTAACTGACTGAGCCACCCAGATGCCCCTGATTTTTCAAACGTAGTCTCATTTGATACTTATAATACCTACTCTCATAATAGTCAAAACTTCTAGCTTCATTCAGAGTTAGAGCTATGCACCCTCCTTTGAGGTTAGGTGTCCTGTAGGAATGAAGGGTTTTCTCTTGGCTACCTGGGAAGGGAGTTATGGAGCCCTACAGAGGTGTGTGTGCACACGTGCACGTGTGTGTGTGTGTGTGTACATGTGTGCATGTGCATGTGATTAAGGTGGGAGAACAGGGAGGAAAGGATACCAGGGAGTTGAGAAATACAGGAAGGTTCTCGAAAAGCTGGCTCCCCAACATTAGCACCCCAGCACCAACGTCTCCCCTGCGATTCCCTTGAGGCAGGCAGGTGATGCTCTCCTGCAGCCTTTCACCTCTGTGGAGGTCTGCCTGTCAAATGCCTCTCGACCCTGACACACTGTCTTGTAGCCCAAGGAATCCACATCTTTTTCCCCACTGGCCCTGGAGTGTAGCTCGACTCCTATGCAGTCACCTCTCCTTCAGACTATCAGTCGGCAGCCAGCCAGCCTGTCTCTTGCCCTTTTCAGCTTTTCCAGTTCAGACAGAATATGAGTCCCTTGATTACCCTCAAATAGTCTCCTCAGGCTTGAGGCATGCAGAAGTATCTTCCAGAAGAACTCTGAGCATAGCAAATCGTATACTGGCTCTTAAAGCTTCTTCCTGTGGCAAACAACACCCCTGCCCCATGTCATTGGCCAAAGGATGTTATTATCGTAACCCTGTTGGGTTGGAAATCCCAGTCCTCCCATGTGCCTCGGAGGAGGACTGGAATACTTGTGAGTATCATCACTGATTGCAAGTTACAGAACTGGGTTCATTCAAAATTTGCATTTAAGTTTGTACCTCACTTTGATATCCACCCCATGCCATCTTATGCCTGTGCCCAAATTTCCATTTAAATACTGTTACATTTACATTTAATTGTTGACCGCTGCATTTCAAACTGATATTTTATTTTTAACAATTGGCTTTCTTATTTTTATTTCTAGAATTTACTGCCTAACAAATAATCTACATGTATTGTAGAATACTCACTTTCTTGTTTTTGTTTTTGATTTTCTGTTTTTTGTTTTGTTTTGAGAGAGACACAGTGAGTGAGTTAGCTGGGGAGGCACAGAGGAGAGAAAGAATCTTAAGCAGGCTCTGTGCCCAGCATGGAGCTCCGTCTCACGACTGTGAGATTATGACCTGAGCTGAAATTGAGAGTTGGGTGCTCAACCAGCTGAGCCACAAAGGCACCCCTCCCTTTCTTGTGTTCAGCTGTCTTCCATACCTTCCACCCCACCAGCCCTGTTCAATTACTTTGCCAAAATCCCTTTGCCTGACCTCCAGGACTCTATAAGTGGGCCTTTTTAATACTGTGTTTTTTCTGTTGGTTCACTGGGGTTCAGTTCTATTGTTTGGTTATCATCAGTGTGGGGATCCTAGGAATGGATGAAGAAAAGCAAATAGAGCCTGTGTGGCAAAGCCAGTCTCTCTGTCCCCACTTAGGCACCTAGAAGATGCCGCTTTGGGACCCCAGTACTCTCAGAGATGTAAGAGAAGAGGAGTTAGCCTGCCATTTAGTTCCTTTACAGATTCAATTGTGTCCCCCCAAAAGATATGTTGAAGTCCTAACCCCGACCTTATTTGGAAATAGGATCTTTGTAGATGGAATCAAGTTAGGATGAGGTCATACCCCACTGGGACAGGCCATAATCCAACATGACTGATGTACTTATGAGAAGAGGAACATTTGGACCTACAGACACACAGAAGACAATGCTGTGTGTTGACAGGAGGCAGAGATTGGAGTGATGTCTCTATAAGCCAAAAAATGCCAAGGACCACCAGCAACACCAGAAACCAGAGGGGAAACGAACAATAGGATCACCCTCTAGTCTTTAGAGAAGATGGTCCTTCTGACACCTTGACTTAAGACTTTTAGCCTCCAGAACTCTGAGAAAATGCATTTCTATTGTTACAAGCCACCCAGTTTGTGATATGTCAGCTCTAGGCAGCAGTTTCCCCCTTACTTTCTGGGGCAGACAGACCCTCGCACTCACTCAGGGTTGAAAGTGTCTCTTGACCCTGAGCACATCCACTCTGGGCAGTTCTTCACATGGTTCACACACTGTGGTCCCTGCCTCTGAGTCCCAGCTCTGTCCACGGGACCTCAGCGCAGCTCATGGCTTTGCCCATGCGTTGTTGTCCACAGGTCCCAGTGTCTACCCCAATTAGGAGAGGACAAGAGCAAGGGCCTTACAAGCCACTACATTCCCAAAACTGGTCAATTACTTGTACTTGCTGTTTCAGGTACATGGACTGGCCCATCTGCACTTCCTTATTTCCCCATTGCTCTTGGCACAGACACTTGGTGCCTTAGCACAACTGAATTTAGTATGTGCTGAGCATTTCATTTGACCAGTGTTTTAGAGAATCACATTGTCTATATGAGGATCCCCAGTTCCCTCCCGTTTTTTACTTGACTTGAGTCATCTTAGGCAATTGTGGGAAAAATCATATTTTTGTGAACATTTTTTCAGTATGTACCGTTCTGAAGGAGACAAAAATGCTTTGTGTATTCTCCACGTCAATCCCAAAAGTGATCAGGTGATACTAGTTTTCCTGTAGCCCAGTAATTTATTTAGGACCCATATCACTTCCACAGTGCATTAGGTCAGGTGTTAGTTGTCTGTTATTTACTTGGAAATGTCTTAATTCTCCTGAAGTCTGGCATTAAGTCAATGCCAGGGTAGACCAGTTAGCTTTTTGTAGTTACTATTTCTGAGCTGAGTTAAACAAAGCCAATATTCTGTGCAGCAGTGATGGAAGGTAATTAATCACTTTATTTATCCATATGTGTAAATGAAATCATGCCATTGTTAAGCAGCCAATAAACATTTGGTGTCAGCATGGAATAAATGGATTAAGTGGAAGGAAGCTAATGTTTATCCAATGCAGCTTTTTATTATGGCCACCCAATAAGGTTCATATTTATAATTCTGTCTCAGAAAAGAAATCTGAAACTCACAGGGCGTTTAAAAATCTTACTCAAAGGGCACCTGGTGGCTTAGTGGGTTGAGTGTCCAACTTGGGCTCAGGTCATGATCTCATGGTTTGTGAGTTTGAGCCCGGCATTGGGCTCTCTGTCCCCCTCTCTCTTTGCCCCTTCCCCATTTTTGTGCTCTTTCTCTCTCTCTCTCAAAAATAAATGAACATTATAAACAGTCTTACTCAAGTTATTTCTTATGCTGTTGAGAAATAACAGATCGAATTTGAACCTGATTTTATGTGATTTCAAATGAAAAATGTTTCCTCTGGAGTAAAGTTTTCTCATTGTATAGAGTGTCGGTAAATGTCTTGTTTGGTTTAGTTTGTCTTGGAGTTAACACTATATAATTTAAGTGCAAATGTCAAGACAAGTAACAAAATACAGAGACAAATAGAAAAGAAAATAAAGATATAAATTTGGAAGATCATTTTTAACTAGAAAATTTTAATTAACTCTATATGTTCTTATATTAGGAAACACATATACATATATTTGGAGACCAGAGTCAAAGTCTGAATTTGTTTCATTTATTTATTTTTTTAGTGTCTATTTTTGAGAGAGAGAGCGAGCATAGTGTTTATTTTTTATTTACTTTTTTAGTGTTTATTTTTGAGAGAGAGAGCGAGAGAGAGAGAGCGAGCATGAGTGGGGGAGGGGCAGAGAGAGAGGGAGACACAGAATCCGAAGCAGGCTCCGGGCTCCGAGCCTTCAGCACAGAGCTCGATGCTGGACTCGAACCCACAAACCACGAGATCATGACCTCAACTGACGTTGGACGCTTAACCAGCTGAGCCACCCAGGCGCCCCTGGATTTGTTTTAAAACAAAAGTGGCCTTCTTTGTCACATCAATGACTTTTCCTCAAGTGCACTTGTAAAATGTGGATATAAGCCAATTTACTCTTTGGGTGTATATGTCAGGTGTATATTGTGATTGCAGCCCCATAAGATTGAATGTATTACCCCCTCACTATCATACTGATTCTTCTTTTAAGCTTCATAAACAATTTAAGTTCAAAGCCGGAACACAGCACATCTGAATTTACTCTTTATTTGCCTCTTGGGCACTGAGAAAGCCTGCCGCAGAGAAAACACATTTCCCAAAACCTCTTAGTGTACCCACAGTAAGGAAATCTTTGAGTTTCTTCAAACTCACTCTTCCTTCTTGTACAGAGGCTGAATGAATAATTTTTTTAGCTGTTGCATCACATTTCCAGTCAGTGTATTAGCACAGCTGATTTTCTGTGCTTATTTGTCCCATGTTAAGTTAGTTGTATTTTCATGATATTGAACCACTAAGCCAAATCTTCAGCAAACTAATTAGATAACTCTTTTCTGCATGCACAAGGAATTCTAATTTGTCAATCCATCTGGTATATACCTATATCCATATCTATATGCTTTTTACAAAAAAATGAATTAGAGAAAAAATATCAACACCTAGACTTTTTAATAACATATACACGTTCTGTTTGTACCTTGTAAGTAACAGAAGGACTGGTGCCTGAATGAAATGCATCTGTTGGGTAGATATGTAGTAGTACCTTTTTCATGGTGTTTTTCTTGGAAGATCTAGTGGAGTATTGCATGGATGTTTTTTCATTAAAATAAAGAAAAATTAAGCTATTGTCAAATGAAAGAGGAGATTGATGGAGTTTTTACATTCTCGTAAAATCTGGATTCAAATTTGAGCTACTTGTATGTAATTGTAAAACCATAAAAAATTAAACGGTGAATAGTTCTGTGTCAAATGTTCACCTATGAGCATTATTATAAAGAAAGGAACAGTAAGCTGTGGAAAAATCTAGTTACTCTCTTGGTAAATTAAGCTGAATTTGATCAGAACAAAACAAAATAAGCCAATTACATATAAACATGCAGAGTTTTAATATTTGGGAGAATTGCTTTTGTAGTTCTCTTGAGGAAAATAGGGATAGCAAAAAATAGATTTATTGTGTACTGTATAAAGGGCAGAGTATTTTTTTCAACATTCTAATCTCTTTGAACTTAATGTATATATAATTTATTGTTCCTATATATTCATATATCTATGAAATTAGGAAGTTGATTTATTGAGAATGTCCAGCTTGTATTTAACCTGTAATTAAATCTTAATGTTGAATTCAGATTTTTTTTAAAAAGCCCTGTAGGAGTGATACTTGAACTATTGTCAAACTAACTATAAACACTGATTTTTGGAAAGTAATTGATAAAATTAATCAAGAACACGAAAATAGTTTTATTGTTTGTCTCCACAATGCCACTTCTAGAAATCTGTTCAAACAATCAAAATTTTATAAAGATATTTATTAACATAATACATGTATATCCATTCACACATGCACAATGATAATATCTGTAACACTTATTGAAATAAATATATAACCAAAATAAATTGGAAATCAACTAAATGATCAATAATAAGGTATATATGCAAAGTACATCATATGGCTTAGTGTGTACCCATTATAAATTATTTCTTCAGGGAATAAAGACTGTAAGAAATGCTGACAAATCAGTGGCAAGTAAAAAAAGTAGTATGATTTTAATTTTTAAAAATATAAAATAAAAAGTAAATAGACGTTAATAGAAAATAGTGGAAGGAAACGCAGTGAAATGTTCCCAGTGATTGTCTCCGACTTACAGGATTAAAAGTGATTTGATTTGGGGGCACCTGGGTGGCTCAGTCAGTTGAGCGTCCAACTCTTGATTTCAGGTCAGGTCATGATCTCGCAGTTCGTGAGATTGAGCCCCGCGTCGGGCTCTGTGCTGACAGTGCAGAGCCTGCTTGGGATTCTCTCTCTCCTCCCTCTGCCTCTCCCCTGCTTGCTTGCTCTCTCTCTCTCTCAAAATAAATAAGTAAGCTTTTTTTAAAAAGTGATTTTATTTTATTTTTTTGACCTTTACTGAATGTCTAAATTTTTACCATACATATGTAGTACTTTTATTTAAAAAAAAAAGAAAAAATCTTAAGAAGTAATCCAAAAAACCTGGATTAGGAGACACATAAAAGAATGTCATCCCTGACAAGTTTGGGAAGAAACTAGATTAGAAATCCGCATGGGCCTATTTGCTGCTGCAATTTTTATGTCAGATATTTAAAGATTAAAAAAAGCGTAAGGTAATTAGGGCCAAGAATTATGCTAATGGAAGCACATATTGGATAAAATATCTTGTTAATATTCACATTAACTGATGATTAAGGGAGAAGACAGTTTGACTGATATACTTTCCTCCAGACATGGTAATGGAGCTGAGATATTGCCCAAAACATCCCCCAGTTCAGTTAGCAACGACTCCCATCCCTCGTTGGAGATTTGAACAATTTTCCTTTTTTTTTTCCACTGTGCATATAATGAGTTCACTAATAAAATGGCTTGATCTGTGGTTTTTACATACGTATCAACTCTGCTCTATGCAACTGAAAGTATACATTGCAAGATTATGCATAGTTGTAAGAAAAATTCATAAATGTTTCTAGTTTATTCGTTATTAATGCTGTGACAGATTTCAGTAACAAAATTAATTACCAGACATGATCCTAATGTAGTATTATTTTAAATTTGCCTCAGAGCAAAACAATCATCCTTTAAAAAAAAAAACTCAGTGTAATTATAATACATTATGTTTTCAGCTCTTTAGATGAATAAAAACATGTTCTTCTGAATCCAATGTCAGTGTTTCTGACAACTGTAGATATTTTGTGTAAAATTTGTATATTTTCATGTATGGCAATCATTGACAAATATATATTCTCCTTTACATGATTATACTCACATTATATTTGTTTGCATATGAATTTGCTCAGCATATAAATCTAAAATATAGCTTGGCAAGTTTGTAGATAATAGAGCTTCAAGAATAACTTTATCCATACTATCTGGAAGTTAAATTTTAATTTCTGGAGGGAATTTGTTTGTGCATAGTTTCCTAAGATGTACTTACTTTATCATAAATATGTAAAAGTATACATATTGACCCTCTTACATCATTCTAGCACTGTTTAATACATTTTATAATACTGGTATTGTGAGCATTTCCAAATAGTAGTTGCAAATCAAAATACACTTTAGTGTTTGCAATTTCTGATTATAAGGCTAGATTATTTCTCAGTATTTCTCATTTAGGAATCCCCAACAGTAAACATGTTCTTATCCTATAATTGTGCATAAGAATTTGGAAGAACGTTTTATTTGCCCAGAGCTTTTCATAGGAATCCCAACATTTTGAAGGTAAATTGCCTGCCTTATCAAATAGTTTTTAAAACCTATACACTAGGATCATAACATGCCAGATGACTAAGAAAGTAGAAATTGAGCATGAGGAGAATAAAAATCCACATAATTTCTTTTTAAGTTTTAGATAAGATGCAACATTGTTTGCAGAGAATTTTGATGCAGTGAACAAAGCTTCTCTACCCACTAGAATAGTTGCAAAGTCACTATTAGTATGCGTTAAATTAACGAGAGAGTGGGGAGCATCAGTGGCTCAGTCGGTTGAGTGACCGACTTTGGCTCAGGTCATGATCTCACCGTTTGTGGGTTCGAGCCCCGCGTCGGGCTTTGTGCTCATAGCTCAGAGCATGGAGCCTGCTTCAGATTCTGTGTTTCTCTCTCTCTCTGCCCCTCCCCTGCTCATGCTCTCTGTCTCAAGAATAAATAAACATTAAAAAATAACACTAACAACAGTAAGTAAAATCAATGAGAGAATATGTAGAAATGCAGGGGGGTATATTAGATTGAGCAAATAATCATCTAAGTAATATTTTTACCTGAATATTAACAGGGGAGTCTTTGAATTTATGGTTTACCAAGAACAGTATGGTTTCTGACAGTGGTCCCGGCATAACCGTTGGTAGATTTTCCCTCTCAAAAAAACTGTCCCAGTTTGGACTAGAAGTCAAACTATTCATGGGAAGTTATTCACTTTCATTTATCCCCTCTTCTCCCATGGAGCCTACTAACAAGAGCTTAAAGAAATAAAAGGGAACGAGTATTTGATTTCTTTTTGGCTAGTGAGGGTGCCACAGAGCTTCTGGCTAACTCACGGACAGAAGACCCTCTTTGCAGCTATCATAGTCTATGGAGACCCTACCACCACCATCCCCAAGGGGTCAGTCCTCTGTGCAGTGATTTGATACCCGTTGAAGTCTACTGAATGGTGACCAGGATCAACATTCTAGGGCTTCACTTGGAGGTTCCACAGCAAGAAAATATGGGGCCGCTCACAGAAACCTGAAGACTCTGTGCCTTGATTCTCGGACTTGGCTGGGGCAGGCATTGAGACCTAATACGGAGCCCATTGCTTTTCCCGCCAGGTCAGTTCCGTGTGTGGAAAAGGCCTGTCTGCCGCTAGCTGTAGAGACATGCTGATCATGGTGGTGTGATGAACATCTCAAAATCAACACTAGATATTCCACTTGAAGCTCTTCTAAGTCATTGGCCATGTGTAACTTTTAGGTGTAATCACTTTTCAGCAGCTAGGTTCATTTCCTCTGGGGAAAGGAATAAAGAATAAAGAGAAGAATTACATGTCGATTAGACTTTCATAAAAGAGCCATATCCCTTAAGCAGGACCATGTGCCGTATCTCTTATCCAGTTAAAATTGAAGCATGTCTTTTGGAAAGAACTAAATCATGTTTTACTAGACATTGATTAGATCATCAGATCTCAACTGGGCTGTGTAGGAAGGACGTCATGATAATGCAGAGAAATCATTCATCTTGTATGTGAGACTATCCAAACATTCTCCCTTTGCAAACTATAGATCACTAAGATTAACTATTGTGTTCATTCTTGGAAGTTTCCTTCTTACATTCTTTCAACCATATAACTGAGAATCCTTTATCAAGCGTGATTGTGAAATTAGGTACACATTTTTAACATAGGACCACATGTTTTTCTCAACACCATGTGTAGGTTCATATATGAGAACTTGGAAACTCCCTAACTCCTCCTGGAACCTTTCCCAGGCGGCACACCCTATCTACCCATGTCGATTTTGTATTCCCACTGACGCCTCCTTGTATGTTCCCCCCTGAATAGCCAGTCTCCAAAAGAGTACCTGGTATGTTGTGGACATTCATACATTTTATTGACTGAATGAATGAATGAATGAAATGAAAACAAAAATATAATTACAACTATTGTTGTAGTGGTATATTCTCGATGTGATTGCCTTTACCAGACCAAGAGAACCATCTCTGAAGATGAAGACTCCATTCTCCCAGTTGTGCATATTCCCTACAGTCTACCTGTAGGCAGCTGGCTATTTTTGTGTGCCTTTGAGATCCTCTTAATGTTCTTCATTTGCATCAGTTATGGCGGGACTATGGGGTCTTCCCCGTGTTGTCACACACACGGCACACACACGCACACCCTGAGATCGTGGGATTGAGACACTGCAGAAGAGCCTGTACTGAACCTGCAGGGAGCCTCACAGGTGCTGTGTTGGAGATCTGGTACCTCTGACAAGGCTAAGCCTGACATACCTGTGTGAAGGTGTTTGTGGGACATTCTTCCCACCATCTTCTTTAATCAGGCCATCCTATTACTCAGAAACCTCCAATGGCGCCCAAGTTTTTCCAGAAAAAAAAAAAGCCAAATATTAGCCCTTGGGGTCATTCACAAACTGGCTCCAGCTTATCACCCGGGACCATCTCCTACTACACCCCCTCTTTTCCTTCTCGAAGGTACCTCCTTTGCTCCTGACTTAACAGGATATTGCCTTTGCTCCATAACCACCCTTTGGGTTCGCACTCATGTCTTTATTTACTGTCAGTCTCTCTCTTCCCACACTGCACCCAACCCAGCCGTGATCACCCTCCCTCTATTTGTTTATCAGAGATCCTCCTCAGCCCGTGCACTGTGGCTCCCACACCACCTCTCCTTTGGTATTTCCATGGTTTCCTCCTTCATATGCAATGGTGCCCAATTCTGTGCTTCTGATTCCCCATGTCTTAGACCGGGTGCCCACCGCAAGCCTGTCCTCACCACTGAATCCAGTGCACCTTGAGGGCAGGACCGCTGGCTGTCCACTCCTCTCCCAGTGCCTCGCACAGTGGTGGGTGCGGATTGGGTACGTTGAGATGGGGCCAGATGATCACGCATCTGTTGAGTCCGCTTGATTTCTTCCACAGAAAATGAGAATTGCTGTCATGTGTACACAGGTCTCCTGAAACTCAGAGTTCAATAAAACAAACATAAGGAAGCAGTTTAATTGGCTCAGTCTTAGAATGGCTCAAATACATAACAGTTGAGTAAATTTTGCTCTTTCACACACTGGCAAGTGCATCGTTGGGTTTCTGGAGTGCTTCGGTGTTTCCAGTTGGTACTCCAGAACATTTCTTACAAAGTGATGGGTTTGTTTCAAGATATAAGGAAGATATATGGCTCAGGTGGGATGTAGTTGCTAGCCCATATTTCTAGATATCCATCATTTCCATCTGTGGGTTGACATTTGAAGGCATGACTAATGAAGTAAAATAAAATGTTATGTCAATTAATTGAGGCGTTATAGTTACTTAACTTCTATTGCTTTTATCGTTCAATGTTTAAGGGACTTGACACCAGGATACTAAAAGAGCTTAAAAGCAATCTGTGTCATTTGTGTCATTTGGAAAGTGTCCACAAAAAATAATGGGTGAGATTTTGCTAAATTCCATTTTCTTTTTTTTTTTTTTTTTAATTTTTTTTTTTTAACGTTTATTTATTTTTGAGACAGAGAGAGACAAAGCATGAATGGGGGAGGGTCAGAGAGAGGGAGATACAGAATCTGAAACAGGCTCCAGGCTCTGAGCTGTCAGCACAGAGCCCGACGCGGGGCTCGAACTCACGGACCGCGAGATCATGACCTGAGTGAGCCGAAGTCGGCCGCTTAACCGACTGAGCCACCCAGGCGCCCCAAATTCCATTTTCTAAATAAAATAGCTTACATTTTAACCTTTGATCTGAGGTAAAGAGACAGATGGTTTACAAATGTTTCATTCCTTTTTATAAACTAATCTAACCTAAGGAAAATTGAATGAACACTTTTGGCGACAGACTGACCATTGCAGTCTGCTGAATTCTAGATAAAGAAAAAGTAGATGGGGCACCTGGGTGTGGCTCAGTCAGTTAGCCATCCGACTTTAGCTCAGGTCGTGATCTCGCGGTTCATGAGTTCGAGCCCCACATCGGGCTCTGTGCTGACAGCTCAGAGCCTGGAGCCTGCCTCAGATTCTGGGTCTCCCTCTCTCTCTGCCCCTCCCCTGCTCGCACTCTGTCTCCCTCTTTCTAAAATAAATAAGTGTTAAAAAATTTAAAAAAAGAAAAAGTAGATATAAGTAAAAATATTTTAAAATGTTGTGCCTAATGAGTCACAAGGCCCTGTTACTAAGTATCATCTGTATAATCTGATATTTTCTCTCTCCCAGTAACAAACTGTGTTTGTGAATTGTGACATTTTACACCAGATTCTGGGTTTGCTCCTTCTGGTTGAGGCGTTGCTCTAATAAACATGCCTGACTGGAGGTTATTTGCTTTTTCTTGATTACTTCCAGGGATGATGAGCTGCCTCTGTCTCTGGGAATAAAATTCAACCCCGATAGCTCTACTTACAGAGGGGTCTTCATAATGAGTGAATTTTTCTCCCGTTCACCTGTTGCCTGTTGGTCCCATGACTACAAAATCACCAGCACTGTAAGTTCCTGGAGGGCAGGAAGTATGTATCAGAAGTGGTTGGCCCTCCTACCTTGCTGGCACCCACGTGGAGCTCAGGAAAGAGCGAGCGAGTCTTTTCTCTCCTGCTTGGATCTGCCCTTAGGCAGATAAAGGCATTTACCTTTATCCTGCAGTCTGCTTTCTCCTACCCCAATTCTCTCAACACTCCTTCTAGTTACACTCATAACTGCTATTTCATCCCCAATCATTATGCAGGGATACCAAACTCCCCTGTAGTAAGCACTCAGGGAGCCAGGAAATGTGAACATTTCACTCCCAGTGAATTTTGAGAACAAGATCTACTCTCCACAGCAATCCTGGATCAAAAAAAGGCCCCGTAGGGGCACCTGGGTGGCTCATCAGTTAAGTGTCCAACTTTGGCTCAGGTCATGACCTCGCAGTTTGTGGGTTCGAGCCCCGCGTTGGGCTCTGTGCTGACAGCTCGGAGCCTGGAGCCTCCTTCAGATTCTGTGTCTCCCTCCCTCTCTGCCCCTCCCCATTCACCCTTTCTCTCTCTCAATCTCTCTCTCTCTCAATCTCTCTCTCTCTCTCAAAAATAAATACATTAAAATTTTTTTAAAGTCCTGTAAAAACCTTTTCAGCTTATAGAACTGTCCCTCAAGATATCTGAATTACAAGACTTGAAAAAATAAGGTTGACCTACTAGCTGATCTGAAACTAATGTTCACACTCTAAATACTGTAAAATCTGTGGTGTGGGGTTGCCCACAAATTCAATTATGGTGACTCTTCAAATAGATCAGGAGTTGGCAAACTACATCCTGAGGGCCAAATCTGGCCCGCTACCTGTTTCTGTAAATAAAGTTTTATGGGAACCTAGCCAGGCCTCCTGATTTAGGTGTTGTGTACAACTGCTCCTGCACTATAATACCACAGGCAAGTAACTGCCAGAGAGACCTTATTGCCCACAGAGTCTAAAACGCCTGCCCTTTCCAGGTGTTGGAAAAAACTTTGCCAACACCTAAATAGAAGATCAACCAAAATAGACATTCTTCCCATGGCACTGAAAAGCTCAGATATTTCTGCAGCAAGATAAATATTTGATTTTAGATTAGAATTGGATAAAGGCAATCTCAAACATGTTGCCATTTTTATTGATTGTGTATATGTTGCACTTGAACATGCTGTATTTTCTATACAGGTGTCCAGTTAGAGTGGGTTATATACTCTCCTTATTTGGGAGAATGTGCTTTTTCCTTCTGCGTGTATAGACGACAATTCTGAGCGAGGAATACGAAATGCATTCTTTTCCCAATTGCTAATGTTCTGGGTAATTCTTTTCTAGCATTTAATGATGAAAAAAAAAAAGGAGAAAAGTTGAAAGAATTTTACAGTGACTACCCATATGCCCACCACCTGCCTCCTACCACTAACAGTTTAATATACTTGATTAATCACATATGTATTCATCTATGTGTCATCCAGTCGAATGCGATTTGTTATATAACAAATACTGTTTGTTACGTAACTAATGTTATTTGTTGGTGCATTTCAAAGAAAAATCGCAAACTTACACCACGCTCCCAAATACTTCAGCGTGCGTATCAATAACTAGAGTCTAGTATTTAATTCCAGTTCCTGTTTTTCTCTTTGAAGTGCAGCTTACGTACCAGGAAATGCACAAATCTTAAGTGCACCATTCAGCTAGCTTTAGTAAATGAACAAAAGGAAGTAACACAAACCTCCATCGACATATATGCATTTCCAGTCGCCCCAGTAAGCTAAGCCATTACCCTTCCCAGCAAACTTCAATCCCACTCTCTGACAGGCAACCACCACCATTTCCTACCATAAACTGGTTTTGCCTGCTTGAGAATTCCATATGAAATGGAACCAAGAGTATGTGTTATTTGCTGTCTTTTTTCATTGAACAAGAAGCTTTTGAATTCATCACACTGATGACACAAATAGTGCTTTTTATTCACTGCGTAGCACGATTACAACACAGATTACAAACCTATTCCATTGGTGCGCATTTGGGGCTATTATAAATTAAGCGGCTGAGAACATTCTTGTACAAGTGTTTTAGTAAATGTATGTTTTGTATTTGTGGGAAAGATACCTAGGATTAAATTCACTGGATCATTGAGTAGGTGTACGTTTTGTTTTGTAAGAAACTGACCTTTCCTCATCGTGGTTGTACAATTTGACACTTCTACAACAACATATCGGGGTTTCTGTTGCTTCACGGCCTTGCTGATATTGGGTAGTGTCATTATTTTTAAAATAGCCATTCAAGTGGCTATGAAGCAGTGTCTCATTTTGGTTTTAATTTGCATTTCCCTGATGAGCAATGATATTGAGCATTTTTTTGTTGTTTTACTGTAGTTAATTTTAACATAGTCTTAAAACTCCCATGAAAAACCTGATGTGGAAAAAATGCACACTTTCCATTTGTTTTGTAGCAGTTTCTTCCCCATAAAATTTCATGACATGACTGATGTCAACCCCCTTCTTTCAGAGTCACCAAAGATATCAAGATATCTGCTGTTGCAAAACACACACATATGCACACAATTACAGTAATAAGTCCAGAGCAAGGTGCCCCTGCAGTAATTGCTGATTTCTTTGTTTGTTTGTTGATTGGTTTCTGGCTTAGGGGTTTTTGTTGTTGTTGTTGTTTGCCTATCATTTTATTTAGCTTATTCTCTCATGCTGTCTCCTGGGGATAGATCCCAAATATCACGGTTCCGCTTAAATTGCACTCCCCACCCACATCCCTCCATTTCACCACCTCCACAGCAAGGGAAGAATTATTTCTCAGGCTGAATTACATTCTGCGGAGCTTAGCTATAGTATTGTCTAGAAATGTTTAACTGACTTAAATAAGTTATTGATTTTTTATTTTTCTTTCATCTTTAGCACCTATTAGAAACCTGTCATGTCAGTATGCCCATGGGATTCTCCTCCATACTCCCATTCAGTTTTCTCCTATCATTTCTTGCAAGATCAAGGTCATACCACGTTTCCACCCAGATATCTTCCTTGGTGAAGTTCACTTCATTTTTTTTTTTTACAAAGTCTATGCTATCATATGCCCAGTTTATGCTAACTTGCCATACTTTCTTTGTTACCTACTATTAATTCATAGTTTTATATGTCATTTCCATTGCAAACTGTACTTTTTTTCCTGAAGGTAACAGGCCCTAAACATTTTACTTCTTTTTAAATCTCAACTCCAGAAACTCATTGGTTGGAGTAAAGCTGGTGTGTATTCATTTTAATTCATTGAAGAATTCAATAAAATAGAAGATTAATTCCCCCAGGATACAACAAAGCAAGTAGTTAAATGTTTAACCTTGTGTTTAAGTATCTCTGTGTTCAAAACAAAATGCAGAAATACATTATGCCTTGTAAATTTAAGAGTTAATCATTAGATTCATTTCCTTTACTACCGTCGACTGCCAAGGAGTTTTCTGTGCTATGAGCATTGTTTGGGTTATCCAGAACCTTTCTCAAACCAGCCTAACGCTCAGTGGCTTTAACATTAAGTACCATTTTACTTGCTACAGATCAAGAATGGAGGCAGGGTTCATGTGGTTCTTCATTGCGTGCAGGGGTTATCCCCTCTACCAGCTAGGCTCAGAAGGAAGGTTCAAGAAGTCTTCACCCCTGTGTCTGGCACCTCCGTGCTCCTCCGTGTGGCCCCCATTCTCTGCACGTGACTAGCTTTGGCTTCCACATAGCAGGGTTGTGACCAGGTAGTCAGACTTCTTATACAGAGGCTGGCCTCCAGAAGGAATATTCTATCATGCAGGAATGGAGAGGTCTTAAGACCCAGTCTCGAGAAGTTTCAAAGTCACAGAGCATCACTTTTGCTGCATTTTAATGATCTAAGCAGGTCATGGCGAGTCCAGAATCAAGGGAAGGGATGGAAAGAGACCTCCCTTCTCAGTGAATGAAGTGGTGGGAATTTGTGGCTAACTGTGATCTATCACATGCATTCCTGACATAAGTCTATCTAGTTTAACTTGCTAGGCTTGTTTAATGAGGACTAGCAGGGTATCAGTCCCAGAGCTAGGGGCTCGCCCTCGCTGTGGATTTACAGTGGTTTTAGGCGAGTTCCCTTCCAGGAGCTCTTTGTCGTTTTTAACCTCCGCTTGCAAAGCACAGACTTGGAGGAGGCGAGCATCACAGCACCTTCCAATGAAAGAGGGCTTAAGAAAAGAAGAAACGCCATAAAAATCCTCTCCTAAATGCCATAACCTCTGGGAAGAAAAACTGCTAATACTATTTCATGTTATCTAAAGGCGTTTCTACTGACCAATCCTCAATAGGTAGTGTATTTGTATTATTATTTTTTCAAGTAGTGACGATACCTGTCAAGGACACTGGCACGTCAGACTGCTCAATCCCAGCCAACTACAGACCAGATGTGATAACATGACAAAATAGAGTTCTTCACTGAATCTCTGACAAGGAGAAAAAAGTATGACCCCTATGCTTGCTTTTATTTTATTTTATTTTATTTTATTTTATTTTATTTTATTTTATCTTATCTCATCTCATCTCATCTCATTTCATTTTATCCTATGCTCTTCTATTTTATTCTCTTCTATTTTATTTCTCTCATTTAATTTTTTAATTTTTTTATTTGAATTTCAGTTCGTTAACATACGGTGCTAGATTAGTTTCAGGCATATAACTTAGTGATTCGGGACTTCCATACTTCACCCAGTGCTCATCCAGACAAATACCCGCCTTCATTCCCATCACCTGTTTATGTCAACCCCTCCCCCACCTCCCCACTGGTAACCATCAACTTGTCCTCTGTAATTAAGAGTCTGTTTCTTGATTTGTCTCTAAAAATTTGTTCCCCTTGGCTTGTTTGTTTTGTTTCTTAAATTCCACATCTGAGTGAGATCATACATCACTTGTCTTTCTCTGACTGACTTATTTCACTTAGCGTAATATTCTCTAGCTCCATCCATGTCGTTGCAAACGCCAGGATTTCATTCTAAAATTCACATTTTCCTATGTTATCCGTAAGGTAAAATACTGGCATTTCTGTTGTCTACTCTCTGACACAAAATACTGTCTTAACTTCCAAATTAGGACAAAAAGAAGATTGTTACTGTCAGTGGTGATGGGCGTGGGAGGTGTGTGTGTTTGTCCAGTGACTCTGGGTAAAGCGACATTTTAGGCAACAATCAAGTCATTTCTCAGGATAGTGCATTAATTACATACAATTCTAATTTTGAGGGAATTTGATTTGTTGGTATTTTCTTATATTTTGAGGGTCAAAAAAGAAGAAAGGGAGTGTGATTTGTATTCTCGTTTTGACTTTCAGCCTGTTTGAAAAAAAAATTAAACCACCCTTACTTACATTATACTATTATTTTTTAACTATTTATACAATAAAACAGGAGAATATGTCTTCCCTGACTCTAGCAGAATCAGTTTATTATATTTTATACTGTGTTCCAACATTTTACTTCTTTTTGTATTTTCTTATATTAACTCATAATAGAAAAAAAAGTCACTTTACATTCCAGTAGTGAAAATACCAACTACAAATAAAAGAAAACAAAACTACTATAAATAAAAGAAACTACAAATAAAAGAAAACAAAAATTACATTCGTTTCTCTGGTTATTTCATTCTGGATAGCGGGGGTAAGTGGAGAGAATCTTTAGTCCTGTTAGGGTATCATTTTCCCCTATGCTGATAATGACCTGCACTTTGAAGGGGGTGATAACCCATTTTCTGGATTCCTATCATTTCACTTCTGTAATGCTCTTGGAATCCATACAAAATGTCAAGGTCTAGTTTCTGTGTTTCCTATGAGAAGGGCTCATTAGAGTAATTCATCAGGGGCTTGTATGACTTAGAAATGGGTCCAATAAGGACTAAACCAACACCACCAACTGATTTCATTTAGACCATTAAGCACATTAGGTGATGAAGATTTTGTCAGTTCCTCTCTAGCCAGATTAAACCAACAAATTAAAAATGAAGGATGTCCTCACTGCCTGTGAATTTCCTGAGCTTCTTCATCAAGGCTCCCTCTGGAGTCTTCATAAGCCCTATTGCCTTAAACCAACATGTAGGCATCAGAAGTCGAACAGGGACATGCTAATGACAACTGCCCCTGATGAGTTCTGATTTATCTGTGTATAATTGTCCCAATTAGAAATCACTAGGAGCACATCATAGAACATTTATAAGTGAAAACAGTGTTTCATTTCATAGGAAGCTTGAGTGAGTGAAATATGATAATGGGATTAATTAAGAAGAGGAAAATTAGTTTGTTCAAATCTATAGGATGAACAGAATTTAACAATTAAAAAAAAGAGATTATTATATAGTGGCCTAAGATGTAGTGCTACTTGAAAAGGATAGATTTTCCATAGGGATGTCAACATCGCCCTCACTCTTACCCCCACAGAGAAATAATCTTGCCCGCTCTGGACTTCTCTTGAATCAAGATATATACTGAGCTTAAGGGAAAAAAAATGGTAATTTCTAAATTTTGGTGTATAAAAACATAAAGCTCCGTTGTTTTTATAAAAAGATTTGTCATGGTGCACCATGAAAACATATGTGCTTTGATCATTTCATCTATAGGGTAACTGATAGCTTAGCAGCAGATTAGTGAACGTTCTTATTCCAATTGGGGTTGTACAAATCAAAACACTCACTCAGTGGGTGACTGACTTACTCCACTGATGTTTTATGATAGAAGTATAGTAAAAGAGTGTAGTCCCTTTTCGTCACGATGCAACTCTGAAAAAGAGAAAATTCAATGAAACAAGAGGACACTCCGAATATGAAGTTGAAGGTCCTGACTTGTACTAACTGTGCTGATCTTCATTCATGAACAAATGTGTAGTGAATACCAGGCAAAGAGCTTTATACTGAGGAATACAGAGATGAATACTGTTTGGTTTCTTGTCCTCAAAGAGGTCATCATCTAGCAAAGTATTAAAGACAAGTCATTGTGGTGTGTTTTGACAAGTGATAAGGCTGCTCTGGGCTCTCAGATGATGCAGAGCCTCAATCAGCCGGGACATCTAAAGCGGGTGGCTGAGGCTGGGTCCTCAAAGTGGGTTAAGGAGGTCCTTATAGACCAAGAAGATTCTGGAGAGGAACCTGGGTGTGATCTCACAGGCAGTGGGAAACCACTGAAAGCTTTTGAACTACTGGTTTCCATGATCAGCTTTCTGCTTTAGGATGTTGACTTTAGTGACATAGTGGGTAATTGATAGGAAGAAAAAAAGACTGCAGGCAGAGGAGAGAAGCAGTTGGGTGGAGTGAATTGGAGGAGAGACAGGGAAGGATTGGTTGATACTCTGTGCCTAGGACCTTAATGTCTATTTTCATTTAATCTCCACAATCTCAATTTGTGGTAACTCATGTTTAGAGCCGGTTATATAATCTGCAACACTCAAGTTCAAAATTAAAATATGGAGTTTGTTGTTTAAAAACCAGGGAGTGGAATGCCATTAAAGTTACTAAAAAGATACTAAAGCTTTTTCCTAACACATACACTCACGAGCGTGCTCTCTCTCTCTCTCTCTCTCCTTGTCATGATGTTTTTGTATTTACTATTTAATGTTCTTCTAAATAAAGAAATTAAAATTTTAAACTATTAGCATGAATTTTACCATTTATCTTTGTATTGTGCTTGCCAGATTTAAATGCAAATATAGGCGCGCTTAATTTATATGTTAAATTACTGAAATGATACAATTCCTATTTCATAGCCCATACATGCATACATATTTTGTTCTTGGAAGATCAGAGGAAACACTGTGCAATTTACCTCAACCATTTTTATTTCACTTCTCAATATGCACATATTCTACCAACATTCTCTTACTAAAGAGTAAGGAAGGACTGAATGGAAATAGGACTGGGGGCACCTGGGTGGTTCAGCCATTAAGCATCCAACACTTGATTTCAGCTCAAGTCATGATCAGTTCGTGAGATCGAGCCCCATGTCAGGCTCTGAGCTGATAATGCAGAGCCTGCTCGGGATTCTCTCTCTATCTCTCCCTCTCTCTCTGCCCATCCCCCCCCCCCCGACATGCTTGCTCTCTCTCTCTCTCAAAATAAATAAATAACATTAAAAAAAAAAAGGATATAGAACAGTGGATTGTCATATCTTTTCCTTTCCTTCTAGGTCATCATGTTCATCATAAGTAGTTGGCAGACACAGGAGAGTAACATGAGTAAGAAAGAATATGATAGGGTGTCTTGATTGCTCGTGGTTCTTAGAACATCATTGCCTTCTTCTTTCAAAGCAAGTTCTGGTTCAGAGGGTAAGCATGGCCTTTTGGGGGCAGTCAGCAAGCACTCCTGCTTACTCAGTCATAAACATAACATGTTTACCTGGTACTCGCCTTGAGTCTTGCTCAGCTCCCACAACACATCATGGCTCCAACAGGGCACTGCACGCATTCTGTGAATGAGGCAGGACAGAACAGAATTACACATGCATTGTGCATATCCACATCCTCATGCCTATGCTCCACCGTCTTGTTGGATTCCACTTGCAAAACACAAGTTCAAAGATAGGGGGGCCCTCTGAGTGTGACACAGTTGTAATTTGAGACAACTGCAAGGTTTCTAGCCCATGGAGCCCACCCTGGTAGTATTATCTCAGTACCCAGGAGGAGACTGAGGTTCCAGAAGGATGCGACTTTGCATGTTCCCCTCGGGCTGTGGGGCATTGGTAGTGGGAACTAAAAAGAACGGTGTGGCAAGCTTTATTCAAGGGGGGCCTTGAATACAGTGGGGTTTTTCAGTGAGGGAGAAAGATTGGGCCCAACTCTAAATATTACAAGGAAAAACGGGAATTTATTTATTTATTTATTTATTTATTTATTTTGCATCTTCTTTTATTTATTTATTTATTTATTTATTTATTTATTTATTTTTTAATATATGAAATTTACTGTCAAATTGGTTTCCATGCAACACCCAGTGCTCATCCCAAAAGGTGCCCTCCTCAATACCCATCACCCACCCTGCCCTCCCTCCCACCCCCCATCAACCCTCAGTTTGTTCTCAGTTTTTAACAGTCTCTTATGCTTTGGCTCTCTCCCACTCTAACCTCTTTTTTTTTTTTTTTTCCTTCCCCTCCCCCATGGGTTTCTGTTACGTTTCTCAGGATCCACATAAGAGTGAAACCATATGGTATCTGTCTTTCTCTGTATGGCTTATTTCACTTAGCATCACACTCTCCAGTTCCATCCACGTTGCTACAAAAGGCCATATTTCATTTTTTCTCATTGCCACGTAGTATTCCATTGTGTATATAAACCACAATTTCTTTATCCATTCATCAGTTGATGGACATTTAGGCTCTTTCCATAATTTGGCTATTGTTGAGAGTGCTGCTATAAACATTGGGGTACAAGTGCCCCTATGCATCAGTACTCCTGTATCCCTTGGATAAATTCCTAGCAGTGCTATTGCTGGGTCATAGGGTAGGTCTATTTTTAATTTTCTGAGGAACCTCCACACTGCTTTCCAGAGCGGCTGCACCAATTTGCATTCCCACCAACAGTGCAAGAGGGTTCAAAAACGGGAATTTAAAGCCAAGGACCAGGATGGGGGTCAATGGATAGGAAGTTACTCAGAGGAACCATCAAGAGTAAGGATGGGGGGTGCACCTAGGTGGCTCAGTGGATTGAGCATCTGACTCTTGATTTCAGCTCAGATCATGATCTCATGTTCATGAGATCAAGCCCGGCGTCAGCCTCTGCCCTGACAGCACAGAACCTGCTTGAGATTCTCTTTCTGCCTCTCTCTCCCTCTCTCTCTCTCAAATTAAATAAATAAAAAAAAAAGGAGTAAGGAGGGGTGGTGGGATTCTGGCTAAACTGACCTACCAAGATTCATGCTAAAGACAGGGCAGGTGAGCAGACATCACCAGAGGATGAAGAACCAATGAGATATGCAGGGTCCTCAGACATCAAGTGGGGGGGATTCTAGCTATCCTGGCTCAGAAGGATCCTTGTTAGAACTAGACTCTGCCAGGAAGGTCATGAGAGCCCAAGATTGGGCCTCGTCAAAAAAAAGCTCGCAGGAGCCTAGCCAAAGTTTGATCAAGGAGAGAACCTTGTGGACGGGAAGTTAACATCTACCCTTCAGTCACTGAGCTCTTTATAGCACCAGGGAAGAGAGCACAAAAAGATCCAACAAGGCAATGGCAGGGAGTGGTTTTCAAGGCACAATTCCAGTGCAGAAATGATGGGTAGATGCTAAGGATCCCAAACAATGATTCTGGGAAAGATAAGCTTTCATATCTTAAGAATATTAATAGATATTTCAATTCATGGATTTTAAAATGGTTTTATACATCTGGCAGGCAGTACAATTGTTTAGTGAGATCTCACATTCAAATCCTCATTCTTTCTTCAAAAGAGGACTCGAGACAAATAAAGGCACCCTGCGATGGTAAGATAGGGAGACGATGGAAAGGCTGATCCAGCTTTTCAGTTTCAAACACCAGATATTAAGGGCTGGCTGGAAAGGAGGCAATTTTTAATGTGTGAATTTTCCCCCACCACAATAAATACGGAAAGCCACAGACAGATGTAACCAAGGAAACCAATTTCCAGGAGTCGGGATAGTGGGTAGGGGGTTGTGGAAGCAGATTGGCACCAGGGTGGCTCCCCTGTGACTTGGCGGGAGGAGCAGGAGTGCGTCTGCCAGGTGTGAGCCTAACTTGAATAAATATGCTTCCAGAGAGCCAATGAATTGTATCATGTGAGGTCTCTTGGACTCACCTAGAATGCATTAAGACTTGTATTTTGCTCTAGGACTGTAAGCCAAAATACCATTTTTAATTTTCCCCAAAAACATATGGCAATGGAAGTTAATACAGGGGCCTGATGAGCAGGGAGCTTAGATATAATGGATGAATTTTCATTTGGAAGCAGCACTATTCCTTGCATCTGAATGACAGTGGGCAGTATGATTGGTATATTATGCTCCAGGGATAATGCCTTCATTCACAGAACAAAGGAGAAGAGAGCCCAGGGCAGAGTCACTTGAGTTCTACTGAATAAAGAACAAAAAAGATAGTCAGAAGTTAGCAGTGGTTTCTTTTTTTATTTCTTCCCTCTCTCTTTGTTCCTTCCTTCCTTTGTCTTTACTCCACTCTTCTCAATGCCTTTTTAATTGTTCTTTAATTATATAGAAATAATTAAATAGTATATTGCATATAGAGAAAACAGTTCAGGGGAGAAAGAAAAGAAGGCATACCAAACCATACCCCACTGTTTTTTAAGCTTTTTTTTTTAAGTCTATTTGTTTTGAAAGAGAGAGAAAGTGCATGCTTGCAGGGGAGGGGCAGAGAGAGAGGGAGAGAGAGAATCCCAAGCAGGCTCTGTGCTGTCCGTGTAGAGCCTGATGTGAGACTCAGTCTCACTGAGTGTGAGATCATGACCTGAGCCAAAATTAAAAGTCGGACGTTCAACCAACTGAGCCACCAAGCACTCCTATATTTTAACCTTTTTATTTTGAAATGGTTATAGATTAGTGGGAAGTTACAAAATAAAATACACACAGGCATATCCTATAACTTCTCCCAGTTCCCATCAATGGCAACATCAGTGGTGTCGCCACGTGGTACAGAATCACAACCAGGAAACTGACGTTGGTACAACGTCGGCGCTGGCTTTCCCCAGTTGTACATGCACTCCTGTGTGTGTGTGTGTGTGTGTGTTTAGTTCAGCTCAGTCTTATCAGATAAGTAGCTTTGTGTAACCACCACCACAAGGACATGCAGGATGCCTTCAGCACCATAAGGCCTCGTGTTACCCCTTTATAGTCACACACACACTCACCCTCCGTCCGGAAGCCCTGGAAACCGCTGATCTATCCTCCAGTTCTATAATTTCGTTATTTCAAGAAGGTTATTTATCTTTTTTTACTCAGCATAATTCCCTTAAGATCCCTCCAAAACGTCATTTGGGACATATTATCAATAATCCATTTCTTTTTATTGCCACATACCTCCCTTTGGCGTGGATGTATTAGCGTGTTGAATCATTCACCTGTTGCAGAACATTTGGTCGTTTCTAGTTGGGGGCATTTATGAATGAACTATCAACATTTGTGCACCCATTAAACATTTGAACTGAACCTTCAAATGGTTTTTAAAACCACTACTGATCATAAGGAAGTAAAGACCTATAATGCCATGAGAGTTGTTCATGAACATGACATGATTTCTGCTCCATAAGGACACTGAAATTGAAATTTATTTTTACAAATCATCTGTTGCTACTCAAAGACAGAAAAACAAAAGATTCAGACTTCTCTTTTCTGTGAAACAGGCAATGGTTATTCGCATAAATTTCCATTAAATATCTAAGAAGTGTTAGCTTCACTTATATTAAT
This sequence comes from Panthera onca, assembly GCF_046562875.1. Classification (NCBI taxonomy): domain Eukaryota; kingdom Metazoa; phylum Chordata; class Mammalia; order Carnivora; family Felidae; genus Panthera; species Panthera onca. The sequence continues at coordinate 9,049,009 of NC_138339.1, read as the reverse complement.
GAAATCATTTCACTCTCAGTCAAGTTCAGTACTCAGGGTTTGACATATCTGTAATAGACACAAAGTTATGAAGCAAGAACAGATGAAAGCAAAGCAAAGCAGGGAGTTTCAGAGGAACAGAAGAGTGAGGGACACCCCTGAACACGATCTCACACATGAGCCCAAGAAGCTAGGAAAATATAAACTTGACCCCTCCTTTTGTCCAGAGATGTCTCCAAGGTTAAAGTGCTCCCTTCACTGAGCAGACGCTAACAACAGGAATAATTCTGGCAGAATGACTGCAAAAGACTGATACTTGGAACATCTGAGAACCTTCAGATAGGTACCACCTCTGTCAGCAGACAAACCTACTACTCTTCTCCTGCCTGAGAAATCACTTATGAATGAGCAGACTGCAAAACGCAGTGAGCTCTCTATTCACCCTCAATATTCATGAGTGAAGCCGTCAGGCTCACCAAAGATCTAACCCTGAGTTGCAAGGGACCCCAATGGAGATTATGAATATCATGATGTATAATGCAGGAATCTACACTTAGCACAGAAATGGCATAAACCACTCAGTTTCTGGTGGTTTGGAAGGCATTTCAAAATATTACAAGATCTCAGAATTAATTCATTAACAGTATCCCTGGTCATCTGCAATTGCAATTTACTACATTCTGATTTATGGAGTGCTCACTGACAAAAATATTATGATAACTTTATTGTCTAATGTGGCTGGCATTCAGAAATTTTGCTTCAACAACTGTAAAATTCTGATGCATTCGCATAAGCATTTAAAAAAATACCCAGCTCATGCATGAGAAATCTCTCAGAAAACTACAAAGGGAGCTATAACGTGAGAATTTTCTAGTTTATAATTTACCATTTGTTCCTCCTTCTGATATTGAATTTTATGCACAATGTGCCTCTTGTAATATAACTACAACCAATGGCAAAACTAGAAAAGCATTTGAAGAAGAAAAACTTGAAAATATGTGTTTCCCATGGTAAGACCTTGACTTTGTGTAGATAGTGCCTTTAAGGTATTGAGCCAAGGGCTAATTCTTTGTCGTTGCTAGAAACTGGAGTCCGTATTTTGAAGGAATTAAAACAAGCCAGAATTCATGTTCATTTCCTGTTGTTCAGCTCTGGCTGGCCAGCGCACAACCCTGACATTGTTGTGGTACTCCGAGATAAACATTGCAGCCGTGTGTATCCAGGCTATGGCATGGGAGCCATTTTGCAGTATCAGTTTCTTAGATAATTTGTCAGTCAAGAGCTCCATCCAGATTAATTTAGGAATATGAATTTCCCTTGCCTCAAAATAAAAGAAATTAATAATCGCAATTTGGGTCTGATTTATTTTCTTCCAAGGTTTGGAAAATAAGTTTTTTACTACGGGAAGAACAGTAGCGGTTACCAGCAGGGGCATTTTGTGCTGGACCGATGGGAAAACTTACAGCTTAAAAGTGAGTCCTCTTTCTTTGGAAATCACAGACTGCCTCTTTTTCTCCACAGCTTTAGTGTAGAAAAAAAGAAAAGATGGACAACGTAAATTCTACAAAGGCTATATGTAACGTATTGGTGAGATGGTATTTATCGGCCCCCAGCGTGGACAACTTGAATCGCATATGTGGACCTATGGAACTTTCAATTCTATTAGTTGGCTGTGCTCTCTCAGCCTTCTGTTCTGCATGTGATAATGAGAGCTTACTTTAAAAAAAAAAAATAATAATGCCTTCTGTGTTCCCCCACTGTTTTGTGGGTTTTACATACATTGGTTTTCTAAAGATCCCTCTGGGAAATTCTAGTAAATCTCCATTTTATAAATGGGGAAACTGATGTTTAGAGAGATTAAGTGGTTTGATAAAGGCCCTACGGTCCTATGTGCAGTAGTGCCTTGAACACATCTTCTCGTGCAATGACTCTCTGAGCTTTGCACGCTTGCTTCCCACACCTCTAGCGACTGCAACGTCCTGGTGAGCCGCACTGCGTCTCTCTGTTCTGTATGCCCGAAGCCACCATGAGCGCTCACTACGGGTTTGTGCTGACTTTGTTTCCATTTTCTCCAGGACTGGCTGTCACCAACAGGCTAGGCACGACACCACCGTGCCTGGGTATTTTCTCAATGTCCATTGTTCTCACGACCCCACGTCTGTCCCCATTTTAACCCTCCCACAACAGACCACACCAGGCTCCAAAGGATGAAATAGAGTAAGTCATAACCTACAGGCCATGTAAACCATTTTGAAGCAATTCCGTCCTTGCTCAGGTAGTGCCAGGCACCGATCTACTGAAAATACATCACTTGATATAAACTAATTTATTTCACCCACAAAATGTCTGCGCTTCTGCCCACAGAGTTTAAGTCACTTGCCCAAAGTGTCCTAGACTGAAAGCAGCGAAGCTGGGCTCCAGTCTCATGGAGTCTGTCTTGTGAGTCCACACCCTTGGCCACTACACACGGCCCCCTGGTTCGGGAGCTTTGCGGTCCTCCAGCTAGGTGGTGTAGCCCTGCGAACATTTTTATGATAGCTGTACAATTATATTTCTAATGAGAAGAGGTAGAGCGGGAAGAGGATGTATGATCGAAGGAAGAAAGAAACATGCCAGTTGCATGGCAGAGAGATCAAGACACTCATTTGGGAATATATCGCAGATGCACGTAGAGACCACAAGGCAGTAGAAGGACGGAAAAACAGCTCCACAGGAAGTTCTGGGGGGAGCAGGGTTCCTCACATATCCAAACAAATATGGTCTGGGTACAGTGCACTAAACAGCTGCCTACCTCTCAGCTCCACGGGCTGCCGCTTCTCACCATCTTTAGTGAATATGTCACATTTGCACATATTTGGGACTTTTGACCCAGGTCATTTTATCTTGCAACCAATATGCATTCTTGTGAGGTGGCTGCATGCAAGACCATATACTAAGAAGTATTTTATGGTAGAGTACAATTTTAGGTCATACTGACATCATAAATATGAGGGCCTTTGTTCCCGTAGGCAAAGATCCAACATCAGTTCTGCAAACCTTTATTTCACAACAGTTTCTCTGGCTTATGTTTTAGGTACATTGCTTAACTTGAAAGCAAAGTAACAAAAAGAAAAAAAGGGGAAAAAAACCCTCATAGTTCCTTGCCTTTATTTCATTTTGAGTCATATTGTGAGCAATAACGCATCACACGATACAGTGTAGGGATTGATGCTCTGGGCATCAGAAAGCTGAAAAAGAAAATAAGGAAATATATTTGTGCAGCTTCATGACAGACAGAGTAGCTATAGTAATGTCTTGCTTTGTGTCTTTTCCTGACATTAAGCAAACTCTCTGAACTTTCATATTATATATATTAGAAGTGGCCTGGAGGTGGGTAAGGATCCTATCATGCTGGAAATGATGAGGGTGAAAATCACTTCTCTAGGAGCTCAAAGGTTATTCTTTGGTTTCAACTAGTTTTTCCCCAACATCATGCCCGCAGAACTTGAAAGTTATTGGTTACTTACTTGAAATGTTTAAGCTTATATCAAGACATAGCCGAAGTGATCCTGTCATTTTTATCACATAGAAAATGGAGACAAATAGAAATTACATCTCTAAAACCATTCTTTTCCTCTATTATTTGGACTTACATATTTCATATTTTTTTTGGCATTATTTGAATTTCAACTACGAGTGATGTATCAACAGTGAGAATATTATGTAGAACTGGGTCACCAAGATTTATCTAAGCATTTAAGGAGACGTTTCTAGATGTAAGAATCATGATGTTTTCCTAGTCCAAGTAACAAAGGCATTCCTAAGTTAATGTTAAGATTTTCCCTCATTTTTCATGAAATAAAACATTAAGAATAAAAGAGAAATTCCCTTTTAACCCACCTCAGACATTTCTCTCTGTTCCTCAGAGGCTACCACCATCAAGAAATTCAGTGTATGAGGCCACCTGGGTGGCTCAGTCGGTTAAGGAACTGACTTTTGATTTCAGCTCACAGTCATGAGATCAAGCCCCGTGTCATGCTCCATGCTGAGCATGGGGTCTGCTTGGAATTCTGTCTCTCTCCCTTTGACACTTCCCTGCTTACACACATTCTGTGTGTATCAGAAAAAAAGAAAAATTCGGTGTATCTTTTTAATCTATGTTTATATGATTTCACTCAATAGATAGACAGACATATAGTTGAAAAACTAGCTTAAACCAAAGAATAGCCTTTGTGTATATACGTGTGTGTATACATATATGTATATGTATTTATACACAATATCATTTAATCAATGTTTTTAAAATTCACATAATTGGGATCATGTAATACATATGTGAAATTTGCATTTCCCACTCTATATTTTACATTTGAGAACTACCTAGGTTGCTTCATTGTGTATTTGGCTAATTTATTTTAACTGCTGAGTAGTGTTGATTCCATATATACGTTCTCTGTGTATGCAATCATATTATTTACATTTGTCCATTCCCTATTACTGATCCCTTAGGTTATTTCCATTGTTTTGGTACTGCTGACCTCTAGGCGTGAACAGTCTTGTAGAGGTGTTCCGGGCATAGGTGCTCAGATTTCCCTGGAAGTTCTACCTAAAAGCAGACTTACTGAGTGATTAGGCATCTGCATATAGGACATGACCAAGTATTGCCTCATTGCTCACAGAGGTGACTGGTTTATTCTCACGTGCAACGTATGCGAGTTCTTGTTCCCATCTTCTGTCCAGCACATAATATTGTCAGACTGTCTAATTGTTTGACAGCCTGTGGAGTGTGAAGAATTGCCTGTGTTTGGTTTTTATTCTTTCAATTGCTAATAGGCTTGAGTATCTTTTAATACGTTCAGTAACCATACATTCTAGATTTTTTTCTACTGTGCATTAGCTATATGTATACATACTGACCTTGCTTTTGTTTGACCTTTTTCATCTTTATCTTAAAATGATTTGTAGGAGTCATTTTAATATTTGTAAGTTATCTGCGCTGCCAATATCTTCTCCCAGGACATGGCTTGTTTTTTCAACTTAGTTTCCGGTTTTATGTTTATGTTTTTGCTTTTATCACACAGAGGTGTAATTTTGATGCCGCTAAATGTGCAAATAGAATGATAGTTCAGAATGTGGCCTCTAGAAGCAAGAGACCCAGGGTCGTAATTCTCCCTCCACTGCTTGCTGGATGTGGGACCACCAGCAAGTTCCTGAACATCTTTTTACCTCAGTTTCATTATCTGTAAAGTGGGAAAATAGTACCTGTCTCAAAACTGTTGTCTTGGAAATTAACTGTAAATTAACCAGAATATTGCCTGGTAGAAAGCTAGAGGTATGTAAGTGTTAGCTATTAGGAGTTGTGCTTTTAATATATTGCTTTTAAACTCTTTCCTAGCACTACTGATTTATGGACGTATTTCTGTATACATTTAAAGGTTAAATGTTAGGTCATCTTTGTTACAAATATGTATTTTTCTCACAATAATTGGGTTCTGGAACTTGTACATAGTTTTATGTTTAAATACATACTGGCTAATCTAAATTATGTCTATATCTTTATTAAATTTAGTTCTTTACAGATTACTTCTATTTGAAAAAAGAGCATTTTGGTAGTGAAAGCAAACTTTAGTTTCTAAAATTGAACATGCATGGAAGTTACAAGTGTTTCAGAAATAACTTTTATATTATACTAAATTGAATGCTATAATTGGGAGAAAGTTCACCATGAATAATATCCAAACACTTGAAGTAAGAATGTGTGAGACACAGGCATAATCTGTGTTTATCGGATGAATAAATAGTTTGTTTGCTTTTTTAAAAAAGCATCCACCTAAAAGCAGCTTTTAGGAGAAGAAATCAAGTATATAAGATATACAATTGCTTAGAATCCCCTAACAGAGAGTCAAGTGAGCACTTAATGGAAATAAAATCCAAACCAGGTCTCTCTTGGGACTTCTATTTTCTGTGATCAGTCATACTTTTAATGCATTTTAACTGTGCTAAAGGAATCAGGATTTTAAATGATTGATGCTCTTTATCTGGCGAAAAGGAAGCTTCCTCTGCTTTGAGAGGAATAGTTTCATATTCACTGCGAACGGCATTCTTTCAAATGTAAGGGGAAAAAATGTCTCATCTTGTTTCTGTTGCATCATCAAATTGAAACACTTCTGAAAGAGATGAGCAAAAAGTAAATATTATAGGAAACTCTGATGTGTGGTCTGACACATAAAATCACCCGTTATTGTACATGAGCAGATACATCTCACAGGATGAGTAAAAGCTGTCACACCACCTTATTTGTGGTAGAGTGACCCAAGACATTTTCTCCCAGCGCTCCACGGCGGAAATGTAAGATAGAGAAGCAAGAAACACCTTACAAACTCAAACACTGCCACATTTCTCTATTACTCAGTGTGACATTTATTCAACAGAAACAAACCCCCCTCCGGCTCCAGCGTTTTCACACAACAGTGGTTTATTTCTCACTCATGCTGTGTCTTCTCTGGGTTGGCAGCAATCTTCCTCCCTCCTACTCAGGGACCCATCTCAGTGGGGGATTAGGAGAGAGAGAGAGCATGAAAATCTCGTGCCTGGCCTTCTGTGCTTGGGGCAGGAAGTGGCACTTGTCCCTTCCTCTCACGTGGCGCCATCTATGTGCAAGGGCGCATAAAGTGCGCTCTTCGCTGCGCCTGCGAGCAGAGGAGTGGTGAATGCAATGACTTCTGTTGACTTATTCGTATTGTTTCCGGTGGGAAGCCCCTTGAGTGTGTGTTTCCCTCCACAACGTTTTATTGTGAGTTAGAAATACGAGCTTTGGAGTTTGGCGGATTAATTTAAATCCTTGTTGAGTTCCTTATGATCCGTGTGGTCAAGTTATCTAACGCCAAATAAGCCCGTTTTCGCCATCTCCCAAAAAGACCATTGTGGTTGACAGGAATCAGAGGAGCCAAGGTATACAGTAAGCACTTAGTAAAGGGTGATACTGACAAAAGAAACATAGCAGCATAGAGATAGTAGTAAATCCTAGAGGGTTAACATGAGACCATCTTTATTGTACGAGAAAAATATTGTTACCGGTTTCCTGGGGCCGCCATAACAAGTGACCACAGCTGAGTGGCTTAAAACAAAAGAAATGTATTCTCTCAAACTCTTTGGAGGCTGTAAGTTCAAAATCAAGGTGTCAGCAGGGCCGTGGTCTCTATAAAGGCTCTGGAGGAGGATCCTTCCTTATTTCTTCTAGGCTCTGATGGCTCCAGGCATTCCTTGGCTTGTACATGCCTAATTCCAGTCTCTTCATCCTTTTTCATATAACCTTGTCTTCTGTGTGTCTATTGTAAGGACAGTTATCATGGGATTTGGGATGATCTCATCTGAAGACCTTTCCCTTAATTTAAACATCTACTAAAACACTTTTTCCCGGGCGCCTGGGTGGCTCAGTTGGTTAAGGGTCCAACTTCAGCTCAGGTCATGATCTCACGATTCGTGAGTTCGGGCCCGGCGTCGGGCTCTGTGCTGACAAGTCAGAGCCTGGAGCCTGCTTCAGATTCTGTGTCTCCCTCTCTCTCTCTACCCCTCCCCCACTCACATTCTGTGTGTGTGTGTCTCTCTCTCTCTCTTAAAAATAAATAAGCGTTAAAAAATATTTTTTCAAAAGCGCTTTTTCCACTAGTAGTCATATACAGTTTCTAGAGATTTAATGTGGACATATCTCCTGGGGGTGAGGGGCACCATTCAACTTACTACAACTATGAAAGCATTTTTTTTTATTCCTATTTAAAATCGCACTTACTGGGGCACCTGGATACCTCAGTTGGTTAAGCCTCTCACTCTTGGTTTTGGCTCAGGTCCTGATCTCACAGTTCATGAGTTCAAGCCCACATCAGGCTCCATGCTGTCAGTGCAGAGCCTGCTTGAGATTCTGTCTGTCTCTCTCTCTCTCTCTCTCTCTCTGCCCCTCCTCTCTCTCTGTCTTCTCAAAAATACATACATACATACATACATACATACATACACTTAAATTTATTAAAACAATAAAATAAAATGCTACTAACTGAACCAGTGCATGCAACTTTTAAAATATTGACCTTAGGATTACTTTTCTGTTTTAAGTGTGGAACTTTATAGATAACATATTACCACTATATGGCACATACCTTTTTGAAATAAGAAAAAGTTGCTTTGGATTGAATTTGTAAAGTTATCATTTCATGGATCAGTTGTGTGTATGGTTTTCACCATTGTGCAGCTGTTTTCCAGTTTGATAAAATGGATTGGTCAGGGAGAAAGATGCCCAGGAAACAGTCACATGTCCCTTAAGATACTATTCTTGTGTTCATGTATACCGATCGCAGCTTTTCTGAACACTGATTCATACCAGAATTCCCTTTCCTTTTCCCTCTGTAAATATATCCAGAAGCCCCCTCTAAGGTACAGATTAAAGGTCTAAAATCCACTTGCTGTTGTGCAACTGATGAGCTATTCATAGAAGCTGCTGGATCAGAGTAAAAGATTTAGTGAAATAAGTGTAGAAAATCATTCTCAAAATGATACCTGTCTGTAATTGGCATCTAGATTTCTTACCAATCATTGACATATAAAAAGGGGCATGTAGAAAGTATTTGCATGTGTAATGAAAGAGTTATGCACGTGTAGACATTTTAAATTTATTTATATATTTAATAAATCATTCAAAATTAACCTATGTCGCCTTCATAGATGAACTCTGCACATTGTCTTTGGCACATCGTGTATATGAACAACCCTTTCTCCCTAGGTCGTCTTATAAGATGTATTTGTAAAGCGAGGAATCGGGACTGTATATTCAATTGGTGGCAAAGTGTTACAATTTGTAAATGACTTAATTTGAACTAATAATCAGCTGAAAGGAACTGCTCATGTGATATGTCTAGAAGAAGGAATAAATTTATCGAGCCTTCTTTATAATGAAAAGGAGGTTATTTCTTTCCTAGACAATCTCACAAAGTCTATATGAAACTAGTCAGACTCGTATTTTAAAATAACTAAAATTGGGTAGGACTGCATCTATGTAAAAGCTGTTGCAAGAGAGGAGTATAATAGGTTGGGCTTTGTAAAAAAAAAAAGCTGTTCTCTGAAAATTACTGAACAGTGTCCATTTATAACACACTAGTTAGTGCCTGTGAATCAAAAGAGATCTACATCAAATGGATTACAGTTAAGATTGTATCAAAATGGGATCTTTTTTCTCAGTAAAAATCTAAAGGACACACCATGGAGCCACCATTGCTACTCCAATGCATCTTTGTGTCTTCTAGTCTAGGGTCCTTGGTTTCTAACCAGTGCATTATATCTGTGTATTCTCTTTTTTACAGTTCAGCAGAAGAGCAGTTTCACTGGCAATCACAAGGTAAAGTACAGCTTCTTGATGAAACTTACATCCATTTCTACATGTACGTCTACTGATTAATATCCTTGTGAACTTTAGAAAAAAGACTGATAAAAATGAGTATGAGAACACCATGACACTAAAATTAAATGTTCCTGTGATAGCTCGTGATTCCCTGAGAGTTAAGTTCTCTCAATTCCCTAGAAACCTTTGGGTTTTTCATGGATACCTGGAATTGGCTGGCCTTGGCTTTTGATACTGGTTGACCAAGGATTACAATGCGAAATCTAATGAGAACCTCATGAGAGAATGTCTTTGGTTAGGATACTTTCCATCATTAAATAGTAACCTGAAGCTTTAGTAATAAGAGCATCATGTGTTTGTTCATCACTTTAAAATGTTGTGTTTCAGATGGTCAAAAAGACATCGAAGATGAACTTACAACAGGTCTTGAGCTGGTGGACTCCTGTATTAGATCCTTGCAGGAATCAGGAATACTTGACCCACAGGATTATTCCACAAGTGAAAGTAAGTCAAATGACAATGATGCTTGAAGACAATTTTAAAATATAAGAGTATACTTTATTCTAATATAATTAACATCAAAAGCTATATCTAAGAGGACTTCAACCTGTGTTTGTACATGTTTTATCCATTTCAGTCCACTCTCATCTAATTCCTTCCCACATCACCCATCCCAACTCACGTTAGATTATAGTCTCTCTTAAGTCAGCAATTGAATCTAGATTCCTCACAAATTACTGACAGAGTGGGGATTCTCACCAATTTTCTGATATCCTTTTTGGCACCTAACCAGACTATCACATTGAATGAACTCACCATATATTTGTTTAACCAGTACAGTGTCTGCTTTGAAATTTACTGTGAATGCTTTACATACACAGATCATTGTTGGTAGAGATCATAAACAGTACAACAGCTATGCAACAAAATAGAAAGAATCAATGAAATATATTCAGTACTAACTACTTAGTATTATGCTATAGTACTCTGCAGTAGCCCCTTGTATTTCTATATGTAGCCACCTTGAATTTGCATATTAACCTCGACAGAATATTTTAAAATTTCTTCATCTCCTCCTAATTATATATATTTTCAACCATAGTGGTTGAGGCTTAGGAATAAAAGTGCTGTGAATCGAAATGAGCTTCACTTTAATAAATCATAAAATTCTCTTGACTTAGTTTAATAAAATCCCACAAAAAGCTAAAAATGAAATCATTAAAACATATATCACACTGGTAATTTCTATATCAGAAATCAGTGGAGCATTTCATTTCTTAATTAAAAAAAATAAAATCTCCTTGAATACCCATCAAGGTTTGCTATTTAAAAGGAAGATATAAGAATAAGATAGCATACTTATCTTGAAACCATTAAATTTACACATTAGTTCACTTTCTCTACATTTTTTATAATACCACTACTCCTAGGATAACATCATCATGAATATCCAGATTTATTTAAACCCATTTGAATCCCCTCAATAAAACTTCTAAAATAAGATGCATGATTTATAGTATCCTTGTTATCTGTATTTTATATTTTAGAATGTAGCCTCATTACTTATCTCTCAGTCAATAAATGTATTTCTCTTATAGGGGTAGTTGTAGTCTGACTTATATTTAATTAATATTTGAGGCACATGTACTCACTTTGTTAGAGTAAGGAAAATAGAGATAAAATAGTGTGTCTTGTGAGAGAGTTGATATTTGATATCATATTTTTCATATGATAATAGAGGAACATCCTCTTATGAGCTTAGGAGAAGGAATAACCTTCAATACACAGAAGGTACAGAAAAAAAGAAGGAAGAGAAGTAAAATAAGAGGCAAACAAGTTGAAACAGGAGGGATGAATCAAGTGTATTAGTCTCGCCCTACAGGTGAGCACACTGAATTCTTTGAAAAGAATAAAAAGTTTGTAATAAAGATAAGATAGTTATGTGATGTTGATAAGGGACATATTTATATTAATGAAACAAATGTTGAAGTTCAAGGAACAGAGTAGTAACAGCAATTATAATCAATATAAACTAGGATTGGGAAGAATTTGTGAGATGAAGTGGAATTTAATGCAGGAACATGAGGCCAGGTCAAAGAGGAATTATCTAGTGAAAATGTTTTTGCTTATAAAGATGTGATAAACTCATACTAGCATCTAGTGAACGTGATGTACCAAACAGAATAATACCTGAATATTAAAATAAAAATTATTAAGAATGAACAGAGAAATTGATGAAAAATACCGTTGTGAACATTTCAATGCGCCAAATCAGACAGAATCCAGGAAGAGAAAGACAAGTAAAATTGGAATACATAATCGACAAACCAATGTAATAACTATATCTAAAAAGTTAGATCCATTGAATGATAGTATACATTTGTTATATATGTCCAGGAAAACTTAGAAGACTTGATCAGCTATAGGGCAGTAAAGACAATCCTAAAAATTAAAAAGTACAGAGGGGTGCCCGGGTGGATCAGTCAGTTAAGCATCTGATTCTTGATTTCATCTCAGGTCATGATCTCATGGTTCATGAGATCGAGCCCCACATTGGGCTCTGCACTGAAAGCATGGAGCCTGCTTGGGATTCTCAATCTCTCCCCTCTCTTTGCTCCCCCACCCCACCCCAGTCATGCTTTCTCTCTCTCTCAAAAAAAAAAAAAAAAAAAAAAGTCATCTTAAAAAAAAGTATAGAAAGGCCACCTTCTTTGGTAATAATCTAGTAAAATTAAAAGTAAATAAAATGATAAAATATATCCACGGTAAAATTAAGAAAATGCATTTGAATCTACAAATAAAAATAGAAATAAAAAGAAAGTTACATACTATTTAAAAAGCAAGTAAAATAGCAGGGCGCCTGGGTGGCTCAGTCGATTAAGTGTCCAACTCTCGCTTTTTGGCTCAGGACATAATCTCACAGCTCATGGGTTCGAGCCCTGCATCAGGTACCATGCTGATGGAGCAGAGCCTGCCTGGGATTCTCTCTCTCCCTCTCTGTCCCTCCCTTTCTCTATCCTTCTCAGAAATAAACTTAAAAAATAAATAAACAGAAACAAATAGAATAGTGATATTTTATAATGAAAATACAGGGGTAAGGGGGAGAAACTGTACTCAGTAAATCTTAACTTTAGGGGTGCCTGGGTGGCTCAGTCGGTTGAGCAACCGACTGCGGCTCAAGCCATGATCTAGCGGTTTGGGAGTTCGAGCCCCGCGTCGGGCTCTGTGCTAACAGCTCGGAGCCTGGAGCCTGCTTCTGATTCTGTGTCTCCCTCTCTCTCTGCCCCTCCCCAACTCACACTCTGTCTCTCTCTGTCTCAGAAATAAATAAATATAAAAAAAATTTTTTTAACAAAGATCAGATCAAAGAATGCAGTACTCATTTTGGGGAAACCTTAAAAAGAGCTAAATAAACCAAAGAAATTAGAAAGATGGGAATAATAAAAGTAATGCAGAAATAAAGTAATATAATATAAAGTAGTAGAAGAGATAAATAAAGTGATAAAAGGAGTAAATATAGGAACTTACAAAAATTTTTAATCAACTGATAATCCTGAGTTTTCCTAATTGAAACACTCTCGACACATGAGAGAAATGGAATGAATTTTTAGTGTTCACTTTTCGTTTCCTGTAATATGTGTTCAAAAATTATCTACAAAAGATGTATCTTTGTTCCAGGAAAGTTAAATACTCTAGTAGGGTTTTTTGGAATGTATTTGGTAACTGCTGGATTTTTGTCTTTTGGAAAGATTAGTTATGTCCTGTTACTATGTACTGGGTTATCTTTTGAAGACTCCTAGGATTTTAGTTGTTTGTTTTTCCTGCAAGGCCCTGCTTTGTTGTTTGAGAAAGAAAAGTAACAAGGCAAAATAAACCAAAAACAAAAACAAAAAAACTCAAATAACCCAGGTGATAAAATCACCATCTAAAACTTTTATGCCAAAGGATCAAAAACCACAATGAAGAGTATTGTTACTCTTTTTTTTTTTTTTTTAATGTTTCTTTATTTATGAGAGAGAAAGAGAGACAGCCAGGGAGGAGCAGAGAGAGAGAGAGAGACACAGAATCTGAAGCAGGCTCCAGCTTCTGAGCTCCAAGCTGTCAGCCCAGAGCTGGACACAGGGCTCGAACTCAACAACGTGAGATCATCTGAGCTGAAGTCGGACACTTACCCGACTGAGCCACCCAGGTGCCCCTATTGTAATTCTTCAGATACATTTGTTCTTAATATTTTCAGAGTAACTTTGAGACAGAACTAATTAAGTAAAATTGGGGAAATTAATTTTAATTTTTTTAATGATTTATTTGTTTTTGAGAGAGAGAGAGAGAGAGAGCAGGGGAGGGGCAGAGAGAGACACACACACAGAATCCGAAGCAGGCTCCAGGCTCTGAGCTGTCAGCACAGAGCCTGACTCGGGGCTCGAGCACATGCACCGTGAGATCATGACCTGAGCTGCAGTGGGACACTTATCCAACAGGGCCACCCAGGCATCCCAGGAGACTAATTTTAAAATATTGGGTAGGTAACTATCATTTCAGGGATCAATTACGGCTAATTTTAAGTGTTTAGAAGGCCATAAAATAAAAGTCTCTCTGTTGCTCTTGTATTTGTATCAGGGTCCAGCTGGGAAATAGATTGTACTCAAGAGTTTCACCGAAGAGAAGTTCATTAAGGGACTATTTGCAAAGGAGTGGGCAAGATCGAGGGCATAAAAGGTGTCTGTTGAGGTGCTCAGGTAGCAGCAACAGAGGGCAGCCCTTCCCACGGTGGACATGAAGGAGAAGTCTAGGGAATAGGACCAGGAGTCAAGAGGTGTGGCAGGAGCAGAAGGATGAACACCCTAACTTCCCTCCTCCTGCTTTCTGATGTCCCCATGCCTAATATTGGCCAAATCTGATCACAAACCAAAGAGCAAGGGGCCCTCGTGAGACTCCACATGGCAAAAAGGGCAGAGAATGACTACGGGAGTGAAGAAGCAATCTGCACGACATCCCATTAAGTAGTAGAACAACATACCATGTTTATGTTCTTGTTTTGTAAACAACACATTGATATCCGGTGACTTTTTGACACATTTCATATAGTTAGTGCAAATTTAACAAATATGTGTCACAGAGTCATTAGGAGAATTGCTATTGTTTACTGGGGAAGAAAAAAAGTTCTAGAACCTCAGCGATAGAACCTTAGCTTCTCACATAATGTACAGCTTGAGCCAAACTGCTGTGGACTAAATACCTTATTTAATCCGTGTATCTTTGGCGATATAAACTCAGAGAGAAGTGTGATTAGATCTTATCCAAAAATTAATAAAACTATTTGCCAGTCAAAATCAGAAATGGAATGGACAACTTTGGAGAAAATGACTTACATGTTTATAGGCAATGTTAACTTGTTTAAATATTGTATTTTGAAACAGTAATTATTTTTATCTGGAGCATATTGACAAATTTAAATTCCACCACATTCTAGAAAACCCCAGCATTCGGGAGGATGAAAACCTTAGGAGCTTATTATATTCTGAATGTTATGGCAAAGAAAGGACTGTTATTCTGAGATTTTAAATCAGAACATATTCAAAGAAAATCAAGAATCAATCATGTAACCTACCATTCTGAGCAGATAGAATCCAAATTGAATAATCATATATACTTGGACAGAGGTGGATATGTTATTTACTGTTGATTTACAGTCTGTCATTTTTATTTAATTACTGTGATTATTCTTAATTGTTATGCAGCAAGAGAATTGTTGAGGGATCAAGTTAGTAAGATACTGTAAAATATAACTCCATCGAGTCTTATGCGGTAATAACAATAAAGGGGAGGGACATCCTTATAAAGTGAATCTTTTCATAATTCCTAGTAAGCATGGCCCCAAAGGATGCAGAACACTTTTAGGAGTAAAGGTTTTTATAATAACTAAAATGATCAAAAAATAAATGTATAGACCACGGCTCACAATATTGATATCACGCTCAGGGAAAGAGAACTGGTTCGTTTCATTTTCTTTTATGGTGGAGACCAGTCCTTAGGTAGACCCAATGAAGAGCCTCTGAGAAGGGGTACAAGGCAGCCCATCCCACCCTTGGAGTCAGAAAACCTGGATTTAAAAGTCCTCCTGCTCCCACTGCTCCACCAGTGGTTGAGAACTATCACCCGGAATCTGGAGATCCCAAGTCTTTTCCTGGAAATGCATTTATTCAAGTTAGTTGAGTTGCTCCTTGGGTTGTTCATTTCCTGTAAAATCACTTCATCTTATGCCTTTGGTTTTTGAAATGCAAATGACAGTCTTCTTTCCAGAAGTTTGTCATGGTTCCAAGTCTAAAATTATCTTTATTTTTTTTATTTATTTTTTTTTTTAATGTTTATTTATCTTTGAGACAGAGAGAGACAGAGCATGAACGGGGGAGGGTCAGAGAGAGAGGGAGACACAGAATCTGAAACAGGCTCCAGGCTCCGAGCTGTCAGCACAGAGCTCGACGCGGGGCTCGAACTCACGGACCGTGAGATCATGACCTGAGCCGAAGTCGGACGCTTAACCGACTGAGCCACCCAGGCGCCCCTAAAATTATCTTTAAATACTACATGCATCTATTTGTTTCCTTTCAAAATTCACTCACATCCATTTCCCTTACTGCCTTTGGTGTCACGGGGCCAGTAGGAAGTTAACAGTGGCAGAAATGGTAAGTACGAGCAAAAGTCAAGGGAAAACACCCAGGTGACACACAGGACATAGGAATATCCACCTAGAAGCTGTAGTTCATTTCCCTTCCAGATGCTCCCTCTGTCAGGTTTGCAACAGTTTCTTTTTCTCTGATTTCCTTCTATCACATGGGTATTCAAGGGTCATGTTCTACCTTTTCCAAAGAGGCAAACATGGGAATTGAAGGGATAAACAAAGGCATGAAGTACCGATGCTTCCTTCCCATTTCCAAAGCAAGGGAGGACATGATGCAAATTTCTCGTTAAAAACATCATTCTCACCCGTGTTAGTAGGGTGTCCTGAGATCAAGCACAGAGTTTAAAGCCCGATGGGAATTTTTAATAAAAATAAAATTGGGTTTTGGAATTGTCAAAGTGTCCAAAACACGGGTGTGCAAAACATAAATATGAGTATCGAACAAAAGCTGGTGAAAGGAAGGAAAGGATCAGAACTGGCACGAGTATAAGAAAAGTTACAGAGGCGAACGCCCCGGTGAAAAAGTCAGAACAAGCAAACTCTTTCTCAGGAGACAGTGAAAGGAGGGGCTGGTAGTACCTTGTGGAGACAT
Source organism: Panthera onca (assembly GCF_046562875.1). Classification (NCBI taxonomy): domain Eukaryota; kingdom Metazoa; phylum Chordata; class Mammalia; order Carnivora; family Felidae; genus Panthera; species Panthera onca. The sequence goes on along the minus strand of NC_138339.1, from coordinate 9,032,392 downwards.
CCTGTGGGATTCCCCCAGAACTTAAAACACTCAAACTGCCCCTGGTCAAACAATAAGCCACTGCAACAGCAACTGATACAATCAAAGTATAATACGCTGGGTTTTTATTGCATCAGTATGGGCACAGGTGGTGTTATAGTCATTCATTTTTTTTTTAACATATGTATTAAATACTTATTAAAGGAAGCACAGAGAGTCTCTGCCCTTGTGGCATTTACATGCTAGTCAGCAAAGGCTGAAATCAAGTAATCTGAATACTATAAGGTCAAGTAGATAATGGCTACAAGCAAAAAAAAAAAAAAAAAAGTAAGACGTGGAGTAGAATAGGGTTCTCAAAGTGTACTTGGGCATCGTGGAGGGTCCCGAGACCCTTTCAGGGGGGCTGCAAAGGCATGAGTTTTCACAAAAATCCTACGATGTTATTTGCTTTTGCATGCTCATTCTCGCCCAGTGAGGGTGAAGGCGTCTCACCGGAGCCACGTCACAGGGGTTTTCCAGAGGCTACATGGTGCGTGATGGCATCACTGTCATCCGTTTCAAAGATCTTTCGGTTTTAATACAGTGAATAACATTCTCTATCACCCATATAAATAAAAGCTCTTTGCAGTCCTCAGTGATTTTTTTAGAAGCATGAAAGTGTTATGAGAACTGCTCTAGTTTTGAAAGAATGATCAAAGGCCCAGGAAGACCTCCTTTGGGAGAAGATGTTGGATTAGGGACCTGAACGGAATGCACAGCCAAGCCCTGCAGATTTCTAAGGGAAAAGTCTGTGATTTGTGGCAAATCACACACTGGTTCTTTAAGTTAGTATACTCCATAAATAAATTAGTTTTCAGCATTTAGCTTTTAAATTTTGTTTCCTGCTAAACTGGTTTCTATTAATTTTCTATTTCTTTTCATAATTCTTGATAATAAGAAATATGGATGTACTATCTTTAGGCAATTAATTTATGAAGAAATATATATAATGCTTTTCCTCTGTGTGCTACATTAAGTTTTTTAAATGGTAAATAATCTGAAGATAAAACTTTACAAGGAAATAGTTGGGAATTGTAATGAGCTATAAAAAAAATACTGTTCTGTGATTATAACATCATGTAAAATCCCATGCATAATAAAATTCTTGAGCGATACATTTTAAACTAAAGTTATACATTTGAAGTTCATTTTGTGGTAAATGTCATTTTGTTAATTCCCCTCTATTGGTTACAGCTGTAAAGAAACTGAGTTGTTGCATAAGTGTGAGTACATTACCGACCTTCTATTTATCCATATACAATAGGAAAACTTGAAAAAGCCCACTGATTAGGACAATAGCATTGGTTGAATCTAAATCAGTTTAAAAAACTAAATGAGTACTTTTCTAATCCTGGGACCACTAGAGCTGTAATTTTCACCTAAAGCATTGCACACTGCAAGCAGCTGCCCAGACAAACTTGACATTCTGCGGACAGACTTAAAAATCAAGTGTAGAAACACACCTGTCCTCGGAATAATTCCACATCACTCGGAGCTTCCTTGCATAACAACCTTCTCGAGCTTTTTTCTTTGGTTAATTCTAGGAATAGTGGATGGGCCCAACTACCATTTTCAGGGAAATTCCTCAGTGAAACGCCTACAGTTGAGCTTTGAGAGTTACTAGTGAAGATTAGAAGAAAATAACTAGTTTAACACCACGAGCCACCTGTATTCCAAGTAAGCTTAAGCTGACAAGTTTTCCAGAATTCACAAAGAGGAAATGGCCACTCTAAATGAAACTGATTAGTAGTTCGATTTAAATAAAAGTCAATATTTGTACTCTATAAAGTTAACTTGCAGTTAGATATGACCAAAATGCTATGAGCTTATTAAAATCAATTTGATAATCTTACAAATAATTGACAACTTCTCATTGATTTTGTGATTTATAACAGCCCATTTGTATATGTCTATATAATTTCCACCAACTATTTCCTCTATTCTTGGTCAACATTTTTTTTATAAAGAAAGATGTTCTCTTTCTCTTCAGTTGATGTGGCTCTGAGAGTTTACGCTCATTTAAAGCACAGTAACACTTAACCTTCAAATCATTCTTAACCTCCCAGAAAGACTGGAGAATGAGAGGGTAGAAATGAATGCAGATTCTGTCAGTTACAGATGTATGTGAATCTAGGTGGCGTTATCCTTCATGGTCTATGTAAAGATAAGTTTTTATATCATTTTGACAGACTCAATTTAGCCTAAGAATAAATGTTTCTAAACTTCCTGACAAACGTAAATCTAAACAAAGCTGCCAAAGTCAGGTGTCCAGTCCTGAAAGGGTCTGTCTCAGTTTGCGTATTTATTATTCCTTTGATAATCCTGAATTAACAGCCTCAACAGAACATTCATGGAGTGCCTGTCTGAGGCATTGCCTAATTCTAATGGTTTATTTTAGTGCATTCTTGTTAGTAACGCTTTGTATTTAATGGTAAAAATGACCCTTTGGAGTTAAATTGATAATCACCCCTTAGAAACCTTATCTTTTTTTCCCCCTAAGTGTATTTATTTATTTTGAGAGAGAGAGAGAGAGAGAGAGTGAACAGAGAAGGGGCAGAGAGAGAGGGAGAGAGAGAATCCCAAGTAGACTCCATGCTGTCAGCACAGGGTCCACCATGGGGCTCGATCTCAGGAACGATGAGATCACGACCTGAGCTGAAATCAAGAGTCAGATGCCTAACCGACTGGGCCACCCAGGCGCTCCCAGAAACTGTCATTCTTGTGGCTTCAACTTCCACTATTGATGACTTTGGTAGCTCCGTCTCTGTCCTCAAGTCTCACCCACGTGCAATCAAACTTTGATCTTGGAAATTGCCAGGTTATATTTGAGCCGGTACTAAAATCAAGCTCAGAGTCCCTTTCTAACTACATAAATCCTCACCATCTCCTTCTGCTCTGTAATTTAAAAATTAAGCCCATCCTTCTGTAAAACACACCCACTGATTTCTCTGCTTGGGAATGCCACGTCGTTGGGAGTTTCGGCTTTCCCGCCCTCACCTGTGAGCGTGTGTTGTATTTTGGGACAGGTGCTCAAGGTACGTGCATGATTACACCAGTGCATTACTGTCTGCTCGCTTTTCTGGAAAGACTTACTCCGCACTGTGCGAACCTCCCGGGCTCCCACTGCAGTGCTCGCAGTCAGCTACACGGTGGAGTCATTTTGTCTCGGCTTCACTCCTGCCCTCTTCGTCACTAAGTCCCCGTGAGCTTTTCTTTTAAAACGTCTCCCAGCTGTGCACCTCTCTCTCCCTTCCTCAATTACAGCGGGTTTTCTTTCTCTACACTGCAGGAAATTCCCGGTCCTAGTCTCTCCAGTATCTAAGCAGTGTCCTGCTGCCTTCATTGTAAATGTTCGGAATTCTGGGGCGCCTGAGTGGCTCAGTCCATGAAGCGTGCACCTCTTGGTTTCGGCTCATTTCATGATCTTGCAGTTCACGGGACTGAGCCCTGCTCTAGACTGTGTGCTGACAACGTGGGGCCTGCTTGGGATCCTCTCTCTCCCTCTCTCCGCCCCTCCCCTGCTCATGCTATCTCTCTCTCTCTCTCTCTCTCTCAAAATACATAACTAAACTTAAAAAAAAGAAAGTTCAGAATTCTGCTTCCATCCTATTACCCTCCGTCTGGAGAACCCATTGCTGTGTGATACTGTACAAATCTCCCTGTCAAATGCTTAAAATTTCTCAAGAGTCTGGGCTGCTCAGAGGGTTAAAGCAACCCGGTGGGGGTAGGCTGAATTCTCTCTGAGCCATCAGGCATCAAGACAGGCTGCAAGGAGGAGGTGACATTTAAACATCACTTTAAGGATGAGTTTTGATATTGACAGAGAAATGAATTTTAAGCTGAGGGGACAGAGAGAACCTTTGCTTTCTCATCTCTTGGCTCTGACGACTAGGTGTTGTTTGGGTTTCTTTTCAATTTTAAGCAGGCCACTTTAATGATCTATGCCTTGAATGTCTCATTTGTAAAATGAAAGCTCACGAGGTGTTGAAGGGAAACATTAAGTGATACCTGGGATAGTACTGGAATAAGGTTTTCGGGACAAACAAATCCCAATCAAGGTTTTGTTATTATCAGACCACGTGGCTATGTGATTAGATCTAATGACTAACTAAAAACGGACATCCGTAAAGGAGTTTATGCTTCTGCGAACATTTTTCCATCCATTGTCTCCTTAGGTGCTCAAATTTGCCAAGATTAACATTTGTAGAGACACAGTGATGGAGTGTGGTTAAGAACACACGCTCTGAAGCCAGATGCCTCACCTGCAGGCAGCCCTGGGTGTCCTCAGTTAGTGCCCCTCTCAGTCCTGTTGACACAAACGGGATGGTTGGAGGTGCCTTCCCACTGGCTCCTTGTGAAGATTCGGTGAGCTAAGCGATGTCAGCTCTTCTGGACGGTCCCCAGAACCTAGAAAGTACTCAGTGAAGGTTAGCTTCTATTACTGACACATCAGTATCCTCATCATCTCTGCTTTTATAAACATGGAGGTCTCCTGAGTTCTAGTTCTGGATTCTTTTCAACCCACCCCATTGGCATGACTGTGACCTACATAATGACTTAGGAAAAACGCACTGCAGGTCTCTGGCCTTTTCTGTGTTATTGCAAAGTATGTAGCTGAATTAAGGGTTACTGTTTTCTGAGATCGATATTTAGCTACAGAAGGCAAGAATGAACAATTCCACAAGTCTCTTTAAGCCTGTGCAGAATAAGTACATATAATCATGAAAACTCTAGAATTTCTAGCTCAGTTAGGAAAAAGCAGACCATATATTACAGTATATGTGCTAATACGACCTGTGAGTCTGAATTTTTATGCACAAAATTAGCCTTTCAAGCTTTCTACCTGCCTAGGCTGATCTCTGCCCCACTGACAGCGGATAGCAAGCTTCCCCAGCCAATACCGGAGTCTCGAAGGAGAGGTTCTTTGGGGGCGTACCACAGTCCGAGGCATAGAGCTTTCTCCTGCAAACAAATTGGCTTCTCTTTAGGGAAGAATTTTTCAACCTTAAAGTATCAGTTTGTGTATAGGACTTAATACTGCTTGGATACTAAACAGCACCTACCCCTAGACTTGGGGATAGAAGATGAGGATCTGAGTCCCATCTTCGTTTTACCAAGTGCACGACACTGGCTGACCAACCCTTCAGCCTCTCCACACCTCTGTTTGCGTTTCTGAGAATAATCAAAAAGATTCAAGGACGGTTGTTTTCACAGATTGCTATGTGGTCTCTAGTCAATTCATGTATGTGAAAGCACACAGAGATATTATTGAGATACTGGTATTATACTCAAGATGCATTGCTTCAGGTACCTTTCTAGGTTCAATGGAAGGTTTTATGTCCCTCTATTCTGCAGTTCCCTTGGAATTTCTCCCCTGTGTCCAGTTGGATTATTGTGTCTTGATCAGATCAAGGACGCATATAATCTTGAATTTTAACTGTTTACCAGGTCATCGTTTCACCTCCTCTTCCCAGTCCCCCAGAACTGAGTCATATTGAGCAGACCCCTGGGCTCAGCTTTGAGGACTATTCCACCCGGGGGAAGGTCCAGAATGGTCAAAGAAGTCACAGTCAATGCCCTGGAAATATGCTTCCCATACCAGAGGGTAGCTGTTGCTTTCTGTGACCTACTAAGACTTGGAGATCCGCTGTTGCTCATAGTTTTGGTTTCTTCTGGAAGAGTTAATTGCCCTAAAGGCAACATTCCATTTCCCTAGGTGGAATTTTAAAGCCCAGTCTCTCCCCACCCCCCACCCTAAGAAATCCTCTCACATCGTCCTTATCCCCCAGCAGAATGCTTCATATCCTCAGGACTGTGGTCTAATACTACCTCTAGCCCGAGCCACTAGGCAAGACTTGATGAAGGAAAAAGTTCTGTAGAAAAAAAACAAATCATAATTTAAAATCCAGAACCATGAATGCTTTCGAAATCCCTGGAAATTTTGTATTTTCTACCTCAATGCACAGTAATGTTAATAAGCAAATCGATAGTTAGTTATATGTAAATTTTACTTCCATTATAAAGTAATTAAGGATTATCCTATAATTTTAACCTTTTTCATCTTCTCATATAACTTTGCTGTTTAAAATTGGAATGAATAAATGCTGTTCATTTGAAACCTAGTGAGCAATGGAAAATCATTCTAAAAGGCACACAGTGTTTCAGCTCTTGTCCTGTTTCGTCCTTGCCAGGTGATATGTCAGTGCTGTAATACTATGATACATTGCTCATTGTTGCAATTACCTTTGTCAGAGTGCATCTAGGTTTCATGCTTGAGATGTGTGAACAAAGTCATGAGATGGAGAATCTCGGTTTGTTTTCGTTGAGTATTGATCAAATACAACACTGATTCTATAAAAGATGAGCAGATCTGATTATTACGTGATATGTATTTCAGGAGCACATAAATCACATTTTTAATTGAAATTTCTTTGCAAAGGGACTTTAAATTGCTACCTTTAATATCCTGCCTGGAAGGCGTTTGTAGGTTTCTGGTGATGATTTTATGAATCTCTTCAGAATTTACAGAATTGTTTCACTTGCTAACTTCATAGGCAAGAAAGTTCATCAGAGCAAAGTCATTCAGTCTCCCTCAAAGGCAAATAACTGGGACTCACGGTTCTCTTGCTTTATAGATTGTTTCACTGTGTACATGAAATTAAAGATTTTATTTTGTTTTGTTTCACTTTTACTGAAGTTTCCAAAGGTCTGGGCACTGTGGTGTTTCAACTTTCACTGCCCTGGAGATGCACTGTCATGGGGGAGGGGGCATGGCCAGGACAAGCCATTACCTTGGGGCAGAGAGAAGTAACCAAGGGAGGTCTCTGTGGGAAGCCCCCCAGTGGCAAGTAGAATGGTGACCACTGATCTTAAAGGGCCTTCCCTCTCTCACGGTGGCTCACTCTCCTCCGCTGAGCTGTGATCATCAGTAGGGTAGCGACCAAGGGGAGCACCTTTGGCTACGGTTTGTAACTGTCCCCCTCCCCACCATGCCTCCCTCTTCTTCCTTCTCCTTGCATTTAGTCCCATCTGCCTCTGCCCCCATCACCCTGGCTCTTCTTGCTTCCGAGGGTTCTTTCGTATCTCAGTCTGCCCCTCACCTGGGCCTCTTGACTCTGTCGGCGCCTTGAAGTTGCCACAGCAGCAGTGGGGACAGTATGTTCCTGGTATCCACAATGAAACTCTGACTGCACTCCCCATAGACACATCGTATTTCTGGTGATTAGGCCTATAATAGCATCAGTATGGATTAAACGATTTTTTTGCAGGCTATTGCAATCTTCACCATCTGGTATATACTGTTTGCTTGGGACTCTATTTTCTAAATTACAAGAAAAAGGATTACGATTGTACTTTTGTTATGCCCTTCATGATGAAATTGGGACTGGATGGGAGCATTTTTATATCCTTGCTTGACTTTTTTCCAGATTTCAAAATACCCAGTCTTACCTGTGTCCGTGAATTGGCTTATTATTCAATATCCAATGATGAGAAGGTATATTTGCATTGTTTAGAGTTCTCACCAAAGAATTCGAGGGAAGGAAGGCGGAAGAAGTTCTTAAATGGCAAACATTATAGGAACTGATGCTTTTTGAGAAATATACATCACTTTTATACTATCGCAGGTCAAATCTGTGGTTTCATTCGAAACATGAAGCCATGTTATATTCTTGAAAAGAAAGAAGTGGGGAACTTGAAATCTGCCCACATTTATCAGGAATGATACTATTGTCTAAAATAGCCAAAGAGGGCGATTAAGGATGGATGATGATTACAGCGTAGTCTGTGTGTATATAATTATGCTCTATCAAAAGAGGGAGAGACTTTGTGCTGTGGTTCAGATAGCATGAGAAAGCTTGCATTGCCAAGTCCTTCCCACCCAACTCCCCCTCCTCACCCCAAGCCCCTCTCAGACACACACAAGTGTGCTTGGGCTCTTTTAACCCCCAAGACGAGTCGGTAAAACATTCGATTAAAGACATTTGCTTAAAGAGAAAGTGGGCAAACTCTCACAAGGAGCCCATTGAAATAGAAAGGAATACAATAAAACGCAGTTTCTCGTACAAAGTATAATTAAATAGGACGGCCAGGAACTGAGTCTCATATCTCCATCACTTGTAACATCAGCCACATTAGCAACACCAATTTGAGCACTGTATCTTCTCATTGTTCTGCACACGGCTGCGATGGCAAAGATAACCAGCCAGTGGCTGCTTATTCTGTGAGATCAGGGTGAATTCTGCATTGTTTGAAGACCTATTAATATTTTAAACACTGTCTACCCTTCAGGCATTGAGGTATTACATCACTATTTATACAGCGCAATTTGCCACTGCTTGGAAGGTTTCGAGCACTTCAGCATCCTGATAATTAAGTAGGAGATAGAATTATATTAACACAATTAACATGAGCCAAAAGGTAGACTTTTAAATTATTTCAAATGTTTCTGATATTGTGTAATCCAAAAATAACTCCTTGATTAACTAATTTGTCTCATAAGAAATGTCTCTATGTAGGTCAGGATGAGATCACTTGAAAAAACTCTACTCTTTTGAGAACTTTTAAACCGCCAAAAAAGAAAAATCTCATTTAAGAGCTGGAGTCAAATTATATGGTCATTTTAGTTCTCAGAATTCAAAGCATAGATGGCTGGAATCATGCGCGTGTGATAATTCTAGGCTACTCTCAATAAATAATACATGTCATTTCTGCTTCACTGAGGCTGTCACTTACTGCTCTAAATGACTTTCAATGCAGGGCCCAGCCTGCTCTCCCAGAGTGCACTTCAGCTCAATTCCAAACCTGAAGGGTCCTTCCAGTATCCGGCCAGCTACCATAGCAACCAGACCCTGGCCCTGGGTGACACGGCCCCTTCGCAGCTCCCTGCCCGAGGCGCGCAAGCCCGAGGTGCGGCCCACGGCTTCAGCCAGGTACGTGTGGGAATGGGGGTTCCACGGGAGCAGGTGGGGAGCAGGGCTGCGAGCTGGCCACCGCGTTCCCTCCTCCCCTCTTCAGGCATGCCCGGTAACTTGGGAAAGTTAGGAAAGATGCCTTCAGGGCTGTGAGTGAAGGAAATGAATGATCAAATACCATTCTCAAGTAACACCGAATTGTAGATATTTTCTTGAGGAATGTCTGTGGATCACTCCTGCTGTCTGCTTTGTACGGGCTCATCTATGTGAATGTGTGCCTCGTTACTATTTCTGTGTCTATATGGGATATAAATATGACAGACACTCCGAGTTTGTGAGTGCACCTGGAACCAATTTTTTCTCCTAAAAAAAAAAAAAAAAAGCACGAAATTATTCCTTGGGCATAATCGTATCAAGGAACATAGTATTAATGCATAATCAAGTACACCGAACTCTTCTGTAGATAACTGTGATTAGTTTAGGAGTGGTTACACGTTGTCAGGTTTGATTTTGAAATGTGCCTATAATTGTTTCTTTAAAGCCGCGCACTTTCTCCTGTCGTTTCACAGCACAAATTCATCAGGTGCAGTTGAGATCAGCTCTTGGTAAAGAGAACTAGCTCCTCACCTGAATTTGTTTTTCACGCGAGATGTAAGCGTTATTTACATGTTAATTTGGGGGTGCAGGCTTTAGTTGGTCAGCCCACCAGAATTAATGTATTGATTGGAGGGCTCTCTTCTCTTCAGCGACTTTAAACGTACTGTAATCTCTGCATGTTTGGTCCTGGAATGAAGAACCGGCCACCTTCAAAGTAGCCCTTTAAGCTGATGAGCTTCATTTCATCCTTTCTGCACTAACGCTCGGGACCTCCGTACCCCATTACCTCCGCCAGGAACAGTTCCCCAGCTGCACTGCCCATCTGGGGGCTTCCAACGACCAAACCCATCCATCTCTGTTATCAGTTTATCGTTACTACACATCTGTGGATCTTTCCACCTAAAAACTGAAAGCAACCTGAGGGCAGGGCCATTTTCCTCTTTTATCAGCAGCCCCTAGCCATCCCGGTGGCCCTCTGGAAATGTCTGCAGACAGGTAGGAGGTAAGGCGAGCCAGAATGGCATATGGTATGGTCACCGGGAGATGCTGATTTTCAGTGACATGGACACAGAGAAGCATGAACTGAAAAGTCTCAGTGCATTTCAATTATTAAATTATTGCCCTGGCAATATGTTAAAAATACGATTACCTCCTGCAGGCAACACCCTTGTCCGTCAGTGGCTTTGTGACTTTTACCTTCTTGGGGATGCCAAGCACAGGGTATGTGAATAAAAGGGAGGGGTAAATAAAACATTCCACTGAGAAGATTGGCCGGCTCCCCTGTTGTGGTGCAGTGTGTGACCCTTGCGGTGCTTGATTTTTTTTAATGTTTATTTATTTTTGAGAGAGTGAGAACGTGAGCGGGGAAGGAGCAGAGAGAGAGAGAGAGAGAGAGAGAGAGAGACAGAATCTGAAGTAGGCTCCAGGCTCTGAGCTGCCAGCACAGAGCCCAACACGGGACTCAAACTCACAGACCGTGAGATCATGACCTCAGCCGAGGTCGGACCCTTAACCCACTGAGCCACCCAGACACCCCAGGATCACTGTTCTTTAAATGTACTGGTCTGTTCTATTTCCCTGAAAGAAAGATGCAAGGATATGCGAGGGACTATCTAAAAATGGTTTTTAATTTATTAGAAAAAAATCATACACACATGCATTTATCACATATACATAATACTGCGTAGTTTTTCATTACCTAAGAACATTCATTATGTGATGTTTGAAACACTGGGTGTTGTCAGCATAGGAAATATTGTTAGATTTTTTTTTAATCTAATTTTATTTTATTAAAAGATAAAATGGAAGCTGTGATTTCACTATGTAGATGTAGATTTTTTTTTTCTCAAAAGCATCCCATTCTTGAAAGGAACTATTTTTCTCCTTCTCATCTGTCTTCTCTTTGACCATGATACAGTGATTGTGGTAGAATGCACTCAATTTTGAATTCTTTGGAAGCAAGCAACTGTATTACACACCCTCTATTATCCTTGTATCTGACTATACTTCTAGGTCCAAGAGGCCACATTCAGAAATGAGGAATATTTTATACTCAAATTAACCTGCGAAGGTTATGAATTTAGCTTTTACCAGCCTCCTAGAACTTCTAAGACACACAGGTAGTAAAACAATAAAGTTCTGTCTTTTTAAAAAAATATCTTGAACTCATATTACTCCTGTTTGGCTTTTTTTTTTCATAAATACCTAAGACCTCTGTAATTTGAGCTGAAACACTGAATCAGTTTCTTTTTTTAAATCTGTATTACCATAGCTGAGCATCATGGAAAATAGAAATGTCAATAGAAAATGAAAAATCAGTTAACTTCTCAACTCATCTGTGAGCATCTTCTAAGTTCAATTCACACATAGCTGTATAATGACTAGCTGTTAAAGCAAAGCTTTCTTATAAAATTAGTAGCTACCATTTTTTTAAATTTTTTTTTTAATGTTTATTTATTTTTGAGACAGAGAGAGACAGAGCATGAATGAGGGAGGGTCAGAGAGAGAGGGAGACACAGAATCGGAAGCAGGCTCCAAGCTCTGAGCTGTCAGCACAGAGCCTGACGCGGGGCTTGAACTCATGGACTGTGAGATCATGACCTGAGCTGAAGTCGGTCGCTTAACCGACTGAGCCACCCAGGCGCCCCAGTAGCTACCATTTATTAAGCACGCAGAAGTAATCTGTTTTACGTGCATCATCTTATTTCATGCCCACCACGGGGCTGTATTAGTATCTACACTTTAAAGACGGGAAAATTCAAGCTCATCACATTTAGAGACGTTGTCACACACCATTTTAAGGAAGCAGTGGTAAAACAGGGCACAAAATCTGGACTGAGTTGAAGCCTAGTGATTCCAGCACTGTTTCATAGGTTTCCTTTTATTATTGACCATGTCAACAGCTTGGATCTAGTCAGAGGTCTATAAATGTGGACGAGCAGTATGGCAGTTTATCTACTTCCGTGTTATAGAAGTTCTGTTTGGAGCTAATTCTTTCATTCAGTACTTAACATGGGAGTATAACAGTGGAAACTCAGAATGACAGGACTGGGCCTCACATTAAAAGTCTGCTTTAAAATTTAATCAGAAAATGTAACAAAGTTATAAAGATATCAAAGCTATGTATTTGAAGTCATCAGAGTTATAGTTTGAAGACGTCTATAAATGTGCATGTTCAAAGTGATAACTTAAGTTTGAGCCAAAAGTGACTGGCATACTCATTTACTCTGGCAGGTGGGTGGATGGAAAGTCTGAACATTCAAAGCAGGGGGTTGTTCTAATCCACTTGATTAACAGGATTGAGGCTGTTGGCAAACACCTAAATCTTATTTATTTTACTAAGTGGTAGATCTTGGTACCATGAGTTACTTTTAGCTTTTCTGTGCTGCAGTAGGAAAGTCATGTTTTATTGAATACCCAGTAGGACCTCTGACTTCAAAATAATGTCAGAGAAGCGTTGAACAAGTAAACAGTATTTTTAGTTGGCTTTAGCATTATACCTAGAAAGTAGGGGCACCATTTCCCATTCCAATAGCATCCCTTTTGTTTAGATTATCTCGAGAATCCCTCTATTCCAGTGGTTTTTCAGAGCCCAGTGACACATTCTTTTCAATATTCTGACTGGTGCGAAAGCTCATGTCTTCAAGGCTGGATTAATTTTTAGAATACCTTGCAGTTTGAAAGTGCCAGCGGGGCTAGGGAAATTCAAATTATTGCCAACAGATGCCAGACCAAGTTAATAAGGTCAATAATCAATCAACACAAAAACATTTCTTTTTTTTTTTTTTTTTTTTTTGGTTTTTTTTTTGTGTGTGTGTGGGTCTTAAAAAATATGTGTAATTCTAAAGTAAAGCAAATGGTTTTGTGTCTGGCTCATAAATCATGTCACCATGCAATGTCAAAGGAGTATCATGTGTGTTCAAAGATTCTAATTTCAATTAAAAAGAAACAACTCTGACTTATTCAGCAGAATAAATGTTGGTGGAGTGACCATCACCCGCTCTACACCAGACCCCGGCAATACATGCCTCACCTACATTGCCCCATCGTATCAGTCTGCAGATAAAACTATGAGTCACAAAAGGTGCAATAGAATATTGATTCTCTGGTGTTGCCCTAACTACAATCCTTGAAAGTCCTTCCCCTCAGACACTAGGTTGAGTTTAGGAGACTGGGAGGCATAGAAGGTAAGACCCTACCTATCAGCCCCCAAGGCCTTTCTGGGAAGTAACATGAGCCAATTTATGGTTATTCTTTACCCCACCTTGCAGTCTCCATGCCCCAGACTCTAATCAGGCTGTGTAGATAACCTCTCCCTCCCTCCCTCCGTCCCTTCCTCCTCCAAGTCAACCTTGTCCTTTATGTAACTCTCCTGAGGTGCCCCAGTTACATTTGTGTATCTATGGGCTATTCTTTTTTTTTTTTTAATGCTTATTTATTTTTGAGAGAGAGAGAGAGGGTGCAAGCAGGGGAGGGGCAGAGAGAGAGGGAGACACAGATACCAAAGCAGGCTTCAGGCTCGGAGGTGTCAGCACAGAGCCCAATGCAGGGCTCGAACCCACAAACCGTGAGATGATCGTGACCTGAGCCAAAGTCAGAGGCTTAACCGACCGAGCCACCCAGTCTCCCCATCCGTGGGTTATTCTTTAATGCATCTGAGACGCTTCGTGTGCCTGTTGTAAGCCGTGTGCTGTTGTGTGTGCTTGGGAGAGAGCAGGAAAGAAAATAGACACAATCCCCGCCCTCAAGGAACCTACATTCCAGCAGCAGCAATGAGAACGCAGAATATCGACACAGGGAATAAGTACATTACATAGTTTGTTAGACAGCGATGATTTCTATGAGGAGGAAATGACGCAGAACAGGATAAGCAGGATCCAAAGTGTGGGACCGGGTGTGGTATATGGGGCCTTGTGCAGAAGGTAAGGATTGGGAAAGACCTGAAGATGGGGAGAGAGGTAGCTGTATGTAGGGGTGTCGTGGGGACACGAAATACAGTGAATGGCTCCCGGATGAGGTGGCCTGGCATCTTGATGGAGCAGCAGGGAAGCTAAAGCGGGTGCAGCACTTTTCAAAGGGGCTGGAAACCCAGCCCGTTATTGTGAGGACCTTGTGTTTTACTCTCAGAGGCACTGCATGGCCTGACGTAGGCTTGAAAGCATCATTCTACCGTATCACGTATAACGCCTGTAGTTAGTCACGCAAGAGTCTGTTTCTTCGATCAGACTGCCTTTGCTGCCAGAGTAGGAACCACACACAGTTGACCTCCATATCCCAAGTGACCGGCCCAGGGTTCACCAGGTGTCCATCAGGCTCCTCAAACCCCAGCCTCCCTCTTTACAGTCGTACCACAGAGGTTGTGGGTAGAGAGCTGATAGAGAAGCTGGATCTCCTCCAGGCTTGTCTGCTTCCGCTCACATCAGATTCCCTGTGGATTATATGAAATGCATTGAGGAGTAGCTCTAAAAATGTCGGTGTCTCCCCATGTGCAAACATGAAGTAGTCTCGCCGAGCATTTCTTCCCTCAAAGAAACAAAATGTGCAAGAGAGAAAGTATATCCCTGTATAAGGGGCACTAGCAAAGTAGCATTGGACCCTCAAGGTTTTAACACCGCTCTCATGTTCTTCCGCAGAACTGATGTAAGTAGGTGCGTATTTATAATTCTAGAAAAATGCCTGCTTGCTGTAGGAAAGTCAGAATCGTATGCTGGTTTGGTGGAATAAAACTGGGCGATAGTGGATCTATCCTAGAAAAGCAGTAAGCTTTCTCAGAAGCAAAGTTGCCATTTCTTTTTGATGCGGGCCGCTTATTTAATGTGGCACCGACTTTTATGTCTTAAAAGTGCTCATGTAGGCTTTATCGTAATTATAAATATGCCATCTGCCCACTTGGGCCAACGCCCTGGTGTTTGTTGAATTTGGAGCATCTCTTACAGGTGGTGCAGTCTCACATCAGGACGATGTGAAGGTCAAGGGGGTGGAGAGCTCGGGGGATGGTGGCTCAGTGGACAGAGACCCACGTGGTGTAGAGGAGGAGCAAGTCCCCAGTAAACACCTATTTATTGACCGCTGAATGAAAAGGGTCATACAGACAATTGGGGTGACATCACTCCGATTTGCTTCATTATGAGCAAAGTCGTTGTCTGGTAACATTGATGAAGAGAAAAGTCGCCCATGACCTTGGGAAACACAAAATTACATGGATGCATTTAGCATATATACAGTGCATAGCATTTAGAGGAGAAATCATGCCATTTTGTCTATTTTCCTTGACTTGTCTGTGGCAAACTAGTGGTTCTTTTAAGATAGTTTTCAGATGACCACCTATTGGAAATCTTTCCTCATTGCGCTGCTTTAAAATCTTCCCCCTCCATTTTCTGTTTCCAGTATAAATATATTTAATCTGGCTTCAGTAGGTGAAACATCTCTCCTTGCAGGGAGGGTGTGTGTGTGTTGTACTATAACATTTCCTCTCCTAAGTAAACATTTGATGTGGCTTCTTGAAGTAAATACTGAATGAACCTCTTGCCGAAATAAACCGTTTTTCTTGGTAGTATATTTTTCCCAAGGCCCGTTTAGTTTTTTTGAAAAAGTTGCTATCCAGAAGCCCTCCTTATATATTCTTTAAGACAAATTTATGTAAGTCACTGTTTTCTTTTTCTCTCTTTTCTTTCCATTCATAGAGACTTTTAATGGCCATAGGAAATACTTGTCTGAATATTTATTGATAATGGCCCTAATCATACTTTTATTAAGTGGAGGTCAGAGGGTAGGAAAATCCATCACCCAGGATGCAAAAGTCTGCACCACCCTGTTTTTATAGTGTCTGGGAAACCTTGGAAAAGGGCTCACTTAGTGCCTCCTTCTCACTTGAGTGACAGACATGATTTGCAAGAGCAGTGCTCTCTCCCTTTCTCTCACACTCTCTCTCGCTTTCTCTCATAATTTTGAGACCCTCCTGCAAAAAGAAAGCAGTGAGTGCGGTCTCCATTATTATCTCAGAGATTATAGCTCTTAGGGTCCTTTAAATTAAATTGTCCTCCTCTGAAGAAGGAATTTCTTCCCAACTCCTTGGTTGTTACAATTACCTAAGTTTACTTTGCTCTGGGTACCACCTTTTGCTGTTAGGACAAGGTCACCGCCAGGTAAACCCTGTGCTTCCGTTCTCATCCAGCAGTGATGACTCCAGGGATAGTATGAACTGTGACCAGAAGCTCTCTTTATGTTTCCTGTTAGTTTTTACCAAAACCAGTGCTCCTCAAGGGAATTGCTGGACAAAGGTCTTCATGATTCTATTTGGCTATTTCCAAAATCAAACCTTTGTCACAGCACCAGACTTTTCTACCTTGGGGATTATATTAAAGAGTGACATTCCTTCTAAAGTTAATTTCAAAAGAGAGGTTATCAAAATTCGGGGGCGGGGGGCAATGGTAGTAGTGCTCAGGAAGATGTATTTCATCCCAGGGAGTAAGTTAGTTCAAGGGCACAAAACTTTTGGGGAATGTCGATTCATTTTAATTATTTTGTACTGTAGGAACATTTCTGATAATACCTCAATGCGACTGCTTTCTGGAGGTGTGATTTCTTCTCTTTTCCAAGTTGTGAGGGTCGACGGCTTTGTCATCCTGAGCACCTGAGTGTGCTGACCTAAAGCCCCATGCAGACTTACTCTAGGAAAGTTCTCCGTGCTCTCAGATATTTTAATCAATAGCATGTAGCTAATATTTCTAAATCGTGTTACCAGATTGTTATGGTTTAGAAATGTATTTCTTCAGAGACTTCATCTTATGGGACACCTGGGTGGCTCAGCCGGTTAGTGTCCAACTTTGGCTCAGGTCATGATCTCACGGTCCGTGGGTTCAAGACCCGCATTGGGCTGTGTCCTGACAGCTTGGAGCCTGGAGCCTGCTTCTGATTCTGTCTCCCTCTCTGTCAGCCCCTCCCTGGTTCTCTCTCTCTCTCTCACTCTCTCTCTCTCTCTCTCTCAAAAGTAAGTAAACATAAAACATTTTTAAAAGATGTCCTCTTAAAGC
Source organism: Panthera onca (assembly GCF_046562875.1). Taxonomy (NCBI): domain Eukaryota; kingdom Metazoa; phylum Chordata; class Mammalia; order Carnivora; family Felidae; genus Panthera; species Panthera onca. The sequence goes on along the minus strand of NC_138339.1, from coordinate 9,015,333 downwards.
CATGTCCTATTTACTTAGTATTTAAACACTATTCAAGTTTCTTAACTCATCAAACAAATATTATTCAGTCATTGCTTTTATTCTCTTATTTGCCTCAACTGGCTGCCCACCCCTTGCTCACTGAGTCAGTGTTGTCTCTGTGTGTGTGTGTTCTTTGGCACCCTGGCCCTGTGGTGTCTCCCTTGCTTTGAAACATGCTCACCGGCTTCGCCTCGCATGCCAGTATTTTTGCCCAGGACCTCCGTAGTCACCACAACCAAGACTGTCTGCACCATGAATTATTAGGTTCACCAGTCTGATGGTAATCCCAGGAAAGTGAAGGTGATGAATGTGGCCCGAGGGGAAAACAGACAGCTGATCGACGGCTCCCTCTGGGAAGCCATGAAACAAGGACTCCTGTTCCCCATTCCTGACAGTGTCGGCCTGGCTGCCCAGCTTTCCGGGCAAATACTCCTCCTGACCCAGAGTTAGGGGTCTCGCTGACAATTCCAGGAAACTTGGCAGGTCTGAATGCGTCTTCACGGGGACTTCCCATAAATCATGGGCCTGCTTTATAGAACGTTGTGTTGCTCGGTGACACTGCTTACTTGTGGTTTGAAGTCAAGATTCCTTAGACAGTCCAGGCTGTCAAGTTTCTTTTTTAACTGGCTGGAAGCATGGCTGGGTTTTGTTTTGCTTTCCTGGCACTGCCCGATCCCCAGACAATGAGGATTAAATAAGTTTCCAAGTTTGGAGAACTTCTACCCCACGTCACCCCTATGCCCAGCCTCACCCTGTTTATGCAAGATAAAATGTAAAGGACGAGGAAGTGACTCTGCTCTCTGTTGAGGCCAGTGCCACATTCTGGTCCAAGAGTGCCATATTTTCAGAGATTCAGGCTTCCCGAAAAGAACGATGTCATAATTGTTAACCTGGCATTATTCTGTATAAATGATGATAGGTCTCCACAATAATGTCATGGTAAAATACGATCGCAGAGAGACCTTCAAGAACAAAGTCCTCATTTGTATGTGGAACATAGCAGGTGCTAGTTTATGGTTTACTGAGTTAGGGAATGAATTAAAGCATGGATCTTGAATACTGTTGGCTAATGGGTGGTGGGAATAATGTATACATTGCCTAAATTCCCATTTTAGTACTCTTTTTACTACACTTTGAAAATCCATTCTCCCCTTAAACACTTTCATAAAGTAGATATAAAGGTACTCCACAATTACACAAGAGGCCTTGGTGTATAAGTGTATACACACAAACACACACAAACATAAATGTATAAATCACAACGAGTATTTGCTAAATCTGACCCATCTGAAACTTATATGTAAACTATTATGCAGACGAAATACTTAATCTATAAGAACTTTCATAAATTTTATATATTGCTCATGTGTCATTAAAAAACAAATCCCGACTTTTTTTAAATTTGAGATATAATGTACTTAAAGTAGCCATGGGAACTGGAATAATGTTTCACTTTTCTCTTGATGAATTTCCGTAATGGGAAGCAAGAAAAGAAAGACATTTAGTGTGTACCAAACTCAGCCTATTGGAAACTATTTAATCAGAGTGTCTATTTGGCAATGTTCTACTTCCTTGTTAATTTCACATGGGTGGGTCTCCTATTTCAGAGGGGTAGGAAAAACAAAGTAACCCTTTGGGTGGAGTCTGTTCCCAAGAGCTGAAAATGAAGACCCAGACAGAAATCGTCCTTCTCCAAAGGACTGTCTTAGAAGACAGTATTAGGGCACAGTCTGCCCCAAGTATGTAAAAAAAGTTTTATATCATCCCAAGGGTCTCATCATCAATAAGAAGGTTATATCAATTCCTACTGCATTTCCAAATATCCTTAGGGAAGAAGGTGTCATAGTCATTAGTTTTTTGTTGATATTGTTGTTCAGGATTTTTTTTTGTTTGTTTATTTTTGAGAGAGACAGAGCACAAGCAGGAGAGGGGCAGAGAGAGGGGGAGACACAGAATCCAAAGCAGATTCCGGGCTCTGAGCTATCAGCCAACCATGAGATCATGACCTGAGCTGAAGTCGGATGCTTAACCAGCTGAGCCACCCAGGCATCCCTGGTTTTACTTTGTTTGTTTGTTTTAAGTGAAGTTTTGGAATGCTACCTTTAAAACTGGCTTCACAGTTTTATAGTGTTAACACACTTTTAAGGTGGAATTGAGCTTCTGTGACAGTCAAGTGGGTAACATTCATTCTATGTGTGTTGAAATCTGCCTATCTTATTTTAACCCAATGACCTAGGTAGTAATAAGCCTAGATCTGAGGCACAGATATTGTATCCTTAACTGGCTAAGAGTTGCTAGACAAATTATATAATGGAACAAAACATAAACACAAGAGTGGAAACAAACTTCCAAAACATTACTGCTTTTGTCTAATTGATGCTCAAAAACAGATTTCTTTGTGTAGCCAAAGAATCATTCTTAGGCCCTGATTACTCCACAGCCTTCAGAACGGAGTCTAACATCCAAGGGTTATTTATTGAAAACTGCAAAGGGACATACGCAATAGTCAGTCCAGTGAGGTAGGCCACCACCTACAGTTGCCTGTTGGAATTCAAATTAATTAAAATTAAATATGTGTTAAAATCCAATGCCGATGTTAAGTACCCAATAGACTCCTGTGTCTAGTGGCTACCATATTGGACAGTGCTGATACAGAACATTAACAACGTGAGCAATACCAATCTTAAAAAGCATACAAATTTTTTTTTATGTTTTAATTATTTTCATGTAAAAAAATGGCCAAATTGCACCAAGATCCTACGCAATTTAAAAGATTTTGGAATGGGGCACCTGGGTGGCTCAGTCAGTTAAGGGTCCAGTTACTGATTTCAGCTCAGGCCACGATCTCACAGTTCGTGAGTTCAAGCCCCCTGTCAGGCTCCGCGCTGGCAGCGTGGAGCCTGCTTGGGATGCTCTCTCTCTGCTCCTCCCCCCTCTCAAAATAAATAAATAAACTTTAAAAAAAGAGAGAGAGAGATTGTCGAATGGGCTGCTATAGCCTGTCAAAATATCTGGAGGTGATAGGCCAGTTCTCAAAACTTCTACGGACTCGGGGGCCATTTAAGGAATCTTTTGAGACAGTAATATTTAGCAGCCAGCACTCCTGAGACTAGAAGTGTCAACGGATTAAAAGGAAAATTAAATGTGTGCAAAGTGTGTTCAGGGCTTTCCTGGTAGCCACATCAGTCTAACATTTAAATCCTAGAGTTCTACATAGCATTGTTTTCATTTATATTTGTATACTTTAGTATTTATTAAAAATTGTGCCACTTGGTGATAGCATTGCTGATGTCACATAGGGTTACTAATGTTACATACCCAAGACATAACTCAAAGTATCTGTTCTGTTATAAGCAGGGAACGCTCTTGTGAGCCTCTGGGGTTCTCTCTCCTCTTTATGCTCCTGTGGGAAGGGGTTGGAGAAAATTCCTGTTGTAGGCTTTTCTGCCACTTGTCAGCTGAGTTCTGCACAAACGAATGTAGCTCAGACCCCAGGAGAGCTCCAGAAGAAAAGTGAAGGAAGGAGGTCCCTGTCTGCAGCTTAATGGTGGTTCTCACATCAGCAGCATCTGTCTTCCCCGGGAGACTGCTGGAAATTGAGGCTCACAGGCTCACTCCAGACCCCTGAATCAGAATCTCTTCTAGATCTGTGGCTTGTAAACTCTAGCGAGCACCATAATCACCTTTGGAACTTGTTAAAACAGCTCCCTGGGCCCCTATCCCAGAAGTTCTGATTCAGTAAGGGTATACTGATTCTGACCGCAGGCAAGGGCACACTTGGGAAACCATTGCTCTGGGATAACTTGTTCTCTTGTTTGCTTGCACACTGGAGTCACCTAGAGAGCTCCCCAATAGCCTGATGCTTGAGTCCCACCTCCAGAGATTCTGAGTGCATGGATACGGAGATTTTTTACAGAGATTTTTTTTTTTTTAAATCTCCTTTGCCCATGATAATATGAAGCCAGGTTTGAGAAGCCCAGCCTGTATAAATTTCATGCTCAGAACTTGTACCTGGATGGAAGCAACATTGGAAGTGAGCAGCACCCTTAGGACCCTGGATGATGCTGGGATGAATCTCTGGGCTTCAGGATGAACACACCAGTTTTACAGAGCTTCTCCACCATCCTCCACATAGAACCCCCCTCCGCACCCCCAGTGTCAACGTGTTGGGACCAGCTTTATTAACTATCCCTTTTTTCTGCAAATATCTGTGATATCTGGGCTATGGATCAGGCCTTGTTCCAGTTGCTGGAGACACATTATTGAACAAAGTTATGGAGTTTATTTTACATTTTACTTCCACTCCTACCGTTAAATTCAAAATAATTGCTCAGTGATGTTAAAGGAAAACTAGAGCTGGGCAGTAAAGTGGTAAATAGAGATTTTATTCAGGAAAAAAGAAAAACAACTGTAGTAGAGGAAAAGAGACCTTGGTAATGAACTAGGCTCAGTCCATTCAACAAGGAAAAGTGGGATTTATGGCCAAGGAGCAGGGTGGAGTCACAGGGCAGAAAAGAGGAAACATTAGGGGGAAGGGGATTCTGACTTAAATTCACCTCACAGGTACTTGCTGAAGGCAAGCCCGGTGCTCAAAAGGCACCTGAAAGGTGGTGGGGCCTGAGGAAGGAGGTCCGATCTGCAGGGTGGCCGGGCATGGAGCATGGGGGCTTCCGGCTAAAGTGACTCAGCAGGGTTCTTGCTAAAAATGAACAAAGCAGAGGTGAACAAGGAAGGGCCCCCAGCCAGGGTCTAACTGAGAAAAGAGCTCAGAGGAGCCTCACCAGAGTTTGGTCAAGGAGAGAATCTTTGTCAGCGGACTGATCTAAAAGATACACAGATATGTAAAATACATACATCGTATATAAATGCACACACAGTCGTACACACACAGTGTCTCCACCAACTGCTGTCTCCTCTCATCCCACTGCCGTTAATAGAGAATTTTGATTGTACTCAGTTTAGTCTCTGGGATCTTCCCATGAACCTGACAACCAGATAAATTTTGGAATGGAATGGAATGGTGTGTGTGTGTGTGTGTGTGTGTGTGTGTGTGTGTGTGTGCGCGCGCATGCGCATGCGTGCACACACACGAGGATGGAAGTGCCCAGCCTGTTATTTGCCAATTGCCATTCCAAAACGGGTGGAGAGGCAGCATCGAAACTTTTAATGGATGGCATCTGTTCAGGCTCTCGCCCCCCCTTCCCTCCACCTTACCCGCTTCCTCCTTCCCACTCAGTTCCCACCCCTAATTTCAAAATCTTCCTTCCCCAGCTTCTCTCTCTGTGCACAGTCCTACCCCCTTTTCACACCAGCCCGCTCTCAAAAACCTTTCTGCTCCTCCGGGAAAGCCTGGAAGATCCCAGACCTCCTGCCCAGAAGTGGTTGACAATGTAGTGTTTTCATTCGAATGCAAATTTGTCTCTGGACAAGATTCAAGGAAACTGCTTTCCCCTCCAACCGTCTCTCCAGCTCCACCCCAGCCCTTGTTGTCTTTTGTGTTCTTGTAAATAAATGAGAGGCAACTGGCTTTCAGTTTGAAGACACAGCTGCAGGGGGCTCTTCAAAGACAGCTAGAGAGAGACAGATGCTGAAAGATTTGTCTCCCAGCGTTAAAATCTAGAAAGGGAGGCTTTTTTAGTCTTTCATTTGCAATGGCTCTGATTCCTCCAGATACCCCCCCCCCCTTTTTTTTTTTAACTACTGAAAGACTAAGGGTACTTCTTTTGACTTAATAGTTTCCCCTCCTTCTAACTTTTCTGGTCCCCAAAGAAGAATCCACACGGCAATAGCAACAGAATAAACTCTGAGAAGTATGTTTGCTCTTGATGTTCTCCAGATAAGTATGCAACTGAGCCCATTTTGGAGGCAGAAACTGTATCCAGTGAAATGACGGTGGGGGTGGGGGATTCAGTGCCTCGATTTCTCGTTTGACCACGAACGGATCGTGATTGCATTCAGGTGCATCCCGGTGGCCCCGCCGGGTGGCCTTTGAAAATCTGCGCCTAATGCGATGCCTCTGCTATTCCAGAAACATCTTAGATATGTAAGCAGAACAGTGTGCCCCGCTCGCCAGACGCGATCCCCATCCCGTTGTCGGCCGGCCCTTGCCGGCCGGTTGTCCCTCGTGTCCGAAAAGACGCTGCCCGAGAAGATCGGGGGCCTCTGCGTCCCGACCCCGCGCGCAGGGCAGCTCGGCGGGCCTGCCGCGCGCGCGAGTTTCGCTCCGTCGCCGGGGCGCGGGGGGCGCGGGGGGCGCGGGGGGCGCGGGGGGCGGGCTTCCCGCCGGCTAAGCGCGCGTGTTCTCTGCTCTCCCGCGCACAGGGCACCACGAGCCGCGCGGCGCACCTGGCGGGGCCCGAGCCCGCGCCGCCGCCGCCGCCGCCGCCGCGGGAGCCGTTCGCGCCCAGCCTGAGCAGCGCCTTCCACCTGCCCGACGCGCCGCCCGCCGCCGCCGCCGCCGCCGCGCTCTACTACTCGAGCTCCACGCTGCCCGCGCCGCCGCGCGGGGGCTCCCCGCTGGCCGCGCCGCAGGGCGGCTCGCCCACCAAGCTGCAGCGCGGCGGCTCGGCCCCCGAGGGCGCCGCCTACGCCGCGCCGCGCGGCTCCTCGCCCAAGCAGTCGCCCAGCCGCCTGGCCAAGTCCTACAGCACCAGCTCGCCCATCAACATCGTCGTGTCCTCGGCCGGCCTGTCCCCGATCCGCGTGACCTCGCCCCCCACCGTGCAGTCCACCATCTCCTCCTCGCCCATCCACCAGCTGAGCTCCACCATCGGCACGTACGCCACCCTGTCGCCCACCAAGCGCCTGGTCCACGCGTCCGAGCAGTACAGCAAGCACTCGCAGGAGCTGTATGCCACGGCCACCCTCCAGAGGCCGGGCAGCCTGGCAGGTAACCGGCTCGCCGGCCCGCCTTCCGCGGCTCCGCCCCGGGGTGGGGGGCGGGGGACACCTGGGCGCGCGGTAGGGGCGCGTGCGGGACCCCAGCGCCCCGCCCGGGGTGGGGGTGGGGGTGGGGGGCGGCTTGAGCGCAACTCGAGCCGGGCGTGTCTGGGCCAGCGTGCGGCGTGCGGGGTGGAGAGGGAGCCAGGGCGTCCCTAGGCTTTGCTGGTATCCCAACTATGATGCGCCAGCTACTTCTTTGAGAAGTAATGCTGTGTCTCAAACTGATTTCTCCAGCTCTCACTCCCTGGCTCTCTCCCTCTCAATCTCTCTCTCCCTCCCTCCCTCCCCCCAATCTGAAGACTTAGACATCCATACAATTCAGTCGTATTGAATAATGAATCACACAGACCTGTTGATTAATGTCCAGAAAAAGAGCCAAGCAAATGAAAATCGCAGAATCCAAGTGATCGCCTGTAGTCACCTACAGTTGGTGGTTATATATATATATATGTGTATATAAGATTTTTCCCAAAGCAGCCTTTCAGTTTACATAGATTTCAATAGTAGTGAGAAAGTAACCAAGGATTAATTGCTTTGAATTGTTACTACTTTGTTATGGCTCTCATTTCTTCAAACTTATTCTATTTAGTCTAAATTTAGTTACTGGGAAAAGTGAAAGATTCCTCCAGACCTGTCATTGCATACACATAGATTCCAACAGTGGGCATAGAGTAAACCAGTGATGAAGTCCCTTGAATTCGTTACCTGCTTATGGTAGGCACAGAGGGGTTGGTGCTAGGAAACCTTTTCTCTGCCAGTTCAGAGGAGGTGACTTTTCTGTAGTTGTTGTGCCCGTCAAAGACCAGGCTGAGCTGGTGATTCTCTGCTGGTAGCACCATATGTTCAGCTTAGACGGGACACTGTGATTGAAAGACTGTTTTGTCTCCTAAAGCACCTGACGACTCACCCGGATTTATTGTTGATTTTTTTTTCCCTCTTATGAAAGTATTTGGTAATTGTGTCACTCTAGTAACAGATGCTATGATCATATGTTTCCTTTCTTGACATAAATAGATGACTGCAAGATAAATAGGATTAAAAAAAGAAAAAAGGAACTTGTTGCATGCAGAAGGCAGGTGTCCGAGGGCTTCTTTAATTCAGCACAGTAATTGCTGGTGTGGACTGGCCTGGGGTAACAGGATGCAGGCTGGAATTCAGCTGCCCCCGATTTATGTTAGCTGTGCTTACTGAGATGAAAATATTTCCTCTCACACACTCCACTGTCTTTAATAGAATTGTGGAGGTAGATGATCATTAATGCCAACCCAGTAGCAGGACCAAAATCTCTAAATGTAAGGACTCAGGTTTGGCACTTTGGATGGCAAAGGTGGCCAGGAGACATGTATGGCAACTTTGTGTTTATAAGCTTGGAAACTTTGTTTTATGAATTTGTACAATAAGTTACTAGATTTGTCAAGGAGGGGGAACCAGCTGCAGAACTTGTAGAAGACGGAAGCCCTGTGTGGTCCTCCTTGGCCACAGGGCAAGGACCCTGAGTCCCTGAGAGCCCTGCGATTGCTAATGGCCATTTCATTCCCTGTGCAAACCTGGGGAAAGAAACCAAGAGCTTAGCCCTTTCTCCTACTGAGTGTATATGTGTGTGTGTGTGTGTGTGTGTGTGTGTGTGTATATATATATATCCATATATATATATATATATATATGTATGTATATATATATATCCATCCTAAACGTGTGATTGTTCCACTGGATCGTCGTAGTTAAAACGGGGAGTATGGGTCTGTTGGAGAGTTTGCGGGAGTGTGAACCAGGCAGACGGAAAGTCTGACTGCTCGGTATGTCCCTGAAGTTAGGAGTAAATATGTTGTGAAAATCGCTTGCTCTCTATAAAAGCTTGAATGAGTGTTTCTAGGATCTGATGTGGGATGTGTGTATGTGTGTTGGGGGGGTGGGGGGTGGAGGTAGGGAGGTGCTGGCCAGAAAGAGGGAAACCGTCCCTGGGATCAACAATCCCACGTGCCTTTGCTGCCTCTGCATTTCCATCTGCCCCTCAGATGTTCTGACCATATTTCATTTTTGCTACCTGGCGGTGGGGGCGGGGGTAGGGGGAATATCAATGTGCCATTGATGATTCTTAATTTTAGAGCTACAGTGAACATGTTTAATGTTTGAATTATTTTGTTTAAAATGCATGCTTTTAAATATCCATTTAAAGATTTTCTCATGCAAATTACTGCTGGTGGTGTTTGAGTTTAAAATTACTCCATAACTCTGCATAAATACTTGAGTGGCATAAGATCATAGTCCCCATTTAGGAATTAGAAAACTGTGGCCCAGAAAAGATACGGGGAGAGACTCTAACATTTGCAAGAGATCAGGCAGGACACTTGGAGCGCTGACCAAGTGGGACCCCATACCTCAATCTGTGTGCTTCGTACCATACCTGACTGGCATGGTAAAGTTTGGATCCACCTGGTTTGCTAGTTGAAAGCACCACGAAAGTCAAGACTGACAAATACCTTTTAGATTTTCAGGGTTGTGATTTTGAAGATTTGTCACTGATAACCAGGAAGTACAAATTACGGGATAGGTAGTGATTTTCACTACTGAATGACTTAATTCATTCAATAATTATTAAGTACCTCTTACCTACCGGCACTGATTAAGACCCTGGGGATCCAGCAGTGATCAATATCAACCAAAATCCCCGGCCTCCTTTCAAATGGAGGAGACAGAAAATCAGCAGATAAATAGTTTTGGTAGAGTGGCCAGGGAACGCTCTAATTAAAAGGTGACTTTTGAGTTCCTCCCGAAGGAGGTGAGGGAGCTGGCCCTATTGATGTCTGGGGAAACTGCATTCTGAAAAGAAAGACTGGCAAGTCCCAACGCTGGTAAATGGGGGTATGTCTGATATGTTTGAAGAACAGCAGGAAGTCGAGTGGGGGTGGATCAAAGAGAAGGAGGGCAAAGAAATGACCTGAGGTCAGCAGAGTGAGCAGCCGGGTCAGGGTGAAAGCTGAGGTTAGGGAGAGACTGGTAAGCCTTGAGGACTTGAGGATGCCCGCTGTGGCCAATCCATGGGAGCCATCGAGGATTTGAGCCGAGGAGTGACACAAGCTGCCTTAGTTTGTAACAGGGTCTCTCTGGCTGCTCTGTGGCGAGTACATTGTAAGGGATCAAGGACAAAAGCCAGAATGCCAGTCAGCAGGGTTATTGCAGTAATCTAAGCAAAAGAGGATGGCTTGAGCCAGGATGGCAGCAATGGAGGTTATGAAAAGTAGGGTAATCTGGATGCATATGTATGGTGGAGCTGAGCAGATTATCTCACACAGTAGGTTGTGATGGTAGGAGAGAGAAGATTCAGGGAGCCCCAACAGCCAGAAGAACGGAGTCCCCATGGACTGAGGTGGAGCCAGGTACAGAGAGGTCTAGTTGGGATTGAGGCAGTGCTAGTGAATGTTAAGGTCTTGGTTTTGAACATGTGATGTCTGTGTGTCAGCATCAAAATGCACATGTAACTCAGACTGTTGGATCTGTAGGTCAGTTCAGAGAAGAAGCCCCTGAATGAGGGAGTCATAAGCAGGTGGATGATATTAAGATCATGAATCTAGAAGACATTAATTACCTAGGAAGTCAGTGTAGAGAGAAGAGGTCCAAGGACTGAATTCTGACCGCCCCCGCCAGATGTAAAGGTCTGGGAGTTGAGAAGAAGCCAGCAAAAGAAAGAGATAACCAGAAGTGTAGGTCAGTGTCGTTTCTTAGAAGCCAAGAGAAGAGCATGTCTCAAGGTTAGAAGATCAATAAACTATGTCTAGTGCAATTAAGAGGTCAAGACAAAGGAAGACTGTTCGATGATACTGGTGGAATGATTTCAGTGCAGGATGGTGGTGAGATCCTACTGAAGGCAGGAGGTGGCCCAAGAAACAACGGGAGGAGGAAAGCTGGAGACGAAAAACGTGCAGAACCTTTCCAGGGAGTTTTCCTTGCTTAGCTACAATCACTTCCAGAGATTCAAAGTCTGTCTGAGGATTTCAAGTCCTCAGTGGTAGTGGGCGCTTGGTAAAGAACACAGCTTCCACATGTTCCTCTGGATCTTACCAACAGCCAAACTTTATAAAAGTCTGGCCAGAAATCTCAGAGTTCCAGCTCTCTGGGGAAACACCCCGATTCAGATCAAACCTAGAAAAGTACGATTTCTCAGGTGTTAGGTCATCAGGATCCAAAGACCTCTTAGAACGTTTCATCCCCCTCCCCCCACCCCCGCCTCCTCCTCCTTCTTGCAATTCTTTGCATCATAGAACAGTGCCTGAGTGAAAACCTAGCTCTGCCTTGTGGGAGGTCCCTAAGGTTAGGTATATTACACCTTGACATTGTTCTCTCATCCAGGGGATCACAACAGTGTCTATTTCTATAATCTCAGGCATAAATAAGATAACGTGTATAAAGTTCTAGCCCCTTTCCTGGCTCAGTAAAAGTTAACTCGTATTATTTAATAATACCTACCGTATAAACTTGGATTCGTAAGGAAGAAGCCATTCGTTTTTGTTTCAGACAAAAGCAGGTCTTTTGAGTCCCCAAAACATGCCAGTTTCTGTGTTGGACACACAAAGAGGAGTGAGAGATACTCTTTGCCCTCCAGAGACCCAGCCTCGGAACGGATAAACGAATGGACAGTTTTAGCCCTCGTGCTGGAATAAGACAGATTTCGGTTACTGTGGGAACATACTGCAGGGGCATCTTATGCTGGGTGTTCGATGTCTGCCACTGATGCTTCCTTGACGTCGTGGCTCCAGAGCTAAGTGGTGTAAGCGGAACCACTGAGGAATGGTAGCCGGAACAAAGTCCAAGAAGAGAGAAGGTAGGGAGCGTAAGGGTGGAGACTTCCAGCAGATCAGGGTTTCTGGAGGGAGAAATGGATGGTTCAGGTGGTGAGAGAAGGGGAGCAGGAGAGGAGGAGCAAAAGCTGTGTTATTTCATCCTTGCGGCGGACAGCCGACATGATCATATTTGCACATTAAAAACTCCATTCCAGGGACTGAGTGAAGGAAGGATTTCTTTTTACAAGAAAAAAGAGGCAGGGGTGCCTGGGTGGCTAAGTCAGTTAAGCGTCCTACTTTTGATTTCAGCTCAGGTCATGATCTCCCGGTTTGTGAGTTCAAGCCCCGAGTCAGGCTCTGTGCTGACAGTGTGGAGCCTGCTTGGGATCTCTCTCTCTCTCTCTCCCTCTCTCTGCTCCTCCCCCACTCGTGCTCACGAGCTTTCTCTGTCTCTCTCTCTGTCTCTCAAAATAAATAAATAAACATTAAAAAAAGAAAGAAAGAAAAGACAAAACAGGCAGAGAGACACAGGAAGGCATTGGAATAACCCTTCCATTGGAATAACCCTCCCAGATCTAGTAGTCTAAACTGCCCCCCCCACACATACATACTTGAGGGGAAGAAGGCTAAATAAATAGCATAACTAGTTCTTACATTTTTCTCTTGACAGATAGGTGGCTTAATTTTCTTTTTTATAGTTTAAAAAATGTATCCATTTTGTGCATGATGAATAAAATTATGTTAAAAAAAAACCCATACTGCAATATAAAGCATTTGCGAGATGCCAGGCACTTTGCAAACTGTATCTCATGTAGTTTCCAACAACTTAAGGAGGTAGGTGTGATTTTTGCCACATTCTACAGATTTGGAAACTGAGGTTTCTCAATGATAAGTTTCTTGCCCAGGGTTACTTGGCTGGAAGTGACAGGGATAGGATTTGAACCTAGATCACTTTGAGCGTGGCTTCTCTATACCTTTAAATATACAGGATAAGGCAGAGAGGCAGTATATTTTTTGTTGTTGAAGAAAAATACCAGGAATATAGAGATACAGTGTAAGTTTTTTTAGCTTTTTTAAATAACTAGTAATTTTGAAGAAAGCAAAAGTATCTCAGAAATGTGTCAATATCTTACTGAATATGACTCTACCAGTACCCATTTTTGTTCCCTTTTGTAAAGAAGACAGCATGATCCTCTCATTTTCTGTGTTAGAGGAAAATCAATCCTATTAAAAGTAGGAATCTGAGTTGTAAATAGGTATTAAAGTTAAGCCAAACATTAGAAGCTTATTTTGAGGTAAAAACGAAATGAATTAAATGTAGGTTCTTAACCAATGATTACAATACAGATTGGCCTAATATGGACAGGATTTTGGTCACGACGTGTTCATCTTTTACCTCTGCCTAGCGGACATAAAACCCAGTGTTTAGAGTGTATCACATGCCATGCCTCTCAAATTCGCGTACTTGGTGATTTCAGTTCCATTCTGTGACGTGCTGATTCTTCCAGGTGTACCTGCTATAAGAAAGAAAGAAAGAAAGAAAAAAAAAAGCCTAATCCCACATAAAAGCTTTGCAGTTTTCACTGTCAGGTTCTCAAAGGAAACATGAACTCTACTCAAGTAAGGAGTGAGTTTGTTTAACACCCAATGCTTGGGATGCGGTCACAATGCAGCACGAGATCTTGGTGCCTGCTGTCCTTTAAATCACATTTCCCGAAGGTGATCCTCTAACAGTTTTTGCGAACCTTCCTCTCACCCTTAAATAAGACAAAAATTTCTAGTTTACATTTACTAATTAGAATGTGATCAGCCTGTGATATCAACCAACACGTTAATCTTCTCTCCAAGGCGGTTAAGGCCAGTTCTCAGCCAAAACTTCCAGGGCGTTCCGGAACCAGACCTCCCTCGGGTCTCCTCCGCAGCCACAGAAAGCCTGTGGCATTCCCTGCCGGCCATGCCTCTCAGGCCCAGAATCTTCATCAGAAGTTCCTGCTCTCAGAGCTCAGTCCCCATCCAGGCTGTTTTCTAGTTCTGCATTTAATCTAGTCTCTCTCCTGCAGGCTGCCTTCTGGTATCCCGCACCCCAGTGGACACTGAGAGTGCAGGCCAGGTCCCACACGCTGACCCTCTCCTGCTTCCACCAACAAAGTGATTGTTTTGTCAACCACTTGCCCTCCAGAGTTCTGGAACCTCATTTTCCAGCAGGGAACTCACATCCAAGTGGTCCCACGGAAGCCCACTGTCTTCAGGCTTTCCCTCCGAGGGGATGGTTACTGAAATCTCATCAGCAAACCCCCTCTGGACTTGCTGACTGCTGTCTCACAGCCCCCGTCTTCCTAGAGCGCAGGGCACACAGAAATGGCAATCGGACATCCTTTGCGAAGTCACTCCATGCAGCGTCTCATCATACTCATATTGGTATATGATTTCTGTCCAGTTTATGTCCACGGCAAACTTGCATCAGGGAGACTGCCATTTGAACATCCCGTTACAGTAAGTTAGTGGCTGAACCTGGAACTAAATGTTTGGGATGCTAGGTGGCCACAAAAGGCCTACCTGACTTTTGTTGATTCGCAGAAATTAATACCTTCCCTTCCCTTCCTACCACATTGGCAACCATGCTAGTTGAAATGGGGCAGACAGGTCTTTTTTGTACTTTTGTAGGAAAATGGCATCTTTACCTACAGTTCTATAAAAAGCTTTTCCAGTGTCTCTTACGCTTTGATGATTTTGATCATGCTTTATCTCAGACAGTGGTTCCATATGTCATTCTCTGTCCATGCATCTGCCTCCCCTGTGTCCAGATCCTCTGAAAAATACAGAATTTCAGTGGGTAAGCCACCAAAGACACAAGAACACAGAGGCCAGTGGTTGTGGCTCATCGAAAGCAAGCCATGATAGGAATTTTCTAGAAAGCAAAATACACAGGAGTGATGAGCACTTAAAATGTTGAAAGTTTCTCCCAAGAATCTGCTGTGTCAGTATGACAGAGGTGGGCTGATGATTTTCAGTAAAGCCTTGGACAGGCTCAATTGTCAGAGTGAAGCTGGGGAGATACGTGGGGCTAAAGATGGAGGGATTCACTGGAAGTCAGGGCTTGATACAGTTTTAAGTCTGCTGCTCGCTCCCACTTACATATTCTCTCTCCTGCCAAGATGATGAGCCTGTAGCCATGGCTTACTCCAAAGTGAAGAATGGGGGTGGTCTCCTGAAACTGGACAGGCTGTCTGAGAAAGTTCGACTCTGATTTGGCGGCCGGTGGCTTAGATAAAGTTTATTTCAAACAGTCATGCGGGTGGTGGGCTGGAAGGGGGCTCAGGCTGTTCTTTACCCTCTTTCTCTCATCCCCAAGGAGGAATGCCAGGCCGTATGCCCCTCCTACCTTACTCAGGGGCATTTAGTGGGAGATACTTCCATTTAGGCTGTAGTTGAAGAAGCTGCCAGCAGGTTTTTCTTTCTCAAATATGATAAATTAGTAAGGATTACTGAGGAATTGGAGAGAATTAGTGACATGAAAAAAAATAGCAAAAATGAACTGTCTCTCAGAAAAAACAGATAATTTACAGAATAAAAGAGATTAAAGGAAACAAGGAAGAACTTTTGGATCCATACTGAGAAGGGTTTAAGAAGATCTTGTGTTTATTAAATAAGAACTGGGTGATACATGAGAGGATCAAAGAACAAGAAGATCTTTATAGGCTGTAAAAATAGCACCACCCAAACAAAAAAAAAGTGATAGAATAAGTGGGAAATAGTCGAGGAAATCGCTCAGAAGGTCGCCATACAGGGAAGGAGACAGAAAATACAAGAATGATGCAATAATAGTGCATGGAAGACACATCCAAGACTTAGGAAAATCCCAGAAAGAATAGAGGGAAGCAAGCTACCAAGGAAGTAATACAGAGCAATTCCTCAGAGTCGAGGGACCTATACCTTCATAGGAAATGCCCCATGTTTGCAACAGGGCATTTCCGCATTCTGCATCGTGCAATTTCAAAGCACCAACATAAAAGACCCTAAAGCCCCTGGAGAGGAAGAACACGTATGCCACCAGATTGAGGCAGTGATACTGGGTGGCAAAGAACAATCAGGTGATGTGCTCAGAGTTCTGGGGGCAAGTTATTTTTTTAACGTTTATTTATTTCTCTTGAGAGAGAGAGAGAGAAAGAGGGAGAAAAAGGGAGAGAGAGAATCCCAAGCAGACTCTGTGCCTTCAGTGGAGAGCCCAGTGAAGGGCTCGAACCCACGAACCATGAGATCATGACCTGAGCTGAAACCAAGAGTCTGACGCTTAACTGACTGAGCCACCCAGATGCCCCTGGGGGAAACTTATTTTTAACCTAAACTCTATACCTAGCCAAATTTTCCACATAAAGGCAGAATCAAATATTTTCAGTCCTGCAAGTATTGATAAAATTGATCTCCATATAGGCCCCCTTGCCTGGAGATTTACAACACTCAGTGGGTGTGTCTCAGCTGAATGAGGGCATAAAACAGGAGGAAAACGTGGTACCCAAGAACAGTGTATATTGACCGTCAGGACGGTGCAGAGATGTCCCCAGGGTTGGGGGGGGGGACATCTGGGCAGTAAGCTAGCAAACTAGGAAAGGTAGGACTCAACACATAAATGTTGACAGTCGTGAATGTTGGCCTAAGTCCCAAAGAGTCTGGGTAATTTCAATATCTAAGTGCTGAACAAGTACAAGTTAAGAATAATGAGTTTAATTGCAGTTTGACAAAAAAGAATAGTTCCTGCATTGCATTGAGTTCCACAAATACAGGAGGCGATGGTTAAGAGGGAGAATGGATTGAGGCCAGACATGGGTGCATCAGTTACTAGCTTGGGTCCATCATTTACTTGTTCTGTTCACCTTTTTTATCCTACTTTTTTTTTTTAATATAATTTGTTGTCAAGTTAGTTAACATACAGCATATACAGTGTGCTTTTGGTTTCAGGAGTAGAATCCCATGATTCATCGCTTACATACAACACCCAGTGCTCACCCCAACAAGTCCCTCCTCAATGCCAATCTCCTCTGCCACCCCCCCACCCCTCCAACCCTCAGTTTGTTCTCTGTATTTAAGAGACTCTTATGGTTTGCCTCCCTCTCTGTTTGAAACTGTTTTTCCCCCTTCCCTTCTCCCATGGTCTTCTGTTAAGTTTCTCAAATTCCACATAATGCGTGAAAACATATGATATCTGCCTTTCTCTGACTTATTTCACTTAGCATAACACCCTCCCGTTCCATCCATATTGCTGCAAATGGCAGGATTTCATTCTTTCTCATTGCCAAGTAGTTTTCCATTGTATGTATAAACCACGTCTTCTTTATCCACTCATCAGTTGATGGACACTTGGGACTCTTTCCATAATTTGGCTATTGATGAAAGCACTGCTATAAACACCAGGGGTACATGTGCCTGGGGATTAAGGATCCCGGGAGCATGCACATGATCTTCGAGACATGAGGGATTGAAGGCAGGGTGACGGTGTGCGTGAAGTTTGAAGAGAAGTGGATTGAAACGGGACCACTTTGGGGGCTTCCGGAAATGAACCAACTCACACGCAGTTCCCTTTTCCTCTTCGAGAAACAGGCCAGGTAATGTGCAGTCAGGTGTTTTGCAGGTGCTGAACCCTGAACACCCGTCTTACTTCCCAGCGCTGTGGGTCAGATAGGTGGAAGCTAGAAATAGGAGTTCTGCGGGAAACTGCTCTTAGGTATAATACCGCATCAGGGAAGGAAATGACAGAATGCGAGGAGAGATGTGGAGACACACATAGTAATTAGGTCTGGAAGCCAGGCTGCAGATGCACTGTTCGCTCTTGTGCTGCCGGGGTATCAGCCGCCCTGACTGTGGACCATTTTCTTGGCTGGGTCCCCGGCACTCAGCAATGGGGGCAGCCTGGCTGATGTCTGACACGTGGTGTGGGTTTCTCCTGCTCTTCAGGCTCTGTGCTGCTGAACTTCAAGTCAGCAGGGCATTGAAGGTAAAATATTCCTGGGTCTGTTTTCACTGATCGCTCCTTGCGGGTCACAGGTGTCAGTTAATCTGAGCAAAGGGGCATCTGTGCTTTGCCACTCACCTCACACGTGAGCATCAGTTCGATTGTTGCCTGGTCGCTCCACCTTAATAAATACGATGCTGTTAAATATTTATTTTCTTTCTACCTAAGCCACAGGGGTGATGTGGAGACCAGCTATCTTAGTAGACGCACAAATACTCTTCAATAATTAAAAACCTAAAATCTCTCAAAATGGAGTCGATTTGCAACCAAGGCTGCATCAAAATCCCACCTGCCACTGTATCTCACCAAGGTGCATTTTGTAATTTTTAAAAATCTCTCTGTATGTTTACTTTATATGTGTATATATATATATGTGTATATATATATATATGTATATATGTATATATGTATATATATATGAAGTGTGTATATATATTAAGTATGTATACATAAAACCTACAGTTTTTTCTTATTATTTATATATATTGTAAATATGACAAAAATTACCGTAGATACATTTATTTATACATATACATACACATATATGCGTATGTATTTTATATATACCTATAAAAGTTTGCATCTCCTGTGGATAACTAACGTGAAATATCTGAAATCTCTAAAGGCTAATCCCACATGGGTCTACATGTATTTGTTGTGGTGCCCTGTATTGCCAAAGAACTTATTTACATTACAAAGCAGAAAGTATCTTGAAGTATCTTGTAATCCTGGCAGAGCATTTGAATAGTGGGAGTTGTGGGCTCCCAGAGGGCAGCTAATGGGACTTTCAGAGTTCAGAGTTTTCCAGAACTCCTCACCAAGCCTCTTCTAGTAGGTATTCAACAACTTTTTTTTTTCCTTAAGATTTTATTTTTAGATAATCTCTACACCCAATGTGGGTCTCGAATTTACAACCCCAAGATCAAGAGTCACATAGCAGCATAGCCAGCCAGGAGCCCGTTCAACAAATATTTTTGAGTGACTATTGTAAAAGTATTTATGGGTGCAAATGGTATATCCCATTGGTAACCGGAAGTCATGCTTAGCACGGAGAGAATACAGAGAAATACCAGGTTCTACCCAGAATGAGTGAACCATTAAAAACTTAACCAGTAGCTACCAGAAAGACTTGGTTCAATGCATATTGAGAATCTGTAAGATAAAGTGTCTGCGTCCTCACCTCTGAGTTTCCTAATTCTTTGGAAAGTGGCTTCCTGTACTTTCCACGTTCCTGTTGCAGCGTGAACAGAGGCACGGACAGCATTCCAAGGAATGTCGCAGGCTCACCTCGAGAGCTAGCAGTTCTTTGTGTGTGTAGCTGTAGAGACGAAATCATAAAAACAGATAATTCCTATTCTGTGGTGTCTGTATTCTGAGCATGTGCCCAGGATCCTGCAGGTAGAAACTTGGCAGCGAAGAGAACCCAAGGAAAACCATTAATTATTTTGGTTCAGTAGACTCTAGTGGCCCCTCCTATTTCTGCTTGCTATGCTAATATCTTCAAATAGACGTGATCGCATTGATTTTTTCTGTTGGGCTTCCTAGATGGTGCCTGGGCCCGCATGTGCTCTGCTGTTACAGACGGTGCCTGGGCACACAGGTGCTGTGCCATTACAGAGGTGCTATGCCCATACCGTACCCCAAATGATATCTGCATTTCCCGATGTTTCTGGCTTCAACCTTAGAGCTCCCCTAGAATGGACTGGCAATGTGATAAAGTCAAAACTCCCCTTACAAGATAATCTTCATTTTAATAATTGATGTAGAAAAGGGAAGTCTGTATACATTTCTCTTTAGAATGAAGAAAATACACACACACACACACACACGCACACGCACACGCACACGCACACAGGTACTGTCAGGTCTTAAGCTCAGCTGGTTAGAAGCTTATAATACTCCAGTCCCCTCCATGGCGGAGCCAATTAGTTGGTTATAGTTGACATGACCCCAAAGAGCCCCCTACACCTTGACAGCCTTCTTGCAAATATGTAGTATTTGTTTTGCACTTAAAGAGTCAACACAGATTGATTTCTGGACTGGAAAACCATCACTGTGCCTACTGTGCCACACCAATTGGTGGTTTAGTAGTAACTTCTTTGGATAAAGAAAACAGTTAAAAATAAGGTGGGGGAATTATAACTACACATCGGTCTCATCCGGGTGCTTTGTATTAGGGATTTAATGTTTAAATAAATGTAACTGGTATCCAAATAATAAGTATACATATATAATACATTACTAATTGGATTCTAAAACCCACAGATACAATCATTAAAGCCCTTTAACCAGAACAGAATCAAGGGAAAATTTTAATCCTCCTCAGAACTGTTTATTACACAGCATACTCTCTCTTCTCAAACCCTTTTTTTATATGCCAAATATTATGTTGAGTAAAATAAGGAAAATGTAATAAAGTGTTGATACGAAGAATTTATAAAATGTAAATATAGAGAATGAGTAATCTATGAAGCAATTTGCTTGCCATTTCTCCCCCCATAAATTATGTTGAAAGTTCATGGTATCTTCTTCTTCTGGAATTAACACCAGGGCCTCCCTGTGGGTGTTAGTAAGATATATAAAGGAATGGAAAAATGATAACAGGAGAATACATCTGAACTTTGCATTATAAAAGCTAAGTAATTTTTGAAAAGGAATTTGCACACCCTGTCTATGGTATATTTAATACAGTCTGATCAAAAAGGCCTGTGTTTGACAAAACATCTTAGCTCATGTATATTTCAAAATATTTAAACCAATTAATGAAGAAAACAACTTAAGCCTACTTTTGTCTGATAAAACTTTTCTCCTTGCCTTTACACTGAGAATTTCATCGGTGCCCTTTGAGGGGCACATACACAAAAAATGAAAATTCAGCTTCAATTCTGAAGAGCTCCGGTCCCTTGCAGCCGAAGCTGGTCTATCTGTCCTGCTTTGCATCTCAACAACAACAACAACAACAACAAAAGATGGGTCAGGAGCGCCCTGTTCAGGCTTCTTTCCATGGAAATATCCATAATTATCCATAGTAATTAGGTCCTGAAACCAGACTCCAGATGTACTGTTCGCGTATTGCACTGATGGGGTATTGAGAAGCAGCTGTCAAGAAATAAAATGACACTCATCGAATTTTGTCCGCCTTGTTGATAGAGAAGAGTATCTGTGTGAATATGAGACTGGCCATTAAAAACTCTGGTAAGTGACTAATTAATAAAGCACCGAGTCGTAGATCACTCTGCATCAGTAGTTAATTAGGACAATAAGATAGTGGTGAGCCTGGCTCCTGGTCCCTTTCACCCTGAACGTGGCTGCCCAAAGCTGCTCTCCAGGCGGAGATGGGGTTCGAAGCAAATTTTAAACAGGAGACCCCTCCTGGGTAAAAATTAACATTCACAGATCACACTTGTTTACAAGTTAATGTCAGAAGACTTTAATTACAAGTCCGAGGTCACATTATGTTGCCCTTCTGCACAAAGATACTACAATTCACGATTCACCCCTGCCAATTTTTTATCTGCCAGGTGTCAACTGAAAAGGATTTGGGGTGTCTTGATGGACTGTTTGGGGGAGTCATTCTGTCAGCTTCACTGGGACGTTTATCTGAATAGTTGTGATTACACGCGAGTTATTTTTAGAAAGATTCCTACGTGTTCACAGGATCCATGATTGTCACGGCAAGGACCCCACCCTCACCTGATGTAAAAAATCAGGCACCTTCCAGCCTAAATGCCCCTTTTCCCAAAACCACGCTGTGTCCAACCCGAAGACATTTTCTGGAGACCTACAGAAGTGAGGGGATGGGAGGGGCAGGAAATGTCCTGCGGGCCGTACGTGTCTACGGTCTGTGAACTTGGGGGACTTCCCAGCAGGAAGTCAATTGCAGCACAGTGAATAGCACAGGTGGACAGAAAGCATTCCGTACCCTTTTTACTCTCAGAGGCGTTGCTGCCTTCCTGCAAAGCTCAGAACCTGCACCTCCCTCCAAGGGGGGTGACTCCTTTCCCCCCACCACCCATTCAAGAACAGAAATTTCTGTATTTTATTTATTTTTTTTAATTTTTTTACATTTATTTATTTTTGAGAGACAGAGTGAGACAAAGTGAGAGTGGGGGAGGGGCGGAGAGAGAGGGAGACACAGGATCGGAAGCAGGCTCCACAGGCTCTGAGCTGTCAGCACAGAGCCCCACGCGGGGCTCGAACCCACAGATTGTGAGATGATGACCTGAGCCGAAGTTGGACGCTCAACCAGCCGACCCCCCCAGGCGCCCCATGAGATTTCTGTATTTTAAATCTGCAGTCTTAAGGGCTCTGCTGAGGACCAAACCTTGGCATGCACTCCTCAAGACCCTACATTGGCCCCAAATCTACCAGGCCTGCCCCTAACCATCCAGTGCTAGATCTTGTCTTAGAAACGTCTGGGGAGTGTTTGAACTCTTCTGTTCCCTGGGCCCATCCCCTCAGGTCCCAGTTCAGTAGTCTGGAGGGGGCCCCAAAAATCAATACTGTTAAAAAGGCTTCCAGGTGAACGCCATGTGTGTCCTCCCAAGGTTGGGAAGCACCGAACCGAACTCTTACATAGGTGTGCACCGAAGCAGTGAAGGGAACCTAGACTTGCTTCCCCAGAATCCTCCTAGAAGCATAGCAAAAGCAGCAAAAGCATTCCTGGCCACCCATCTGTAAAAAGTCTGCCCTCTGTAGGAAAGATGGGCTTTTATATGCCCCTTGGTGTCTGAGCCTTGGCCACCTAGAGCTGAGATTAGTCACTCTGCAGCAGCCCACAGGTGGAAGCCTGACCTATAGGCCCAGGCAACCCGTGGCAGCCAGTACGATGCCCGCGTGCGGTGGCCGGCACAGCCACCTGCTGGACCCAGCTGCCGATGTTCCTGCTGAGGCCCCATCAGCATGGTCAGCATCTGGCTGCACCCTCGGCCTGCACCTTTGTTGTTGCAATCGTGTTTGCTTAGTAAGGCAGGGAGAGATAAGGAATCCATAGTTCGGTCCCCAGGGCTTCAGTATGGTGCCTAAGTTGAAGCCCCCTAGCAACCAAGATACGTGTCCGTGGCTCAACCAGTACGTGTGTGGACCATCCGCACCAACGTTGCCAGAGAACTTGTTAAAAATGCAGAACTTCGGGGCCTCCCCCACACCTGAGCCAGGACCTAGATTTTAATCAGAAGATGCGTGCCAGTGGTGTTTGGAGAAACACTGAAATCCATGGCTGGTTCGTTGGAGCAGCTCTTTACCTAGCCTGAGATAAACCGAAAGCAGATGATGAGGACACTCTCCAGGCCACCACTAAGTTTACCTGGTGTGTTTCACTAGTATTTGTACCATCTTAGACAAGTGTGTTTTCGCTCAGAGTTCTGAGTTTTGCCATAGGACGCCGTCCACTCTGGTGCAGACGCAGAAGCACCGGTCACTGCAAAGAAAACATAGAAGTGGTCCGTCCTATGAACGTGAAGATAGCAGACTTCTCATTGCCCGTTACTTCCCGTTACTGCTGTCTCGTTACTTTACTCGTGCCTGCCTGTCACAAAAGGAAATGAGCAAAAGAAGCCTGGCTTTCTAACAGCTTGAGAAGAAATGCTCGTGGTAAGAGAGAAAATACTAGAAAGAATGAGGGACACCTGCTATTCTAAGGGACACGATCACATGGGCACCGTAAATGCTACTTCCTGACTTGTGATTTTTGACTTTTAAGATACGCTTGGTGGAAAGTATTTGAGCCCAAACAGAATACAGTATCCATTTGGTAAAAGGTGTGGTGCGGTCTCATAATTAAGTTGCATTGGAAAATGCGTCATCAAGTTGCAGGAATAAATCCTGTGTTTTGTACCTGGTCAGAGACTGTATGAGCATTCACGTTATTTGTGACAGCAAAGTTACCATAACGGATGAAAATCTAGGATTCATGGAATACATGAAACAGAAGGGCATTTTCTAAAGGTTTCCAAACCAGACTTTTTGTAGAATCACTTTATATCATCAGATGGCCTGTTGCATTGAACTTATTAGGCTCCAATGCAGATTTTGTCATTGAATATACATGAATAGTCTCCTTCCAAATGTCAGTCTGAAATATGGCTGGTAGCCTGTCTAGGAAGTGTGTTCATATATCTTAACATTTACAACAACGTGGGATAAGATGTCTAACTAATTCAATGAATTGATGATCATTTGCAAATGAAATTTAGTGCAGGGACTTGACTCAAGATACATAGGAAATATTTTGGGGTCTCTTAAATACTGAAATTAGTGAATTAGCATAGGAGTGGGGAGGAGATTTTGGAATTTTGAGTTGAGTCCAAAGCAAAAACCAAGCATTAAACAAGTCTTTATTATGGTAAAGTATTCCTTAGATCTGAGATGCTATATTTGCATCTTTGAGCAATTTACTTAGCACACATGTATGAAATAATATTAGCCAAAGTGGCTTTTTTTATTCCTAAAAGTGCTTTTATGTTGATATCATTTTTCTCTCTTGAGATTAATAATGACAAATATCAAGGGCTAGAAGTTTTAAGAGGTTCAAAGTCTACAGAATAACTGTTCCGGGGCCATAAACTGTCACAGAGCACAGGCTACCTACCTGCATGGGCCGTGCTGCCTGGCCACGTTGCTTAGTGACGCCAATGTATCAGCAGGGATCAAACCGCTGATATCGGAGTATTCAGCGGGAGGAGTTCAGTGGGAATTTGCGAGGGGAAAATCTGCTACTATTCCAAAAACCACAGTTCTCTTTGGAAGTTCTGTTTTGGGGTGCCTGGGTAGCTCGGTTGGTTAAGCGTCTGACTCTTGATTGCATCTCAGGTCACGATCTCACAATTTGTGAGTTGGAGCCCCGTGTCGGACTCTGTGCTGTCAGCATGGAGCCTGCTTGGGATTCTCTCTTCCCCCGACCCCTCTCTCTGCCCCTACCCTGCCCTCTCTCTCTCTCTCCCTCCCTCCCTCTCTCTTTCTTTCTCAAAATAAATAAACTTAAAAAAAAGTTCTATTTTGCACTTCAAAGATACAGTTTTACTAATAAACATCGATGTTGAACTGGATTCACAATTTTCAAGAAACCTGAATTCCTAGATTTTACTTTGGCCTTTTCTTCCTCTGAATACCGTTGTTTAGATCAGGAATGAAACTGCCTGTCTCTGCCACCTGTTCACAAATACTGAGTCAGCTTGCTCTGGCCAACGGACTGCTGTATCATTTGGGTTCTTATTTTTGCCTGTGAGCATTTGAAAAAAAATTTATTTTATTTTATTTTAATTTTTTTAATGTTTATTTCTGAGACAGAGCATGAGTGGGGCAGGGGCAGAGAGAGAGGGAGACACAGAATCCGAAGCAGGCTCTAGGCTCTGAACTCTCAGCACAGAGCCCGACTCGGGGCTCGAACTCACAAACTGTGAGATCGTGACCTGAGCCCAAGTCGGTAGCTCAACCGACTGAGCCACCTAGGCGCCCCTGAAAAAATTTTTAAATGTTTATTTATTTTTGAGAGACAGAGAGAGTGCGTGCACTAGAGGGGGAGGGGCAGAGAGAGAGGGAGACACAGAATCCGACCGAAGCAGGCTCCAGGCTCTGAGCTGTCAGCACAGAGCCCGACGCAGGGCTCGAACTCATGTGAGATCATGACCTAAGCTGAAGTCAGACGCCTAACCGACTGAGCCACCCAGGTGCCCCCTTTGCCAGTGAGCATTTGAAACTGTCTCCCAGATTTGGAAAGAACAGATAATGGCAGGCAGTATGTCCTTCAGAACCTAATATTAATATTTCCAGATGAAAACATGCAAACACTTATTTCTTTGCAAAAGCGAGTGAATTCATGCTAAATTAGAGGGTCATAACTTACATATTATAGAACTAAAAGAATGTAAACGGGTCCCAATTAAAACCAGAATGTATTTGTTTCATTCTGTCTGGTAAAGTAATTGGTATAATGTGGTAGTAAATTATATTATTAGAAGAAAGCAAGAAATGATAAATTGAATGTTAACAACTTATTAGGCATTTCTTTCTTTCTTTTGAATATGCCTGTCTCCTCTCTCTCTCTTTATCTAAAACAGGGGGGCTCTCACTGTCATCTCTGCAGTAGAATCATGAGGTGAGAGGGTGCCCATTAAGAGAGGCACACAGCCTCTCCTTGCTCAATAGACCAAGTCCTAATCTTTCGGGGCTGTGTCCAGGAATCAGCCTTCCAGAGAGTTCCCTGGATGATTGTTGGGAAAGTAAATGAAGATTTGAGAATTAATCATGTTCTAAGGAACAAAAATTCAAAGGCTGTATGTGTGTGCGTGTGTGTGTTACACATGTATATACATATATATGTATGTATTATATATACGTGTACACATACATACATATATATGTAAATTTGAGCCGAATCTCAATCAGAGATTGTGCTGCTCTCATGAGCTCATTAAGTGTGATCTTCCACTGAATATTCCAAATCCCTTTGATATAAATGTGGCTATTGTGATTGTGAAATTTTGAGTTAAAAAGGAAATCTGTTCAGTTCTTACAACCGATTGTAGTCTGAACTCATGAAGAGTCCATACGCTGTGTTTCTTTTTAAAGACAATATGGATTAAATAGGTACTGATAAAATCACTTCTATAAATACCGTGAAATGAATTTCTTACAGAGGGGCCTTTGCTCTTGCGGCCGGTTCCCTCTGTCTGGGAACCACGTGGATCTCCCTCCATCATGGCTTTCTCTGGCCTTCGGAAGTTTTCCGCTGAAATGGCAAATGAGCAAAAAGAACTTTCTTGACCACCTTATCAAAACAGTATGCACCACACTTTGTCTGCTGTCCCCTTACCCTGCTTTACTTTTCTTGAGTACCTTTATCCCTATGTTGAATGAATCAATCTGTTAGTTAATAGGGACTAGCCTGCTACATGTAAACGACAGATATAAAACTTAACATGTAGACATTTATTTGCACATCAGTCTAAAAACAATAACTTTCATATTGCTGGTCAAATGAAAACAGTGCCTGCTGGACTCTGACCCAATGAAACTGTGGCGTGGAGGAACGTGACAAGCCCTTTCTGCTCCGTGATTATTTCCCCGTGCTGCTGGCTTCCTCCTGGACTAGCAGAGTGTTGTTATCTGTAAATTTGCAGATTTAATTGATGCTATATCTCTTTGTAAAAAGTATTGCGCATTTCCTTGGTCATTTCAGTCCTTCCCTTTTTGACTTCATTCATCCCTGCAATCTTTGCAATTACCCATTAAAAGCCGTGCTAAGGGTAGGCTTTAAGATTCTTGCTCCTTGCCTAGGACCCTTGGTCATTAATGTCTGAATCGTGGTTCTATAAAAATTTCCTCATGCCCAGTAAATGCTGGCCCTCACATCCTGTCCCCACTCAGATCATCAGGACTTTTTGTGGTTCCCTTGTTGGGTGTTTTTAGAGACTTAGAATCAAGAACATGATTAAGTTATAACTCTAAATCTACGAGTGATGGATGGCTTTCATTTAACTATATAACATTTGGATATAATGACTGTTTCCTTGATTTTTACACTTGTAAGTCTTTGGCAATATTAAGAAAGCCTCCAGAAGAAGGAAGAATTGACAGCAGGAACTCAAGGCGTATCATACTTAAATATATTCCTGGAAAATATGAACATGAGATAATATTCAGTGTGATGTTGGCATTTGATAAATCAGATGCAATGAAGCTAATTATGCAAAACAGTTATTTTGAACCTATCATTCATCTGAACGCTATCTAAATCAGAGTTGATTTAATTACTAGCAAAGGGAAAGGTAAGGAACTAACTTGCTCTATTCCTTCCCTTTCCTCAAAACATTCAGTAATTTTTATTAACACTGAATTCATAGAATTCTGAGCACTGCCTCAATCATTCAGAAATGCTCTGTTTTGTTTATGTAAATTTAAAACAGCCCTGTGTACAATATACTAATAAAGCGTGTATTTATCTGCCAGCAATTTCGAAACTTTGGAATGGGCTTTTTCTCAAATATACTCGGTGAGAATATTAAAATCCTGGGGGTTACATGATCCTGAAGAAGCAGTGCAGAGTCACTGAGCATTGAAGATCTTGTCTCTAAAGTGGCCACCGGTGACTGCCTTGGACGGCCGCACAGAGATAGAGCTGCCCGCAGACACTGCTGAAATCAAGGAATTCCAAAATCCCGTTGCTTAGAATGGAGTGGAGAGCTCCCAAGTTCGGGCTGTCCAGAGGCCGCTGACAGTTAAATCCCAGCATGGCGTGTGGGTATCGGCTTTGAAGGTTTAGCCGAAGGGTCTTGCCAAAAGTCCGCTCTCCGCCTCGTTCGGTTCTTGTGTGTGTTCTCTGCTCACCGCCATGAGATAACCGTCTCTCCTTGCTGCCCTGCATCCTTCATTGTCCCCCGGTGTCCTCCACCCCATCTGCCCCAGTGGAGATGATGCTTCTGGGATTCTGACCGTACCTCGGGTGCAATGTTGGCTCTCGGTCAACATCGTCTTTTCCGTGTGTCAGCTGAACCTCTTAGCCCTCGCAGAATGCACCGTCCTCGGGTCCGCAAAGGTTCCCTGGTCCACAGCACTGTTTCAAAGCGACACCTCCTCCCATACAGTGCGAGGAAATGACACAAATAAGGATTTACAAATACTACAAGGCGAGCGACGCGCAGACTCAGTTTACAAATTCAACCAGTTAGTGACAGCCACTTGTACCGTCTTTTAGAGGAAGGTAGACTAAATGAGGTGCTTCGGTTTGGAGGGTAAGAGTAAAAGGAAATGTGACTTGGAAACCTGTTTCTTTACAATCTGCTTCTCTCAGAGATGTAGGCTGTTGTAAGTCCAGACGTTTCCGTTCATTCATTGTCCGGGAAGAAACTGCTGATGAGAACGAATTCTGGCTCACTTTTCAGGAACAACATCCGGATGGCTTGCCATCATGGTTTATTTGTTTGCTCATCATTTTACATAATAATTTCTGTTGCAGAATTTAAGGTGCAAGGACTATGGGATAAGAAGAGGTTTTGAGGTTCGACTTGTCTGCCTGATTCCTTTAGTAAGGAAGCCAGCCACATTCGTTAGGCTGAGAAAAATGATGTTTCGCTAGCCCTGTTCAGGGTGGATTTATCTCAGAATCATTATCATCCTTATAGGGAGATCAGGTTTGGGAGCAAAGCAAGGCAGCTGGGTGATGCCGATAAGCTGATTAGCTTGACATATTGCTGCCATTTCATGCTATTCATTTGATTTTCTGCAGATTTCACCATTTCTGTGCAAAAAACAAATTCAAATATGTCTTTGATAAAACAAGTTCTGTCTGAATGTTGGTTGGGTCCTAATGTCTCCTGTTCGCTTATTTCAGCTGGGTCCCGGGCCTCGTACAGCAGCCAGCACGGCCACCTGGGCCCGGAACTGCGGGCCCTGCAGTCCCCAGAGCACCACATAGACCCCATCTATGAGGACCGTGTCTATCAGAAGCCCCCTATGAGGAGTCTCAGCCAGAGCCAGGGGGACCCTCTGCCATCAGCACACACGGGCACGTACCGCACGAGCACAGGTGTGTATTCAGGCCCCCCTGGGTGGTCTGTGCGTAATAGGCGGTGGGGGGGGGGGGTCCTGCTCGGGAGCTCATCAAAGGTGTGTGTGTGTGTGTGTGTGCGCGCACACCTTCTCATCCTCTCTCCCCACCAGCATTATGACCTGCTTCTACCATTAATGTCTGTGATGATAATGAGAGAAACCAAATACGATTCATTTAGCTACCTGAGTCTCTTTTAAATGAAAGAAGTTTAATGGGAGGTTGTAAGCTTATTTTGTCCAATAGGCGATCTGAAAGAAAACTAATTTTTTGTGTGCCATCGTTAACATATTTGATGAATTTAAGTACTCCAAGAAAGCATAGTCATTATGCAGGACAGAAAAGGCATATACCTAATGCTGGTAAGTGTTCTTTAATGATACAGGCTACCTATCTGGCAAGCTGGGGGGAAACCTATTTAGGAAAATGTCGCATTATTTTGTAAGGCAAACTGAGACTTTGCTTCATAAGCACTATCAGGTTCAGTCATGTGAAATTATCGTGTAAAGGTCAGATATTGACAATTGCATATGAGTCAATCAACCCTAGAGCTCTCCTGGACTAAATACATATTTTGAATTGAACACGACCACAGGCTGCGCAAAGAAAGGCAAGCATTTTCCAGAGCATGTAGCCATTTGCAAAATAACTGGCTAAATGCCATGCTTAAATGTGCTGGAGAGCATTCATCTAACAATAAAATTGATACAATTAAGATACTGAGAACTGCCCTTGTTACAAAGCTTCACATTGCTAAGGAAACTTAGAAAATAGTATGCCGCTGGTTTGCGTACAGCCACTGATACACGCTGCACTTGAACCAAGGCTGAGGCGTGGGAAAACCGAAGCTCTGGTCCAGAACTTGGCACACAGGGGCCTGCACCTTCAGACTATTGTAACTTCCAGTTACCCTGAAGTAGAGCATAGCAATTTTGTTAACTGCATTATGATACTAAATTATACGTTTTGAAATCCAGGCAAGTTAAGTTGCTTTTATGGTTGATTACTGATATTTACATTTCAGTATTTCACTGCACCATAAGAAGAATGGCACAAAATACTCTTTCTTTTATTTTTGACATCGTAAATGCCATCCACCGTTAATAATTCATATCTTGGTTCAGATGAAAAGGAATACCCATTTATTCTTCTGTCGGAGTTCTTCATTGTCAGCCTGCTAGAACCACTCCTGTGTGAGGCTGGGCTCTTTTAACCATTAGTTGGTTGCATAATAGTAACTAAGGCAATTTTATTTCCATGCACCCCTTACAAAAGGCAAGGATTACCACCGCAGTGATGATGTTCAATATGTAATTTGCATAAAAACTGACAACAAAGGGGATTATATGCTGATTCTCTGTCCTGCATTCCTGTGCTCTTCGAATTATCTTTTGTTAATAAACTTCTGGGGGCTTCATAAAAATTTACCTACAATAAGAAAACAATACTTCATTCTACTGTGTCGGATCAAAGACAGGGGAAGATGTTCACACTTAAAACAAAACTAGTATTTTCTCTAAACTAGGGGTCTGAAAACTCTCGCTCATGGGCCACATTCAGCTGGCCACCCATTTGATTAGTGCTCCTGAGCTAAAAATCATTATTACATTTTAAATGGTTTATGGTTCAAATGATGGATAATATTTTCTGATACGTGGAAGTTCTATGAAATCCAAATTTCAGCGTCTATAAATAAAGTTACTGGAACACAGCCATGCCTATATGTTCCCATATCATTTCTAGCTGCTTCCATGCTGTAGCAGCTGACTTGAGTAGTTGTGGTGGAGACCATCTGGTTGGTAAAGCTGACAATATTTGCTTTCTGGCCCTTAGTAGAGAAGTTGGCTGACCCCTGCTCTAAGCCATCAGTGGAGCACTGTGCCGAATGAACGAACAAGGGTGTCATCCTCCTTAGGAGGGAAGCCAGCAGTGTCCTCTAAATGCATCAAGGAGAAAAACCTGTTTGCCTGGGTGTTCTCAGTAACAGTAATCTCTGCCCTGGCAGAGAGCTGCTGAGGTTGTGACGTCCAGATGTCCGAGGCCCCAACCCAGCCTGCCCTTTTGAGCTTGAGGCACTTTTGAGGAAATCTGCTGATTTATGCAACAATATTGACATTTCCAGGAGTGCATGGATGGTCTCTTGGGGTGACAGGTGGGGAGAAGCCACCTCTCTCCAGCTCCTAAGTAGAAAGCCACAGGCTCTATCTCCTCTGCACCTGCTCGGGTCACTCCCTGTTTCTACACTTAATTCATTTCATTTCAAATCCTTATACTTTCTTAGCTAACCCTGCAACCCCAGGAACTGTCTCTATTAGAACCCACATGTTTGGGAAAATGCCTTTAATATGGGTGTATGCCCTTTACTTATAAATTGTATACATAGTATACAATATCATTAAATAATATCTAGTAAAAGTCAGGATTACAAATTAATATAAAGAAACATTCTAAGATTGTTTTTTCATATCCAGGAGGTTATTTTTTTTTGAAAGTTTATTTATTTTGAGGGAGAGGGAGAGAGAAAAATCCCAAGCAGGCTCCGCTCTGTCAGCTCAGAGCCCGACGCAGGGCTGGATCCCATGAACCTTGAGATCATGATCTGAGCTGAGATCAAGAGTCCGGACGTTCAACCTAGTGAGCCACCCAGGCACCCCCAGGAGGTCGTTTTTCACATCCTGTGTTGCACACACCCCATACTGGAGACTTCTGATGCAGAACTTTGAGAGGTTTCCAGGGCCAGAGCAAATACCCCAATTTCTTGGGACGGTCTTCTAGGGCCTTTTAGACCCGAAGTATTCAGGGGCCACTGACTTTTGGCTCCCATTGTGGCTAAGGTGGTTTGAGCAACCTATCTTGGGTCTCAGCCCTTGGGTAGCAGGGCACTGACTGGTGTTCCTTCAGTTTGACCCCTAAAGCATTTCCAGAGGACACATCAAGGAGGTGGGTCACGGGAATTGAGGGGCACTTGTTCTAGTCAACACTTAGGAATGAAGACACATGTACTTGCCTAAAAAACCAGGGAATTACTAGATGGCGCTATAGTAAGAGCAGGTGAGTCCGAATGACAGAAGCATGTAGCAGGTCACTGCTTTCAGAGGTCATTCTAAATTCTCTGAACATATTCACAAATCCTCAGAACCACCGCATGAAGGAGGTACTGTTACGATGCTCATTTTACAGAATACTGAGGCACAGAGATGTTGAGTCACCTTCCCAAGGTCCCACAGGTTGTATCGAGCCAGTCTTTAAACCTTTGCGCCCAGGCAGTCTTGCTCTGGAACCTGGCTCTTAACGTTCATCTTGGTTGAAACTGTATTTGTAGGGGCTCCGTTGGTTAAGCGCCCAACTCTTGATTTCGGCCCAGGGCATGATCTCAGGGTTCGTGAGTTCAGGCTCCACGTGGAGCTCTCTGCTGTCAGCACAGAGCCGTTTTGGATCCTCTGTCCCCCCTCTTTCTGCCCCTCCCTCGCTTTCTCTCTGTCTCTCTGTCTCTCTGTCTCTCTCAAAAATAAATAAACATTAAAAGAATAAAAAAGAAACTCCATCCTTCTCTCTGCGTGCCTTCTCCAGGTCTCTTTGACTGCCATAATAACCACTCACCTCTGTTATTTACTCTGAAGACTGATTTATTTCTCTATTTTTAATGTTTATTTTTGAGAGAGAGAGAGAGAGTGCAATCGAGGGAGTGGCGGGGTGGGGGGCACAGAATCCAAAGCAGGCTGTAGTCTCCAGGCTCTGAGCTGTCAGCACAGACCCCAATGCGGCACCCAAAACCACAAACTATGAGATCATGATCTGAGCCAAAGTCAGACGCTTAACCGACTGGGCCACCCAGGCCACCCCCTTTTTTTGTAACGTTTGAAGGCTGATTTAAATCTCCACTGGAGACACCAACTCCGATGGGGACCTCTCTCTACCTTTGGGTAGGCAAAGAGGTCCTCAAGGCCTTCCCAAACCACAAAGCTACCTAACCCTTCTGTGAGAGAGCCTACACACATGTATTTGTGTACATTTATGAACAGGTTAGGGGGTCAGGGTGCTAACGTCCTACTTCTCACCTCCCTTCTGCTCCAGACTGTGGAAGGTGAAACTTATACAAACAAGGTTCACTACTCAACACTGGAAATCAGTGGGATGTTACTCAGCTGGTGGATACTCTTGTCAGGGCTGTGCCAGGAAGCACGGTGTGAAGAGGGTCTTGTGCCCCTGCCCCCGCACGCTCATGGGCCCCGGCCATTGTAAGACAAGAACCGCAGACCTTTGCCCCACCCGGTTCCGGCATAAGGGAGCAGGTTCTGAGGATGGCCCGCTGGCCTCCCTGACCCCAGACGTGCTCTTGGTAGGAAGGCAGA
Source organism: Panthera onca (assembly GCF_046562875.1). NCBI lineage: Eukaryota > Metazoa > Chordata > Mammalia > Carnivora > Felidae > Panthera > Panthera onca. The sequence continues at coordinate 8,981,688 of NC_138339.1, read as the reverse complement.
CAGAAAGTAGAGCAGCACGCCCTCATGCCTGAGGACGGGATTGAGATAGAAGCCAGCAGTGTGGCCCCAGAGATTTCGCCGCCTAAGAGAAGGCAAAGGGTCACTTCCTGAATCAGCACTGGTGTCTGCTGAACGGAAAGCATCCTCTTGCCAGACGTGACAGCCACTCATTCCTTGTAGAGCCAGGAAATGAGAGGGGCCACCATCGATGTTCTCTCCCTGTGCAGGGAGGCGGAATGGTGTGATCTGCGGCCGAAAAGGCAGGCCAGTGAGTCTGATGGCAGCGCGAATATCCCCACCTGCTTTTACAGGACATCAACCCAGTGTCTGAAGCTTTACTTCTTGCGTGATGAAAATTTAAAGAGGCACACTTTTAACTTGGATGTCTGTTTAAATAAAACATACCTTTCATCTGGGATAAGGCTTGTCAAAACCAGAGCTTATATAATAAGAAGTACAGCCAGGCAGGGACGATGCGATCTTCATGGATTTGCTTATGATAAAGTCTATTAAGCAGAAACTAAGTAGCACGAATTTTTATTTCAAACTCAAACATACCAGTAACTGTCAACTTAGGAGTCATTTGATTAACACAAATGCTTGACTCTGACACTCCCCCCTATCCCGGCCCTCCAAATGCATCTTTCTAAACTAATGAAAATGGCCAATGTCTGCCGTGATGAATGTCGCATGAATTTACTTTGGGATAAATGTGTTTCTCAGTGAGTGGAGAAAACAAGCTTTCTGTGATGAATGTGTCAGCTTGTAATAAAAAATGAGTTGTCATAGGTATGTTGCAAGGAGAAAATCTGCTAACTATCTCTATGAGGTTGACAAATCCTAAAACATAAAAAGAAAAAAAGAACAGGAAGAAAATATTTGCACGTGTGGAGAAAGTACTTTGAAAGAACTTAAAATTCTCCACAATAATGGCCACTGCTCAATAAAGGTTAGAGGCATTTCACAGCACCTTCATATTCATACAACTTTATTACTATTATTCACTAACAGGTAAATAACATCTTCAACTAAAATCATCATTGGAGTCCACAAAAACGTGGCATATTAGCAGTTTATTACTTCTTAAATGCTGTTACTTCAAACTGTAAAAGTGATTGCTTTCCATTAGAGCAAGTCAAATTAGATCCTTCATAACATCTTGGTTATTTTTTTTTTTAAGTCTAGGAAGTCAGGGGCACGTTATTACCCTATTGGAAAATTTTAATGAACCTGGTGATGAATATCCTCTAAAAATGGAGAAGGGCTTCCAGAAGCTTACCTATATCAAACCACCTAAAGAGATGTGAATAAAAAGTGTAACTGAGCTCAGCTGAGGGAAGGCAGAGTGTTGGCTAGTAGGAACAGTTTTTTGGTAAAATCCAGAAACATCAACATCCGCACCATAATAATGATTCTATTACTAGCAAAACCCCTGCATTAATGCCCCTCCCCACAAAGGCAGTAATACCTGAAGTTAAAAGATTATGTTCATGATGAGCCCCGAGTAATTTATAGCATCGTTGAATCGCTGTTTTGTACACCTGAAACCAACATAACATTCAGTGCGAACTGTACTGGAATTAAAATGGGGGTGGGGGGGAAGATTACATTAAATTTACCCAGGAATATTTTCCCATTGAGTTTAGCACGGATCAGCCTGTGTAGAGTGCAGAAAATGGGAAGGCCTTTACAGTTGAGTTCTAGATAATAATACTGCTGGGAATATAGCAGATTGAGTGCTAAAAGCTCTTTGTCCCTAAAATAACAGAGTCGAATTCTCTTTAAGAGAGTTCATGGCCACGTTCTTGGACCTGATGGCACCTAAGCTATCTTTATTTTCTGAGATTGCACAGGGAATAGTATTTAATTATTGTGTTCCTATTTTGTATTTAATAAGGGTAGGTGTAGTTTATGTTTTCATATTTCTGTAAATGCAAATATACAGAAAAGCAAGGAGAATTAAAAAAAACAAAAATAAAGGTTTTTCTTCTTTTGTTGAACCGCACTTTTTATTCCCCCTGCAACCAAATCTCTTCATGTGCCAGATTCTTATATTTTATTCTGTTTTTTTTTTTTTTTTTTTTTTTTTTTAATGGTCAGTAAATAACGGATGTGACCATCTATCATCATCCAAGTAGAATGTCTGGCTGATGAAAAAGGATCCCTCCTCCCCCATTTCGAGCAAATATTACACATAAAACATCTCTCCCCCTTTTGTACAGTAGACCTTTATTTGTGTAGCTCTGAAGAAAACAGGTAATTTCGTGAACAGTGTAGAAGTCGGGTGAAGTATCAAGTCAGCTGCTGAAGAGGCTGCTTTTAAAATCTCCCCAAAGGTACCAGCGACATGGCTCGCTGAGCTCTGAGAGCTCATTGAGGGGAGAAGGGGCCGTTTGCGGAGCAGGTGAGGAGAGAGGGGAGTGTTGGACACGCTGACGGGGAGCCTTCCACTTCAGATGTTTGCCCTGGAAGGTTCCATTGAATAGAGACCTCCTGCAAGGCGGGTGACGTGGTCCACTGAGCTCTAAAGCTCAAATAAGAGAAAAATGTGCGATGGGACAGAAATGCAGGCAACGTGTTAAAGGAGAAAGTCTTTAAGGGTGTGACCAGTGTCCGCTGATCCACACTAATGGGGGGCCATGGTTTGCATGTGCCACGCTGAGGTCTGAACAGGTAGGGCACAAAGGGGGAATTTAATTTGTGATGCCGAAGTCATTTTTCCATGTCGTGCTTAAAGAAATACAAGGCATCGCGTTGTTACACTACTGATGGCTAGTTTGAGATCTATTTGAGTCTCACACGTTTTCTTCAAGACAGACGGTTGCATGACCCACACTTTCAGAGAGTGTATTTTTCTCCCCGTCTGTATTCCATGTTGCATTATTTTCTTTGCACTGATTAGTCTCTTTTTTTTCTCATTTCGGCAGTACCAACTTGAATTCTCATTTTATGCTTTGAAATTCCCATCGGGCATCCTATTTATTCTGACCTAAAAGTTTAAACTGTGGATTCAGGAAACTTCTGAAATGTCATTTATCAAATGCCACACATGCGATTATGATTTTCTAATAAGATCTCTCTGGAAGTTGTTCACCCATCTTAGATTTCAGAGTCTACCCTCTTTTTTTCGAATTATAGTGGTATTAGTGATTAAACTAAGACTCAAAACACTTTGAGTGGTGCCTGGGTGATTCAGTCGGTTAAGTGTCCAACTTCAGCTCAGGTCATGATCTCATGGTTTGTGAGTTCGAGTCCCGCATCGAGCTCTACGCTGCCAGTGCAGAAGCCTGTTTCCAATTCTGTGTCTCCCTCTCTCTTTGCCCCTTCCCTGCTCACACTCTATCTTCAAAAGAAATAAACATTAAAAAAAAAACTTTGAAATAAAATTAAGGTAACTATGAGTATCCCTATTCTTTGATTTTTATAGACATGAACAAAGTTAGGTTTTTTTTCTATGTGAAGAATTTTTCCCTATATTTTTCTGCATATCTCAATAAATTCAATTTGAGGGGAAATGATCTAAATTAACACATGAACTTTTACCAATTTTTACTATAATATTCATGTTAATTCCTATTGTAAACCTGTCTATCCTCTATGCCTTTAGTAGACATTTCCCTTCATTTTAAGCCTCTCATAAATTGTCTTACCATGAAGCTAATTCAGTAACACACATTTTGAAGTTTAAAATCTGGTCCAGTTGTAGCGGTGGTTGTAAGAATAAACTCTGGAGGCGGGGTGCGAGGACTTGATCCCTTCACTGCTAGATACCAGGCAGATTCAGGCAAGTTACGTAATCTCTCTGTGCCTCAGTTTCCCATCTGTAACGTGAGAGTGATGTGTTCAGTCTCTTATAGGGTCTTAGCAGAGAGAAAGCCCTTGCGGGAGCTCTGGAGCCTGATACCCAGTGGCAAGTGTCTCCCCCACCCCACCCCCCCAGTGCAGTGGGTACAATTTCCTTGTCGAGTATCAGTTGATTTCAACATTGTTAATGGTAGACATAGCAATAACTCACTTGTTTCACAGTTCCTACATATGGGATGTTTAATACCCTTCATGTCTTTAAAGCAAATAATGATCCCATGAGGCCATCTTGTTTTCTTCATGCCACAGTCGGGAAGGTGGAGCTTAACAAGCTCAGTAACTCACTCGTCTCATACCCAGAATTGGCCAGAAGGCCTGGATAGGAACCCACTTGTCTAACTTCAGTAGCCAGGCTCTGAATGAATTCCCTGCCCCTGACCCCAAACAGGCCAAAGTGAAGCACAAATACGAGCCTGACGATATTCCTACATCTGCCTCTGCCTTCTCTTCCTCCTGGAACACTGGAGCTATTCCTGTTTCTGCTTAATTAACTGCATTTCACACCCTGTTTTCACCTTTGAAGCCAGTGTCCTTACAGTCTTTGCTGCTGCAAGTGTTTTTTTTTTTTTTTTTTTTAATAAAACCCTCTCATGATATTGTCTTTCAATTTAAAGTCCCTGGAGAGTTTTTGGCATGGTTAGGTCGCTCACCTTACTGTTACTGCTTTTTTAACAAGTATGTTTTTGTTTTTGTTTTTTTAGATTTCTGTATGATTTCCTGATCTGTGCCATGTTGTCCTTCTTTCCTGTTAATCATTGTACTTACTCCATTAGTTATTAACACTTTGGAATAGAAAAGGATATATTTTCTGCTATTAGTAACCATTTTCAGCAAGCTTGAATGTAGATACTACTTTCCTGAAGGGGGAAAAAATGAATGTATCTGAAAAATGTCAGGTGTATTTAGTTTTCTGCTTTGGCCCTGGATTTGCTGGCTGTCCTGTCACAACTCTTCTAGAAAATGAAATTTTGTTTGCCTCTGTACATCTGTTCTTCTAAAAGCAAGGTTAGGCCTGGCCTAAATCTTAAACCCCCGCCATCGTGATCTAAAACACATTGTTCATACGTTATTAAAACATGAATTCTAACTACACACGTTTGTAAGTTTGCGAGAAAATAGAACTCTTCCAGAAATTGCGTAAAGACATAAGACAGATTTCCTGGTTCTGAACTTAATGTTCATTAGTCTAAACTGGTCATTTTGAAACAAGCCATCAGGACGGTCTTCATCATTGCAAAGACCGCTCCTCAGAGTATACATACATTTTTTTGTTTAGGAAGTTTTTCTTAAATGTGTTTCTACTTTTCACCATGCCTCAGTGGCTGTTCTCCTAATTTTGATTATTGTAAGATGAAATATTATCATTCATTGGAAATGAGAAGCCCTGAACTCTTTTTTAATGTTTCTTCTTTAAGATTATTTATTTACTTTGAGAAAGAGAGCACAAGTGGGGAGGGGGGAGAGAGAGAGAGGGAGAGAGAATTCCAAGCACACTCCATGTTGTCAGCACAAACCTAATGCGAGACTCAAACCCAGGAACTGTGAGATCATGACCTGAGCTGAAGTAGGATGCTTAACTGACTGAGCCACCCAGGTGCCCTGAGAAGCCCTGAACTCTTCATTAAAACTCAGTTCTCAGCATTAGAGTGTTTTCCTCCAGTTCACTTTATAACTTTTTTGTCATTTGGCACAATTTCCTTAACTTCTTTTCATAATTGTTTGCTCAATGTGACATAATTTTTTGGGTGTTTGATTTGGCGTATATCCTGTAATGCGAAAGAGGACAAAATAAACTCTCTGTCACCCACTAATAAGCACTCAGTAGTCAGAGTTGAGGGGTATCGTTTATAATTGAAATCCTACTCCTTAGAGCCTGGATACTCCTGGATACAAATGGTTGTATCCAGACACTGGCTGTTTTTTTGGATATCTTCTGATCTGCAATGCCAGTAAAGAAATTGTACTGTCTACGGCTGATCATGGCTAACAACTGTTGCAACAGTTAATGACTGGTCCCATTCTGTTAACATGAAAGATGCTGTTTGCATTGTATTTGGTCATTAAACCTTCGACGTCAAATATTTTTGAGGACCAGATAAAAACAATGCCATGCAATGGACTGACAAGAATCCACGAAGGAAGCATAATTGAAATTCAGTTTGGGACTAGTCAAACTGACATTAATAACTGGTGGAGACTCTTCCCGGAACAATGTAGACGTTTCGAAAAGATGCACGTGCTTCTGGAGAAGCCAGGTCGGCTCGTTATTTTGTCTGGGTTGCAGTTGGGCACCTCCTCCCACCTGCCTACCCTTCCCCGAATTTACTTGCTACTGTGACAGCTTTAGTTGAAGAAGAGGCATATGGAAATCTTTGGGGAATTGCTTTCCAGGAGCTAGAGCAGTCCTGTGTTTACTGCTCTAGGACTAATTGTGGAAATAGGAGCCCTGCCCCACCCACCTCCCCACCCCCAGGCCCGCAGTTTCTTTCTTTTATTCAGGAAAATTCGCGACGTTACTAAGTTTGCCTTATACTCTTAATAAAATTAATGTGACATCACCTGAACACTTCTGAATTTTCTCAACTTGAACAATAAAGAACTACTCATCCATGATGCCTTATAAATGGTCCCTATGCAGCCTCTGGGTTTGGGTTCTGCACAGACTTTATTTTCCTTTGAGATGAACAAAACTTCTCTTGGGGATTGGGAAGCCATCAACACACAACTGATGCATTTCCCACCCACCCCCATCGCCGAAAGGTTTATTTCGGAGATAGCATGCTAATGATCATTTTAGTGGATAACATTGAATGTATTGGTTCAAATATGACAGATTATTTTTTTTATTCTTCCAAACCCCCCCCCCTTTTTTTTTTCTTATGTGTGTAATTTCCCCCCGCCCCCTGCCTTAGACCTGGTTAACCGTTTCTGTGAGCAGGTCCTCAATTTTTTACTTTGTCCCTACTTTCCTGTCCTAGCCCCATCTTCCCCCGGTGTCGACTCCGTCCCCTTGCAGCGCACAGGCAGCCAGCATGGCCCGCAGAACGCCGCCGCGGCCACCTTCCAGAGGGCCAGCTACGCCGCGGGCCCAGCCTCCAATTACGCAGACCCCTACCGACAGCTGCAGTACTGTCCCTCTGTGGAGTCTCCGTACAGCAAATCCGGCCCCGCCCTCCCGCCCGAAGGCACCTTGGCCAGGTCCCCGTCCATCGATAGCATTCAGAAAGATCCCAGGTGGGTACAAATCCTTTTCTTTTCCCGACCGCGATGTCTAAAGAGGTTTTCCAAGCAGACGTCGTTAAGACATTGTTCCATGCATGTCCCACCATCGCGTTCGTGTTCCTGGCTGAGTATGAAAGGGTTGGCTTGGGGCTGGGTTTTAGAATCTTGCGTTTGATTTGGAATACGGGTATTGATCATGTGTCTCTGTCTAGTATCTTTTGTGGTTCAACAGCAAATAATAACCTCTCCAATAAGATACGAAACAGCTCTCTTTCGTGCAACAGAAATTGAGGAGTTGGGGATTCAGTGGTTCGACTTCAGGTATCCCGGTCTAAGCGCCTTCTTGTCTCAGTGGAACCGTGTTTGGTCACTGCGTAGCCATGTTTCTGTATTCATGCCTTCCGGGTTATACCCAGAATTGAAAATTTAGAAAATCCAATTACCTTTATTTTTCTGTGTCCAAAAATAAACATTAGGTTGGCATTGTTTGGGCGTCGATAAAAACTTGGGTGTAATATCAAAGAAATTCTTATTACTGAGTGGTGTTTCTTTTTTGCTTCCTTTTTTCCAGCAGTGGTGAGATATTTAGTGGTGCTCTACTTCTGAAGTTTAGAATTGGTTTAGTGATGTTTTATTCATAGCCATTTGATTTATGCTGATAGAGTCCCATAAATATATATCTGCATCTGTGAATACTATAGATATGTCAGATTTCTGGTATTTCTTTATAGCAGGGCATATCACTTGGCTCTGGTAAGTGTACTTAAAATTCGTCTCAAGGAATTTTCTCTGATAGAGCACACAAGTGCATATGTACTGTATTGAGGAGTTCCATAGATTCTTTTGTGGAAAAGAAATCGTTTCTACAAACATAAAAGGAATAATGGGACCATTTCATAGTATTTTTTGAGACAGCTCCTTTCGCACAATTCAGACTGGCTTTGAGGGTCCATGTTGAATATTATATTTGATGGAGGCTCCATGATAAAAATAAATTGTAATAAATGCTCACTGTTAACTACTAGAAATAAGAAGTATGCTTACATTACATCGTACAGTGTCTACTTATCCAGATCTTCAGTTTCAAAGGTCCTGAAATCTGCCCCAAGTCCTTAAGTACTTTCGCTGGCGTGGGTAAAATGTTCTTCAGATAACACCTCAGCACTCTCTTAAGTATTTGTTCTTGACGTGCTACTGAAAGCATACAGAAATAGAAGAGTAGTAAACTCTTAGGAAACGGTAAATAGAAAAATACATCATTGAATTGGCATTGGTTTATTTAGCACCATATATTTAAATGAGGGTAAACATTTTATCTCCAGTGGAAAGGTTTTAAATTTTCATATTAGGAAAAGTTGGCTTAGCAAGAAACCAAATGTGCTTGTTTCTCTAGCCACAGCCTAGCCTCTTTATTTTATGCTGTATATTAAATGTATTTGATTTTATTAAATGGTGTATCCTTTCTATTTTTTATTACTGTCATTTTTACGACCTTTTTTTTTCTTCTTTCAGTGTATTGCCATGGCTCTCTTACCTTTTTAAGTTATGGATTGTGTCACCAATATTTACTGCATGCCCACTGTAAAACAAAAAAAGGGAAACACCAATAAGCAACGTTAATCATAAATAAGACAGTATTGGCTATTAATATTGTGTATGTGTAAAATTTATGTGTAAGCCATTGTGTCATATGAATTACAAATTCGCCGTTACTTTCAAGAATGCCAGTCGTTAGCCCTTAACTATGTGTTCAATCTGAAAAAAAAAAAAAAAAAAAAAAAAAAAAGCATTCCACCATCCTCAGCTCGGATATACAACAAAACAGAACCATATCTAGAACCAGAATTAGACTGTCATGGCTTAGTTAAATACAAAAGGAGCTAATAATCTGGCATCATCCAAAAATGGATAGAGCTTACAATACAGTAATGCCTTTCTTGTAGAGTTTTCTTTAAAAAAAGGAACATGTCACAGTGTTCAGATTTAACTGACAGACATCTCAAATCTAAAATTCAAGTCCAAATTACAATGATTCTCCTATGATGAGATTTTTGCATCTTCCTTTGAATAATAAATTTTGATTGTTACCAGGTGAATTTTACTCGAACCAATAGGTTTAACTTCCAGGGTTCAGAATTGTTTATTTTGGCACTGTGACCCATGATTTAAAGCTTTTCGGTCCTTAGACTTTTTTGAAGCTTTTATACATACATTTTTAAAGAGAATTTCTTTAACATTTTATTTATCATTAAAATACCAGACCATGTAAGCCTCTGCTGTTCCCAACATGTTTATAGCACGTTACAATTCTCAAAGCACTTTTACTTACATCTTTGATGTAATTCTCCTTTGTGGAAGGAAACTGATAGGTTTAGTGCCTTGAATAAATGGAGAATTAGAGTGTTAAATGACATTGCAGATCACATTGCTGGCAGGTGGGTACATGGGCTAGAATCCATACTTTTAGGACTCGGAAGCACGTGTTGGCATGAACATCTTAATTTTTTCATAAAAAAAGGAAAAGGAAAGAATATACCCCCGTCTCTTATGATTATTTTCAGAGGGTGATTGAATGGTAGTACCTGGTGCTTGGGTGTAGGAGTTTGGAATGATGAAAGAAATGATAGAAATTACTGAGATCGGTCTCCTTGCTCTGCTGATTGCTAACTGGATGTGTGGTCTTTGTTTTATTTTTTTATTTTTTTGGCTTTCTTTTCTTTTCTAATACCTGCCTTATGTATCTTACTGCAGACCAGGGTATTTTTCTGTGGAAGAGTTTTAGTATTATTTATTTATTTATTTTCTGAGAAAGAGCAAGTAGGGGAGGGTCAGAGAGAGAGAGAGAGAGAGAGAGAGGACCCCAAGCTGGTTCTATGCTGTCAGAGCAGAGCCCTATGTGGGGCTCTATTCCACCAACCAATGAGATCATGACTTGAGCCAAAATCAAGGGTCAGACGCTTAACGGACTAAGCCACCCATGTGCTCCTGAGTTTCAGGATTATTCAGTGAGAAGCTTTCCAGAAAATAGTGTACCTTAAAATAAGAATTTGAAATCAAGATAGCTCCAATTCAGTCATTAGACTTGAAACCAAAGATTCAGCTCTTAATTCCTCTGAACCACAGCATGCAAAAAATTGGTTCTGAAGGCTTGCATTTTTCTCACATGCTGGCTCCGTCGTATATGGAGGCAAAACTTTGGTCTTTTTACTTTTGACTGCCCCCGTGATGTACTCCAACAAAGAATGCACAGAAACCTTTTTTATACAGAGAGATGATAAAATCTAATTTTCCTTTTTAGAGTCAGCAACCCCTGAGAAAATTTACATCCATGTGTTTTTGTTTTCCAAGAAGTTTTTATTTTTTAATTGCATGTGTGAATCTCTTAAGGATTGTCAACATGGCTAATATATTTTCAGTGCCCTCCAAATTCTGAATTTTATACACTGTTGTTTTCAAACACATAGGTCAAATATAAATCTTAACATCAAGTAATATGAAAGAGGTTTTAGTGATGTTGGGAGTGATAAGTCATAGCATCCTTATTTTAAAAATCTGGTTGATGAAATAACCAGAACAACATAACGTAAGACTGGCGTACCTGTGTGTACTAAATTTACTATAAATGTTCTTATCCATAAAAGGAAACTTACGGCTTAGCCATTTCCTGTCATAACTTAGCGTGTAGGTTGTAGTAGGAATAACATCTTTTAATCTTGTTGATGAATCCCTTTTCAAGATGTTGTAATTCGTGATGTGCACAATCTCCAGCAATTTTTCAAACATGTTAAAAGAATCTCACTTAGGGGCGCCTGGGTGGCTCAGTCGGTTAAGCGGCCGACTTCAGCTCAGGTTATGATCTCGCGGTCTGTGAGTTCGAGCGCCGCGTCAGGCTCTGTGCTGATAGCTCAGAGCCTGGAGCCTGTTTCAGATTCTGTGTCTCCCTCTCTCTGACCCTCCCCCATTCATGCCTCTGTCTCTCTCTGTCTCAAAAATAAATAAACGTTAAAAAAAAAAAGAATCTCACTTATTATAAACCTGGTTTAAACTTAAACGCTGTCTTCTTTTTGTTACTCAACATAACAGAAATAAATACAATGGCACATCTTTGATGCTGACTTTGGGCCCAGATTTGCACCTGCCTTCTAGTTGGTTCTATGAGACTTCGATTCCATAGAATATTTGAACACAATATTTGAACAATAATAAAAAGATAATTCATTTTTCTAAGGAATCCTAAGGAATTGCCTAGTGATTTCTACTATGTTTTAACTATTTTAGGAATCGATTAAAGTTATTTTACTATTGGATGTTGTATTAGCAAATATTATTTAGTAATGCTGCTTGTAAACATCTTATCAGTAGGTAAACCTAGGTTAAGAATGTTTTCCAAAGGCTGTTTCTTCATTGCCCACTACAAAACCACACGTACGGCATACAGTGAATGAATGAATACTCAGGAAACAAAATATACTACAACAATGCTTTTTAAAAGGTGAAGATTTGAAAAATAATTTTCAATTCTTTAGTAACGTTTAAGACACTATTATGTAACTTACGTGACATGGCTGAAGTGTTTATAGTGAACACAGTTACATGGTATTCTTCATTGTCCTGTTCTCTTAGATGGGGGGATCTCTGGGGAACTTGGTTTTCACTTCAGATGCTCAATAATCATTTATTTAACTGCGGCAAAATACAGTGTTCACAATTTACAGACCATCCGAGTGTGAAGAGCATTTGGAAGTCACTTATTCAGTTAGGCTAAAAGCAAGCCTAACAGTTGGCGTTCAGTCTCTACTTGAATGCCTCTAGGCCACGGGCCACTCACCATCTCCTGAAAGCATTTTATTAATTCTTCGAGTAATTCAAGCCTATAAACTAATTTATAGTGCTACAAAACCTGCACCTCTTGTAAGTTCATCCCCTGACCTTGTTCCTGACCTTTGAAATCACATGAGATCATGCCTACCCTCCCTCCCAAGGCCAGCCCTCGAAGACAGTTACACCACCTCCCCAGTGCGCGGGGCTCCTGTCTCTGTGCTGGCTGCGTCCCTTCCCTGAGCCGTGGTTTCCAGGGCCCTCCTCTGGGAGCCCTGCAGTGTCCTTCCCGGTCATCTCCTGCATCACCAGAAGCGCGGGAAGGGAGCAAGCGTTACCTTCGGGCAGCCTGGGGTCACAGTAGGTTTTCTTGCGAGTAAGATGAGAATGTTTGTGACAGTGATGATGATAACGATGGTAATTTAAAAAATGAATTGAAGTAATATATTTTGTACTCGGTGGTAGACTTTTTTGGGATTTTTATTTTATTTTTATCTTATTTCCATTTACTTGTTCAAGCTTTCATTTGAATTTCAGTACAGTTAACATGTAGACTGTAGAATTAGTTTCAGGTGTCGATATAGTGATTCAGCACTTACGTACGTTGCCCAGTGCTCATCACAGCAAGTGCCCTCCTCTGACCCCATCACCTATTTCACCCATCCCCTGACCCCCTCCCCACTGGCAGCCAACACTTTGTTCTCTATAGTTAAGAGTCTGTTTCTTGGTTTGTCTTTCTCTCTCTCTCTCTTTTCGCCCTTTGCTCATTTGGTTTGTTCCTTAAGTTCCACACATGAGTGAACTAACAGGGTATTTGTCTTTCCCTGACTTATTCACTTAGCATAACGCTCTCTAGCTCTATCCGTGTCATCACAAAAGGCAAAAATTTCATTCTTTTTCATGGCTGAGTAATATTCCGTGGTATATATGTACCACATCTTCTTTATCCAGTCATTAATCGATGGACACTTGAGCTATTTCCATAATTTGGCTATCGTAGATAATGCTGCAATAAACATTAGGGTGCATGTATCCCTTTGAATTGGTATTTTTGTATTCTTTAGATAAATACCTAGGAGTGTGATTACTGGATCATAGGGTAGTTCTATTTTTAACTTTTTAGGAACTGCCGTACTGTTTTCCAGAGTGGCTGCACCAGTTTGCATTCCCACCAACAATGCAAGATGGTTTCCCTTTCTCCACATCCTTGCCGACACCTGTCGTTTCCTGAGTTGTTAATTTTAGCCATTCTGACAGATGTGAGGTGGTACCTCATGGTTTTCATTTGTCTTTCCCTGATGGTGAGTGATGTTGAACATCTTTTCACGTGTCTTTTGGCCATCTGGATGTCTTCTTTGGAGAAACGTCTGTTCATGTCTTCCGCCCATTTTATAATTGGATTATTTGGTTTTAGGGAGTTGAGTTTTATAAGTTCTTTATAGATTTCAGGTACTAACCCTTTATCACATATGCCGTTTGCAAATATCTTCTCTAATGCAGTAGGTTGCCTTTTATTTTCGCTGATTGTTTCCTTCACTGTGCAGAAGCTTTTTATTTTGATGTAGTCCCAATAGTTTACTTTTGCTTTTGTTTCCCTTGCCTCAGGAGACATACCTAGAAAGAAGTTGTCATGGCTGATGTCATAGAAGTTACTGCTTTTATTCTCTTCTAGGATTTTTATGGTTTCAGGTCTCAAATTTAGACCTTTCATCCATTTTGCATTGATTTTTGTGTCTGGTGTAAGAAAGTGGCCCAATTTCTTCCTTTTGCATGTAGCTGTCCAGTTTTCCCAGCACCATTTGTCGAAGAAACTTTTTCCTGTTGCCTTTTCTTTCCTGCTTTGCTGAAGACTAATTGATCATACGACAGCATGAAACTTTTTAAATATGCATTATTTAATTTAATCCTCCCCTAAATCCCTATGGCACAACTCTTCGTAGTGCCCATTTTACGTATGGGTAAACTGAGGCCTAGAGCGCTAGAAACTGGATCCATACCTGTCCAAATTCTTATCTCGTGTTCGTAACTACTATGAATATTGATCCCAATATTAATGTTATAATCAAATAAAATGCAGTCTTTCCACATGTGACTTCTATAAGGCTATAAATTAATGATTCTTACCTTGAATTTTTAATTTTCTCTTTAACATAAATGAGGGGCTTCAAGTTCACTTCTTGTTCGCAGTCATTCCAGTATCCAGTGCTTCAGAAATCTCTGGATCCCAGTTTTGTCGTCCAGCATAATTGCTGAACACACTGCTCCGTGTTCCTTGGAAACATGAAAGACACACATGCATGTCCTCAGTGAGATTTTATCAGGAGTGGCCAGAGCTGGCCCAAAGGCAGAGCCTTGCGTGTATTCCCCAGTCTTTGGGCTCCTCCCTCCAGGTCCGTCTGAAGGCACCTGTGTTCTATGTGGCTTTTCGGTGGAATATTCTAGGGTGAGCTCTGTGGGTGTGATGACAGCGTGAAAACAGCTTCATTTTTCAAGGAGCTTTCAAAGTTATGTGAGAGAGAAAGTGACTGCGGGGCCCTGTGTGAACAAGACAGACATGATCAGAGAAGCAGAGAAGAGCAACTGAGTGTTTTTTGCAGTGTTTTCACTGTATTTTGCAGTGTTCTTCTTATGCTCTAAATGTGTTACTTTAACTAGTAATACAGAAGGGAATGTTAGCTTATACCCCATATGAGGATCTGTTTCTTAAGAAGTATAGATATAATGTATTACTGTCCCGTGGCTGCCATAACACCGTACCACAAACTGAGTAGCTTACACCAACAGGATTCACTCTGTCACAGTTCTGGAGGCCAGAAGTCCAAAATCAAGGGGTTGGTGCAGGGCCACGTTCCCTCTCAGGCTCCAGGGGAGGATCCAGCTTCTTGTGGGCCCGGCCGTTCCGTGGATTGTGGCAGCATCCCTCCTGCCTCTGCCTCAGGCTTCACTTACGAGCTTCTCTCTTTCCCAGCCCCCTCTCCTCCTGTAAGGACACACCAGTCGTTGTATTTAGGGTCCGCGCCAACCCAGTGTGGCCTCACCTTAATTACATCTGCCAAACCCTGTTTTCAGATAAAGTCACGTTCTGAGCTTCCGAATGGATGTGAACTCTGGGAGGACACTCTTCAGCCAACCACACAAGCTTTAGTGTACATTTGCACTATTTACACTATTTGCACTATGAAATAGTTGTACACAGGGCTCCTGGGTGGCCCAGTGGGTTAAACATCTGACTGAAGCTCAGGTCATGGTCTCGCGGCTCATGGGTTCAAGTCCTGCTTCGGACTCTCTGCTGACAGCACAGAGCCTGCTTTGGAGCCTCTGTCTCCCTCTCTCTGCCCCTTCCCCCCCTCCCAAATAAATAAATAAACATTTTTTAAAATTTTAAATAAAAAATAAAATAGTTGTACACCAAAGATAGGACTTGAGATAGGGTATGTTAAAGATAAAACAACAAAATTGAAAGTTTTTAGATCGCTTTGTATTTTTAATTATGAAGACATTTCTTCAGGAAGAGTGACATGGTTGAACATGTAAGGTCTGAGCACAGTATCTCTGTTGTTACTGGTTCACATGGCTGGTGGTCTTTGCTCCGGCTGGAGAGAGATGGGTGAACTCAGCTCTTTTCTTGGCCTTTGGGCGTGCTTGAATGATTAGTGCTGCCTTGCTCATATTGTGAAGGTTGGTTTCAAGCTAGATAAGATCTAGAACTTCACATGGGCTAACACCCACCGACAGCAACAAGGGGCCGTGGGGCCGTGGGGGACGTGCTGGAAGAAGCAGGGGGGGGTCATAGTCAGCCCTGACATGGGTAGCTTCCAACGAAGATGCACCATCATCTGACTGGGAGAACCAGTGAGCGGACCAATCCATAGAGTAAATACGATAGTTATTCATTCCTTTATTTTGTTTCATTAAATAATCGAGTAGAAATTCCAGGGTTCTCCCCTCTCAGCCCGACGGATGATCTTGCACAGCCCTGCAGTGTAGACTCACCTCAAACGGGAGAGTGGAGGGGGTCACCTGGGGAAAGGGATTCGCAGCCAGTCGCTATCCTGGAAGTGACGCTCTGCCCTTAGCGTCCGTGTACGCGAAACAGTGATGTATCATCATCTTCCTCATAAAGTTGTGAGATGAGAGTTGTTAAGACTCCGACATCTTTGGGATATTTCCTTGCACGGGGAAAGGCCCATCATAGGCTGTGTCAGGACTGCTGTCCCACCCCCTGGGACTGCAGCCACCCGTCCCCTACCCCCTACACCCCCCTCCCCCCGCCATCAAGACACCCCCTGGGATGGAGTCAGAGCCATGGGAAACATGGCTGAAGGCAGAGAGGCCAGAGCTGTCTAGTTGCAAGGACAGAGAGCCCAGGAGCTGGGAGGCCCGTGTGGGAGGGGATCTGGGGAGCCCAGTGCAAGGAGGTGGGGTAATTGAGAGCCCAGCCCTCGTGGCAGGAGAAACAGAAGTGCAAGATGGAAGGGAAGACTTCACTGCAAAAGGATTTTTTTTTTTTTTTTGGTTTGTTTTACAAAAGCCTCCTTTCCGGAATTCCTTTTATCGGTTTAAAGGAAAGCAGTGTTCTCACACAGTACTTGTCTGTGCCAGTATTGATTTTTCCCACAGCCAAGGATACTCGTTTTGCCTCCCGTCTTAAAAATCACTCGTAAAGAGTAAACAAGTGCACTTTTAAAACAGCAACTCATTTCTAAAACGACACCCCCACCTCATTGATACCAAAGCAGACTCAGGCCAGGGAGCGCCACGACATTCCACGGTAAAGAGCCACGAAACGGAGTCACGACTGACAAGCAACTGCGCACAGGGTACTAATGAGCTCATGGTTAACGGCCACTCCGTCACTTGTGCTGGAAGTCTCCCTGGTGTGCTTTCCTGGCAAACAGACTTTTCTCCTGAGAACCGACCTCTTCTTTGCCTTCAGTCCACGTGCTCTGACTAAACCAGACGCTGCCCCAAGTTCGAAGGGGAGCGTGCAGTCCACACCCGCCCCAAGAGCTCACGCCTTGCAGGCTCCACAGACTAGCCAGGCCTCCAGGTGTGTGGATGAGTCTGAGGAACCCATCTGCCTCAAGCGGGCTACACGCATTCTGGACTTTTCCGCCTCATTTAGGTCAAAAAGCCAAATCCAGGTCAGGTAGAGCCGACGCACGCCCTCTTGTCTGTAAAGTTTCCTGTCCCCTGCCCAGTCTCTCCAGAGCTGGCTGTGATGGTCTTTGCTTTGGTTCCATTATGCGGCCAAGAACATTCGTCTTCGGTCACTCTGCTTGTATGTCTAATGATTTAACAGTGTAAATTGAGTGTATACACTCTTCCCGGAACTTTCCTTTAACCTTCTGCCTAAAGCCAGCTGCACTCTGTGTCCCAGAGATCGAGATTTTTGTCCTTCCCCCAATTCAAAACAACTGAGAGGTTCTATTCAATAATTAAATTATCATGAAATCTTTCCCAAATAATGGGAGAGACTAACTCCAGTGACACCTTCCAGCATCAGGGTACCTTGGATCCCTAGAAGTCAAAACTCTGTGGAGTATCAAGCGTTTCAGTCTTAATTTAGGGCCCCCAACAATGGTAAGTACAGTGATAACTCATAATAAAAATAAAAGTAATTGGTGGTTCGAAGGAATGGCATATTGACTTCCTAAGTAAAACAAACAATTATTTTTTAGGGTTACTCTTATGCTTTGAATGTGTTACTTTAACTAGTAACTTACGTTCCTGCTTCTCAGTTATTCTCTGTTTTTTCACTGATAATCAGATTCATGTGTGTGATGTGTGTCTTACCTGTTGGATTTAGATGTTTTCATACTGAAAAGAATAGGATCTTGCAGGTGAAGTCATGCCTTGTACCCATCACTGAGGATAAACAGAGCTCTGAGACAGGAAGCTGCAAACGAGACGGAGGAAGTCCATCTCTTCATCTTTAGTGTGAAAGAACTTATCAGACTATTTCAGAGCACAGAAGGGATGTAAATATTAAAAATGATGCCCCTTGGGGGCGCCTGGGTGGCTCAGTTGGTTAAGGGTCTGACTTCTGCTCAGGTCATGATCTCGCAGTTCGTGGGTTCGAGCCCCGCTTCGGGCTCTGTGCCGACAGCTCAGAGCCTGGAGCTCGCTTCGGATTCTGTGTCTCCCTTTCTCTCTCTGTCCCTCCCCCGCTCGCACTCTGTCTCACTCTCAAAAATAAACATTAAAATTTTTTTTTAAAAAATGGTGCCCCTTGGAAACAAGTTGAGAACCAAAAGTAAGGGGCCCCCTTTCCCTGAAATCTCATGGAGAATTTGAGACCTGTAGATCCACAGGAAGCTCCAAGATCCAAATGCTCCATTTGGGTGAACTGCCTTTATTTCATGTCCAAATACTGCCTGTTTACTTCCCACTTGATACTGTTTAGGGTTCTTGGAGGGAGTTTGAAGGAATCAAAGACGATTTTGTGCTTCAAAGAGAATCAAAGGAATGTTGTTTGGGTCCATTATTGAATGAGCTTATAAAAGTGCTGACAACATCCCCCCCACCGTTGTCGGTTCCTGTGGGTGGGGAGCCCTCACCAGGAAAGAGAACCCAAGAAAACTCAGGGTGACAGAATTAGCTACGTTGGTCAGTCATTCCTCAGGGACTGTCATTTTCCAGGGGGATCTTGACAATCCCAGGTACACATACACATGCCCATATGGGAGTATACATGCATACGTGTGTGTGTGCTGCATAGATTATGTGTCTTTGCATACATAGATTGTGTGTGTATATATATATATATAGATAGATACAAACAGACATAGTTTATGTGTGTATGTGTCTGTATACATGTGTAGATTTTTACACAAGTTATCTGTTTATTGGCTCTGCACACATTTATCTGGAGATACGACTTTGCAAAACTTACAACAGCACAATATTATTCACGTGACAAAAAGACACAATAACAAGGTACTGATGTTCCTCCTTGTCTACTTACCTGCCGGCCTGCTCTCTCACACCATGCTTTGCTTTTATTTTGCTTTTCCACTTTTTTTTAAGTCATTCTAAAAATAATCCGTTCTTTAAATCAATGTTGATAGAGTGTTAAAAATGAAAAATAGAAATTCACAAAACCGGAGAAACTCAAGATTTGTTTCCCCTGCAGAAATATGGATCCTTCACAGTAGCTATCAGAACATTGAAAAACACATTCTGGTTGTTTGTCGACGCATTTAATAGGCATCCACATGGTTCCGCTCAACCTTTTGCAATTACGTGCCATTTTAAAGTACGCTATCCTTCTCAGAGAACTTGACTAGTTCTTAATTTAAAAGAACTTCCCTTCTTTATCTTCGACTTCTACTGTGGAACTATTCAAGGCCTATTGCATTATAAGCATATCTCAATTAACTAATCCTCAGAGCCTTCTGTGTAGATTCCCCTGCAATCAAAATCTGAAATCTCCTTTGTGATTTCATGTACAAACCAGCTTTAATATTTCTCACGATGTTGTAAGTCGCCTTTCTTCACCATCTGACTTTAAACATTTGGTTGAGGCCAAAAGGGGAGCTTTCAAAACTTTCATTGTCCTACAAGGAAGGTGGTAGTTGCCTGTCAGTTTGTAACTAATGGGAATTAATTTTTGTTGCTTCTTGAGGTATTTTGCAGCTAATAGCGCTCATTAATTTGGAGGCACTGACATCTATGGAGATAAAATTAGCATTTGATAGTAAGAAATACTGTACATTTTGAACTGAAATTTCCATTGCCATGATAAATTACGGTTTGACAAATCCAGTAACCTAAATTCTTTCATCTACTGAAAACCACATTCAGCTGTCTTAACTGGACTGCTGAACCACGCGTGGTCTAGAGTCCAAATCATTGTATTACGAAGAGTAGGAGGAAAAGGAGGAGGAAGAACAGGAAGGGAAGGAGGAGGAGAAAGATATGGAGTGGGAAATTTAGAAGGAAAGCCTCTTGCCATACAGAATGTTTTATGTGCTAAAATGCCTCTCATTGAGTGAGATGAAACGTGTATCCTCACTTAGAATTTCATACCAAAACGTGGCCCATGGGCCATCAGTTGTGGGGTCCTCTTCAGAGATGAACCCACTACACCAAGAAAACTCTGTTTGATATCTGGACCATTTGCAGAGAAGCCCCTAAAGCGAGGGACCCCGCCCACCGTCAGCCGCTCTATACTGAAGGAGGCCGCAGTGAGACCCCAGGTGTTTCCTGCAGACTCTGAAACCTGGGACAGTAAATTCCCCACAGTTTTGGAATTCATATGCTGGTTACATTGGGGTGCCGCCAGAAGGTGCCCAGTCTTTTATTCTGTAATATCCTCCAACCGCATACTCTCTCTCAAAAGAAGTAAGTTAACATTAAAAAAAAAAGTCTCCATGATTGCTTCCAAAACAGTGCCTTCTGCTGCTTTATGGGCTCTCAAGCCCATTTTTAAGGGAGATGCACACACAGCATCCTGTCCCATTTATCGCTTGCCAAATATGTTACCTAAGTAAGGTATTTAATCTCTTGCCCACATTTTCTTATGATTAAATAAAAATAAGTAATATATTACCTAATATACGAGCTATAAGACTAGTTAAAATAATGAATGTGAAGTAACTTTTTCAATGAGCTGACACAATATTATTCTACAGAAAAAAAAATTGTTCATATTAGTTGAGAAATAGTGCCTTATGGTGATCAGTTTTAAATAGTTTATTTATTTTTCCATTCAACAAATACTCATTGAGTACCAACAGCCAGCCATTCTGGATACTGGAAACTTTTGGATAGGAGATGATACGGGAATATTAACTAGGAAATAAGTAAGAATTATCTCGTTTAAAATCATATAAGCTTAAAACTAAATCAAATTTAAGTGAAAACTATCTGCTACATTTTTATTAAAAATTGCCTTTAGAAACGGATTATATGAGCTACCACATAATTCTAGTGTAATAACTCAGGCATTCTACTTGTGCTTTTTGCTTTCAGAGCCCAGGTTCTATTTCATGACTTGTACTGGGGTTAATTTCCCCTCGCACTGGAAATGAAGGCACTAACTCCTACCTCAAAGGCCCTAAATCAGAAAGCTTTCAACCAACATAAAGAAAACAGGCAGGGAAAAAGCATCCCGTTTCTCCCAGGAACCAATAGTATTCCTGTCCCTATCTCTCCTTGACAAAGAAGTCTGCTATATTTCAAGCCAGGCTATTTTATATTAGAAAAGAACTCATTAAGATAAGTGGCAATTAACATCTACACTGCAATAAAAGTGCTTCTGACATTAAAGAGGAAATATAAAACATGGGCTCTTTTAGATAAACTGAAATGTTTCTGCAGGGGGCCTTACAATGTGTTTGCTGTGCTTTGTTTTGAAGGTTACTAAAACATTAACAGATTGAAATTTGCTATAAATCAGTTTGAAAGGAACAGGCGATATTGTTAATATTGTAGAAGTGACCATCAGGAACACAAATGCAGGGCGTGTCTGCTGAGCAGTGTTGGTACATACACACGCAACCACGCGCGCACACACACACACACACACACACACCCACCCCCCCACCCCCCCCCCCGGCTGGACCTGCTCTGTGTAAGTAACTGCCAACCCTTAATGACTATAAATTTTCACTTTTGTCCATTAGAAAGGAGAGGATTTCCTGTTTGATGATCCCATGCTGTTGCTTTAATAAAAAAAGGCAAAGCTTGCAACATATAACAGGACCCTTACGTACATCAGTGTGGAACGTTCCTATCATTCAAGCCCATACTGTCTCCTGAAGCGCTTGTATGTAATATGCAACATTAGCTCCTTCCCTGCGATGAGAACTTACAAATTGCAACGAATAAAAATGCACTCCTGGTTATCTCAGTCAATAGGAGCTTGTTGTAAGTTTCCAGAGGGGTATGGAAGAGACAGGAAGCTGTTTCAGCAGCCCCAGCCAGGCAGGTCTCATTGAAAAACAGATCACGGCCATGGATACAGAAGCTGCTTTGGGGCCATGGCAGGAACTCTGAACAGGGCGCTGAGAAGTCTGCTGGGCCCTCGTGCAGAGCTTTGCGGTGTGGGGTCTTTTCTTCCCTGTCCCCGCTTCCCCCCGACCTCTTTTCTCTTCTCCTTCTTGTCTCTTAGCACTGACTGCCAGGGCTGCTAATGGCCCGGCTTCTGCCTGTCTTCTGTCTGCATCTGTCTCCAATTGTATGTCACGGTGCAGTGCCTTGAATTCAAACTTGCTCAAGAAAGTTGTTTGGGGCTGAAGTGGGTGTCCCCCGAAATTCAAATGTTGAAATCCCAACCCCGCAGTATCTCTGAATATAACCATACTGGAGAGAGAGGCATATTAAAGAGGTGGTTAAGTTAAAATGAGGCCATCATGGTAGGGCCCTAATCCAGTAAGACTGGTGTCCTTATAAGAGAAAGGACCATGTGAGGACAGAGTGAGAAGGTAGCCGTCTGCAAGCCAAGACGAGGGAAGCCTTGGGAGAAATGAAACCTGCTGACACCTTATCCAGAACTGTGAGAAGATAAATTCTGTTAGGACAGTCCAAGTGGACTAATGCAAAAAGCTGTGTTTGGAGCCACAAGTGAGTGTTCAAGATAAAACTTGCTGGACAGAGCTCAGCGGCAGATGACGTCGCCCTTCTAGGCAGGGCTGCCTGTGGGTCAGTGGGAATTCCAGTGGCATTAGCTGTGGTGGGATTCTACAATCATCTACACATGTATGTCCTCAAAGGAGGGCCTAGGGGGTGTGATAGCTGCTCTGGGCCCAAAGTCCAGCTGGCCAATCATTTTCCCCATAGAGGTGTACCTTTAATGAAGACAAATTTTGTATAGTGTTTATTTTTTTTTAAATTTTTTTAACGTTTATTTATTTTTGGGACAGAGAGAGACAGAGCATGAACGGGGGAGGGGCAGAGAGAGAGGGAGACACAGAATCGGAAGCAGGCTCCAGGCTCTGAGCCATCAGCCCAGAGCCCGATGCGGGGCTCGAACTCACGGACCGCGAGATCGTGACCTGAGCTGAAGTCGGATGCTTAACCGACTGAGCCACCCAGGTGCCCCTTGTATAGTGTTTAAAGTGTAACTTGAAAGTCAACAAATGTGTATTTATCTTCTGTAAATTTGAAAAGGTTTGTGTAGCTTATAGAGAATGGGATTCAAAAGAGTAGTTTTACTAGTTTTACACATAAATCATGAAAAGTATGAATAAATCCTCGTAATGTAATAAATCACTAGTGCTTTGATGAATTGGACATACCCGCTTGTGGAAATGGGAGTCATTGCTACAAATTAAGAATCACTGTCTTTTCTGTTTCCTGCCTTCAGTTTTCAAATCATTGAAATGTTCAGTCTACCCCATTTGGAATTTTATATTAAAATATATCTTCGTATTTAAAACATTACAAACACTAGAATAACCAGAACTTAAACTTTCTAGCACCTTCTCTAGAGCCTTGCTGTCCAAAGTGTGTTCCAGGACATGGGTGATGGTTAGAAGTGCATGTACTGAAGGGGACTCTGCATTTTAATAAGGCACCAAGATGATTTCTGTGCACGTTAAGGTCTGCATCACTAATATGTAGTGAGAAACTTCTCACAAATACCGCATCCAGTTTATTGCAGAAGTTAGAAACCAAGCTGTGAATTAAGATGCCAATCATATTTGACCTTGCAAATGTGCTTTTTATTATCTTGTGGCATTGGTGGCATAATAAGGCACTAGGATCATTTGACTTTTGCAGGCTTAGCAGGCTTTATCTAATCAAAAGTCTGAATTTAGGTCTACAGTTGATAATGTGATCAGGAAAATGTAAACTCGCTTTTCAAAATGTTGCAGTATAGATTTATGAAGATACCATTTTCTTCTTACAGTTCCCCCACAGTATCAGTTCCCTTTATTTTTTATTTTTACAGTAATTGCATTACACCTGTGTTATTCTGCAACTTTCTTTTATTCACATAATGTGTCTTGATGAGGCTTTCTGTCAAAATATATAGACTGACTTTATTCATGTAACCACCACATCCAAAGTACGAGATGTGACATGACTCTTACATCACATTGTCTCATGGATTGTTTTCACCTGCTCGTCTTAGAGAGACAGTTTTTTCGTTGTTTATTATCTGAGTATTGGAGTTTATGAGATGATGCCGTTCCCTCTAAAATGCTAAAAACGAAAATCTCAGTTTGTCTTTCAAGGGTAACCAACATTCCTTCTCCTTCACGAACCGTAGCCACACCCCCATGTCTCTTTTTTCTCCTACTGAGCCTGTCTCAGCTAGCTGAGGTCTTCTGAATGGATCGTGCCAAAATTACTCAGACTTGCTTGGAGATTTATTCTTTCCCCTGTCTTTGCCCGTGGCCTCCATTTGATCTAACGCACTACTCAGCCACATCTAGTCTCCCTAACTTCAGTAGATAGCATCATCCCTTTCTCTAGCCTGTGACCCCTCAACAAGGACATAGTCCCTTCATGCTCTGTCGTGAGCCAGTAACAGCCTGGATGGTGCCTTGTGAGTGCTCCTTACAAACCCAGTGGGCACGCCCTCAGTCCACTGGGTGCTGCACACCTCTCCAGCGTGGGGACTGACGTAAGACCATTCTCTTCAGCCAAAGCGCCTGCCCCTCGGTATCACATTGCGGTGTGCAGCTCTTAGAAATGCAGAACCCCAGACCTATTGGCCAGAATCTTCACGTTAACAAGATGCCTCAGTGACGCACGTCACAGTAATGTTTCAGGAGCCCTGATCAGAAGCTCCGTGTTGTCCAACCACTTTCATTATGTCTCATTAAGAAAAGGCCTTCGTATTTCTTATGCAGAGGTCGCACCCCCCAATGGAGAATCTGGGGCTAAGCTGTGAGAGAGCATGGGGGTCCGGAGAGTGGGGCCACACAGCAAATTGGAGCCCTTGGGATGGAGGAGAAAGGGAGACTCACCTGGAAGGCAGTAGTAGTTTCTTCTCTCTTGTCATGATGCTTTCTGAGCTTTGGAATGGGAGTTGTTTCCCCAAAGTCTGGGTCCCTGGCTTTTGAGCTGAGGTGGACTGTCCTTGGGGTGAGGGTCACTGAGCATTCCAACCCATTTCAAGACGCTCACCTTTGCCAACACCTATCTGCTTTTCACCCATTCTCCTTTCCACCCTCCCTCTCATGGTTTCTCATCACCTTCTTTACAAATAAAGGCCAGCCCCCCACTCATTCAGAGCCTTGCTGCTTATTTACATGAACAAAGTTTCTCCATACTTGTATCTCTAAAAGCCAAAAATAGAAAGATTGGTACTGACCGGTCTCGTTCTAGCAAAAAATATTCATTTCTTGGGGTACCTGGGTGGCTCAGTTGGTTGAGCGTCTGACTCCTGGTTTAGGCTCAGGTCATGATGTCAAGGTTCATGAGTTCGAGCCCCGGTGCTCGTCGGACTCGGTGCTGACAGCACAGAGCCTGCTTGTGATTCTCTCTCTCTCTCTCTCTCTCTCTCTCTCTCTGCCCCTCCCTGCTCATGCTGTCTCTTTCTCTAAAATAAATAAATAAATAAACAAACAAACATAAAACAAATACTCATTTGTGGATTCATAAACTAGTTTTTAAAACTCCACATCCATTTCATTAAGGGATGTGTTTCCAATAAAATTGCATTTTATGTTTAATAACAGTCTGTCACATTTTGTATGCATTAATAATCCTAGGTTTTGAACAGTTTGTGTACGACCAACAGCCAAAATAACTCCAAACAAAAGAAACAATTAATAGATCTCTATGGTCAGAGGAAATAAAGCATGCCAGGATGTATGTGTAGTGTGGATGTCTTTATGTGTTGTTTCAATGAAATCTCAAGGCACCATCTTTTAATCTCTGATAGATGGTTACTTTAAAGGGAAAAACCACAGAGGCTCATTCAACAACTGAGGCTACTTCACAATCTAAATTTTATTGGGTCAGACTCTGAGGCTTTCATTAAGCCTGCAAAGGAAAATAAAACTTCTGAAGACTTCCATTAGGCTTGACCTTTGAACCAGTTTGTCAGAAGAAAGGAAATGCATAGTGGCGGCTCTTGTTAAACACCAGTTCAGGCAAAGGGGGTTAGTTCTTGTGCTTCAGACTTTGATTTCCATTTAAGGCTTTCACTCCTTAGAAAAAAAGGATCATGTGTTAGGTTGAAAGCTGGAAAAATTAAAGTTGGCCTTGAGTTTTCTGAGAAATCAGCACCCGTTTCTTAGCAAATTTCAGAAGCAAACTTATTTTAGCCTCAAAACAAATGGTTTCTTTCAGTTAATACACAGCAAATGAGGGTGTCTGGAGTTCTTTTTAAACAATGGACCAACTATACTGTGCCTGTCCTGTTACCCTCTCTGCGGGCACAGCAGTGACAGACTGCCGTCAGGCTGAGAAGCTGAGGGCATTTCATCTTTTCAAGAAAGCCAGAATTCTCCCCTGCCAGTAACCTGATGTGCCCCCAGCCCTGTTAGGATAGGCTCCATTTGAGTTTTCTCATCATTATGCGAAAAAAGAGAAGCATAGGGAAATATCCTCAAATACTTCCTAGATCGTTAATGCCAATAGAGAAAAGGCTTTCATTGCAATTGATGGGAAAAGTCTCTTTGGTAAATTTCAGCAACAGAACAGAGCACGTGATGACTTTTTAATATATATATATTTAATATATGCCCTTCAAAGTTTTCCCTACTCAGTTTCAAGTGGTAGAGAATGACAAGCAGGCTGTGACTTGGCAAAGTTCTGCCTCGAGCAGGTAGTATTACCTGCACATATTAGTATATGTGAGCTTGTTAGTGTTACCCTGTAGGATTTCAGCCTAATGGGGAAGGTTACCTATAAAATGGGTCAGGCATTAGTCTTTATTGTTCTCTTGGATCACTCTTGTATTCGGCACATCAGCATACAAAAAGAGTCCCCTGGGCTTGTCCAGAGCCCCAGGGGCCCATACCAAGAAGGTTTAGTTTTCTACCAGTGCTGTAGTCAATCTAGACCAAAGTCAGAAAATGACTAAGACAACACTGCTCACTTTCCAAGGACCCGGCATCCTGCTGGCCCACCTGTCACCTAGGACCTGGCCTTTTCTGCGTTGCTAATTCCCATCTTATCCCCTACTTCTAATAACCAGATGATGGCATGCTTCCCTGGGCCTTAGCCACACCTTGAAAACACAACACCACAGCTCAACACTCCTAAGACAAGGTGCTCACTCTGCTGGGGTGGTTCCCATTCCTTCCGTAGAACCCCATCCTTGGTGAGGATCTTGTTTCTTGCTAGTCAGGATTCTGTGTTGCCATGTGCTTACCTGCCCGTGGCCCATCTGCCAGCTTATATCCCCAATGCCAGACTCCTCTCCTGATGGCCATGTTTGCACTTATCGGATAATTGTTGCAGGCACCTTGAAAGCATCTTATTTTATCTCTAAAGATGCTAAATCTGTTCTGCTTCCTTGAGTCTGCACCCTAGGTAGCCTTCCAATTCCTAAGCTTAAAAACCTCAGTGTCGTCTTCCGCCGCATCCTCCTCACAAATGACCATGTTGGCCATCAGTTTTATCTCTGAAATATCTTAGAATTCCTGGTCCACCCCCACTGCCTTTCCCTTAAAGTGGACCCTTGTCATCATTTACCTGGTCCCACTCAACCCATCTCACTCAGTTTGAGGCGTCTTCCCCCCTGCTGCCAAAAACACCATCTTCAAAATTAACTTGACCATGGCATTCCCCTTCTTGGTAGCTTCTGCTCGTGCTCTGTCACCTACATAATTAATCCCCACTCCAGAATAAAACTATGCACACCAAGTGTCTAACCCTGTCCCCCACCCTGCTCCTGTATCCTGTCTGCCATGCGGACCAATGTAGTGCCATCATGTGAGATGTCATGTGCCCTTTATAGAGTGGCTTTTCTACATGCTCTTCTCTCAGCCAAAATGTTCCTTCCTTTTTTTACTTCTGGAAGATTCAAATCATCCTTCCAATTTCAAGTATAATCTCGTTTGCCTCTCTCTGTGCTCCCCCTGGAGGGTCTGCCTACATCTGCAATGTGTCTAATGGAAGGAAGGCAAAGGAAAGAGAAAAACCCAGGGCCTACAGAATTTGAGAAATCTTGAAGAAGTGTGAAAGGTGTTCCAGTTGAGTAAAGACTTGGCAAATGCTGTTTTTAGACACACACACACACACACACACACACACACACACACACACACAGAGTTCGATAGTTTGATTCCAGAGATGAGAGACCAACATGCTTGAGATTTATCTTTTAGGGACAAAAAATCAGGAACATATTTTAAGAATGTTGGCCAGCACATTAAAAATAGGGACCAATAAAAACCATCGTATTTTTACTGAGATTGAGTGATGACAAACTAATGTAATTTAGGTTTTTAATGAAGCTATTTGATTCAAACATTAAGGGGTATTCATAAAGATGCCATACATTTCTTTCCAAAAAAGCCCTTGAAAAAGTTTTTTATGTTAGGATAAAGAAGGCATGAAACTAGTGATTACCTAGTTTAGGTGTTCAAGACTATTAAACTACCACTGTCTCCTCTAAGAACCTATTTCCTGCCACTGTCTGAGTCCATTTACTAATCGTACAGGTGACTTTATAGCATCTTTTTTTACATCACTTTCATTAACCTTCTAATTGACAACGTTTATACTTTTAACAATAGAACAGTGCACAGAAACTCCGATTCTCTTCTTGAAACTCACCGTGGTTTTCCAGGCATGGAAAGTTTGAGAGGACCTTAAAAAATCACATCCTTCGCATCGGAGCTGACAAGAGAGACCTTTGTGAAACAGTTATCTCTAGTACAGAAGAGACACTGAGTGGTTGTTTTAAAATATTTGAATCTAAAGAGAATTTTCTTTATTATCTAACATCTTTTAAAACTATCTTAAAGATAAGGAAAAAGTAAACATACAGCATGAAGTATTTGGATGAAACACATGATATGAAGGTGTCAACCATGAGCCTTATTGGTGGCTGTTAGTAAGTTGCCAGGATGTTTTCTTTCTGTAGAGTAAGTTCAAACACAGGGAGGGCAGATTCAGTCTAAATCCTTTCAGGGGGTGCCTGGGTGGCTCAGCTGGTTGAGCATCCACCTCTTGATTTTGGCTCACGTCAGGATGTCACGGTTTGTGAGATGGAGCCCCAAGTCGGGCTCTGCACTGACAGCACAGATTCTCTCTCTCCTCTCTCCTCTGCCCCTTCCCAGCTCCCTGCACCTCTGCTCTCTCTCTTTCAAAACAAATACAGTGTTAGAAAAAAATAGCTTTCAGAATGGTGCCACGTGGCAGAAGGGGTAAGCATAGTGAGCTACCTGTTGCCTGCTTCTTTCTGATGGCACAATCATCTGTTGCCTGTCTTACTACTTTGTCTTCATGGATCATATGACTTATTGACTTTCTCAATGCTTTGAATTTAAGAGAGTGTGTGAAAAAAGAAATCAGAAATAAATCACAAGTGCTAAAACGGTGTCTCACATATCCGTGAAGTTAACTACACCAGGGACACAAATTGTTGACGCATGAAGACTGTGTAACTTTTTTCCTTTAATTTCTAACTTCAAGTATTTCAGCAGGATACTCTGTAGCCTTTTCTTAATGCAGGTATCTCCCTACTCAGAGTAGGTACACAATTGAACCTGTTTGAAAGTATTTAACTCACTTAAAAAAGTACATACATATGCTTTACTACCCGCCAAAGAAGAACACTCATACTTTGATAGAAATTTATTTTGACTTGGAATATAAATTTTGTGGGTTTTTTTTTTACCATACACACTTTTAAGTCTCCTGCTTATCATAAAATACCTTTTTATCCTATAGCTGTCAAAATGAAAAGAGCTCACATAGTAAATACATTCAAGAGGCCACTCAAAGTACATATCGTTGAGCAGTTGCATAAAATATTGAAAACGTTAATCACCCCAGTGTAACTTTGCTGCTTTTATACATACACAAATGCCACTTCAATGAAACTCTCATGTGGGATGACGCATTTATGTCTGTCACAGATCTTTTTGGAGGCAATTCACAAGTGCTTATTATATAATATTATTATGCAACTCTGCCTTCATTATGTCAAGAGAGTCTCTGCAGCGAATACTGAGATAACATTAAAATTACAGAGATAAGTAAGATGTAGCCACATCTTCAAGAAACTTTGGGATGTCTGTGGGAAGTGAGAGATCCACGGTTTCGGTCCTGTAATACATATGCTCTGAGAACACTAAGCACGGATTCCATGGGAGTCTGAGCAAGAGCTTTAATGAGAACAGGAAGTGGGGAAGACCCCCTAGAGCTAACTGCGTGAGGAAGGGCATTTCCTAAGTCAGGTTCACGATGAGTTTCGTGCGAAAAGAAAAGATACAGGTAGAGAGCAAAAGTTATCCAGTGTGGGAGATGCAGGTGTGTGGAGGGGAGGGGCAGGACAGGACGCCACCAGGGGGCGCAGCGTGTGAGCCTGAGCTCAGAAGGGCTTGGAGCTGGATGCAAGATTTGATTTCTTGTATCTCAAACCTAGGCCACAGGGGGTGCACCGGAAAAGTGGCGGTGGACAGAGGAAGCCGGCTTCTGCTTTGGGATCACTTGTGGGAGGACAGTGCCATGAGCCAACCTTCCATGTTTGGAATCTCTTGATCAGTGACCACATACTGGCCAGTGCTGTGTGTGTGTGTGTGTGTGTGTGTGTGTGGTCTGGATTTGTGTACCATCTTTGAAATAAGGCAGTCTGACACCTCATGTTTCCCATCATTTCTCTTTCAACTGTATTCCTTTCCAGGTTTTAGGAACTTCTCACAATGCCAACTTTACATTTTTATTACATTATTATCAAAATGTCTTGTGTTGATAAAGCCCTAATTTTGGATGTCTTTTGTGCAGTGATTACAGGATTTTCTTAAATGGAAGCAGGTGTGAGCATGACAGAAGAGGTTGTAATGTTAGCAGTAACTCGCAGCTGCTTGTCTCCGGCTTGACCGCTGTTGCTTGAGCCTCCAAAGCCGTGTCCGGTCGCCGCTGGGCCCTGGGCAAAGCACAGAGGTGAACCCAGATGACAGGCCAACCAGCATCCAGGGTGTAGAAGAAAGTGGACCTCGTGTAGAGTGTAATCCTGATCTGACAAAAGTTTTTTTTTTTTTTTTTAATCAGACGTGGTGCCTGCAAGTGACAAACAGGGAGGAGTAAATACATTTTTAATGCGGCAACATAACATTGTAGAAAATCACAATTTTTAAAATATTACCCAATTTTAACATCAACTTTTCTGGCAGCTCAGACTGTTTTAATTCTCCTTTTCTTGGTGGTGGGTCCGTTATCATTTATTTTTATGTTACATGTATTAGAACGGTAATAAAACTGACGTTTGGGACGCATTGCTGATCCCTGCATTTATTGGCGAAAAAAAAAGGGATACTATATGGGAATTTTCACATAGAAGGTACAATTTACTGCGTAGGATTTAGGAGCTATCTTCATTTTATCAGGCTGAAAAATAGATTACATAAAACTATGTTAAATTCTGTTTCTTTCATCCTCAGAACAGAACTGATGTCACTTTTCAGAATTTGGGGGATCCGAGAGTGCCTTTTTTAGTTTCGCTTTGAGATACTTTTCCGTCTCAGTCCTTGGGCTGATTAAACGTTCAGTGTTATGTACGATTTTTCGCCCACAAAGGTTTCTTAAAGTCATAACTCAGTCACCGGTTTATCCGAGGGCAACAATATTTAAATAAAAAAAAAAATAGCGAAAAGCAAACCAACAGAAACTGAAGAGACTCTTCCTCTGTGACCAAACGTGAAATATATGATTATTCCCCCAAAACTCTTTTCCTGCCAAAACCTGTCAACTTGGCTTCCCAGAACTGAAGACAAAAGAGTTACATAAAATGTCATATGTGAACGTTAATTTGGCTTCCTCTGGAAATTTGCTTCTCTTGCAAGTGGACGATGCTCTGTGACCCGGGGGCTTGAATGGAAAGCCCACATGGAACCGTGCATGTCTTTTCAAGTGTGGCTAGTGATCTGGTATCAGGTCAGTGTGTGGGCGTGTGTGGCTTCTGGTTGTGAGCCTGACGGTGTAGTGGACACGCTGTCCGTGTTGGAGTAAACTGCGATCTCCCAAAACAGCGCCATCGCCCATCGAAGAAAATCCAAACAACGAAAAATCAAATAGAGCCGCGGACACACTCTGTGCTGCACACAGAAATAACTGGCAGATGATTTCACGGCACTGCTTTTACATAGCACGTCCGTCGAAAACACATTATAATTTACAAAGATCTATTCTGCGCGTTCTTAGAACTGTAATTTGTGAAGTGAAGTCACGGTGTAGGTATGTCACTTTCTTTATCGGAAGGATGCTTATCAAGCGTCAACCGTGGACCGGGCATGGCTCCGGGTATGGAAAATGGACAGTTTCTGTTGTGTGGGAGCTTACGTAGCGCCAGGGGAAAATGACGTTAAACAAAGAAATACCAGTAGATAGAATGTTCTGAAGGAACTAAACCGCAATAAGGAGACTGAGAATGAAGAGGAAGGCTGCTTTACACAAGGTGGTAGGGGAAAGCGTTCCTTTGCACATTTGAATAGAGGCCCAAATACCAGGTGGAGGTGATGTCTGAGGTGCCTGGGTGGCTTAGTCAGTTAAGTGTCTGATTTGATTTCGGCTCAGGTCATGGTCTTATGCTTCATGAGTTCAAGTCCCGCATTGTGTTCCTTGCTGTCAGCTTAGGATTCTCTCTCTCTCTCTCTCTCTCTCTGCCTGTCTCTGCCCCTCCCCTGCTTGCTCTCTGTCTCTCTCAAAATAAATAAATTAACTTAAAAAAATAGGAGGTGGTGTCATCTGGCAGGTATCTGGGAGAAGAGTCTTTGAGCTGGAGGGACTGGAGGTACAAGAGTCCTGGGGCACAAACCTGGTTGGTGTACGTGAACTGAAGTGTTTTGAGGGTGGAACCCATAGCATTTGGCGATGAGTTGCCTTTGGGGAGGAGGCAAGGACAACTGGAGTGGTTTTTGTCCTGAGTGACCAAGAAGAAAAAAAGCTCTGTTGGCTGAGATGGGAAATCCCAGGAGAGAATGCAGATTGGGAGGCAGGGGGAAAGGATAGCGGAAGCAGGCCTCGTCCATTTTGAGATACTACTTTTCATCCAAGTAGAGGTGGGGAGTTGGAGGTCAGGGGTTGGACCGGGAGAGAAAACTCTGGGCATCATCAGCATGTAAATCCCAAGAGACCAGACTTTCCTGGCAAGCAAGAGAACACGCACAGGAGCCCTCACAGCTTGTGGAGGCTTTGAGGAAAAGAGAATCCAACCAAGGAAACTGAGGAGGTGCCCAGAGTGAAGTCAGGAGACCCAGGAGAGTGCTGGGTTCTGGAAGGCAAGAGAAGAAAGTAGAGAGGAAGTAATCCGGGTGGCCGGAGATGCTAAAACTCTGCTTTCCTGGATTCACCAAAATATAGATGAGGAACACAGATACCAAGTAAAGATACAATTCAGGGAGGCGGTACTGTGTTCAGTGAGAGGATGTGAGCTATCTTGGTGCAGACCTCAGCTCCTCTGGGTCCTGCTGGCGTGAGCTTCACCTCTTTGTGGTTCAGTTTGGTCAAATATAAAATGAGGATAATAACAGCCTTTACTTTATTATTATGAATTCTAGGATTTCTGCATGGAATAATTAATATACACAAAACACTTAAAACAGTGCCTGGCATTATGTAGGTGTTTGCTGTAATTATTGACCTTATTATTTTTGTAGGGATTTTGCTCTAAATGAGGGCAAAGAAAGGAAAGTGGGACAGTATCTGGAGGGAGGTGTGGGGTCAAGAGGATGTTTGTGTGTCTGGGTGTGTGTGTTTTCTTGCTGTGTTTTATGACAGATAAGAGATTTCACAGCATGTTTTAACATTGGTGAAGGATTAAACATTAGCGGTGCAGGAGAAAGAGAGAGGGTAATTGTAGGTATGGTCCTTGCATATGGGAGAAAGGATGGATCCAGTGGAATCAAAGGAAAGTGGGACACTTTATTCATTTTAATAGAAGAAAAGGCAGAGTAGATGGGTGCAGACGGAGGAGGGTTGGAAAATCTGTTGAACAGAGAGACTGCCTTGTTCTCTCGCTGGGAAGAAAAGCCAGGTTCCCAGTTGAGCGTGGGAAGGGGGCCCAGGAAGCTGGGTGATCAAGGAGCATGGGGGTGCACAGACTGGAGAACAATGTGGAAAAAGGAAAAGTCAAAAAGCTGTGTATTTGCCATTGCTCAGCTACAAGAATCTATTCCTCCCTGAATTTTCTGTTTCATATAAATATGTATCTTCATATATTTGTATGTTAAAAATACTTTTCTTTATTTTTAGGAAAGAGAGAGAGAGATGGTGAGGGCAGGGGAGGGGCAGAGAGAGAGAGAGAGAGAGAGAGAGAGAGAGAGGGAGAGAATCCCAAGCAGACTGTGCTGTCTGATGCGGGGCTCGAACTCATGAACCGTGAGATCATGACCTGAACCAAACCCGCGAGTCAGGCGCCTACGTGACTGAGCCACCCAGGCTGCCCCTTTTATATTAAAAAAATACTTTTAAATGAAAATAGCATTAATTGTAATTTCTCAGTTACTCTTCTAGGCTGTGCTAACAATGAGAATTCTAAAGTAAAAACTTCCTCGATAGCAATTTTTGCTATGAAAGCTAGCATAATGTATGTGATTATTTATAAATTAATATTTTAGAATAATGGAGTATAAAATAATGTAAGGTCTCCACTAATCTCTAAATTGTATCTTTAAGCTAGTAAAATGATAGCAAAAAGCTGTACTCCTCTATTAAAGAGATTGCTATCTGGGATCATCCCTTTATCTTCTCTACTTTTTATAGTTCAGTGTGGTATCTAAGAGGACCGTAATTTTGGAAACATTAAACTGACGTATTTCATTCCTGGTGAATATTCAGCTACTAGGGATGCCTGTTTTTACTTTGGGTGCTCGTTATGACTGCAACCAACCTGAAAAACTGGGAAATTAGAATTAATAATTATTTGTATTAGTACATTAAAATACATGACATCTAGGTAAATTCAAATTTCAGATACACAATCAATTGTATTAAGTGCCGTGTGATCCACACAATATGTGGGGGACGCTTACACTAAAAATTGATCCATTGTTTGTCTGAAATGCACATTTAAGTGGACATCACATCCTG
This sequence comes from Panthera onca, assembly GCF_046562875.1. Classification (NCBI taxonomy): domain Eukaryota; kingdom Metazoa; phylum Chordata; class Mammalia; order Carnivora; family Felidae; genus Panthera; species Panthera onca. Next base: position 8,946,618 of record NC_138339.1, on the reverse strand, counting down.
CACTTTGTCTGGCCACCCTGTCAGCCACACGGGTTTGCCTCCTCCCACATTACAGCCAAGACATTTGTTCCTTCGGGGGAGAAGGAACCCAGACCCAGGAGATCATTGCTTGGCCTTAAGTTTCAAACCGACATCTAAACGTGGTTAGTGGATTTGGGTATGCCAGCAAGATTCTTTGCTTTTAGAAAGACAGGCTGCAATGCAGGGGAGCAAAGAAGATGTAGGGGGTCCCCAAACCACAGCTGGAAGGCAGATCCGAGACGGCAGGCAAGAAATCCAGAGAGAACCCAAGGACAGATTTCCTGAATTTTCAAAAGAAGTTTAAAAGGTCAAGCAGGAATCAGCAAGCTGAAAAATTCAGAGAGGATGAGTCTGGGGTTTGTTGGAAACCCATGAAAGTGCCCGGGAGGCCCCACCCCGGAGTTTCATCCAAGGTGGGGAGGAGTTGAGACTTGAAAACCCCAGAGAGGGGTTGGTGGCTGCTCCCATGTGGAATTCTGGGAAGACCCAAGCTGTTGAGTAGGAAAGCAGCATGGCACCAGGGAGCCTCCACTTCCCTTCGGCCTGCGGGAATTCCAGATGTTTCCACAGGATGCCTGCAGAAGGGCCCAGAGTATCGGCGGCCTGGACGAGGGTCTCAGGACCAGGAAGGCCGAGGGCGGTGTGAACATTGTTGCTAGCGCCTTCTACTGCCCTTGACCTGAACACCGTGGAGTTCACTGAGGCCAGCGAGACGCTAGCCCTGCTTCCTGCCAGTGACCCGCGACCTGCCCAGGGTGAAGATGCTCTGAACAGCATGAGGATTTTCCTCTTGGGGACAGAATTGCCTCTGACAAGAGAAGCACTGGACTCTGAACAGGATGGAAAAAAAGTTTCAGGCCCAGCCAGGAGAAGCTCAGGGACAAATGGGAGTTTGTTTGGAGACAAAAAGCAGTCACATTTCTGCACCAGCGATCAACAGTGTGTAGACGTCAGCCTGCGGCCGTAGGGACATGATAAGGACGACCGCGCTGTAGACCTCAGACGCTGTCAGGGCCCTCCACTGTCCGCTGCGGAGGTGGGGGTGAAGTTGATTGTCGCGGTGTCTTGAAATGGAGATGAAGTTGGTCTGGAAGGATAAAATGCCAGGCAGAAATTCACTTAGAAAATGCTCCAAGTATGTGAAAAAGGCAAGTTCTCCAAGGTAGTGTAGCGTGGGAGGACTTGAGTGTGTGTGTGTGTGTGTGTGTGTGTGTGTGTGTGTATGTATGTGTGTGTCTCACAGGGTATGAGCGGCATGCTGGGACCAGTCACAGGGGAAAGTCAGACGGAGAGGACAGGGAAGTGTGGGCCCCATGGATGAATTCCACATCGCAGAGCATCGGACTTTGTCTGAGACTAAAGGCTGACTCCCCAGGTGTTCTGAGCGAGGACTGACAGAATCAGAACTGAGTTGTAGGAAGATTACAGTGATTATAACATGTAGGATGGAGTGAAGGGTTGGATCCATGAGCTGTCACAAAAGATGACTTTGGGGTTTTAAACCTCAGAAAACAATGTTATAAATAGAAGCAATGAAGGCAGAGGAGAAATTAAGTTTGAGGGGAAGATAAGGATTCACATTAGATGTGTCAAACGTGGTGTGGCAGTTCAGTCAATCAGCAAAGATTCTTTGAACACCTACTAGGCACCAGGCCCGGCTTAGTGCTGGTGTTGCAGTGAGCAAAGAACTGAAAGCATTTGGACTCCACGAGAGTAGGAACCCCATTGGGAGTTAGTTTGATTTATTTTGATCCAGCCACTCCCCACCACGGGACCTAGCCCATTGGAAGGGCTCAAATGTTGGTCAATGAAGAGAGATCCGAACAGACTGGTACCTCCAAATGGAAAGGTCTGAGCGATTACAAATGCTGCCTGGATTCTCATCCGTGTTAATTACCTCCGATTACTTTCGTCTTGAATGAAGCTACACCTGTTTCCCAAGTAAGAGCCAGACCAACACAACACACGTTTTCAAAAAGTAACATAGATTTCACATTGCATGCAGTCATTCACTGATTTTAAGTTTGTAATTAATGGATCCTGGGGAGAAGAGAACACACATGCCCTATATCAGGTTTGGCAAACTATAGTTCCAGCCCACAACCTGTTTTTTAAATAAAGTTTTATTGTAACACAGGCCGCGCTCATTTGTTTACTGTTGTCCCTGGCTTCTGCTGCACTACAACAGAGGAAGGAGTAATTGTGAGAGACGATCTTGCAAAACCTAAGATATTTACTGCCTGGCACTGTAAAGCACCTTTGCTGACCCCTGCTTCTAAACCAAGATGTGATAAGTTACGAGCGGGTTTGCAAATGAAATCGATTGACAGCTTTCTTAAAAAAAGAAAATGTGATTGTAATCTAAACAGAAGGTAATGTTGCTTAGGCATACAATTTAAAACACGAATTACACATCTGTACAGTAATTAAAGCAAGGCTTTTAATAGGCAGCACTATGAATCCAGTGTAATGAATGTACTTAAAAGGAATACGTTTTCTTTATTCTGAAAAATCTCCTCTAATTCACACATTATATAAGCAAACCAAACCACTGATGTCTTCGATGGAATCATGATTTTTTTCCCCCAGAAAATTGTTTGGTGAGCTCTAGTTAAAATGAGCATAAAATGGTTTCATTAAACAATGAATTAATATTATGCGATTTTTATCAGTGAGAACGTATTTGAAACTATAGGCAGTACTTAACTAGTTGAGCTCCTTTTGGCCCCTTGTGCCCTCCTCTTTCTTTCTTTTTTCTTATTCTTTTTCTTCTCTTTTTCTTTTTCTTTTTTTCTTTCTTTTTTTTTTTGACAACACATCAGTCAAAGAAGTGGGTCTCATGTGGTCTGTCTCATGCTGGGAGTAAGAGGGTTTTCCTTCCAGCAGGGCACCTCCAGCAGTGATTCCCTTTGCTTTGTGTTCCATGGCCACGAACACACACATGCATGCCAAATACATACACACACAGCCACATGCACACACGCACAGGCACACGTACACACGTGTGAGAAAAGAGGCAGAAAAACACTTCTGAGTGTAGGATGTGGAAAGAATTACTATAACTGTAAAGACTAATTTGACCTTGGGGACTGATGAATGACTATGGAGGTAGTTCAGAAAAGAAGCTTTGTGGGGCACCTGGGTGGCTCAGTCGGTCAAGCATCTGACTCTTGATTTGGGCTCAGGTCATGATCTCACGGATGTGAGATCAAGCCCCTCGTTGGGCTCTGCGCTGAGCAAGGAGCCTGCTTAAGTTTCATTCCCTCTCTCTCTCTCTCTCTCTGTGCCTCTTTCCCTCATGCGCACATGTGCGCTCGGAAGGAAAGGAAGGAAGGAAGGAAGGAAGGAAGGAAGGAAGGAAGGAAGGAAGGGAAAAGCAGTTTCAAGATCACACTGAGCAGAGTAGCCTCGTTTAACTAGCCAGGGGTCTCCTCTGGGGAGAACAGTCACATCAGTCCCAGAACATTGGCCAAAACTCTGCTTCCAGGCTGCACAGGAGAGCTGCACGCTCAGACCATGAGCCTTCTCCTTGAATGACATACAAAAGGGAAGCTCTGTCCCCAGTGAAGGTCGCAGTCTTCTGTTTCCAGGCAGAATGTGGAAGTTGTCACTATGGACAGAAGATTGGATAGTATGAATGTAAAATCTGACTTGGTTCTCTGTGCCTTTCATTTGGCACAATGTAAGCCAAAACCTTTGAGGTATTTTGGCATTTTGACTCAGCAACATGGTAAAAGATCAGAGCACCAAGCAGTCCTATGCCTACATGTGGATATGAAAGCACACCCATCCTTTTTAAAGATCTCTGCGCCTTGCCTCATGGGGCCCAAGGTGAGCCTGTGCATTCTGAAAAGATAGCAGATCAAGAAAGCTAAATTCTTTCTGTTTCCAAGGCAACTGAATGACAAATAGCTTGATTCTTAATCCAATAGATGATATGATGGTGCTGGTACATTTTCAATTAGAAAATGGCTATAGGAAAACAGACAGCCCTGAATCCGCTCCATGCTTGCCCAAGGAGCCTATTTCCCTAATAGTCTTCCTGAAAGATGCCCTAACAACATTTGGTGGAACATAGATTCAGCCTCTGATCTGTTGCAGAAAACGAGGCCAGAAACAAATATAGAGATAATATGATAACTATATGCGTTGTGTTCCCACACTAATTCTATGGGGCTGGTTCCAACGTCCCAGTGCCTTACTTAATCAGTTTATATACTCCTGAGAAAATATTCTGATGGAGGAAAGAGGAGACTGGGGGATCAGAATGGCTACCGAACTGACATTTCCACCAAGCCTGGAAGGGTGAGTAGACTTTGAAGGATAAGAGGGGGGGGGGGTACAGCCCCAGACATGGAGCGAGAAAGATGGCGTGACTTTCAGCACTGCTACTTAACTAACTGTGGCATGGCCGTGACAGGGAAGGACAGGGAAGTTGGAAGACATTGCTGCGGTTTGAGAGATTATCCTTCTGGGAAATTTGGGTGTTATCTTGCAGGCAGGGTGAGATCAGCCACATATTAGAAGCAGAAATCGAGCAGGGTGGATAGAAGAAGTAGGAGATGAAGCAGAGGCCATTCTTTAATTTACATGCACCTATTGATTAAGAATCATCATTTGCTCACGTCTCCCCTCCATGCTTCCGTCCATGGTCAACAGCAGCTCCACGCCAGCTGGCATCACCCCTGCCTGTCCCACCACGAGTCTCCTAGCTGCGAGCACTTCTGGGCTCATCTCATTCTTCTCACAACAGAGTACAGTAAGACCCGTGTTTGAGAGCACAGTTTGTTCTGGAAACATGCTTGTAATCCACAGCACTTGTAAATCAAAGCGAATTTCAAGAACCATTGGCTCAGTTGTGCCCATGTGACACGGCGTCACGTACTACTCGTATTTTTAAGATCTCGCTCGTTCATCAGGTTAAAATTTATTAGAAAATTTTGCTCATCTTGCAGAACACTCGCGGAGCAAGGTGCTTGCAATCCAAGGTTTTACTTGGATTTACTTTTCAGGTGTGGAAGTCAGCATGTCCCTCCCCCATGCAGACCATCATTGTCTTCCCATTACATCTAAGATCAGGTCTGACGTCTTCACAAAAATACCCTATCAGATGGCATCTTACCTAGCCTTCCTGGCTCTCCTGTCACCCCCGTGTCATTTACTCCTACTACTTCTGCTTTGTGGGCCAGCCCTGGGGACCTTCTGATGGGACCAACATGTGTGCACCTGAAGGCCTTCCCACGGGCACAGTCCTCTGCCTTAGATTTTCTTAGGATTCCGTCTGCCTCACTTGGCCAACCCTACTGGTCTCTCAGGCGTGTGCGGGAGAACCATGTTCCTGACCCTCACCACCACCCGCCCATCTAAACTGGATTCTTTGTTAAAAGACACCTGGCATCCTTAACCTTTCTTTCTTGACACTTACCATAGTTTGTCACCGTGCACAAGGTGTATGTGCTTTTCGTTGATGTGGGACGGTCTGCAGTATCTCTATCCCAAAAGTCTGTACCCAGCTCGTGGCAGATAGGAACCTTTGTGGAAGAAGGGAGGGTAGAAGAGAGGCCACTGAGCATGAGAGAGAGGCATAAATCACAAGTAATTCAATAGGGTGAGATAAACGAGTGGCCTAGTCCTTGAGGGCACATGGGACCTTCCCTGAGGGAGTATGTGCAGGTAGGTGACACAGGGGACATACAGGAGAAGCTACTACAGTATTAGCCTGAGAGCTGGAGCTACCAGCCTCCATTCTGGAAGGAAGGAGGGAGCCAAGGAGGGAGCCAAGGAGGGAGGAGGGGCCAAGCACAGGTGCCAGAATGCACGAAGGGGAAATAGATCCTGTGATCGCATCCTGGCTCTGTTCCTCCCTTGCTGCATGATCCCGGGGCATCCACTTACATGTTGGGTGTGCTGGGTTCCTAATCTGTCAGGTCGGGATGGTAATGGTGGTACCTGCCCCACTGGGCGGTTTCGAAGATGAAGGAAGTTAGTGTTTGAAAGGTGCTCAGAATGTCTTGTCTGTATTGTAAGAGCTACATCCCTGTGTCAAAACACCAGCTCTGAAAGGGAGCAAAGACGTGAGGGAGGGAGGCGATCAGGGAAAGCAAACACGGGGACCAGAGATGCTGGCAGGACTTCTGACTGCTGACTGGTGGCTGAGAGCACGGGATGCTGAGCCACATTCATTCATTCATTCATTCGCTTGGCAAACACAGCCTCTGCGTGCGGCAAGGAACTGGGGATACAGGGGTTCCTGACCTCAGCTCTTATCCTCACTGAGTTTGCGCTGGTGGGAAATGCACAGAGGAGACATCCAGCAGATGGAGGGAATGGCTGGATGTGCAAAACATGTGGGAAAAGAGGGAAAGGCTCTGATTTCTGACCTCAGTGGACAGGAAGAGACAAATTCACCTGCCAAGAGCAGAACTGATGGGGGCAGGGGTTGGAAAAAACGGGGATACATACCTATTGACAAGGGATGAAGGGTAGTTTTAGAGTTGAAACTCCAGCCCCTGTCTTGTGAGGAATGCCCCCCCCACCACTGCTCCTTGCCACGGTTCTCATTGTACATAAATATCCCTTTCTAAAGCCTAATTTTGTGTTTGCAGGCTTACGTTTTTTATAGAGGGGCCCAAAATTATTATATACGTTTAGATCCCCCAAATCCGAGATTTATCTGGGGATGAAAATGCACTGCTGAGCAACCTGGAGGGAGTAGAGAGGCCAGACAAGCCTGCTGTGGCCAGGAGGTGGTGGTGTGCAGGGGGTATCTGTGTGTGTACACACACGTGCACGTGGGAGGAAGGCCAGTATGCACAAAACCTAAAATTCCTTGTTCAGCATTTCACAGTGTCTTCATAAAGCATTAATCCTCAACAATCAGAAGGTCAGGTCCCGTTATCCCCATTTTATTTATTTATTCATTTAAGTTTCTTTATTTAGAGAGAGAGAGTGTAGAAGGGGTTAGAGAGAGGGAGAGAATCCCAAGCAGACTCTGCTCTGTCACTGCAGAGCCCGATGAGGGGCTCGAACACGAACCTTGAGATCATGACCTGAGCCGAAGTCAGGCGCCCAACCAACTGAGCCACCCAGGCACTCCATCCCTATTTTATTTTATTTTATTTTATTTTATTTTATTTTATTTTATTTTATTTTATTTTTTTATATTTTACTTTACTTTATATTTTATTTTATTTTACTTTATTTTATTTTATTTTACTTTATTTTACTTTATATTTTATTTTACTTTATTTTATTTTATTTTTTATTTTATTTCATTTTATTTTTTAAAGGTTATTTATAGTGAGAGGAGAGTGTGTGCGTGCGCATGTAGGAGAGGCAGAGAGAGAGAAGAAAAAGAGAATCCCAAGCAGTGAAGGAGGAGCCTGATTCAGGGCTCTATGCCACCAATGGTGAGATCATGACCTAAGCCACAATCGAGTTAGACACTTAACTGACTGAGCCACTCAGGTGCCCCCCCTATTATCCCCATTCTAGAAAGAACAGTGAGATGCAAGAACCCCTGAGTAACCGGACATTTCTGTGCCAGTTAGAAAGAGAATGTGAAGCCAGATTGGGCCCATTGCCACCTATGCCCTCTTGATGGAAACTAAGAGACATCAGGAGAAAAGCTTTGCCTTGGAGCGTGTTCCTAAGTGAGGACTGGCAGTCACTGTATTGCGGCCAGCAGGTACACACTAATGGCTAGCATCCATTGAAGGCTCACTCGCCCCGGCATCCCTTTCAGCAATTTGCCTCTATTATATCACCCGGTCCTCCCACCAGCCCATCAACAGGAGTAATTTTATCATCCATGTTTTCTAGAAGGAGGAAACTGAGGATCCAGCCGATGAGTGACTTTCCCAGGGCCACGAAGCTAGTGGGATGAGTTCTGGAACTCACTGAGGCCATCTGCTTCCCGAGCTCACACCCATAGCCACCATGCTGGGCTGACCCTCCTGGGTTTCCAGAGAAAATTGTACCCACAAGAGGGAATCATTAGGAATTAACTATATCCTGAGGTCAGGAAGAATACAGACCATCCCCAACTTACAGGGGTTTGACTCACGCGTTTTTGACTTCATGATGATATGAAAGCATTACCCCATTCAGAAGTACAATACTTCAGATTTTGAATTTGGATCATTTCCCGGGTTTGCACCGTGCAGGACGATCCTGTCTCATGATGCTGGGCCATGGAGAAAACCATAGCCTCTGGTCAGCCACGAGATCACGAAGTGTCAGCGGCCCATGCACTGACCTTCCCTCCCCATTCCACCGCTCTGTTGTTCGGGTCCAGTTCAGCATCCAATAAATGACATGAGATAGCCAACGCTTTATTGTAAAATCGGCTTTCTGCTAGAGGACTTTTGCCCAACTAATATAAGGTTGATGTAAGTGTCCTAAGAATGTTTAAGGTAGGCTGGGCTAGTCTATGGTGGCCGGTACGGTGGGTGTATTAAACATATTTTCAACTTACAGTGTTTTCACTGTATGATGCATTTATCAGGACGTAACTCCATCATAAGAATATCTGTAGTCTTTGTACCCATGCCAGTCCCAATTTATACCTCTAATACCAAACTGAAGTTAAGTTCAGGTCGGCTATATTTTTGAAAACCTGCTAACCGCTAGGAACTATCCCAAGCATTGCATGGGAGAGAAAGGAAGTTTCTGGAGCATCCCCATGGCTTCAAGATGTTCCCAGTCTTGAAGAGAAAAGACACACATGAAACCTAGAAACATAGTAACATGCACCACCCGCTAAAGATTGAGGGATTCAGACAGCACATTCAAAGTGGCTCTGCCTGCAGGTGTCCACACGTAAGGAGGACTCCTTTGGGCACATGGGCAGAGAGGAGGAAGGACGGGGGTTTCTGGAGAGAAAGGGCATCTGGAATGGCCTTCCTGACTCCTTTCTACACTGTTGAAACTTGCCAGCTGACGCCTCATGAAGCAGGTGACATAAGCTGGGCATTTTTACCTCCTCCATTTGCCCAGGAAAATGATTTTCCCTGATTTTCCACCCTGCTGCTAGCAACAGCTCGAGGCAGCTTCCCACAGCTGGGATGCAGAGGGCACAGTTGTGCTGGCGTGGTGACCCTTTAGCCTGATCTTTCTCTCCGTCAGTAGAGAGCAGCTGGAGAATCACTGGGGACACCTGGGGAGTCTTTTTCTTCCCTCTGCTGCCCCTCCTGGGTATCCTGAAGCTGGTGAGCTTCTTGTTCCCACATTTAGCATTGACAGATTTACTGTGCGCGTCCAGTGCTGCCCCAAGAAGGCTGTGCACCGTCCCTGTCTCTCCTGTGGCCCCATTTCAGTAAGCAGCAGAAGGGGTGGATTGTGGGGTGTACGAAAACAGCCCCTTTCATTGACATAAGCACACATACATCAGGATTTCAGCCAAGGAGAGCCCTAGGGTGAGAACAACCATCTCCAGGTAGGGGAAGGCTCTGTGGGAACAACACGTCGATCTTTCCCTGTGCCTGTGGTTTTCCCTCTGATTAGGGGTGACAGTCATACCCGGCCGCTAGGAGTGCATCACTTACCCTGAGAAGTACAGCCCCCCCCCTTCACTCCCTCAGGACAGAGGAGACTGGCCAGCCTTTGGGGAAATGTTTTTTTTTCCCCAAAACCACGAAAAATAGATGCCCAACTAATTACAAAGCAAAAAGCCAGACACACAAACCTAGGAAAGCAAATTTAGTGTGGATTTCAGATTCAACAACGATCAGATTCCCACGCAGCTCCCCGCACCAAGTGCTCTGAGGATCCAGCTCCCACATCCCTACTGAGGACATTCCCTGCCCTCCTCCGTTGTGACCAGTTTGCCCGAGGACACGTTCAGTCGTTCGAGTTGAAACCAAGGCAGAAGAGAACACAACAGGTCAGTTACGGGTCAACGTGTTCCAGGAGAAGTGTCGTTCCCATAGAGAGATGATGAGAAAATCTAGGACAGCTGAATTTCCAAAGAAGGGAATCCTTTTTTCCCCTGGGCTGTGGGGGGCAAAAAATGGCAGGGCTTCCAGTGGACATGTATGTGGTTTTAATATTTAAAAATGTACATTTTAGACAATTTTTGTAAAAAATTTCACATTTTAATATAAAAAATGTACCGTCTGCCTGCACACTGTCCTTTATTGTAGTGCTGAGCAAAGAGTAAGGGTTTGCGATTTCCTTTGTCTAAATGAATCTTCAGAAAACAAACAGTGCGTTATTCTTTTTGAGGTGTTGAAGAAGAACAAAAAGAAGGAACAATCATAACGTTGGAGAAATTCCTTTAAAACCAAGCCATTCATGGTTGTTTGCACTAAGTTTCTTAAAGATATGAACCCTTCGTGGCCCACGGTCCCCATGTAGGCTTGGAACCACACAATGAGGAATCCGTTGTGTTTTTCTCCCAGTTCATTTTGGCTCCTCCAGCCTCAGCTGGACCAAAGCTGCTTCTGTTCACTGGACGCTAGACAAAGGAGCAGGTGTGGGAGGCCCACGTATTGAGATGTGAGGTCCTGTTCGTTGTTTTTTCTTCGTGCCCCACCAGCATCTTTTATGCTCTCTCACCTCAAGGGAAGAATGTGCTACAGACCAGACCCCCTCCCTCCCTGCTCTCCAGCTTCAAGTCTGACCCCTTGGGCGGGAGGGGCAGGAGGTGGAAAGGAGAGGCAGAGCAGAGAGTGGGGCAGGGCTGAGACTGCCAGGTAAAAGTCGAGACATCCACTCAAAATTGAATGTCAGATGCACAGTGGACACAACACGCTTCCTTGGCTTCTGTGGAATTGGGAGTAAAAACACTCAAGTTCTGTCTCAGCTCGGCTACTTAAAGCTTTGTGACTTCACCGTGCTGAGCCTCGTTTCCTTCAACTGCAAAATGGGGGTGACAGTATGGAGGCCTTAGCTCGTTGAAAGCAAATCTATGAAAAGAGCTTGGGATGTGCTTGCAAATGATACATACACTTTGGGGAGTGAAGCTTTCCCAAGTTGAACATTGAAATGGTACATTTAGACAAAACAGTGCAGAAAAGTTCAACCCCTAGCAACTGGTAATTAAACAAAATACATGCTGGCCTTTGAACCACGTGGGCTAGAACTGTGCGGGTCCATTGATAGGCAGACTTGTTTTTCGATAAACACAGTAAGTGTTTACTGTAAGGACTGTAAGTGAATTCTCCTTTTGATTTTTCTCAATAACATTTTCTCTAGCTTACTTTATTGTAAGAATATAGTGTATGATACATATAACATACAAAACATGTGTTAATTGATTGTTTATGTGATCAGTAAGGCTTCCAGTCAACAGTAGGCTGTTAGTAACTAAGTAAATCTCTGCATGAATTTTCAACTGTGGAGAGGTTGGCACCTCTATCCCCAACATTGTCCAAGATTCAACTATAGATGCTAAAGTTAAGAAAAGAGACAAGTAGAAAGACAATCTAAAGAGTTGACTGGGAGCTGGCTTACATGCATCGCTATGATTTTGTTCACTGATAAAACAATTCGTGGAGAGACTCCCCAGCTCACATCCAGGGTGAGCGTTTTTGCATTTGTACCACAAGAGTTTCTGTGCACTGGTAATGGGAAGATGACCCAAGAAAATACATTTACCAAGTATTTTATAGTGAGTGATCAAACACTGTTCTAGAGTGTTCACCAAATACAGCTTGTTTTAATTCTAGCAAAACACAGTACAATAGACCATTAGCCCCATTGCACAGCTAAGAAACCTGGGGCACAGATGCATCTGTAATGCATATTATAGTGGACTTTGGGTTCAAGGTTGTCGACCACGCCCTGAAGCCCATCTTCACTGACTGTGCCAATAATGCATAAGCAGTTGGAAAGTTCCTGTTCAGGAACATGTTTGTGGATATGATTGCCAGAAACCAGGATCATAGAATTAATAGGACTAGCTTGATGAGAGACATAACTAAATGAGAGGTAATCCAATTATTTAGACACTTTTTAAAGCCAAGCACGAAGACTTTAGGAGAAAAGGAATTTTACGTTCCAGACTTACACATTAATTTCCAAGCTTTAGCATCTAATTGTGAAACAAAAGACAGCCATCCATTTCCTGAGGATTTCATTATAATTTACAAATTGTCATGCCTGTGGTAACGCATGAAGTTTTGCTGTCTGGGTGCAGTTACAGTAGTAAAGAGTCCCTTATGTAAAATTTGCTACCTTTGAAATGTGGTGTCATCTGGAGAAAGTAAAGAAAGGGGACATTACAGGGCCGTGTTCACTGCTGTTGTGTTTTCTTAGTTAACCTGCCCGGTGTGTAAGGTGCTAATTGGCATTTCAACATTAGGACAATGGAATGTTCATTTCTTCTCAATTATCAATGTGAATTTTGAGGTGAGAATAACAAAGAATCCTTGGGAAGGATCCTTGGGAAGTTTGCTAGACAATGGAAGGTGGAATAAATTTGTGTCCTGGGATAAAATCCAAACTCATGCCCCTCTGGCCCATCATTTCCTCATCCCCACCCGTCCCACTCAAATCCTCGGAGGCAGTGGTTCTCAGACTTGTTGGTTTCCTACCCTCCCTTCACATGCTTATCTGTTACAGAAGGACTCAGAGCTTCTGACTGTGAGTTACATCTATTTATATTTATTGTATCAGAGATTAAAATTGAAATGTGCTTCAATATTTAATTTAATATATTCATTAAGAATTACTTTTAAAGTCATGGAGCGCCTGGGTGGCTCAGTTGGTTAAGCATCCAACTGTTGATACCGGCTCGGGTCATGAGATCAAGCCCTGTGTCAGGCTTTGCACTGATCGCAAGGAGCCTGTTTGGGATATTCTCTCTCTCTCTCTCTCTCTCTCTCTTTCTCTCTCTCTCTCTGCCCCTCCCCTGCTCATGTGCACACACACTCTCTCTCTCTTTCTCTCTCCCTCCCTCCCTCCCTCCCTCAATGAATAAATAAACTTAAAAAGAATTACTTTTAAAGTCATAATAAACCCATTACATATTGATATAAATCTTTCATTTAAGGTAATTGTTTTGGGGGTGCCTGGGTGGCTCAGTGGGTTAAGCGTCCAACTCTTAGTTTCAGGTCAGGATCTCACAGTATTGTGGGTTCAAGCCCCACCTCGGGCTCCATGCTGACAGTGTGGAGCCTGCTTGGGATTCTGTCTCCCTCTCTCTCTGCCCCTCCTTCACTCGTGCTATCTCTGTCTCTCTCAAAATAAATAAGCTTCAAAAAATAATAATAAATAATAATAACTATTTTGGTGGTAGCTACACTTGTGAGCATAGCATTGAATGAAGTATCAACTTATCCGATCCCTAAGTCACACAACTGAAACTAACGAAATATTGTATGTCAAATATATTTCAATTACAATAATAAAAATAAAATGACTAGCTTTCCAAATACAGCATTCTTTTATAATTTGCAAATCTCAAATGTCTGACTTAATGGAAGACAACTACATTCCCATATCTGCTTCTTTGTTCAGCTTGTAAAATATTTTGTTTGATGTATATGAAGGAAATCTGGCCTCACACAGATACATAGTCGGAAAATGAGTATTTTCATAGCTCTTTAGATAATTGTGGATATTATTTTAAACCACACAAAACCCTGTAAGTTGTAGTTTCTTAAAGTTTAGTTGAGGGGCACCTGGATGGCTCAGTCAGTTAAGCGTCTGACTTCGGCTCAGGTCATGATCTCGCATTTGTGAGTTCAAGCCGCACGTCGGGCTCTGTGCTGACAGCTAGGAGCCTGGAGCCTGCTTCGGATTCTGTATCTCCCTCTCTCTCTGTCCCTCCCTTGCTCTCTCTCTCTCTCTCTCTCTCTCTGTCTCTCAAAAGTAAATAAACATTAAAAAAACAAGTCCACTTGAAATAAACAACATAAATTTTAGCAGTGAACTTTTTGTAACGGGTTGCTGAAAATCCCTTGCTCTGTCTTGGATAAATTTTGAGTGCTTTGAAAGGTCTTTTACCCTCGTGTGCCGTTGGCCTATACTGTGGAGAATTATGCAGATATTCTAAACGTGGATATATCTCATGTAGGATACATTTTTTTTTTTTTTTTTTTTTTTTTTATTTTTGGGACAGAGAGAGACAGAGCATGAATGGGGGAGGGGCAGAGAGAGAGGGAGACACAGAATCGGAAACAGGCTCCAGGCTCCGAGCCATCAGCCCAGAGCCCGACGCGGGGCGCGAACTCACGGGCCGCGAGATCGTGACCTGGCTGAAGTCGGACGCTTAACCGACTGCGCCACCCAGGCGCCCCTAGGATACATTTTTATATTCATTTTATAGTCCTATTTGTTGGGGCTACCAACAATCCCATCAGAAAGTCTTCAAGTACCAAGAGATTTTTAAATTCAAATTTTCCCATCCTCTCATTTTTCATGCAAGTTGAAACTTTCTCACTGGCATCGCATACTGCCAGTCATTTCACTGAAAGTGAGAAGCTCCCTGTGTTTCTTGTTGTCCATAGGAGAATGCCTGCCGATACCCAAGACTCAATATGACTGTAGTTTGTCAGTCTTTCACGTGAAATTAGTGCCCCGTGAAAAAGGAGGCTAGTTCATTTCACAACTCAACACACACGAAAGTGCTTTTCCAGGACAGACCATGGCAGGTGGAAGTGCCTTATGTGTGTTTTCCATTTTATCACCCAGAATATTAAAAAGATGTGCAATCGAGGATCGAGAGTTAATAAAATTAATAATTTTGACTGCTGTGCCAAGGACATTCTTAATTGGAACTGGCCCTTTCTTCTTTCTTCTTTTTTTTTTTCTTCAACTGTGAGCGTGTGACAATGAAGAATGTCATGGCTACGAGAACAGTGTGGTATCACTCTCCTGATTCCTGCTAAGACACCAGCAGTTTTACCCCCACTGATTCCATAGCCTCGATGCCAATGTCAACAAAACTGACAGGGCGAACAACATTTTAGTGTCACTATGGAAATAGTCTTAACCGTGCAGATGCCAGAAGGAGTCCCCGGGTTCCTGGACCAAACTTTAAGAACCATGGCTTTGGATCAGCCCTGGTCTGTGCTGGGTCAGTGACCGCTTTGGGTACAAGGATGACTTTATAGCACAGCTCACAATGCTGCCCTGGGAAATACTCTTTTTTCTTTTTAGAAAGAGCACACACTTCTTTGAATAGTGTTTACCTATGCTAAATGCTTCAAGAAAGCTGCAGTTACGTTCTGTGCTCAGTTTACATAATTCCTCTCTTTGAATAGCAAGGAAATGTTTAAGCTGTTGGTTGCTTTTTCACTCAGTTGCGCACTTATTAAGAATAAATACAAACTTTGAAATGTTTTCAGGATTTAATTTTTATTTGTGCGCTGTGCAATGCTACAATTTTAATTCCTTTGAGCAATAGTAATACTTTGTTTGCATTATAAAATAAATACCACAAAATGTGCAGCCAGGCATGTTAGATTGGTTTATGAGTCATTTTATTTTAAATAACACATCTGATAAATTAGATAAAAATAAGGTCCTCTGGGACTTTTTGTAAACATAGTCTTGTCTAAAATACAATGAATTATTTTATTCAAGTTTCTCTTTCCATGGAGTGTGTTAATGAATATCTTAAACTCTACAGCATAGCACACTGGTGTCACGCGAGGGCCACCTGTGTAACCTTGTCCCAGACTGGAAAGGTGTCAGGACAGCCCCTCCAGACGACAGAAAGAGAGTGGTTATGAACTTGGGTTTTGAAATCACAGCCATTTTGGTTTGTGCCGTTTATTATCTGAGTGACCTCACACTACGTACTTAATTTTTTAAGGCTTTGTTTCCACAGCTTTAAAATGGGGTAATATCTGGGTCCCCTGGGTGGCTCAGTCGGTTAAGTGTCCGACTTCAGCTCAGGTCATGATCTCACAGTTGTGAGTTCGAGCCCCGTGTCGGGCTCTGTGCTGACCGCATGGAGCCTGGTGCCGTTTTCGGATTCTGTGTCTCCCTCTCTCTCTGTTCCTCTTCCTTTACACTCTGTCTCTCTCTCTGTCTCTCAAAAATAAGAAAACATAAAAAAAAATTTTAAGTCAATAAAAATAAAATGGGGTAATATCTGTATGAATAACTCTAGATGACTCCATGGCTACCGCAAGCGGTCAATCAGTATAGGTCTGAAAAGGGTGTTAGCCCCTTGGCCGGTACTTAATGTATTAGTTCACTGGAGCTTCCAGAGCCAAGCTGAGGATCACAAACTGAGTGGCCTTGTCCAATAGAAATATAATGTCTCACAGTTCTGGGGGCTAGAAGTCTGCAGTCAAGGAGTCAACTGAACGTACTCGGGGAGGATCTGCCACAGGTGTCTCGGGTAGCTTCTGGTAGCCCCTTGGCTTGTGGCAGCAAAACCCCAGGCATTCTCCCCACACGTATATCTGTGCATAACCACGCCATTATGTTCTTTTAGGCTCTACTTCCTTTATTAATGGCCAACATGCCTCACAGGTGATTTACAGACATACGAACTCGACTTAGCACATCCCTTGAGTTTCTCCTATATGTCTTAGAAGTTATTTAAGGAAATTACAGACATGATGTCTCTTTACTTCTGTAGAAAGGAATAACTGCCCCATTATTATAGGGACCCCAGCCAGTCACACTGGGTGAGGGGCCCGTCCTGCTCCAGGATGACCTCATCTTAACTATTTTTTGCAGAGTCTCTGTTTCTGATAAGGGCACAATCTGAAGTATTAGGGGTTAGGACTTAAACATATGCATTTGGGAATGATCCAGCTCAGCCCATAACATTTAGCAAACCCTCCATAAATGTGAGATCTTGCTATTGTTGTTTTGTTGGCATATTGCAATGCAGATAACTCTTAAATGGTGCGTACGAGAAGTTGGAACGAACTCCCAGGTTTCTGGTTTTGTCGACTGCTGCCGTGAACTGAACCGAGATGGAAACTGAAAAGGGGGGGCAGGGTCTGTGCTGGGGGTGTCGGGGAGCAGGAGTCAGGGTATGACTGGTTTTTTTTTTTTAACTTAGGGAAATTTTGTATATCTGGGTGGCATATCATGTAACGATTGTAAACTCAGACCTGGGGAGAAACATGGGCTTAAGATACAGTTTTGCCAAAATCATCAGAAAATAAACTGTTTTGTCTGTATGTTACATACACATGCTCTCATTCATCCCACAGACATTTATCAACTGACTATCGTGTACCAGGTTTTCAGGTCATTTTTGTTCCAAGTTATCGGTGTTCAGGAGGTTTGGCAAGCTGACAAGTCATAAAACTAGAGATGCTTTTGGAGCAAAGTGAATACTCTGGTTTCACAGCAGCCGCAAGGGAACTGCAGAGATTCATCTGGAGAGACAGGTTGGAACCAGGTGGAGGAGAACCAGGCTTTTTTCAAGTTGAATATTTGTTTTTCCTGAAAGCAGTGGGAAGTTACTGGGGCTTTGAGCTGAAAACCGGCAGGTGCTAGGCTGTGCTTTAGGGAGACGAATCTGGAAATACTTGGGGAACAGAGTGGTGGGCACCTTCACAGGGAACGCACAGGATGACAAACTTCACCCGCAAGGAGGCTAAAACTTGGGGCCAGGGAATAGGAGAAAAACCCCATGGAGGAAATCGGGACGGTATGTGGAAACAACACAAACAATTCACGACAAAATGTGTAGCCTAGGACAATGGGAAAGTGTGGTATTACTGAGAAAATAAATAAAGGGGGATTCAGAGGGGAAATGATTTGTGGAAAGAAGTGGCTCTCGGGGTTAGACGGCTCGTCTCAGTTGGCAGAGGGTGTCCGTGGCGGAATCCCGAGGTGAAGGTGGCTCAGGAGCAGTGACATAGTGGCAGGAGAGCACTTGACATCCGCCAGGAAACATCGCCATTCCCCGCGGGTGGTTAATACCAGATACTTTCTCTTCGCTTCTCTGCACGTGTCCTGCTTCTCTCTCCCCAGTATCTTAATCTGTCAAGACTCGACTGTAGGTGAGATGTTAATTCCCTAAGATTCTGCTAAAAATCAACAGTTTAATTAAACTTCACGAAACCAGCTGCCGCCCCATGTCCCTTGTTAGGGGCCCAGTGTATCCTGCTTTGCTATATTAAGTTAAAGAAACAACCAATGTTACCTTCTGTGGAAACCACAAGGATCTTTTTAAAAGGTCTCAGATTTTGATTGCTCTTAATGTAAAAGAGGGATCTGAGCATGAGACTCAGACCAAAGCACGAGGTTAACTTCAGAAATGATGTAGAAGGGCTGACAATGGGTAAAACAGATGTTCTCAGTGAAATAGATCCCTTTATGTAATCCTTTTATAGTGTTTTAAGAGCCCTACCCGAAGTTAATGATGGTTGCATTCAGGATTATTTCTTCATCTGACACCATGACATTAGGGGTATTTATTCATACGAGGTCATTCGCATATAGATCAAACATTCTCAGTATAAAAGTGATAGTTATTTAAAGGAATCAAAACATGGTGGAAATAGGAATGGTGAAAGGCAAGCAATTATTTTTATTGTTGAAATGGAGGGCGAGTGCAGAATGCACTGTCAACGTGTGAGCCACACATCGAAAGTGCCGAGAAGAAACAATCACGTGTGTCTTCTTGCGAAGGGTGTGGTTCTTCTTGTGAAACGAGCTCCCCGTTACGTAGCTTATACATAGCTCTACACTAAATTAAAAACCTACTTTGTTCTCATATAGCTCAAAATATAGTTTAAGAGGCAGGGGGCACCCAGCCAGCTCCGTGGGTAGAGCGTGCAGTTCTTGATCTCTGGGTTGAGATTGTGAGTTCAAGTCCCACACTGGGTATAGAACTTCCTTTAAAAAAATAAAAGATAAAATATATATATGGTAAAACTTTGCTTTGTGAGCATAATCCGTTCCGGAAACGTGCTCGTAATCCAAAGCACTTGTATATCAAAGCAAATTTCCCCATGAGAAATAATGGAAACTCAGATCATTCGTTCCACAACCCAAAAATATTCATATAAAAGTGATTACAGTACTGCGATATAATACAAAATAATAAATGAAATATAAAATATAAAGAAAAATAAATTAACCTGCACTTACCTTTGAAAACCTTTGTGGCTATTGTGAGGGAGACAAGAGAGAGGAGAGTTATTACGTGGGACCTACTTTCACTATCACTAACAGAATCGCTGCTATCTACTGGCTCAATGGAATCTTTTTCTTTTCACGAACTTGAACAAGGAACCTATCCAATGGCCTAGAATGAAGCAAAGCATTCCTGAGCTCACTCTTGTCTGGAAAAGCAAAGGACTGTCCATAGGTGCTCTGAAGTGACAAAACATCCACCACTGCCAGTGGTGGGCACCTTCCAACGTTCTGAAAAATCACGCTTTCTGTCCAATACTGCAGCCTGAGACCGAGCACCTGAGGATGGGAGATGATCACCTATAAGCCTGCAGCGAGGGAGAGAGAGGGAGAGAGAGACAGACAGAGAGACAGACAGAGAGACAGACAGAGAGACAGAGAGAGAGAAAAGAACCATTGGCTTAGCTGTGATCATGTGATGTTTGGCATCACATACTATTTGTATTGCAAAACATCGTTCGTATGGAGTTAAAATTTATTAGAAATGTTTGCTCCTCTTGTGGAATACTTATGGAACAAGTTACTTGCAATCCAAGATTTTACTGTGTGTGTGTGTGTGTGTGTGTGTGTGTGTGTGTGTGTGTCTGTGTGTATTTTAAGAAACAGGATGCAAATTTAAATTACTTAAAGCTACTTACGCAGTGGCAATGAAACATTGCTCCTGAGTGGGGGAAAATTGCTACAAGTTAATATTATGAAACCACGTGTAAATGGAGATATTCTCTAGGAGCTTACAGGAGACATCCCCCAGTTTATGTGTCCAAAGTAGTAGCTCCTTTCCTTGTGGAAAATAACATTTCTCCATACTGTCTCCATGCAGTTTACTTATTTATTTTTAGATTTATTTCTTTTTTGAGAGAGAAAGAGAGAGAGAGAGAATGAACAGGGGAGGGGCAGAGAGAGAGGGAGACACAGAATCTGAAGCAGGCTTCAGCCTCCGAGCTGTCAGCACAGAGCCCGATGCGGGACTTGAACCCACGAACCGCGAGATCATGACCTGAGCCGAAGTCGGCCGCTTAACTGACTGAGCCACCCAGGTACCCCTATCCCCAAGCCCTTTAAATGAGAGTGGCCATTTTCTGAGGCCACGTGGTTCTGGTGATTTTCCAGAGGTGACCGAACATAGTATCCCACACTCCAGGAACAGTGACTGCATCAGGATTTGGCACCTGCCCCAGGTGGAGCCCCTGAGAGCCCTTCCCTGGCTTGGAACCCAAGAGAATGGTCCTCATTTATCTCTGGTGGTAAAGGATGAGGAGCGGGAGCCAAGCGTGGCCTTGGGAGAGATGAGAGAAGCAGAGACAGGCCCAGGAGAGAGGAACCCCGGGGCTCCTTCCTGCTCCTCTGTTACGGACGCTCACGTGCTGTGATGGAGCCGCTGTTGCTGTTTGCTTGTTGCCTTTTCCTCTTGTATTGTTGTCACTTACATCCAAAGGGTTTTGACTGATACAGGAGAATGCCTGAGGATTTGATCTGTGGGAGAATTCATCCCTGCTCGTGCAGAACACTGCACTGATGGTGAGGAATTGCTCTATTGTGAGTAGACTATGGATCACTTCCCCAGTTCTCCACTGTTCCTCTTTGGCCAAACTTAATTTGATAAGGCGAGATACCATATGCAGCCTCGTTACGACATGTGTCCTGTTTTCCTTTGTGCTACTAAACAGTGGCTCTTTCATTGGGAAACAGCATCAGAGCCTGAGGTCAGGGTATGGGCACCCACAACCATCGGAGTAAATATAAAGAAGGCAATATATTTTGTACCTGTCATGGACATTTGATGGTCTCTTGCAGGATTGTGTCAGGTACTGTGTTAGGTGCTCTGGATGCTAAGAAGAATGAAACAGATTTCATCTTGAGGCATCAGAGCCTCATAAAGAAATGACCGTTTAAGGATCTACTGAGGCCCGTGCCGGTGACATGTGGTGGGGACATGGCCCCGGGGGGGGGGGGGTGGGCAGCCTACCAAAGCTTGCGGTCAAGGGGAACAGACTGGAACTGGGACTGGTGGCTTGTCCTTAACTCTACAAGGGGACCATTAAGTACGAAGACATGTGGTTCCTTTCAGGGCAATAGAGCAAGAAGAATGTGTTGGCAGAAGCAGGACTGATGATTTGAAGGGGGACAAAAAGCCTCGAGTATGTAAGAGATCAAGAAATGGAACGAAAGCTATGTCTTCCCAACTATTTTATGACTTTTAATTTGTATTCTAATTCTGAATACGAAAGCGTAACGTTACTAAAAGGGTACACAACATCTTAGTAAACATTTTCTGAAAAAAATAACACGACACACAATTTTTTATTTATATTGCGTCTTCCGTTAGCTACTAAGAGTAATGGGCTATGGAGTCTGTGATCTGACATTTGATCATGAATTTGACACAGAATCGTAAAAGTCTCTGGGAGGCAGGAGAACTTGCACGTCATTCATTCATGTCCACTCCATTATTGTACCGAGAAAGGGAGCCACAGAGAGGAGGTAGGAGTTCTTCAAATTCCCGTAAAGACTCATTGAGACTAGTATGATTTTCAAACTGCAGATTGCAACCTACTAAGTAAGGGTTGTGAAATCAGTTTTGTAAACCATAGTGTTGCGAGAGAGAGCATATGGCAGAATGGTGATGTCACATTGCATCACATGTAGGAAGAATGAAGTTTTATGGTCTTTTTCTTCATTTACGTGTCCAATCAGCATCTAGTAAACACTGATATACATATGTAGATGCATACACGCGACTGTTCTCCAGCTGCCAAGTCAAATGTACTTTTTACCATAGGTTGCAAAATAAAAGTGGTGGGGAAAAAATGGTGGTCAGGTGCTGTGGCCAGAGTCCCGGTGGACTTTTGGTCAGCCGACCACTCAGCTGCTTGGGAAACATCAGGGTTCTCAGGAGTCCAAGCTGAAGCCAGGCCGCGGTGAATCCTGACCACCTTCAGGCTGGCATCTTTTTCCCTCATGGGCCCTTGTTCTTCTCCAGCACCCTCCTCACCCTGCTTCCTTGGCCAGGCCTGTTCTTTCTTCTCTGCGACCACCCTGCCTTCACCAAGCAGCCTTACAAATCCTTTGGTGTTCTCCCTTCTCTGGCTCTGCCCAGCGTTTGGACCCCTAAAAACAGAACCTGAGACAAGGATTTGGGCGTGGATTTCGGAGGTGATTCCAGAAAGCAGGGAGAGAGACAAGAAAGGAGGAGAGAATAGTCTAAGGTCCCCCATCAAGGTCATTGCTGACGGTGTGGAGTAAGGGCTTGATGTGCTAATCCTTCTCAGTAGCATGAGCAGCGCCTGCCCCAGTGGTCCGGGGTTGGGGAGGGCAGGGGGCGGGGGGTGGCTGCTACCTGTTAACGACCAGCTTCCAGCGGCTGAAGGGTGCCTGGGGAGCATTAAGTTCCTGCACTTCTGGACTGTGTGTCCTTGTAGCCAGGTGGACTGGCATGGCTTTGGTGCCCTAGGCAGAAAGCTACAAGATCATGGCAGCTACTCAAGAGTTCATCTGAGCTCACAGGGAAACGTCCCCTGGAGCAGAGGCTGAAATCAGAGGGAGCCACGCGGCACCAGGAAGCTTCTGCTCCGCCCCCTGTGGCACCCATCATGTCTGTCACACAACTGGGACTTGGGTGCTGTCCACCTCATGAAGTAATAGCAGCCAGAGTGGAATCAGGGTCCTGAGTCCTAACACAAGCCTGTTCCTTCCACCACCCCAGACTGCCGCCATCACAGCTTTTAGCTTTAAAATTTTTTGGCGTGTTCTTCTTTTGTTAGACTAATTTATCTGATATTCCCTTGAGGGCCCTTGTTTTGTAGTATAGAAAACTGTATTTACAAGTGGGAATGATTTGTTTTCTACACAGAAAAGCCATTCTTTCTATCTCCTTTGAATTATTTAGTTTTTCTTTGAAGAATGCTGAACATAAAGGTTCATTTACATCCCCAGCTTCTCCTAACTGATCGCTTCAGGAATCCGGTGGCTGGCGAAGGCAGCCTGGAAATTAAGTATGCTGCTGGCAGGCAGGATAAAGCACCGGGAGCCCCAGTCCCTCATACAGAAGAGGCCCCCATTCGGGTGGGTTCTCCAGAGCACACATATATCAGGCTTATCTCCTCCTGAAGTGAGGGCTCAAACACAAGTGATTTCATACATGTAGGAAGATTTAGTGCCTTAGAACCTGCTAGGTTTTAATGTTTTCTTCTTCCCTTGGTGGAATTCAGAGGTGCGAAATCCTAATGATAGACTTTTCAGATTTATAAGCAAATAGGTGCCATGTGGACTTTTTCCAGAGCTCGCTTTTCTCGGCGTAGATTGCTTCACTGATCGTATGTGTATGATGGAGAGGCAGGGGACTTTTGTTACCCCAGTTAACCTCTGTTTTCCTGGGACTCATGACAAGCTGATGTCTCCTTGCACTGATTTCTGTTGTGGGTGTACAAAGAAGCACTTTGCCATCCATCTGGACACCCGATCATCGAAATAAGCGTTCTCTTTCTGAGGGGCCATTTCTTCTTCACGTTCTGTTTTCTTCCTGCACCGTGAAGATGACGGGTTAGGAGCCCGAAGCCAGGTGTTAACGTCTCTGCTACCCGAGGGCCATCCCTGCCTTGCTGTCTCCGCCAGGCAGCACCCTGCTGGAAGGAAGGGTCTATGTCTTATTTCGCGGTGCCCCCAGACCCCGGCTCAGGGCCAGGCAAGTAATAGGGACTTTGCCACTTTGAGCAGCGGCTCAAATCACGGCATCCTTGATGTCCCCCAAGTAACCCTTCTAAGCTTACAGCGTAGATGCTGCTGAAGTTTTATGTTTGTTTTCATTGTGCAAGCACGTGTAATCAACCTGAAATATGATAGTGTCCAAAACTGCCCATCCTCTGTTCCCTGTTCCCTTTAAACAAGTTAGTTCTCAACCTTCAGTCCCATTCTGCCCTCCAGGCTGTTTCATTTCCATAATGAACACCAATCAGCTTACCCCTGTGGTACCTTAAATACTAGTCTACCTCCATTAATTTGTCCAGAGCTTATGGCAGGCAGAACTAGGTGTGTCAAAAGATCTGTACACAACCAAACCCACTGCATAGGTTCGCCATAAAGTGAAATAAGGATCTGATGGCTGCTAGCCTATGTAATAATGAACACACGTACACTCTCACAACACACAAAGAAAGACTGATTTACATCACAAGGATTTTAATTAGAATTTTATTAACATAATTGACATGGTGTTAAAATTAATTAGCAATTGTTTTTCCCAAGTCATCTTTAAAGAAATTACTTGAAGGCACTCTAGAAGATATTTTATGAGCTGTTTCTGTACAAAAAGAAGAATGTGAATGTAGGTGATTTGCAATATATCAGTGTCATTTGGTGTTTGTGTTTCTTTTGGAATCCCGATCTCATAGGACTTTAAATATAGAACAGGCAGCCCCCGTGCCACATCACCTTAAAATATTGGTGTGATATTTTATGCAAAAAGAGAAATCACCTGCAGCCATGGATCTGCCTACAGTCGCATAATAACTTAGAATGCATTGAATTATTTGTCATACCTGAATGATGTCTGACACGGTCCAGAAACCAGTACAGCATATTTTTCTCTAATTCATAATGAAAAAACACATTGTAAATTTTAATACACATCAGAATATAAATTATTTTCTGTTACAAAATAAAAATAAAAGAAATGACAGCCTGGGGAAAATAGGTAATTTGCATTTATTGTATCAACTGACTGATGTGGAGTTTTTATTCTAATATAACACTTTTATATAGTCTTCAGAACTGGTCCAGTGATTCAAATTATAATTGAGGAAGATCGACTCCTCTTGTGCCAGAAGATGAAGCATATTCACTTTCTTAAAAAATGAAACTCGCTTTAAAGGTAGCTCTCAGAATTGTCCACGTCTGTCCCCCAGCACTTTTTTCATCTTAATATGACTTTTTTAAAAACCATTCCGTACAGCGCTGTCTTCATGCACACTCATGGTTAAGCAGGACACCGTCAAATGCAGATCGATGTGTGTCATTCACACGTGTGTGTGCCCGTGTACTGCCTCGTGCGTTTTAAACATTTACATCTTCAGCAACAAGACCAAAATGTGCAGGGTCGGCCTGGGGATTTTGTAGGTTGGAGACCCAGGAGAGAGCTGCACTTTGAGTCCGAAGGCCATCTGTGGACAGAATTCCCTCTTCTTCCCAAAAAGTCAGTCTTTTTAATTCAGGCCTTCTACTGATTAGATGAGCCCCACCCACATTATGAAGAACGATCTGCTTTACTCAGTGTCTACTGACTTAAACGTTAATCTCCCCTAAAAGAATACTTTCACAGAAATATCTAGAATAATGTTTGACCAAATCTTTGAATATCCTGGCTTAGCCAAGTTGACCCATAAAATTAACCATAACAGCACCATATTACATCGAAATGGATATGGTTGTAGATATAGATCCACCTGAAACTTACTTTTTTGATTCAACAATGTTCCTGAGCTTTATCCACATGGATGTGTGTGTGCGTATTTCATGCATCCTTCTGCTTTGTAGTATCCCATTGCATACATAGACCACAGAGCATTTCTCTGTTCTTTGATAGATATTCAGATGGTTTCCATGCTCTTTTTAGTGGATATTTAGCAAGCAGTGACTGCCCTCTGTGTGTGTCCTTGGATGGATGTGGGACATTATAATTGCTGGACCAGAGGGCCGTTCATCTTCCAATTTAAGAGTTACCTTTTATTTGTTGTCTAAAATGGTTGTGCCGGGGCGCCTGGGTGGCTCAGTCGGTTGGGCGTCAGACTTCGGCTCAGGTCACGATCTCGCGGTCCGTGAGTTCAAGCCCCGCGTCGGGCTCTGGGCTGATGGCTCAGAGCCTGGAGCCTGTTTCAGATTCTGTCTCCCTCTCTCTCTGACCCTCCCCCGTTCATGCTCTGTCTCTCTGTGTCTCAAAAATAAATAAACGTTAAAAAAAAATTAAAAAAAATAAATAAAATGGTTGTGCCAATTTTCACTCCTGCTCTCAGTTTACGGCCAGCTCTTCCTGTTGTCAGCCTTTTAAATCTTTGCCACCTTGATGGGTCTGTTGTTTCACTTTATCCCTGAAGTTCAGCATGTGTTCAGATGTTGCCTGTGAACTACCTGTTTATAGCCCCTTCCCTTTTACGGTTGGATTACTTGTGAGGACTCTGGAATCAGGCTACCTGGAGAAGATCCCACATGTCCTAGTCATATGAAATTGCTCAAATTTAATCTTTGTTATCAGTAGCTTCATTGAATCTTCAAAATAAGACTAATACAGTTACCTACTTTGTTAGAGGTGTTGTATTTTCTTAATTAATTAATATATTTAAAGTACTCAAATGGGGTTGGCTCAAAAAATGAAAGCTGTTATTAATATACAGAGAAGATATTTATGCATTCTTGATGTTATCTAGATTGTGACCTATTCTGCCAATCTGTGATGCATCTCTTTATGTTATTTTTTAACTTTTAAATTTCAGTGTATTCAAATTTTGCCCTTTATATATTCTTTTAAAGGAATCATACCCTACGCTCAATTCATACTGTCATTCTCCTTTATTATTGGAATAGTTAAGATTTAACCCTTCAGATTTGTTCTCTAATGTATTGCGCACTTACTATTGGGTATAGTGTGAGGTAGGGATCTAACTTTATTATTATTTTCTTCATATGAATATCACTTGCTAGAAAAGCACTTCTTTTTTTCAGTGTCTTTGCCTCCTTTATTTGTAATATTACTTTTGCCTTCAGGATGTGGCATCCTCATTTATCAACATCCACCTATGCTGTCTTATACACGCTTACATTAAGGTGCGTATCCTTAATGATTTTTGTTTTGTTTCATTTTTTAGCGTTTATTCATTTTTGAGAGACAGAGAGAGACAGGGTGTGAGTGGGGGAGGGGCAGAGAGAGAGAGGGAGACACAGACTCCAAAGCAGGTTCCAGGCTCTGAGCTGTCAGCACAGAGCCCAACACGGGGCTCCAAGTCACAAACTGCGAGATCGTGACCTAAGCTGAAGTCGGACACTCAAGCGACTGAGCCACCCAGGCTCCCCTATCCTTAATGATTTTTAAAATCACCTTGTGTTTAACACATATGTGCAGGTCTCCCCTGCCCCACTCCGAGAAATACACCCCTGCTTTCAGTCCTCAACTATCTTCTTTACTCCTGTGGGGAGCACGTAAGGCTTCAGGTCTCACAGGAGCTAAAGAGGACTCAGGTTGGAAGGGGAGGAAGAAGATGGCTCGGGGGTGGGGCTCTCTCTGGTTCAGCTCTCCTGCTGTCAGGCCAGCTTGTGGCAGAATGGCCACCTGCCCGCTCTCTGAAGGGACGAGGGGAAAACCACCCACTTTTTAGGTCCCTAAACTTAAGGGGGCAGAAAGTATAGACGGGCACCTCACACTAGCATCCATGGGACTCTCCCCAGGTTTTTGCCCAGAACGCTTCCCCCTGGTCGAGAGGGAATTACATCTGGCGTTACTTCCACATCTAAGGCTCTTGGTAACTTCTCTAAGCCAGGCTTATGTTCGATTTGCAAAGCCAAGTTTTTCTTTATCGTTCCAAAAGCCTTTTTCCCCCCCTCAGAGCTTTTCTTCCAACAAGTACACTTTGGCTGTCAGACTCGTGTCTTCACTTCAAAAAACTCTTGGAAACGCAAAGCAGGTTGTTGAGCATACATTGCACAAAGGATGTGAAGTGTGTTCTTCCTTAATGCTCTTAAGTACCTGCCTTGCACTGTTTCCTAAAAGTCAGGGATGGTCAACACAAAATGCCCTAAAATTAAATAATAACGACACTCATAAGAAAATAATTCAAGGGGAAAAAGCATGCTAGAAGAGTGTTCAAGACGATGCAGATTTCACTTAATAAAAGAATCAGACTAAAAAAATGATTACACATTATCGGGCTTTCCGATTGTGATTCTTACAAGCTACTTCTCAAATAACATCTTCTGATTTAATCCATGCATACCAACAGCCACATTACACCTCAGTAGTTGTGTTTAGGCCCAATCTGATTTTTTTTCTCCCAGCCACATGTGTCACACACAAAAGGAAACAGCAGTGTGAGTAGTAAAAACTTCCTTTTTTATTTAAAAAATTTTTTAAACAGGTATTCATTTTTGAGCAGCACAGAGACCAAGCACAAGTGGGGGTGGGTCAGGGAGAGAGAGGGAGACACAGAATCGGAAGCAGGCTGCAGGCTCCGAGCTGCCAGCACAGAGCCGGATGTGGGGCTCAAACCCACAGACCGTGAGATCATAACCTGAGCCGAAGTCAGATGCTTAACTGACTGAGCCACCCAGGTGCCCCAAAAATTCCTTGTTGAAAGTAATATTGTGAAGTTCAGAGGAGACAGTCAGCGAGGTCTGGAACTGCAGGACCACCCGCCAGGGAGAAGGCGTCCGTCCCTGATGGGGTGGGTGGCCTAAGGAGGATGTACCTGTGAGGGTATTTAATGAGCATATGGTGAGAGCCAGAGGTACCCTGAACTTTGGCCTGCCTCCACCCTTTTCCAGGATGACTTTTAGACTGGGGTCTGTCAGAGAGAACCAGAGTTGGACTGCAGTTCAAACCATAAAAGCAGATCTTATCCAGAAACGATTGCAGTAGGGGAAGAGAGGCCTGGGTGTGGAACCGGGCTCAGTTTTGAGCACAGCCCAGACTGGTGGGGATTGGGGCTGAGGAGGCCAGTGGATGGCAGATCGCTAGAGGCCGCACCTAGGGCGGGGGCTCTTGCTGCCAAACTGACTCGGCAGGATTCTTGCTCCGGGCAGCCAGCGTGCTCCCGTCTCACCTGGGAGCCAGTGGGGATGAAGAATTTGACGAGGTACGATCCGAGGGTGGGGCGTTCCCTCCAAAGCGGCAGCAGGCTTCTTGCCCAAAGTGGAGGCGGCCAGGACACTCTGCTGTGTGATGGGAGCCTGCAGGGCTTTCTCTGCAAAGTGACCACCTCCACGTTAGAGTGTCGTAGACTCTGGGTCTGGAGTTGTTTCTTGTCCGGCAAGAGAGTGGATGCAGGATTGAAATGCAAGAGAGGCTAATGCCCGGGAGGAGACAAAAGCCCCGAGTCCGGGTCCTTGCTTCATTTTTATTAGGATCACGAGGCTTACAAGCATGACGGGCGTGCACAGAGAGACAAACCCTGAACGTTAACTCATGGGTGTGGGGGAAAGGGGGTTTTGAAGATATGCGGTGTTAGGGGTGTGGGTCAGTACAAGACAGAATCCTGGCACCCGGCAGATGGTTGCTTACAGCAGGCACGAGGTGCCATGTCTGTTTTCTTAGCCAGCCTAGGGGATAAGACAGATAGAACGTGCTACCTCAGGGTCAACAAGCCTTTCTTTTGCTAATTAACTCCATTTGGGGCAACTTGGGCCTGCTGTGGTCTAAAGTCCTATTTACGTGTTTACTTCTTTTGGTCCTTCCTTCCTGTGAAAGCAGCTTTCTACTATTGTGCTAAGTTTGGGGGCGTTGCCACCCTTAATACCTAATATTGTTTACCTCATTTTTGATGCTTTCATCCTGAGGCTCTTCTATTCCTATATATTTGTCCTATACTGGGGCCTTTGCCCTGTTTACCTAATCTGTTTTACCTAATCTTGGATGCCTACATCCTGTGGCTTTCTATTTCTTTGTGCCTTGTTAACCCATTGGTACAAGCTCAGGGAAATCCTAAGCTTATTCCCCACATCAGAGGAACAGTTTTATGGTGAAGTGTCCTAATACCCAACATTTCCAAAATTTCACTGCAAGGGAATCGGACAAGGAACACAGTTCCACACTAATTGGAGGAGGTGAACAAATGCATCAGGCCAGTGTTGTGGAACCGCCAGTTTAGTTGGGATTCATTTTCCTTAGTTTTATATAATTCGAGTCAGTACTGGGGTGCCTGGGCGGTTCAGTCGGTTGAGCATCCGACTCTTGATTTCGGCTGAGGTCATGATCCTAGGGTCATGGGATCGAGCCCCGCATAGGGCTCCACATTAAGTGTGGAGCCTGCTTGGGATTCTCTCATGAGATTCTCTCTCTCTTCCTCTGCCCCTCCCCAAATTTTGATCTTTGGAAATGAAGGAAGGAAGGAAGAAAGGAAGGGAGAGAGGGAGAAAAGAAGAAAGAAAGGGAAGGAGGGAGGAAGGAAGGAATCAAGTCAGCACTGAATTTTTTATATGTGATTGAATTATTTTCTATTTTTTGTAGAAATTACTCAATAACCTAAGATGTATTTCTTTAAATCGGTCTCCTTATTTTAAATTCCAAATTTATTGATTCCCTTCTTCTGTTTTTTGTCCTGGATTTACAACGGCAGGAAGCAGGTACTACTCTTTGGTTGACTTTCACTCTTCACATCAAAGGCAATGCCAAGACTTTCTTTATTTGTATGCTGGGCATGGACAAGCTATTACAGCTCCAGTACAGGAGGGGACAAAATCCATACTGTATCTTACTTAAAAGACAGGATTCATCTACAAGTTAACTACTGGATTAAGCAGTGTGGTTAAAAATTGCTCACTGGGGGGCCTGGGGGGCTCAGTCACTTAAGCATCTGACTTCAGCTCAGGTCGTGATCTCACGGTTTGTGGGCCCCTGCACTGGGCCCTGTGCTGACAGCCCAGAGCCTGGAACCGGCTTTGGATTCTGTGTCTCCCTCTCTCTCTGCCCCTCCCCTGCTCGTGCTCTGTCTCTCTCTCTGTCTCTCAAAAATAAATAAATGTAAAAAAAAATTGCTCAGAATTTCTCAAGTGAATATGGTTAAAAATAAGGGCATGGTAAAAAAGCAAATAACAGTTGTAAAGGGGACAGCATTTGGGGAAGATTTTAAGGCTAGCTTTTGAGGATTTAATCAGGCACGCTTTTTGGGTCATCTCTAGGGTGTTAATTGGTTACTCTTTGATCTTGAAAAGATGTGAGGAAAAGGAAGTACTATACTGGGGCAAGATTTAACATGGTTTTCCGAGTTATGAGTAAAAGGTTTCTGCAAAGATGTATTTGACATACAGATGACACAGTAGCAGGGACATTGATCGTTGTTAGTTAAGGTTGTAGGTAAACCTGTGTAACAAAGATGAAAAAGTAATAATTTGGAAGTATGAGATTTAGTCCTGATTCATTATTCTACAAATATTCAACGCAAGATTAAATTTACTCGTGAAAGCCTGATTCTTATCACAGTTAATTGATTCGAAGAAGAGATGTAAATCCTATCCACTTGGGTGACCTAAGTCAATGTTGATTCCTAACACCTAGGAAACACGCGACAGTCACACCTTAGCAGTGTGCATGTCTGAGTGCTGACCACAAGTGGCTGTCCTTGGTGCCCTGTAAACCGAGGCCACAGCATTCATCTCGGAGCCAGTCAGGTCCACTTTTTAAAAGGGTGCTTTGCGAAGGGATACGTGATTCTCTGGACCGTACCAACCCTAAAATCTCTTTGTAGTGGGAGGATGTGTCAATGCTCAACCCTTTTAAGTCCCCTTATTAAGTATACCTTCTTTGGTCCTTTATGAACCAGTATTTTTAGGGCAGTGAAACTACTTTGTTAAACACTATAATGGTGAATGCATGTAATTATACATTTGTCCAAACCCACGGATTGTACATAAGCAAGAGTGAACCCCAACGTAAACTGTGGACTTTGGGCAGTGATGGTGTCTCGATGTGGGTTTGTCATTTGCAGCAAATGAATCACTCTGGTGGGAGAGTTCGTAGCGGCTGTACATGTGTGACGGCAGGGGGAATAGAAACTTATGCACCTTCTACTCAATCTTGCTACGAACCTATAACTGCTGTAAAGAATAAAGTCTAACCATTTGCAACAACATGGATGGAACTAGAGTGTATTATGTGAAGCGAAAGAAGTCAGTCAGAGAAAGACAAATATAATGATTTCACTCGTATGTGGAATTTAAGAAACAAACCAGATGAACATAGGGGAAGGGAAGGACAAATAAGATAAAAACAGAGAGAGAGAGAGAGAGGGAAACCATAAATACAGAGAGCAAACCGCGGGTTGCTGGAGGGGAGGTGGGTGGATGGATGTGCTAAAGGGTGATGGGCTTTAAAGAAGGCACTTGTTGGGATGAGCACTGGGTATCGTACGTAAGTGATGAATCACTAGGTTCTACTCCTGAAACCAATATGCACTGTATGTTAACTAACCCATTAGGCGAGTCCTAATCCAATATGACTAGCACCCTTTTAAAAGGATATTTGAAAACAAGAGAGACAACAGGGATGTGCATGCACAGAAGGACGATATGAGCATGCAGCAAGAAGTCGACCATCCACAAGCCAAGGAGAGAGGTCTCAGAAGACACCAACCTTGCTGACACCTTGATCTCGGACTTCCAGTCTCCAAAACCGTGACAAAACAAGTATCTGTTGGTTAAGCCACCCAGTCCGTGGTATTTTGTTCTGGCAGCCCTCGCAAACTAATCTACACGTTAGGAAAACAGATCCAGTCTCCAAGAGTTGACTTTATTCTTACAATCCTTCAAGTTTTTGTTATTGGCCATTATTTCCTGTTGCTTCATAGAATACCGTGTCCTACGATTGTCTGGTTTCACTAGCAGTAACATCTTTCATGGGGTAACAGTGTCAGGCATTAAAAGAACATTTGATAAAAGCTTCTCCTGAAATATGGCCTCTTTCAATCTGAAGTGTAAACATGCATGACCTTTCCTCTTACCCACTGAGCTTATATCCTCTGGAATTTACTAAGCGTCTGTAATTATGTCTGAAACGTGAAGGAAACATTTCCCCCAAGGAGCAAAGAGCCACTATTACAAGGCCAGAAAGATAAAATGTTTGATACGGTTTGGTTTTTTCATTTGTTTGGTTTTTGTTTTCTTGAAGGGTTCTTTTTTGGTTTTGGTTTTTGGGTGTTTTTTTTTTTTTTTTAATAATTGACTAGCTACAAGTCCACTAATTCTGATTTATCTTCATGATTTTGTGTGGAGTGAACACGTCACCTACTATTTCAAAGAAGATAAATCCTGACACGTATATATTTTTTTGCTTCTGCTTTCTTTCTTCTTTTGCAATGGCTTTTTCGCCAACGCCAAGCTGTTGCACCTGTTTTCACCTTGGTAGAGAGTGAGGCTTTCTCCACCCACTGCTGTCCACATCCCTTCCCTGTCTGCTCACTGTTGTGTCCAGGGAGTTGAAGATACACAATTGAGGGGGCTGGGGGATGGCAGGAGGACACTGGGCCGGTTAATCGTCTCCAGAGCAGGACAGGGTAAAATCTTCAGGGAAGAACTGGGGGAAGGAGGAGCCCTGAAGGCCACAACTGAAAGCATTTGGTGATTGCAGTGGGGAGCATAAGAAGAATGTGCAAGTAGACACTTTAATCTGTTGCTGTGAACTGAATTGTACCTCCCCCAAATTCATATGTTGAAGCCCTAACCCCCTCCACATAGTCCAAGTGACTATTTGGAGATAGAGCCTTTAAACAGATTAGGTTTAAGGAGGTCATTAGGGTGAAGTCCCAGTCTGGTAGAACAGGTGCTCTTTCGAAGAGGAAGAGACACCAGAGTGCGCTCTCTCTCTCCCTTTCTCTGCCACGTGAGGTCACGGCAGGAAGGCGGCTGTCTGTAAGCCAGGAAGAGAGCTCTCACCAAAACTCAATTAGGACTCAAGTCCTAATCTTGGACTTCCCAGCCTTCGGAACTGGGACAGATTATGTCTGTGTTTGAGTCACCAAGTCTGAGGTACTTTTTACGGCAGCTGGAGTACACTAATTGATATCTGGCCTGCTTGGGGATTAATCACTATTAATCCTTGCTGGCCTGTGTTCCTTTTGATTTACAGTAAGATACAGCTGGAA
Organism: Panthera onca; assembly: GCF_046562875.1. Taxonomy (NCBI): domain Eukaryota; kingdom Metazoa; phylum Chordata; class Mammalia; order Carnivora; family Felidae; genus Panthera; species Panthera onca. The sequence goes on along the minus strand of NC_138339.1, from coordinate 8,912,704 downwards.
TGTAAGTATTCTGAAATCCACAGTGAGTGCTGCTTGTACGGATGAGAAAGAGAAAAGCAGAAATTAATTACCTCCTTGGAAGCATCAGACTTTAAATTGAGTGGGCTCTTCATCCATGCGCGATGGGGAAGCATCAGAGAGGTTGGGCACAGGAGCGACAGAATCTTACTTAGCTCTGAGGTGGATTGTTCAGCTGCTTGCTTGCTTGCTTGCTTGCTTTAAAAAAATTTTTTTAATGTTTATTCAGTTTTGAAAGACAGAGAGAGACAGAGCACAATCAGGGGTGGGGCGGAGAGAAAGAGAGGGAGACACAGACTCTGAAGCAGGCTGCAAGCTCTGAGGGGTCAGCACAGAGCCCGACGCGGGGCTCAAACTCACGAACCGCGAGACCATGACCTGAGCCAAAGTTGGATGCTCAACCGACTGAGCCACCCAGGCACCCCGTTTCTTTCTTTTTTTTTTTAAGTTTATTTATTTTTGAGAGAGAGAGAGAGAGAGAGATTGAGCTCACACTAGTGAGAGAGGGTGGAGAGAGAGGGAGAGAGAGAGAATCCCAAGCAGGCTCTGCATTATCATTTGATTCGGGGCTCAGACTCAGAAACTGTAAGATGATGACTTGAGCCGAAGTCGGATGCTTAACTGACTCAGCCACCCAGGCGCCCCTAGCTGCTTTCTTGAAGGGAGATTCAAGGAGCAAGATCCAACGCAGGGAGACCAGTAGGAAGGCTTTCTCAGTATCTGGGATAGCGATGACGGTGGCCCGGGCCAGTGTAGTAGGGGTGGAAGTAATGGGTGGTCAGACTGCAGATGTATTTTGCAGGTGGAGGTGGAAGCCTTCGTTGACGGGTCCGTGTAGGCTCTAGGCCCCGGCCACTGCCTGACTGGAGTGGTCATGGGTGGAGATACTGACAGTAAGAGGAACAGTTCTGGAGGAGACGTCACAGCCACAGTTTGCCTGGGAACGTCACATGGGGTGGAGAAGCACAGAGGCTCAGGCAGCCAACTCGGGAAGAGGAGGAGGAGCTCTGCACGACACTATGGAACCAATAGGCGTTTGTACGTAGAGTCGAGCGACCGCACGTTCTCTTGTGCCCAAGACAAGTCCACTGTATCATCTCCGTCCCCCCGATCCAGGCTCAGAGGTGTCCCTGTTTTGACAACAAATTATATCCGTCACCTTAGTCTGCACCCTACTATGACTGAAGTCATGGACGGGATGGGAGGGCCGTCGAGTGGGTGAAGGTGAGGATGGGAGAGACAGGATGAGCCCCTGGGCTGCTGTTATTTATGTGACGAGGAGTGAGAGAAAATCAGTGCAGGAAACAGAAGGGGCCTGTGAGCAGGAACCCCCCCCTCCCGAATCCACATGGAGACACCTATGGAGAAGGGAGACGATGTCGGGACGCCCCAGGCACAGTCCTCGGCCTCCTTGCTGTCATCTGCACCCATTTCCCTGTGTGCCCGCCTGCCCTGTAACCACGTCTGTATCGCAGTGACTGAAGAGTGCAGATCCCGGGCTTCAGCTCCGTCCCTGCCCCCGTCTCCCCCATGACAGCAACCATGACGTCTCTCCCATGTCACCTCCCTGTCAAAGTCCCCCTGGACACTAGCTTCTACTCCTGTTCCATGTCATTTCCCTGCTCTTCTCCCCTTTAGCACTTAGGACAACCCAATGTACTTTTACCCTTCCTACCCCTCGCCTCCCCATAGAATGCAAGCCCCGTGGGGGAAGGACTTCTTTGTCCAATCCCTGCCCGGCACATCTAGGCCCTCGAATGAATGAGTGAATGAATGAATGAACGAGTGACTGGAAAGGAGACCGGCCCTTGAAGGAGGCGCAGTGAGCACTCAGAGGCAGGAGGGAGATGAGAATAGTTTGGGGGCAGACACTGGAGAGTAGGGGGAGCAGCTCATCAGTGCTGCCGAGGGGTTGAGTAGAAGGACACCCGAGGACAAGCGCCGGCTCGCACATCGCCCGCGACCGCTGGTGGACGCGTCCAGGGGCTGTGGCACAGAGACCCCTGAGCTCACAGGGAGCACCGAGTGGGATGCGGGGCCTCCCGGAGAAGATGCTGGCACAGCACAGAGGTGTTGGAGTGGAGGTGAAGCCGGTGACAAAAGACGTGGACAGAGACGTGAGGACAGTGGCTTCACAGCACAAAGGAGAACGTGGGGCTTTGCTGAGAGCGAGGAGAGTTTTGGGGGGTTGGGTGTCTCAGAAAGAGAATGTGCCTGGGAGCCGGCGTCCCCCAAGTGGGCAGCCTCACCGCATCTCTGGCAGTGCCTGGAAGCTTCCCCCTGTGGTTTTGGGGACCAAAGCTCTTCCGCAGTTCTTTCATGTTGTTGTTGTTGTTGTTAATTAACAAATGGGTTGACAATGTTTTCTTTTCTAAGTCAAATATTTACTGTTCCTTAAAGAAGGAAATTATAAAACCTAAAAAGCAAAAAAAAAACAGTCATGTTTGTTCTTGATAAACTGGATAGTTGGCTTACGTTTTCGTAAATAATGCTTGTAGAACCCAAACTTCCTTTGAGTTGTGCTCAGATTGTGCTTTCAGCATTAGTTTTTAAGTCTTTTCTCTCACTGGTCTGGAAAAGAAAACACGAGGCAAGGGGGCACTTTGAAGCTGTTCTGTACGTGAAAGAGGATTTGGGTCCTTGCTTTTCTCTTTCTCTTCAAAAACACAGTGTATTAATTTCCTAGATCCACCAGAACAAATTGCCATGAAATCTGTGGCTTAGAGTCACACGTTTTTTTCTCTCACGTTCTGGAGGCCAGAGATCTGAAAACAAGGTGTCACTGGGGCCTCCCTCCCACCAAGGCTCTCCGGGAAGATCCTTCCTGCCTCTTCCAGCTCCTGCTGGCCTCAGGCATTCCTTGTTTTGTGGCTATACCATCCCGAGTTCTCCCTTCATCTTTATGCGCCTTCTCCCCTGCTTTTCAAAGACACAGGGGAGAAGAGACACATGAAGACACATGATGTCCTTATAAGAACAACAGTCCTTGGAACGAGGTCCTAAGATGATTCAAGGTGATTTCATCTTGAGACCCTTAGTTTAATTACAAGTGCAAAGACCCTGTTTCAAATAAAGTCGCATTCACAGGTACTGGAGGTGAGGACTTAGAAAGATATGTTAGGGGCCCCTTTGCACCTCCCTACATGTAGTTTTCTAATTTGAGACGTGATTCGTTTTGGGGTTCATCACTCTTTCGCGTCCTGGAAAGCCACTTAAAATAATTATAGAAATAAAGTCGCTTTGCGTTTCAGAGAAACAATGGAGACCGTTCTTTAATTGTATTTTTTAGATCATGTGCAAGTAATGGATGACTTGGGAATTAAAATCAGATATTCAGCAGTCTACAAATTGTATGTTTCTCTTGCTGACATTAAATCGACTAGAAAACACAATTAGTAAAACGTCTTTTGAAGAAATACATTTTGTTCAGTGCATTCCCCCATGGATTGGCACAAAATAGAATCATGATTAATTTGAAGTCATGGCAAACTTTAATTCGAGTTGTTTCACATTACTGTTTCCCATGAATATAGAGCTATAGGAATTTATGAATAAGCAGGGAACAGAGAAAAGTTTAAGATACGCGGTGTAAGGCAGGGAAAGGATGTTCATGAAGCATCTAACTTGATTAAAACCCTGGACCCTTTGTTGGAATCAATGGAATTCCTTTGTTTGTAGAACAACCCAGGCAGGTGGATGGATTGGATCTTACCTGCCTTATAGTTGAAGGGACCGAGAAGCAAGACAAGTACATAAGAAAGCCCACCACCCAGCTAAGAATCAGTGGAGGCAGGATTTGAACCCAGGGCTTCTGTCCCATCGCTGTCTCCATACGCTCATCTCACTCACTTGCAGAGTGAAAATAGAGCAGGGGTCAGAAGCCTGGCTCTTGTTCTCGCTTTACCGCCAAACCTCTGTGGATCCTGAACACTGGTCAGGAGGGGGTGCTACATTAAGAGCCAGCGTCTGGGGGCACCTGACTGGCTCAATTGATGGAGCATGTGGCAGTTGATCTCAGGGTCATGAGTTCAAGCCCCACATTGGGCGGAGAAGTTACATAAGAATAAAAATAAGAGCCAGGGTTTGAATCGTACCTCTGCTGCTTGCCAGCTGCGTGACCTTGGATCACTTACTCATGCTCTTGGGCCTTGGTTTACCCATCTGTAAAATGGGGATGATCTTAGCACCTCATAGAGTCGTGTGAGGAGTAAGTGGAGGGATTTAATACCTAAAGCACTTGCAGCGGCGCTTATGGAGCCGAGCTGGGGAGACCTGCTCCTCCTCTTGTCTCCCCCTGTGTACATTTATTTGCATAGCTGGACTCCTCTGCTCTCCTGCAGCCCTGCGCCGTCAGGTTGCTAATGGTGGTGAAACGCCCTGCAAGGACCGATGCCGGTTAAGCCCAAAATGTACGTTTTTTTCCCACTATAGAAGCATTTTTGAAGTGCGCATTAGCTGTTGGCAAAGAAATATTTATTTATTTATTTATTTTAGATTTTCTTGTACATCTGTGGTTCTAGCTTTGCCTCATTCTTTGTCCTTGAAATGCAGCTCTTTGTTAGACAAAAATCATCTTTGCTTGAAAAAAAAAATATTTCCATCAGAGGCTTAAGAGCAAAACTGAGCCAAAACATTTATTGAAGGAGAAAATAATCATCACTATTAGACTTGATTATTTGAGTTTGTAATCTGTTTCCAGATAGATCATATATTATTTAATCTATGTGGCAAAACCAGGTTAAATAAACCTTGGATAAATCTTATCTCAGGGGAATTCTTAACATACTATATTCCTGTTGGTTTTTTGTCAGTTTTTTTTTGTGGAAATTGTTTTATTTCCTTCCACGTATTTGTTTTCTAATCACTCTCCAAAATACATTTGCAATTTGATATTGAACATGTTTTTTTTTCCTACCTTGGGCTTGTCTAACATTTTAACTGATGAATGTTATTTATTTCACTACATGTTCACCTGAAATGGGGATTTAATAAGGTGGTGGTTTTGCAAGAAAATATTATTTATAGCTAAAGCTGACATATAGTGAACAAAAATTTTAATAAGGGCCCAAACCAGTCATACAAATTGCCACATGTTAACCTAAAGGCTTTATGAACAAGGCTTTGATTAATATATGTCCTGTAAAAAGTAAAGATGACTTCCATAAATGTGTAACCTGTTGTCTAGAGGATAAGTAAAACCATCACAAATATACCAGGAAGGTAACCTTGGCTCATCCCCTAGTTAGCATGAGAGCCAGTGAGGAACACTGGTGGGAATTGTTGTTCAAGGGTTGCTAAGTATGTTCTAGAGAGAAGTATTCATGTCAGCAGGGAAAGGAGGGTGGATGAGCGGGAGTGGTCAAGGTAAGACATGGCAGAAATGAAAAGCAGGAAACATAAATATTCCCCAGAAACATCTATGTATTCATTCACATTGTGTTTTTTCCCATGCTAAAATTTAAAGTCTTTGTACGCAAAAGGGCAAAACATCGTTTTAGGGGCACTCACTGTGTATCATCAGGATGGAGTAGAACTTCTTTTTCTAGTGGAAAATATACACAGAGAGCTAAACCATGCTTCGTGTCGACGTAAAAACAAATGAGAACTTGTTAAATGTCATAGACGCTTGATGGTGTGATAGGCCGTTTATCTGTGCCCGAAAGCGTGGTTCCCCAGAACAGAATAGCTAGGAACTACTTCCTTTCCTGAGATGCTCACTAAGTCGAAGTCTCTTGCCATAGCTCTGTGCACCTTCCCATCCCACCGCAGGAATTAGGTGAAAAGCAGTTTCATCAAGAAAAGCCCATTTTTTCCACTGAACTTAAGGCATCTAATGAAATCAAAAGCCAAGTTATTTTTAACAAAGACATCTGAGTTTCCTTGGCTAAAGAGAGGGACTTCTCTTCAGGGGAATGGCCCCCCCTGGAATCAGGGGGACAAAATTTTTCACGTGGAGCAAGGAGGGAGGCTCCCGTAGGTGGTCAGGCATACACCTGCTGTGTATATCAGCTGTGTGCTCACCTGCGTCACCTGTGTGGTTAGGTTGCAGCCAGGTCACTATCTGAGTTGACAGGTGTGCATATTAATAATTACAGCAATTTAAAAATGATGCTTTCATGAATGCATGGGTTGGCAAGCCTTCTGCAAAGGGGTATGTGGTCAATGTTTTAGGCTCTGCGGGCCAAAAGGCAAATTGTGAATATTATGTAGCTACTGCAAAATAATTAATGAAATCCAAAATATAACAATAAAATGTTAATAATGTTTTGTAATACAGGTTTTCTTTTAAAAAAAATTTTTTTAACATTCATTTTTGAGAGACGTAGTGTGAGCAGGGGAGGGGCAGAGAGAGAGAGGGAGACACAGAATCCGAGGCAGGCTCCAGCCTCCAAGCGGTCAGCACAGAGCCCGATGTGGGAGCTTGAACCCACGAGCTGTGATATCACGACCTGAACTGAAGTCAAACGCTTAACCAAGTGAGCCACTCAGGTGCCCCGTAATATAGGTCTTTCAATAAGAATGAGGCTATTTAGGAAAGATAACATTTTGCCTAATTTGGGTTCAAAGTTAGTGTTCTCTACCATCAAATCTATTGTAAATGTCCATTTTTAGAAACCATTTGTTACCTCACAAGCCATACAAAAGCAGGAGGTAGCCCAGATTTGGTCCAGGAACTGACCCTGCTCTAACTAACACTGTTGATTTTATGTGTTCATGAGTATCATTCTAGTATGTTTCTCTAAAATATAAAAGTAGATTCTTTGCTTACATATGTTTTAGTAAGCTAGCCCTTTCAGTCTGAGTGATTAAAATGAATTTCTATGATATTTTTATGAGATGCATTCTGTCTAACATGTAGATAGAATTCAGAAGCCCAGTTGGATTAGCCCAATTTTGTTTTCCAGCTGGGGACCACCCATGAGTGTGTAGTAAAATCAATTTAGAGCATTTTGACCAGCGTTGAAAAGAATGAGTAGGGCAGCATAGCATAGCATACCATGAATAATAACAATTACCATAGTAAGGAAGGTTTGGTTTCCTGTTTTGGGAAAGGGGTGCCAGACTTGGGTATGTGTGTGTGTGCATGTGTGAGCCTAAGATATATTTTTATGATATATTTTAAGATATATGCAGGGGCTCCTGGGTGGCTCAGTCATTTAAGGTCCGACTTCGGCTCAGGTCATGATCTCATGGTTTGTGGGTTCAAGCCCCACATCGGGCCTTGTGCTGACAGCTCAGAGCCTGGAACCTGCTTCAGATTCTGTGTCTCCCTCTCTCTGTGTCCCTCCCCTGCTCGCTCTCTGTTTCTGTCTTTCTCAAGAATAAATAAATAATCATTAAAAAAAAATTGAAAGATATATGCAAAACACTGAGAACTATTTACCTTTCCCAAAGTAACATATTAAAAAAAAAACAAAATAGAATCTCCTAGATGCTGGCAGAGAAACAACATTATCAAACACATCCAGCTTTTGGCAAATAAATTATGTCATTATTGATGCCTATAAAATATTTTGAGTGTCTGTGGAGTGGTGTTTTCCACTGTAGATGGTGAGAGATCAGATGAATAAATGACATATTTCTGTCTGGAAAATAATCTCAGGTTGCTGTAACTGTTTTTCTGAACTAATGCACAAATTTGAGGGCAGAAATGATATAAATTCTCCCTCTCTGGATTTGTCAGGAATTGGTATTTTAAAAATTATAACCACTTATCTTTATTAGCAAACGGAAATTATAGCTGTGAAGGAAATTATTTTTGTAATATTTTAGGTTTCATTCTGCAAACAGCTTAGGCATTTGTATTTACACAGTTTGTCTCCTTCCCAGTAAGTCCTTTTCTCCTTATGTTGAGTGGGATGGGCCATATCTTAGAATGAAGTCTTTGTACTCCGTCTCTATATTTCTGCCTTTCATTCACTTCTCATTCAGCCTGCCCTTGGTAGGGACACAACTGGTAATTGGACCCAGATTTGCAGATGACACGAGATGCTCAGACGGACAACATGACCCTTCCCCATGGATAATCTAAGTCAACTGTCCCCTCTTCATTTGAATATAAAATGTGGACCTGCCTGAAAACAGACATGAGTGTCCAGATGGAAGTAGACAATATTATCAATATCACTGTTATCCTCATCATCTTCGTGTGTCTCTGAAAAGTAGATTGTAAGTGTGGAGAAAGGAAAAAGGGTAAATGTTGAGTAACACAGGAATTTAAATAAAATGAAAACACTAAAAAAAAAAACTTTTTCCCCCAGCCTAATTTTAGCCTTTAAACCCAATTATTAGTGAAATTGTCAAACAATTCATATTCTATATATGATATTTTATATTTGATAAGTGGGTATGCATGATTATCTAGCTTTCCTATAATAATATATAGTTATACTTGTATATACATATGTGTATATGTATGTGTATACATAATTGTACATATATGTATAAATATGTAAATTTATTATTACATATAAAATTGTTTAAACTGCAGATTGTGGTGCCTTAGTGGATAGTAAAATACTTTTGTTGGTCAAGAACAGTGTTCTGGGGCACCTAGGTGGCTCAGTCAGTTAAGCATTCAACTCTTCGTTTTGGCTCAGGTCATGATCCCATAACTCAGGGGTTTGAGGCCCCCATCGGGCTCTGTACTGACAGTGTGGAGCCTGCTTGGGATTCTCTCCCTCTCTCTGCCTCTTCCCTGCTCTCTCTCTCTCTTTATAGAAAGAAAAGAAAGAAAGAAAGAGAGAGAGGGAGGAGAGAAAGAAGGAAAGAAAGAAAGGAAAACAGTATTCTGAAAATAATTTAATGGAATAAAACAGAGTAAAGTAGAACAAAAAAGAAAGTAACCTATCAAAAGGCAGCTACCTTGGGGCACCTGGGTGGCTTAGTCAGTTAAGCATCTGACTTCGGCTCAGGTCATGATCATGATCTCATGGTTCATGGGTTCAAGCCCATGTGCTGACCCCTCAGAGCCTGGAGCCTGCTTCAGATTCTGTGTCTCCCTCTTTCTCTGCCCATCCCTTGTGCTCTGTGTCTCTCTCTCAAAAATAAACATTAAAAAATTTTAAATATAAAAGGGCATCTACCTTAGTGAGAACAACTTTCTTTCCCCCTTAATTATACATTCATTTATGTCTGCTCTTGGATCTGTATGAACTGAATTGCAGTGTAAATATTTCGTGTTGTGGCTCATTGCTAAAAAGTTTTGAAAAATGTTGCTAAAGTCATAGTGACAGCAGTGATTCACGTGTCCCTCTTATTGTTGTAGATATTCATTTTTTTAAGTTTATTTTTGAGAGAGAAAATACACGCACAAGCACAGGAGGGGCAGAGAGAGAGGGAGAGAGAGAATCCCAAGCAGGCTCCACACTGTCAGCACAGGGCCCGAGGTGCGGCTCGAACCCATGAAACGTGAGATCATGACCTGAGCCGAAATCAAGACTCAGACGCTTACCTGACTGAGCCACCCAGGCGCCCCTACATACTTTTTATTTTATTGCCAAGTATCAGAGCATTATAATTAGTAGATTATTTCCTGGAAATGCATCCTGCAATTTAATGGAGATAAATATTTTTATGTTTGGTTCCACATGGCATTCACTCAGACTATTATTTGGTTAGCTTGTTCTATCTGCTGGTTATTGTAGGTTTCTTATCTGCTATTTTAAGCTTTCTTGCAATAACAAGGCTGAAGATTGGATTGCAATAATCCAATAATGCCACCCAAGGAAAGTCTAGAAGTATAATGTTAAACACCAATTCAGAGAGAAAAGAGCTTGATCCCTCTCTGATACTGTTTCAAATGGCACCCTGTGTTGAAGTAAGGATCCTGTATTTTTTATGAGCATTACATAATCTGTTGTCTCCCTGTTGAATAAAATTCCAACAAGCCAGAAATCTGACACTGCAAAAACATGAGAATTCTCACAGTTCAAAATTACAGTGGCTGGAATTTTTTTTTACCATATTGTTTTCCTTTGTACACAAGGAGAGGACTTAATAAAAATACGGTAATATATCTGACAAGCATTGTTGTTCTGTGTAGTATGTCAACAGTTGTTATTAGCTGATGTATATTAACTACATAGAAATGCATTATTTACTGTGTGGGTCTCTGGGTATATAAATTAGTAGCTGCTTGCTAGAACTTTAGAAATAATGTAGTGGCAAAAATCCTACCATAATTGTACTTTTTGTTTGTGAGCAAAATAGAAAGAGCCCCATATTAGGGAAGTTGTGCTAGTGGGAACAAATTCTAGTAAGTTCCAACATGAATCGAAGATGGACTCGAAGCTGAGGGCTTAGATACAAATTTTATTCAAGATCATCATGAGGAATTTGTAACTAGGAATTGAGAAGTCGTGAAATATAATGTGTGTGAATGTCCGTGTTTTACAAATTTGGCAGCTTTTGAAAAATAATTGTTATGAGATTAACATTCCCAAGATTAACCTAATCACGCGATCCAAGGCTCCACGTTCTACAATTTACAACGACTAGTAGAATTTCTGTATTCTGTAGTTCATAAGTAGACTTCCCTTTGAACATTTCTGCCTTTTGGCTTATGTTATGCGTCTGTAAATATTGATGATGTCCTGCGTTTTCTGAGGGGGAGGGCTTACTCCTGTAAAAATCATTCTGCGGGGTTCCAAACTGCAAGTCTAGAGAGGAACTCTGGCAGCAATTTCAAAAAGAGACCCCTTTTTTGTAAGTATTTACATTTATGCCAAACGTATGTTGTGACCTTCGTGTACATGTAGTATTTGTTGAGATCAGAACACCGGTTTCTTTGTATTAAACATACAAATCCAGATCCATTTTTTCGACCCTCTTACAGTACTATGTGCTGTGGGCCAGTTGAGTATATGGTATGGACAAAACACAAATTTAGGTTGAAATTCTTAAGTGAGGAAACAGTGTACGATCTATTTTGGTCAAGATCAATAAGTAGGAGAAAATATTTTTCCAGCATTCCCCTTGTAGCACGGACTAGATTTCACATTTTTCAGATTTAAGGGCCCCCAAAGTGTTGTAAAGTTGCTTTCTTATATCTCTCAAGTCTTGGGAACAGGGGAAGGTGAGTGAATCCACATCACTTGCTGGGATGGGCATTGTTCTAAGCCCTTTCCCTCCCATACCTCCCTCACTCCTCTGCGTGTCTGTAGGCTAGATGCTGGTGTGTCCCCATTTTGCAGGTGAGCAAACTAAGTCCCTATCCCTTGCCCAGGGTCTCGCAGCCATTAAGTTAGAGGACCTGAGCTCAACCCAAGGCAGGCTGCCTTCAAAGGCCGCATTCTTAGCTATGGTGCATTTTTTTAATGAAACGGTTTTGATAGAAGAAAGAAAAGGAACACAGGGAGCATGAGTGCCATGACTGAAGTGAAGACAGGTCTGTCTTGTTAACTAACATCCCAGACCTCTTCAGACACCTGTGAGAATACTGTCGGAAAAGCTTGGCCACAGCACCACAGCACGAAAGGGTCGGGGTGCACATTGTTCACCGTTATGGAAACCCTATTTCAGAAGAAAAGACCTCATAATTTTGAAGAAATAAGTACAAATCTAAGTAACTATTCACAAAACTCATGAGCTCTAAATGGTTGAAGACTGATGGTATGCAACAAATACATATTGTGACAATATAAATGAGCCTTCATTATGTATTTTGTATTCCATGTGGTGTAAATAGTGTGATGATGCTTTACATACATTCATTGTTATTGTTAAGTTGTCCCTTCAGTGATTGAGAGAATTAATTAGGTACCTTACTGAAACGACTCTAAGCTCAGTCTTTCTTCCTTCCTTCCTTCCTTCCTTCCTTCCTTCCTTTCTCCTTCCTTCCTCCTTCCTTCCTTCCTTCCTTCCTTCCTTCTTCCTTCTTCCTTCCTTCCTTCCTTCCTTCCTCCTTCCTTCCTTCCTTCCTTCCTTCCTTCCTTCCTTCCTTTCTCTCTCTCTCTCTCTGTCTCTCTCTCTCTCTCTCTCTCTCTTCCTTTGCTTTAAGTTTCTGTTATACCTCGGAAAAAGGAAATACAGAAATGTTTGAGGTAAGAGACACGTCCTGTGTCTCATGGAATACCTGGGCTTTCCAGAAAGACGCTGATGTCAGGCGTGTGTAAAACCCCCCACTTCAGACAGTTTCTCTGAATCCCACCTCCTGCCATTGGCGTGAGCACATCGGAAGCAGTGTTTTCTTGGGTTTCACCACCACCGGTTTGATGCACCTGTTTCCTTTATGGTTACTTCTTTTACATTTTTCTGCACAACAGCAGGCATTTCTCACTTTCCTCAAGGCTCATCTTCTTTTTTTTTAAATATAATTTATTGTCAAATTGGTTTCCTTACCACACCCAGTGCTCATCCCAACAAGTGCCCTCCTCCTTGCGTATCACCCATTTCCCCTCTCCCCCACCCCCCATCTACCCTTAGTTTGTTCTCAGTCCTTAAGAGTCTCTTATGGTTTGCCTCCCTCCCTCTCTGTAACTTTTTTTCCCCTTCCCCTCCTCCATGGTCTTCTGTTACATTTCTCAAGATACACAGGAGTGAAAACATATGATATCTTTCTCTGACTGACTTATTTCACTTAGCATAATACCCTCCTGTTCCATCCATGTTGCTGCAAATGGCCAGATTTCATTCTTTCTCATTGTCAAGGCTCATTGTCTTGTCCCTTGTATGATGCTGTCACTTCCCTTTATTTTTTAAATTTTTTAAAAATATAATTTATTGTCAAATTGGCTAACATAGACTGTGTATAGCGTGCTCTTGGGGTAGATTCCCGTGGTTCATTGCTTCCATACCACACCCAGTGCTCATCCCAACAAGTGCCCTCCTCAGTGCCCATCACCCATTTTCTTCTCTCCCCCACCCCCATCCACCCTCAGTATGCTCTCTGTATTTAAGAGTCTCTTGTGGTTTGCCTCCCTCCCTCTATGTTGTACCTTTAAAAGTTGCCAACTCAGAGTGAGCAAAATTCCTCATTCTTCTGAATAACAAATAGAAACAATGAAGGGCTTGGTTAAAATGTTAAAACAAAAACATTGGCAAACCCTTTTTCGTAAATTCATCGCAATAGTGAAATGTTTATGCAAAATATAATGGGCCACTAGAACTGAAGATTTTCCTTTGAATCAGATGATTTTTGTTATTAGGACAGATTTGCAATACTTGCAAAATGTGTTTAGTGCCATTAAATCACACTAAGTATTTGCCATTTCATTGCCAGACATGTAGGATGGCTTTCTCTCATTGTTAATTGGTCTCCCACAAGGGAGCATTGGAGGAGGAACCAAGTAGCTTAGGGTCTTTCAAGTTAATAAAAATCTCTGAAAGCTCTCATTTATTGTGTGCAGCAGTTAATAACTGATGGCATCTAGTAGCGGCTGGATTTGAGGCACTCAAATGGCCATCCCTTGAGGATACAGATCCCAAGTAAACTGTGGAGATGTTTTCACACCTCAGACTAATTTATAGACTAATGCCAAACCCCGGCACCACGTGGCACAACTGACCCATCGCCTGGTCCTCGGTGATTACGGAGGCTGAGTGCCCTGCTGCTCATGCCCTCAATGGGCGATGGCGGTGTGGAAGCTTCCATGAGATCTCCTCCTTGGGAGGCGTGCCCTTCCCAACATCCTCATTCATGGAAAGTAGACTTCAGATCTTCTGGGTGCATTCGTGGTGATTCCTGAGCAGGAGACATTTGTCTCTCCTTGCCATGTTCCCGGGAAGAGTTTCGACACGGGAAGCCAACCCATAATGGCAGCTTCTTTATTAAAATATGTGCAGTGGAAATTATGCTAATTAAGCTGGAGTGTAATTATAGACTAGAAAGATTCTTCGCAGTCTGAATTGAATTGTTGTAGATAAATGCGCATTAACTTAATAGTGTGCAGCTAATTATGAAAAGTAAAGGAGAGGAAGAGAAGCGATCAGTTACGCGATGTTTTAGAGATGCCGCTGTCCCAGTCCAACTCTCCCATTAAAGCCCAGGTAACCCTGTGATGAGAATTCTTCTCTCGTCTGTCTCGGAGTTTCAATACCACAATTAAAATGGCCACTGGTGACTAATTAACCCATTTAACTCTGTTTGTCTGTGGCATTTATTACAGCAGAGAGTTAATGCAGTAACACTCGGCAGCTTTATGCCCTCGTCCAAGTATATCTGTGGAGTTAATTCTTCATTCTTTATTTATGCTTTTGTGTGCATTTATGATAATTATAAAAATGAGGCGAAGCTCCATCGTCCCAGTGTGATTTGCCACACTCAACTAAAACTGTATTCTGGGAAATAAATTCTTTTTACTTAGAATTAAAATAAGCTCAAGTGGTAGTCATATGCCTTCTGTTCCAAAGCTATCAGCTCTAACAACCTGAGAGATATGGTCATGATGCTGTGCTTATGCGAAGGAAAAGTTAGGCATTGAATCCTCTCAGCTACCGACTTCTAAAGTCTATCAGTAAGGTGGGTTTCCCGTGTCCATTGATCAGTGCCACCTGGACCAGCTAAATGACAGGTGCTGTTTGTAAGCATAGAGAAGATGTGGAGTGACCTTTCAATGAATTTTCGAGAATGTAGTGTACACGAGTCCTCTGAGCAGAATGGCTCGACACCCGCTTGCACACTCCCAGAGAGTTTGGAAAACGAAAGACCCAGCAAAGCACTGAGAATTCAAAGGTCCTTTATAGAGGGCATGACTGTCCAGTAAAAGGAGGGGGCCTGTGTTGTGGGACATCACACCTCACTGTTTTCTTCCGTGTTTCCAAGAAACCTCAAAAAAAAATCCCTTTAATTGCTTTTTATAGCTAGAAAATGAGTGAAAATGTGGGGATGTGCATCAGGTCTTTTCCAATTCCTTCAATTTCCATCTTTTTTCTTTTCTCATTTACATTATGGTTGTGTTCTTGCACGTGGTTTGTTCGAGACGCTAACAATCAATAACCCTGAATTTTCATTGGAACTTCCTAAATCTTTTCTAACCTATCTGCAATGTTCTTTAGAACATGTATAGCTACTTCTTTTTTGACTTAATGAAATGTTGCTTCTAGTATGTTGTGACATTTGTTTAGCCAAGATAGTATTGGTATCAGAAAGTTTCTTAAAGCTCGTTATTTAATTCATACACTTTCGAGGAAAGCATGAAGTTGTTCTTGCCTGTGGGATGAGACGGTATTACTGAGTGATCGTAACCCTGGTTTCTGGAGATTTGGTGCCAGGCCAGAACCCTAGAGCTACCTGATATCAACTGTGTGACTTTGCACAAGATGTTAAACCTCCAGCCTCTGCCCCCCCCCCCCCCACCTGTGCACTAAGTGAAACCATCATTATTTCCTCAAAGGGGGATAGCAGCAGTCAGCAAACCACAGTCCATGAGCCAAACCTGGCCCACCAAATGCTTTTGCAAATAAAATTTTATTGGGACATAGCCACGCCCATTTTTAATGTTCACTCTATGGCTGATTTTGAGCTACAGTGGCAGAATTAAGTAGTTGCAACAGAGACTATATAGCCCGCAAAGCCTAAAATATTTATCTTCTGTCCCTTGAGAGAAAAGGTTTGCTGATCCCTAGATTTGAATATTAAATTTGTGTTTGTATGTAAAACGTATATAAAACACACGTGTATATAACATAGGCCTATAAATGTGTGTGCATATACAAACGTAGTATGTAGATAAAGCTCCCAGCATAATGCTCGACACATTGCAAGCATTCAATATCTGTGGACGGTTTTAAATATTATTATGATTTTATTAAAACCAGTGTTACTTTGTTGTTAGAAAATTAGTTGTAAAGGGGATATTAGATGGGGTAGCATAAGCCTTCGCATTAATCACAACTAAAATATTTTCTTTAAAAGTATTTTCTAAAGACAAGACTACGTTTATAATTTAAGCAGAGGCTGATTTTAAGATTAGATATCATGACACTTTTTAAAATGCATTAGTTTCCTAGAGCTGCCATAAAAAAATGACCATCCATTTAGTGGCTTAAAACAACAAGTTTGTTTTCCCACAGTTCCAAAGGCAAGAAAGCCAAGGTCAAGGTCACAACAGAGCCAAGCTTTCTCCAAGGGCTCTGGGGGAAGATCCTTCCTTGCTGCTTCTTAGCGTCTAGTGGTTACAGTCTTTGGCATTTCTTGGCTTGTAGACAGATCACTCTATTTTCCCTGCCTCTGTGGTCACAGTGTCTCCCTGGGTCCATCTTCACACGGTCTTCTCTCTGTGAGTATCTCTGAGTCTAAATTTCGCCTTGTTTTAAGGACACTGGTCACTGGATTAGAGCTCAGCCTAATCCAGCATGACCTCATGATTGTAGGACATCTGAAAAGACCTTATTTCCAAATCAGGTCACATTCATAGGTTCTGGGGGTTAAGACGTCAATGTATGGTAGCAACATATCTTGTCAAAAAATATATTTTGGGGGGGAACCCCAAATATTGTAATGTCAAGTATTATCAACCTGTAATGTCAGGTAACTATCCTTTGGAAAATTGACACTTATCCTAGTATTTTAGAATATATCTTAGATGAAAACAAATGATTACAACAAGTATTTCGCTCCATCATTTTAATGGCTGAAACTAAGAATCAAAAGACTGATCAAGGGGCGCCCGGGTGGCTCAGTCGGTTAAGCGTCCGACTTCAGCTCAGGTCAGGATCTCGCGGTCCATGAGTTGGAGCCCCGTGTCGGGCTCTGGGCTGATGGCTCAGAGCCTGGAGCCTGCTTCCGATTCTGTGTCTCCCTCTCTCTCTGCCCCTCCCCCGTTCATGCTCTGTCTCTCTCTGTCTCAAAAATAAATAAACGTTAAAAAAAAAAAAAGACTGATCAAAATGCTATCAGCAACACATTTTTCAAAGGGACGTGTATGTGTATTGTGTCGAAGTGAACTTGACGCTTCAGGTGACATGCCACCATTGGGAATGGGATTCAGGCAGATGGATAGACAGACCCTGTCCAGGGCAAGGGGGACCTTACCCAGCCCACCTGAGCTAGTCCCACCCCACCTGGGACGCTGTGTCCAGAGGCTGGCAGTCCCTGAAAGAGGCAGGTGCACACACCGAAGTGTGTTCCGAGAAAAGATAAAATACATACGAAGAGTGTGGAGGGGTTGAAGACAGAGGCACGCAATAATTATAAAGATCTGGATCCAAGCTCATATTGGAAAGTACAAGAATATTTTAGAGACAACTCGTGATGCCGTCATCGGTAATACTCTTGACACGTTCATTTATTTTCTTGGTCTTTTAAATTCTCTGTTTCCGTGTCCATTCTTTCTCTCGTCTCTCATCGCGCCTACCCTCCTTCACACACAATGCACGTACGTGCACATTGTGGTCATATTTCCTGTAGAGATTTGTATCTCGGGTTTTATTTTTCAGTGAGTATCATTTTATGAGTGCCTTTCCATGTTATTACATATATTGTTTAAACATAATTTTTAATAACTGTAAATACTCTGTTTTCTGGCCATAGTATTCTGTAACCATTCTTTTTTTTTTTTTTTGATTGTTCAGTTTTATTTTTTTTTAACATTTATTTATTTTTGAGACAGAGAGAGACAGAGCATGAACGGGGGAGGGGCAGAGAGAGAGGGAGACACAGAATCGGAAGCAGGCTCCAGGCTCTGAGCCGTCAGCCCAGAGCCCGACGTGGGGCTCGAACTCACGGACCGCGAGATGGTGACCTGAGCTGAAGTCGGACGCTCAACCGACTGAGCCACCCAGGCGCCCCTTGATTGTTCAGTTTTAGATACTAACTCGGACATCATAGAAAAGTGATTTTAGATATCGTGTAAGGTTTCAGAAGCCAGGGACAAAGCCAGATGGGTTGAGATGCAGATGTGGGGCCAGTGTTCAAAAGAAAATTCACAGTGGTCATCCTGAAGCGGAAGGGGGCCTCTCTGGTCATGCGCACATACTTAAATTATTCTACAATCTGGGTTCCCGTAGCAGGTGACAGTTGGACTGCATGGCTGTACCCACGTTTCTTTCGCCTCTGAAATGTTAGGTCACAAATTCCTTCTGGAGCACGGCAGGCCTTATGCACATGGATTAAATGACTCTGACGGGAAGGTCTGTTTTCAAGGAACAGTTTTTCTAAAATCTGTGTTGTTGAAAGGAATAGAGGAGGAATCGAGAAACCCAGCCCATGAATGTCAAATGTACCTGTGAACCTGGGTGCCTTTCGCAGATGCAATTGATCAGAGTAGCTTACACATGGGATCCATTTGAACACCTAATTTCTTGGTTAATTTAGGCCTTGGACCTAGTTTTTTTTTTTTTTTATTTTAAGTAGTTGTCTACAATGACTGGGTAGTCACTGAGCTGCTTTACGGCATGTAATCCTAGTATTTGAATTTCAAGTTGACTTTCAGGAAGGAACATTGTGGGTCCATTCGCTTGCCCATAAAGCTACAAAACCCAGGGGATACCAGGCTTTCCCTTTCTTTCTCCCTTACCAGTGCTAGTGGTGGGTTGGAAAGGCCAAAGCCCGTGGCAGGTTCCCACCTCTCTACATCTGCCTCAGGGCCCAAGGAGCCCAGAGGATTTGCCCCCAGGGAGTCCTGCTGTCCAGAGATGGGGGAACACATGGTCCGTGGTTTGTTCCCCGGGACCCTAAGAGGCAGCTTTAATGTCTGAGATGGGAAGCCAAATAAAAATGCTAAGTGATTCTGTCCTTGGGAGAGTTCTTGAATTTTATAACAAGGTATTTGTCATTCTCCATTTCAAACCACCCGGGAGGACACAGGTAGCTTACCAGCGCAGTGTCAGCGTGCAACAGATCACAGAGTTTTCTGTCAGCGGGTTCTGGTGGAAGGAGGTGCCAGAATGCAAAGAAGCTCAAGCCCATCCCTCTTCCTACTTCAGGACAAAGCCAAGAGAGCCGGCCTGGATATGTACATAAAAGGCCAGGAGAGACCCCCACACCCGTGACCCTATTTCTAATGTGCAATGCGTCATTTTGCCTCTATATTTGGAGCCCTAATTTTATTTAAAAAAATTTTTTAATGTTTATTTATTATTGAGAGAGAGACACACACACACAGAATCAGAAGCAGGCTCCAGGCTCTGAGCCATCAGCACAGAGCCCGACGCGGGTCTCGAGCTCAGGAGCTGTGAGATCATGACCTGAGCCAAAGTCGGACGCTCAACCGACTGAGCCACCCATTTTAATTAATTTTAAAATTTTTCATCAGAGAGAAGGAAGCCACCTTGAGTCCCTTCTGGGCCCAGGTGAAGTTTGAGTACATACATGCGTGACTGTGGCTGGTGTCATAGTGGAAATGTCCACCCCTCCTCCCGTCAACTTGCATACAGAGCAAGACCCGACCCTCCGGATACGTGAGCCAATGACAGTTAAAATATTCAGAGTCCTGGTCTTGGGCCGGTTTCAGTGAGAGAAACGTCAGAATTAATTTAATAACTTTTACACAGATAAAGGCCTGCTAACTCATCTGTTACACTTTCTAATAACACCAAATTTCATGTTACTACCCTAACAGTCCCCTGTAACATAATAATCCTTAGTTGTCACCTTTGTCTTTTTCAGATTTTTGACTGTCCCCTTTTTACATAGTAAAAATCCACATTACATGGTATTTGAAAATATTTTTCTATTTCAAAGAAATTATGGTATTGATTCTTCTGGGGTTTTCACGTAAGACCTTGTCTTTCTTAAGCCTCTTTTCTTACATTAGATATATTATATTTCTTAGATATATATATGTATTTATATTTATATATATTTATATTCATATATAATATATATAAATATATTTCTTAGATATATATAAATATATTTTCTTAATTTTCTTATATTAGGTGTTAAATTAGATCCATTAGAAGAAATAACAGTTTTAAAACACGTGTCATTATTTTATACGTTACAGCGGTAGCTTGTCATTTAATAATAGCATCTTACGGACCACACCTTCCAAAGATATCTAACTACCGGGAAGTATCACTTTGTACTTGTAGCCTCTGCTGGACGGAGCCGGTTGAAAACACATTTGCATACCTGCTCTGTATCTTCTGATTCGGGTCTTTGTTGTCTACTCTTCACTCCTAGCTGCATCACTTCAGGCAGCAAATATTAGACGCATCTCTCAAGGAAGGGCCACGTCAACTTCCACGAGCCAGCCCAGTGCAGCAAAGTGCCTTTGAGCGACACGTATGAGCGAGGCAGTATTTGCGATGTCTCTGTTTTAGGACAGTTTCTGACTGGCTTAAAACAGTGTGTGTTTTTGCATTCTTTAATGAGATATCAGTCAGAAGTGGCTACAAGAGGAGACAGAGCTGAGGCTCAGGAAAACAACATTTATTTTGCTCACAGGTCCTGGGGACAAGAGGCCCCAGCTCACCGTGCAAGGCCACGAGGGAGAAAGCAGAGTGGCCGGGAGGCAGAAGCCGGGAGGAGGGTAGCACTTAGCCGTGGCCTTTGTTAGGAAATGAAATGTAACTGACTGAATTCAAAGATTCAGTTGGCTTTATTAAACAATTCATGACTTGGGGAGAACCCCCCCCCAGCACCCCAGCAAATGGAAAGGAGCTCCCAGGAGCTGTACAGATGGGAGGATTTTATAGGCAGAAACGGGGTAAGACGGTAAGCCAAAGAGAAGAAAAGATTGCTTTAGGCAAGGTCAACTTCCCTGTGGGGCAGTTCGGGGTGGGGGTGGGGGTCTTATTAAAGGGTGGATGACCTCATCTTCCCTTGGAGGATAGAGGGGGCCCATGTGACCCATGACCTCATTGGTGCTGGCCAGAAGTTCCTCCTACCGGTTAAGACCACATTTCTGGGGGAGGTCGAAACTACACTTAGGTTAAGTATTCAGCTCCATTTTGGAGCTGTGGGGTTTTTTTGTGACGCCGTTATTACGGTTTATGTGAGAAAGTTATAAGCACGACTGGGTGAGCAGGTTAGGGCTGGCTGGTTTGAACAATTCCAGGGGCTCTAAGCCTCTAGCTGCCTGGTACCTGGCCCTGGGATGATGAAGTAAAGGAATACTGGCTTGAAATTAATATCCTGGGGTGGACAGCCCGGCTAGAGGAGGTTTGACCCTGGGATGGTTGGCTTGCATGTCCAAGACATGCTGCAGGATTGGCCCTTCTCTCTCTCTCTCTCTCTCTCTCTCTCTCTCTCTCTCTCTCTCTTTTTAAAATTTTTTTTTTTTTTTTTACGTTTTTTATTTTTGAGACAGAGAGAGACAGAGCATGAACGGGGGAGGGGCAGACAGAGAGGGAGACACAGAATCGGAAGCAGGCTCCAGGCTCTGAGCCATCAGCCCAGAGCCTGACGCGGGGCTCGAACTCACGGTCTGTGAGATCATGACCTGAGCTGAAGTCAGACGCTTAACCGACCAAGCCACCCAGGTGCCCCTCTCTCTCTCTCTTTAATGTTTATTTCTTTTTGAGAGAGAGAGCGAGAGAGCCCAAGCAAGGCAGGGGCAGAGAGAGAGGAAGAGAGAATCCCCCAAGCAGACGTCACGCTGTCAGCACACAGCCCGATGTGGGACTTGAACCCATGAACCATGAGATCATGACCTGAACCAAAATCAAGAGTTGGACACCTCCCTGACTGAGCCACCCAGGCTCCCCGCCCTTTGCTTTCTATAAGAAATATCTAGCCCCCACCCACCCGTGAAGGAGCAGTCTGTCTCCAACCAGAAAGGTGGTTTGAGATGTTAGAGCATCATAATATACAGACAAATTCTTAAATATGCAGTACGATGTGCTGCCCCTTTTAAAATATTGGTGAAGAAGCATCTGAGATGAGCTCCCCACTAGGCCCACAGTCTTGACACAGATGGGCTGCAGCCATTCAGCACTGTCTTGGGGGTTCCTAACAACAGACTGTCTCAGCAGGGTTCCTCTGAGACCTTTTCCCGTCTGCTGGGAAAGAATTTAACAAAATCACTGCATCATTTGGACGCATTGGGTTCTCTCAATAGTTTCAAAATTCTTGGGCCAGTGTTTTCAATAATTAGTGTGAAAAGTATCCTTGGTTGAAACAAAGGCAGGGGCCCGAGAACGATGTAACAGAAGCGGTTCCCACATGCCGGAGTTAGGTAACCTGTTCCCGCACAACGCCCAGTGATCGCCTCGAAAAGTAGTGGCTTCCAACCGTAATGCATCCTAGTGTCTTGGTCCTCGGGTAAACTGGGCTTAGCTGGGTAGTCCTCATCTGGGTGCCCTCATGGGATGTATAATGGCCACACAGAACTGGACGTCGTAGGGGAGAAAAAATAATGTCCCCTTTGTCCTTCTGAGTTATTGGCTGCCACACCCCTCCCACCCTGTAATAAAAGATAGATTTTTTTTAAGTTTATTTATTTTGAGAGAGAGAGAGAGAGAGAGAGAGAGGGAATGAGTGGGGGAGGGACAGAGAGGAAGGGAGACCCAGAATCCAAAGCAGGCTCCATGCTGTCTGCGCAGAATCCCTCACGGGGTTCGAACTCATAAACTGCGAGATCAAGACCTCAAGAGTCGGATGCTTGACTGACTGAGCCACCCAGGTGCCCCAAAATATAGATTCACAAGAGAAGAACAAGTTTGTTAACACGTAGATTCCATGCTCGCTTCCGCAGTACATATACGAAAATTAACACGCATACTCATGCACACATGGGAGAGACCAGGGAAACTAACTCCCCGAGATGACCCACGCCCCCAGCCTCGCGTACCACCTTCAGCTGAAGACAAGGAGAGATGATGGGTGTGGGGAGCAGAGCTTGGCAGGTGTCGGGGGGGGGGGGGTGCGGTCATCAGGAAAGACATGCTGAATAAGGATGAAGTCTGTGATGCAGGTTAAGTCCCGGTCTTCTCCATCGATAAATTCCTGGTGACAGAGTCCTCCTGTCTTCCCGGTCCAGAGAGGGAGACTTACAAATAGAAACGGCCCTTAGAAATGTACGTTTCCCTTAGGAAAGGGTGACTGCCGCTCTGTTTTCAGAGCTTCTCCTGTGTCTGCAGTTCCTCAAAAATGAGCAGCTCAAAAAATCCCGATGCCAAGGAGGCCCGTTGTGAGGTGGTGTGTGCAGGTGGCCTTCGGCCCCCGCGGTGGCACACTCTCACGCACGCCGTTGATGCTGGCCGCCATCTGGAAGCTCAGCTGGGCGCCTGACCAGGACGCCCACGCTGCGCGGCTTGGGCGTCTCACGGCGCGGGGGCCAGGATCCGAGAGGGACCGACTACGAGCGAACATCCCACAAGACCAAGCTGGAAGCCGCGAGGCTTCTTACGACCTGGCCTCAGAGCCCTGTTGTGTTAGTGCAGACAAATCACTTAGCCCAGCCCGATTCGTGGAGAGGGACCCCTCCTCTCGGTGTGAGAAGTAGAGGTGAGGACAGGGCGGGGAAGGAACTGGCAACCTCTTTGCCTTGCTGCTGTATCAAATACAGCCACCGTTCGAGAGCTTAGATAGAGGATTCTTAGTTTCTCGTTTCTTTCTGTTCTATCATAAATATACACTTTATATACATAACATACATTATACGTACATTACATTTGTATATGTCAGTTTGCGTGTAGGTGTATGTGTGTGTATATATGTGCCTCTACATATACATATATATATATGTGCGCACTAAGAAGAGAGATTTTCAGAAATTGTCTCGTGGTTGTGGGGATTAGCAAGTGTTAAATCTGTAGGACAGGCTTGTAGGCTAGAATCTCAGGCAGGGGTTGACACGGCTGCTCTGAGAATTTCTTTTGGAAACCTCCGATTTCTTCTTATGGGCTTTCGTCTGATCGGATGAGGCCCACCTCCTATGAAAGGTAATCTTAAGTTGACTTAAGGTCAACCAGTTGTCCACATCCACGACATCGACACGGTACCTTCAAAGCAGTGCTTAGGTTAGTGTTTGATTCAATAACTGGGTACTGTCGCCAAGCCAGGTTGACATCACGGTCAGTAAAAAGGACACAGTCCATAAAAAGGACACACCGGTTGATATAGTGGTGATACATGAAGGACAGGAGAGAGACGCAAGAATCTTCTCCTTGGCAGAGCTTCTGTACGCAGAGGGAAATCAGAAGCAAAACAACAACAACAACAACAAAACGAATGAAAAGATTGCAGAGAATGCACAGAATGTTTCTGTTTACGTACACCTTGGGCAAAACTTTATGAAATATAAAAATAGGAAGGCTTTTGGGGCACCTGGGTGGCTCAGTGGGTCGAGCGTCTGACTTTGGCTCAGGTCATGGTTTCATGGTTCGTGGGTTCGAGCCCCGTGTTGGGCTCTGTGCTGACAGTTAGCTCAGAGCCTGGGTCCTGCTTCTGATTCTGTGTCTCCCTCTCTCTCTGCCCCTCCCCTGCTTGTGCCCTGTCTCTCTCTCTCTCTCTAAGATAAATAAACATTTAAAAATTTAAAAAAAAAAATATGAAGACTTTTAAATATGACCTAAAACTCTTGGGTTTTTTTAATGTTTTTATTTACCAAACTTTAGAAGCATGACTGCTCTTTGTCATGATCATAATGCACACTTTCCTCCTTATTCTACTACATTCCGTATTTCAGAGGCAGTGACCTGCTCCAAAGCTGAGGAAACAGCTTAATGGTTTTTGTAAAGTCTTCAACTGAAAACAACAACAACAACAACACACACATCGTGTGTGTGCACGCGAAAGTGAAAAGAGCAGACAAAGTGAAACTTACCACGGTTGGGTCATTTTATTTACATAAGGAATTAGCAGTGAACAGATTCCCTTGCCTGGGAGGAGGGATTGGAACATGCAGGTCATTTTCAGCTTCTTGAAGAATTTCCTGTGTGACCTTGAATAATGTGCCTACCCAACTGGTGCCTGAGTATTCGCTTGTTGTGCGCAAGTTAATGTTGTGAAGGGTTTTGGGCGACCAGATGGAAGCCAGTGTGTTTCTGGGGAGAAGGAAGAGGAGAGCGGGGTCCACATGCTCTCAGCTTTGCCAGCTCTCCAGCCCCCGTGCCTGTCGCCTGTGGACCTCGTTACACTGAAGCATATGCCGGATTCCCTGATGGGAAGGGTTTTGCGCTGCTCTGATGTCTGGGGTTTATTAGAGGAAATCTATTAAGCCTGAGGTATGAGGCTGGCTTCCTGCCGTCACGGGGCTCATGGAAACAGCTCCGGAAGCATCTTTCAGTGAAATCTAAGTTTGATTGAGACACCAGATCAGTGGAAAAGCATTACTCACCCCAGGAATATAACGACTGAAAATACTACCCCAGCTCCCTTCCTTGACAGAAGAGCGTCTGGCAGGGTAATAGGAGAATGACGAAGATGTTAAAATACGTGCGAAGAGTTATTTAGTACAGGGATTCCCAGATACCTCTCCTTGCAAATATGTGCTCAGACTGCAGAGCTACGTGTAAGGAACCAGCATCAAATAGTCATCCGTTCTCGCCACAGTTTTATGGAGCACTAAGGAGGCGTGACGTGCCATAGAGGGCCTGTCAGCCAGCAGGCTCCCACCAGGGTGGCTAACGAACTCCCGGAATGTCCCCACTCTGCCCACCGACTGGTCACATGTGGTCCTCCGTGCCTCAGGCTGGGCTGACAGCTGTTCATTCGCTTAGGTGAACCAACTTACGGGAATCTTACCAAGAGGTGACCACTACGCGTCCTCTCCACTCTTTCCTTCATGCTCACCGTTCCAGACCAGAACTCACTAGCATCCAGTACAGGAAGTCTGCTCTGCCTTTTGACGGCATCATCAGCAGGAACAGAGTCGACAGAGGCCTCTATGATACGAGCAAAGACGCTTCATTGCCTGTGATCTTTGTCGGGCACCGTCAGCAATATTCCGTAAACCGGTAGTTCTCAACAGGGGTGTGACTTGGCCCCCTACCCCCCTGGGGTTACTTAGCAATATCTGGCACATTTTGGGTCGGCACAACTGGAAGGGGATGCTATTACTGTCTAGTCGTTAGAGGTTGGAGATGTCACTAAACATCTTACAATTTTAGGAAACCCACCCCCCTTTTTCCAACCAAGCATTATCCAGAATATCCACAGTCCCAAGGTTCAAAAACTCCGCCTTGCTCATGTGTCTTCTTCCCCTTAGCTTCACCCTCAGCCTCCCAGATGGAAGCTTGTAGGGCCAGGGATCGTACGTGATTCACCATACTTCACTGACTTTTTTTTTTTTTTTTTAACGTTTATTTATTTTTTTGAGACAGAGAGAGACAGAGCATGAACGGGGGAGGGTCAGAGAGAGGGAGACACAGAATCCGAAGCAGGCTCCAGGCTCCGAGCTGTCAGCACATTGCCCGACGCGGGGCTCGAACTCACGGACCGCGAGATCATGACCTGAGCCGAAGTGGGCCGCTTAACCGACTGAGCCACCCAGGCACCCCACTTCACTGACTTTCAAGAAAAACTCAGGGAACAAATGAGCGAATGAATGAGGTCAGGGAGGCATTCTAGGCGAGCGAGTAGGTAACCATTAAGTTAGCACTTACATGATATTTGCGTATACGGTACTGCATCCTATCGTTGGTATTGTTTTTGTCTCCGAGGTGTTTTTATCCTGGCCTAATTTCATTCGTTCACTGTGCACCTGACTGTATATAAGCAGCGTGGTAGCCACCAGGGGCAATACAGTGAGTTCAACATGACGTGACCCCTGCTCCCTGGAGTTTCCTTCCCCAGTGGAGAAAAGCGGCATGAGCCAATCAAGAAGACAAGTGTCAAATTGCAGTGGGACAAGCGCTACAGATTCTGCGTGCCTGCCACAAAAGAAGCCTGAGAAAGGTCCGTAGTGTCAAGGACTAGGCAGCGTCGTCTCCGGAGTGCTGTGACCCACAGATGATATCTTAAGTATCGGTGTTAACGTACCAGTATCACCTGTGGATATTTTGTCATCAGGAAAGAGCTTTTGCAGGTCTTAATTCTCGAGCAGATTAGCATTTCCCAGCAGAAGGGAAACGGCCCACGTTAGTAATGGAGGAAGGGAGACTGCCAGGCCCATGCAGGGACCTGCACATGGTGCAGCGGGGAAGAGGCAGGCAGGGGCCGACGTACGGGGCCCTTCTGGAGCACAGGGCCCTGAGTGACAGAGTGCAGCTGGAGAGTTTCCAGAAGGTCAGTAAGATGTTCTGGTTTGCTTGAGAAGCCTCGCAGCAGTGTTGGTGTGCGGGATAAACTGGGGGTGGGGATTTTTCCAGGCTGCAGAGAGCCCATTAGGAAATACCACAGTTTTCATAGCAAGAGATAATGAGTCTGAGCCCCATGGCTCCAGCCACGGGACTGCTTTGGAAAATGAATTTACAGTTCTCTTGTCTGATGGCATGCGGCGTGGAGAGAGACGGGGAGGAGCTTAGATATCATTCTTTTCTTTGCAGGGTTATTTTTTCCCAATAGCTCTTGAAGGAGCAATCCCTCATAAATATTTGTGTTCCTCCAAGGTGACAACGCCTGTCCTTCCTTTCATCAGCATCCTGCTAGATTGGGTAATCTCGATGTTCACGGCAACTCTGTGGATTTTGCATTTCAGAGAAAATGAGACAAGATTGAATTTTCTTACGTGAGAATAGGGTGATTTTAGTTCTAAGAGTCTTTTGCCAAAAATACTTGATACATCCCCAACTGCTAAACAAACATGAAAAATGCCGGGATCCAAAGATGATTCTTTGTCACACACTTCCTGCCTAAAGTTCTGGCTGGGTTGTGTGTGAAACCTGCAAATACAAATTCTCCTTTCTGGGAAAGATGTTCTAAAATAAGAAGAGGAGACCCAGATGTAGCAGGAAGGAGGCTGGGAGTCCTCGCTGCAGTTGGGATGGCTCATTCTCCATAAAGTGAAGTTTCCTTTCATCCCTTCCCCCCCTCTTTGCTAATTCAGGACTCTCCCCCTTCTGTTTAACCATCAAGGATGTATTAAATCACGCAATAGGCAGTAAACCTGAAACCTCAGATACTTCAGAGACTCAGAACATAAATCGGTCAAGGCATATTGAGAAAAACTCAGTGAGTTTTTCGACACATGTAGAATAAGGGACGAAGAAAAGGTGTTTAAAACTTATCCACAAATGTGTAGCTCTTGCATCGTCCAGAATACAAATTTGAAGCAACAACACTACCTAAGCCACTTGACTCTACTCTGGGAAATGAAGATACTCAGCTGAATTGACGTTTCTCACCTAAACTTAGTGCCTTCTGCAGTTTATGTCCGGACTATCAAAATGTGTGTCCTATTTCAACCAATCAGGATTACTTCTCAAACCTGCAAAGGGGGATGATACCTGCTTTTCCTAACTCGGGAAATATTTTACACGTCTTACACACTTCTACTTGAAGTTAAAAAAAAAAAACCTAGACCAAGTCTTCTGCTTTCTCATTTTTGTATCCACCTACATAGAATGAATCTGAATGTTCTCATAACTTGAGGAAATACACACTTCCCGTGACCCTAGTGGATAAGAACCTTCCTGGAGATTCTGCCTCTGAGCACAGTCCAGACCTCTGATGCTTGTTCAAATGGAAGTCAAACAGTCCCTGAAGAGCATGAGAAAATTCGAGCGTGCTTGGTTCTGTTATGCCAAAGAGGACAGTGTCCTTTCCACTATGTCCTTATTCCTCCCTTGTGCCCATACACATTCCACCCCCCGTAACCAGCCCTGAGGACCACAGCTCTAAATGGGGCGGGCCCTGCTTCATGCAGCAAGCACAGGCTATCGGCTCACCGAAGCCCAAGGTGGTTCTCAGGCTTCCTTTCAACAAATTGAGAGGGTGCCCGGGTGGTTCGGTCAGTTAAGGGTCTGATTCTTGATATTGGCTCAGGTCATGATCTCATGGTTCATGAGCTCAAGGCCCAAGTCAGACTCTGCACTAACAGCACAGAGCCTGCTTGGGGTTCTGTCTCTCCCTCTCTCTCTGCCCCTCCTTGCTTGCGTTCCCTCTCTTTCTCTCCAAATAAATAAATTAATTTAATAAAAAAAAAGGGCAAGTCTCTCAAGCTCTCTGAACCTCAGTCTCCTTATCTATAAAGTAGAGCTAATGATAAGCCCTGCCTCCCAGAGTCATGGGGAAGGAGACTTAATCGACCACTAATGTTTATTGAGCAACTACTAAGGTTTATCACTCTGTGTATTAAAGTTGGATGATTTATGTAAATTTTCAAAACACAGTCAAGATTTTAGCTTACTAGGTTTATACATGCGTCATTTTCTGAATCCACTAATTGGAGGGCATTTTATTGATCATTTTAGGGGATTTTGGTGGAAAATACTAAATCGTTTTGGGACAAGATAATATGCCAGTAAATACAAATAAATGAATATACTGAAGATACAGAAAGATAAGTATTTTATATCAGACCTTGTTTAAAGAAAATATCTGTCTTGAATTCCAACCAGCAGATTTTGATTGGCATGACCAATCCCTATGGAAAACTTAAAACAGGAAAACACAAAGGGTAGTAGAATAATACAAATTAGGAAATGTTTTATGCCTGGAAAGTATTATTTATTATACCTCAAATAGCATAAATCTTTATGGACATAAACCTCCAGACAGCTCATTGTATTTGACATCGTAGTCATTAAATGAATGAATCCCATGTGACTTGCAAAAGCCAGAGAAATGCAGAACATAACTAATTTGGAAGGAATTTGGAGGAATGGGCCCAGGGTGGGACCAAGTACAATTTAGAGACCAGGTCATGAAAGAAAAGAAAGGGATTGTGTTTAAGAATTGTTGAGGGGAGCCTGGGTGGTTCAGTCAGTGGGCCATTGGACTCTTGATTTTGGGCTCTGATCTTGTGGTTTATGGGATCGAGCCCCACCCAGGGCTCTGTGCTGCTGACCAAGTGGAGACTGCTTGGGATTCTCTCTCTCGGCCCCTTCCCTGCTTCCACATGCAGCCTCATGCACGTTCTCTCTCTCTCTCTCTTTCAAAGTAAATAAATAAACATTAAAAAAAATGGTCGAGAGCATTTATCTTTCTCTGGGTGAGACCTTTCCTTTTCTGTTCCACCACCTGACTCTGGGTCCTGGAACCCTTACAGTGAGGTTGCCTGAAGTTGTAAATGGACTTTGCTTAAACATAAAATGTTTTGCTTTACAAAAGTCAATGGCATAAAATGTCTATGTGTGTGTTACTGATAATTTAAAAATTATACAAGTCTTGATATAAAAACAGAAAGCAGTTGCCATTGAAAAATACATAACGGACGTGGCGGTAGTCCTGAATTAAATGAATTTTACCTTCTTCTAATGTCTGTGTACCGAGAGACAGACATGCATTCCAACTTCTGGTTGTTTGTAAAAATGAAAATGAAAACTGTTTGGTTAGTGCGGCATCTTGGTTAGGAGTGTGGGGCCACCTAAGTTGTAATTCTGGCTCTGTGGCTTGGTCGTCTCTGGGATCTCAGGCAAGTTGCTAAAGCTTTTCTGTGCCACCGCTGCTGCGTGTATAAAATCGGGGTTCTGATGGTGCCAATCTGATGGGAACGTGGTGTGGAGTAGGTAAGGTGCCCACAGCAGTTGCTAGCACACAGGACTCACTCAGTAAACGGGAGCTCTCAGTACGTTGACTTCTTGTGCAAACAAAAGTCATGTCAGGGCTTATAGTCAAGTCCTACTGTGTAAGGAGATATTCTCCCTGATTAAGAAATCTATAATTGCCTCTAGAGGTAGTGGATGAAGTATTACCTCCATACAATCTCTGATCACTCCAGTGCAATTAAATCTAGAAAGAGTGCCTAGAAAGATTACCTGTTTATCTGAGAACGGTCTTCAGTTCGCTGAGCTCATTTGCTTTCTGTGGCGCTCGTGTTTTCTCACATGACCTCCTTTTCTGCAATCTGAGTCCATAGAGCCCAACAAAGCCCTGGAGAAAAGACTGGAAATAGGTGTGAAGGAGGTCTCTCAAAATCAAGTTCAAGAATAAAAACTTCAATGATAATTTCAGACAGTGAAGGGCATGCTGAATATAAATGTTCTCAGTAACATCAATGCCACCAAAGCAGTATTTTTTTCGTGAACATTTCATCCTGTTGTACTATACTCTTGTTAAGGTATAAAATAGAAAGACAGATGACAAATTTAAATGTTGGTTTCTTCCCCAAATTCTGTTGTAAGCATTTTTTTAAATACATAGCAAACCATTAAGGAATTCTGTGATTTGTGTCTTTAGAAGTCTTTAAATAATGCATTTGAAAACATTTACGAAAGGAAAAACTGTTACAAAAGAGTAAAAACATTTTCCCAAATGACAAGTGTTTATGCTCATTGAACGTAACTACTGCGTCACTTCATTGAAATTCTAAATTTAAATCTTGCAAGATAAACTTTCTATTCCAATACGTATCATCTCCCCTTCCCCCAATAATTGTTCATTATGCAAAAATTCTTTATTGAGGTTTAGGTCACAGTGATGGGAAGGACCGTTCCTTTACCGCTGTTCCCCAACCATGTTCCAAGGTGCCCCAGGACGACGCAGCAAACTCAGAGGGGCTCCTCAGGATAGTTTAAGTTTTCAAGGGAAACAAAACATCCGTCAGACACCAGGAGAAGCATGAACTTGAGTTGGTTCAGTTTCAGAGTTCGGTTGTCACATTCCTTTTGACGACGTCATAAACTTGCAGATGTGGATGTTCAGAAATTTCTGTCACGGGAAGCAAGCACCATGTGAAAATCAGCGCGAGAGGAACAGGAGGCAGCAGTGTCTGAGTCCAAGGTTGGAGAAGCAGAGCCGCACCCCAAAGGTGCTAGCTTCTTAGGACATAGACAACTCTGAAGTTATTCGCACCGGGTTCCTTAATAAATGGAGGTGTCGGGCAATTCTTTTGGCCCAGGGACACCATGAAGAACTGACAGAGGACCCCGTGTGCCAATAAATTTGGAAACCTCTGCAGTTATATAAAGTCGGGCTCTGCCCAGTCACTTCCCACAAAGAAAAAACAAATGGGTTCAAACAATTAGATATTAGCATTCTTCAAGATCCAAGTGATTTGTTTCCTTGTGGCTTCATTTCACAGCTGTGCATGGAACTTAAACCGTTCTTCTAGTGAATAAAGAAATGCTTAATGAAGAAATCATAATTCTTAATTAGTGAAAAAGATAAAAGAAATGTGTGCTTTTATTATTTGCATAAATAAAACTGTACTTATCTGCCATTTGCTCTTTTCTCTGGTAATCAAATGTATTCCATGAGCCCTGTCGGCCATCCTGCCCATTTTAAATTTGAAAGGTCTATGGCAGCAATAACAGAAAATATCTTTAAACTCATTGCAAACTCTTCAATTAATTTTCAAATTAATCACAGCCATTCTGAGAGTTAGGCGGACCTAGAGGTAATAAAAGCCGAGTCTAAGTCTTTATCAATGGGTAGAAATTAAAGGTAATGGGACACTGTTATCTGGAAATGAATACCTTCTTTTTTTTATGATGGCACTTTAAAAAGAAGCTTACTAATACATTCAGTTGTACGGATATGGAATCTTCCAGGATAATGGTATACAGCTGGCCTGTCTGTACCCCTTTCACTGATGATCTGCAGGGATTACAGGGATTACTAATAAATATCCATTGTTGGTTACCTTACTCAAAATGAGGGATATATGTATCGTTTTATATATATATATGTATATATATATATAATCGTTATATATATATATAATTGTATAATTATAATATATAATGATATGATATATATATCAATAATATATATATTATATATATACACACATATGTATCTTCCACATTTTATATTTAGAAAAATCCAGACCAACAAGTAATGTGAAGTAGGATAAAAGAAAATGTCTTCACATGGAATTCTTTTGCATTTAATGTCTAGTAATGAGAAATAATTGTGAACGGCCAATTGGACACTGTAGTTCTCTTTTTCTAGTATTAAGGCTTGGCTCAAGTATTCATAGTTTCTTTATACTTCCTTTAAGGGCAAATGGAAACAAACCTAGCTAGGTGTGTTTGGGCTGTTTTCTGATGTAGGCACTAACAACTGTTTATAGTTCTTTGCTTGTTTTTTTTTTCCTTTTCTAGCAGCTAAAGAGCAACAACACCCAAAAGCTTTCCTCCCATTCCTGATACGTTTCAGTAAGAACAACAGCAGAAAAATGCAGGAAGATGTAAACCCCGAAGTCATTCATCACTACTTACATTCGAGGGTCAGATTGGCTGTCTCTGAGATTTTAAAATAACCAGCCAAAAGTATACAAAAAAACAAAGAGCTAGACAGAATGTGGCTTCATGGGGACAAAGCATCTTCTCTTCTCTTCTCTTCTCTTCTCTTCTCTTCTCTTCTCTTCTCTTCTCTTCTCACTCATGGTTCTGATATCATGTTGACAGAGCTTAACAACACCACTTCAACCCCCCAGCGAGCCACTTCTCCAGACACAGAATGGAACATTGATCTCTGGCACCTACCCTTCCCTTTCTGGTATCCCCTGGATCTCCCCGAATGGGGCAGCCCCAGCCCCGGGGGCCAAGAAAGACAAGAGGAGAGCCTGGTGTTCTTTTGAGCATAAGCAATGTCACAGACCATCAGCATCACACAAGGCCACCCTGACGATGATGGATCAAGACAAAATCAAGACCCCTCCGTAGTCATGTCTGAAAACTGACAAATCACAAAACTGATGGAAACAGCCACCTGTCCAAGCTGATTTGATGACTGCTCTTTCTTTACCAAAGTTTGAGCCTTGCTATAGTCTTCCCTCCTTCTAGCTCTTTAAGAATCTTTAAGATACCGAGTTACATCGCGGCAGCAGCCAATCCAGAGCCAGACCCTGCCTCCAAAGCCCCTGACACAAGCCCAGATGCTGTAAGTCTGCTTTAACACCATCTTATTGGACTACCCTGCAATCCTGCGGTGGGGGTTCTTTGGTTAGAGCCAATAAGAGCCAACCACAGATGCGATCCTGATAGGCTTGGTTGGATTACATTGACATGTCTAGCAACATGCTTTTTAAAGTTTACCCTTCCTGGGGCACCTGGCTGGCTCAGTTTGTAGATCATGTGACTCTTGATCTTGGGACTGTGAGTTTGAGCCCCACATTTGCATGTAGATTGCTTAAAAAATAATATTTTTAATTAAGAAAAGTTTACCCTCCCTGAATACCACCTTCTTTTTAAAATATTTTTTTTTTTTAACGTTTATTTATTTTTGAGACAGAGAGAGACAGAGCATGAACGGTGGAGGGTCAGAGAGAGGGAGACACAGAATCTGAAACAGGCTCCAGGCTCTGAGCTGTCAGCACAGAGCCCGATGCGGGGCTCGAACTCACGGACCGTGAGATCATGACCTGAGCCGAAGTCGGACGCTTAACCGACTGAGCCACCCAGGGGCCCCGAATACCACCTTCTTATAGCACATGGCCCCATGCTTATCAGGAAATTAATCCGTAACACAGAATAAGTGTTTTTTTTTTTTTCCTTCTTACACAACATGCTTTTTCAATTAGGTAATTCTGCTCCAACATTATTGCCTACTGTAGTTCAGAGGCACAAACCAAGGTTTGGAACTAGAGTGTGTGTGCATTGCAGAACAGACTTAGGGAGGAGATATCTTGGCCGAATGTAACTTTGAATAAGCTTTGAACCTTAACAATTGACCACCAGGTTCCATGCACTAACTTACCTGTGACCTTGGTCAGGTCACTAAACAATCTGACCTGGGTTTCTCAGTCTACACAATAAACATGGGAAATGCTAGCTGAAGTGCCCTCCCATCCTAAAATATGAAGAAAAGCCATCAAAATGCATATATACAAATTCTGGAAATACTAAGTCACTATTTTGATTTTTCACGATGGTATAATTATTTCATAATGTTAACAATAATTATTTCTGCCATCCTTTGGATGGATTTGAATCCAGCATTACTGAAAAGAGAAGAGGCAACTAGATGGTCTTTAAATGCAGGTCTGG
Source organism: Panthera onca (assembly GCF_046562875.1). Classification (NCBI taxonomy): domain Eukaryota; kingdom Metazoa; phylum Chordata; class Mammalia; order Carnivora; family Felidae; genus Panthera; species Panthera onca. The sequence continues at coordinate 8,877,820 of NC_138339.1, read as the reverse complement.
CATTTCTTTAATATCTTTTCTTCAACGTACAGTCATTGCTTATTTTTTTTTTCAATATATGAAATTTATTGTCAAATTGGTTTCCATACAACACCCAGTGCTCATCCCAAAAGGTGCCCTCCTCAATACGCATCACCCACCCTCCCCTCCCTCCCACCCCCCATCAACCCTCAGTTTGTTCTCAGTTTTTAAGAGGCTCTTATGCTTTGGCTGTCTCCCACTCTAACCTCTTTTTTTTCCTTCCCCTCCCCCATGGGTTTCTGTTAAGTTTCTCAGGATCCACGTAAGAGTGAAAACATATGGTATCTGTCTTTCTCTGTATGGCTTATTTCACTTAGCATCACACTCTCCAGTTCCATCCACGTTGCTACAAAGAGCCATATTTCGTTCTTTCTCATTGCCAAGTCATTGCTTATTTATAGTTGTCTTCTCTGCTAAAGTATAAGTGGTTTGAGGTCAAGACTCAATATGCATATCCGCAGGACCTAGAACTTCTCCTGGTTCATAAAAAGGCCTCTCAAATACTCCTGGAAGGAGACCATGCGTGGGTGCTATTTTCAGAGGATTTGTTACTCATTTTAAAGAATGCCCTCAAACATCTTTCTCACTTGGTGCCTCTTCTAGACTAAATTTCGTTTCGATTCTGTAAGATTTTCCTTAAAGGGAGTCTCTCTGTTTGGTGTTGTCTGAAATACACTGAGTTGTCATTCTCTGGAGAACTAAAATGAGGTGACAGACATGGAATCGTATGTGCGAAACATGCTAGCAACATTCCCAGGACCAAGGTCAACAGTGGATATCACTAGATGCCCACCGTGGACTCTGCGTAGCAATCAACCCTCGAGCCTGTACTCACAACTTACATTCTAAAGACAACGTGACAGGTGCCGTGGGACAGGTTCTTGCTTCCAGAAACATGGAGTCCAGCACGCAATCTTTGGAGATGGGTTCTTCTAGAATGCATTTACCCGTGTCATTTTTTTTTTTTTTTTAATTTTTTTTATTTTTGGTACAGAGAGAGACAGAGCATGAACGGGGGAGGGGCAGAGAGAGAGGGAGACACAGAATCGGAAAGAGGCTCCAGGCTCCGAGCTGTCAGCCCAGAGCCTGACGCGGGGCTCGAACTCACGGACCGTGAGATCGTGACCTGGCTGAAGTCGGACGCTTAACCGACTGCGCCACCCAGGCGCCCCTACCCGTGTCATTTTGGTTTTCGGAGAGGTTCGGAAGTTTTCAGAAACAGAATCATTAAAAGCTCTTTTTTAAAGATTCTTTTCACAGAGAACTGTCAGATGATATCGTTATTTAGTTTATAAGAAAGCACTCTCCATTCTATAATTTACTTGCAGTATATTGCTAGGCCATTTTTAATAGTATTTAATATTAAGTTTCCTTTAATACACATATAGTAAAACTTTCTGAGGGTGAGCAAGACCTTTGTGGCTTTTTCTCCAATACCTAATCTAAACGGGAGGCAGGGGGCACCTGGGTGGCTCAGTCGGTTAAGGGTCGGACTTTGGCTCAGGTCATGATCTCGCAGTCCGTGGGCTCGAGCCTCGTGTCGGGCTCTGTGCTGATAGCTCGGAGCCTGGAGCCTGTTTTAGATTCTGTGACTCCCTCTGTCTCTGACCCTCCCCTGTTCATGCTCTGTCTCTCTCTGTCTCAAAAAATAAATAAATAAACGTTAAAAAATTTTTTAAAAATAAATAAATAAACTTGAGGCAGAACCCTGATCTCTGCCGATACTGACAGAGTAAAAACTATTGCTCTAACATCCTACAATCATGCCCTCCTCTCATGGGTCTTGGGTGTCAGATCCTTCCTTCTGTTCCCACTGGAGGTGCACAGGTCCAGATTTTTCTAGGAAGCATCACGGACTGTTAATTTTAAAATGGGTACATAGTCATAGAATATAAACATTTTCCATAAAGTCATTATGGCTTACACGGAAAAGTTTATGGGTACTATTTGTCCTTTGTTCCCTTGGGCTATTACCACCAAAGACAGCCTGTTAGAATTTCCAGGGCAACTAAACGCTTATGTGTATGAAGTTGATTTTTCCTTGTGGAACCTATTTTATTGAAAATGTCTAGTTGTATTAATAGATAAAAGCGAGCATTCTACATTTTATTGAGACCGAATAGGTATTACCATATAATTGATAATATTATTTGCAATCTAATGGACTTTTAGGATATTTAAGCCCTTGGTAGAAGCAGAAATTCACTGGTACTTAAAATACATGAGATTAAAAATGGTAAATAGCAGCATGAACTTTTGCCAATCATTTTACATTATCCCCCCACCCCCCACCCCCGCCTTGATTCCCAATAAGTTGGACTCCAAGAAAAAGCCCTTTGCTTGGCTAAGATTTACTTAAGGCACCCAGCACCTGTAATAGTTGGGAAATGAGCAGTTTTCTCATGATTTTGCTGTTTCCGATTCTCCGCTTCAGCAGCCAGTAGAAAACTCGCTAGTCGAAAATGTCCCTCCTTGTTCTGGAGTAATAGATGCCAGTCCCCAAAAGTGGGTCCTAGCCTGGCCAGTCCGCCCTGTGGTCCCCGGGCAGGGCGTGACGGACGAGGCCACAGGAGTCACCGGTTCACGTGAGCAGCGGGTGGGAGAAGGGCCGGCTCTTGCCTGCACACTCTGCGTGCACCCGTCCCCGTCCCCAGCGTGTATCCCCACCCCCCGACTGCCCAGCACCAGCAGCCTCGCCAGGGTCCCCCACACAAGCCACTGAACTCTCTCCTGCTTCATCCGCACCCTATAGAGTCTGTTCTCAGCCCTGCATCCAGAGGGACCTTTCGTAAACACAGCTCCATCAAAGTGTAATTTATATACAATAAATGCACTGTTTTAGGCTGCAGTTTCTGAGTGTTGACAGATGTATACACCCATGTAACCACTGTCAAAGCGATTCTCCAAAAACGCGAATCGGACCACAACATGCCAGTGCCTCTGGTCTCTCTCAGAGCAGAAGCCAGAGACCTGCCAGGACTGACGAATCCTGTGTGATGTGGGGCCTTACTGCCTCTCTCCACATGGCCCCAGGACCCACGCCACTTCCCTTCCTGGCCTTTTCCCCTCTTGTCTGACGTGCTAATTAAGCACATTCCTCTTCAGGGTCTTAGCGCAATCTATAATCTATAATTGCCTCTAGAGGTGGTGGATAAAGTATTACCTCCCACAGAGTTTACAATAACAACCCCTGTACAGCACGTGTGTGTGCATGTACACACACACACACACACACACACACACTCGTGTTGCCTATGTCTGTTTTATTTTCCCATTACACCTGTATTCGTTTCCTGTGGCTGCTGTAACAAAATACAACAAACGAGGTGGCTTAAAACAACAGGAATTTATTCTCTAACAGTTCAGGAGATCGGAAGTCAAGTGAAGGTGTCAGCAGAGTGGGTTCCTTCCAGAAGCTCTAAAGGAGAAACCGTCCATGCCTCTCTCCCTGCCTCTGGTAGTTGCCGGCCATCCTTGGCATCCCCTGGCTTGTAGCCACATCACTCCAACCTCTGCCTCTGTCTGGACAGCGTTTTCTCCTCCCTGTGTCTCTCTGTGTCCTTTTGTGTGTCTTATGAGGACACGGCCATAGGATTTAGGGCCTGTCCTCATCCAGGAAGATGAGCATCTCATCTTGGTCCTTTATTATATCCTGTAAAGACCATATTTCAAATAAGGTTATGTTCTGAGGTCCCAAGTGGACATGAGTTTTTGAGGGGACACCATTCAACCCAGCACATGCTTAACGCTGACAAATAATGCATTTTGCTCTCTTGATAACGAATTGCCAACCACCGTTGGGAAGCAACTCCCTGCGACAGGAACTTTTGCTGCGTTCAGTACTGAATTTCCAGTGGCTAGAGGCACAGTGGTCACCCCGTGAACATTGGCTGGGGGGGTGAGTGGTTTACAGCTGAATCTGCCAGAGCAGGAAGTCAGGCGGCCTGCAGGGATGCAGTGAGAGGCGAAGGCCGCAGGTTAGAGAGGTGGGTGTTTCAAATAGACAAACGAGCCGGTTGGTAAGTCGGAGTAAATCGCTAGAGGAGTCGACCTCGTGACCAGCGATCACAGGGTGGATTCTCAGAGGCATGAGTTGGAGGTGGTGACTCTTAGGATAGTCCAAGCAGCTCCCTCCACCTCCTCGGAGTCTCGCCAGTGGGATGGTCTTCTGTCAGCTTAAAAAGGCCATATGTGCGTTTGTTTCCTGCGGCTGTTATAACAAATGGACACAAAGTTGATGACTTTCAGTAACACAGATTTACTCTCCTGTAGTTCTGAAAGCCAGAAGTCTGCAGTCAGGTTCACTGGGCTATCATCGACGTGTCAGTACGGCCATGCTGCCCCCAGAAGTTTCGGGAGAAAATCCTTGTACTTGTCTGTTCCAGCTTCTAGAGCTGCATTCCTTACATTTCTTGGCCCATGGCCCCTTCCTTCATTTTCAAAGACAACAATATAGCATCTTATTTCAGTGGTATGTCTCCTTCTTCTTATATACAAAGTCCATTTTGTCAAATAAGGTAACATTTACAGGTTGGAGGGACACCTTTGGGGACATTATTCAGCCCACCAGAGGGATCCTAACTAGAGACCAGCCATGGATCTTGGGACAAGTATAGAGAGTTCCAGATTCTTCCTTCCTGATTTCCCAGTGCAGGAAGTGGTGGGATTCTGTGCTTTCATTTAACTAACAGGAATGACTCATTTTCTACCCTAATTAGTGTCTCTGCTGAGGGCAGGGCTACTTGTAAGGAAAGGGTCCAATTTGAAACAAGCAAGTACGTCGACCTTACGCTCATAACATTTGAAACCCCCCTCTTTTTTGTACTTGGTTTTTCATTTATCATATCGTCATAGATGATCTGTCTGTGCGAGTTGCCTCAGTATTTTGTGAAAAGAGAGGGTGTAATTAATAATGCAGATTTAAGATAAGATGAGGATTGTCCCCAGGAGGGAAGAGCTGGCTGGTGGTCCTTGACAGCATTGAGTCCCTGTGAGCTGAACACATCTACAAGGAGCACAGTGGCTGCTCCATCAGAAGACAGGTCAAGAAATCATGGGTCAGTGAGTTAATGCTACTGATGCAGTTTGGGTAATTACATTTTCCCAAAATGTAAAGCTTGGAGAGAGCCATTCCTTTCTACAAATGAAAACAGTTGAACTTGTTTTCTAGACAGTCATAATTCCAATGCTGCTGTTTCTCTGAAAGCAAAGATTTGTTTTCTAAATGTGATAAGCCATGTAGGGCAGCTTCTGGTTTGGGCTACAAAATATCCAGGAATGAGGACCAAGACAGGCATGCTTCCATATGTTTCTCATTGGATAAGATCTCGTTCGTCAACAAGAATTAAAATACTTCCGTTTCGTCATAAAAATATCCACCTATCTAACGTTCTTATGACCACCACGTCTGCACCGCCAACCTTATTAACAAGACCACATCAGAAACAAAACAGCTCACCTCATGGCTCTAGATGCCAAAGTTAAAGCCGATGTGCTCTTTAAAACCTTTAGTTAGGGGGTGCCTGCGTGGCTCAGTCGGTTAAGCGGCCAACTTCGGCTCTGATCTCACTGTCCGTGGGTTCAATCCCCGCGTCGAGCTCTGTGCTGACAGCTCAGAGCCTGGCACCTGCTTCCGATTCTGTGTCTCCCTCTCTCTCTGCCCCTCACCTGCTTGCACTCGGTCTCTCTCTCTCTCAAAAATAAATAAACATTAAAAAATACAACTTCTGGTTACAGTTCAGAAGTTTAAAGAGGTGGAGATTTTCACGTTTTTAAGTAATGTCCATGTAGCCCTGCCCCACTGAAACCACCGAGGCTGCAAAGTGGGCAGTGTCCCTCCAACATAAAGAATGAAAGTAAGCAAGGTGTCTCTGACGTCAGGCTTTGCTGAAAGTCAAATTTTGAGTTCCCAGAGACTCTGGCCCTGAGGCCCGTTACAACACAGAAGTCAACGTGATAAAATCTTGTGACGGCACGTCAACTCTCCAGTTTCTGTGCCAGCATAACATAGTAACGGATTTCAAACTGTTTTGCTATTTAGCTCTGAGCTGAGCGCTTATAATTTTAGCAACTCAGATAGTCCATATAAGAGTGAGAATTTTGTCACAATATTGTCGGTCTATGTGACAAGTTTTAATGGAGAAAAGGTTACATTTGCATATTCTCCAGTTCCATTAACATTTCTAAAATGAAGCCCAGTAACAAATGAGAGTTATGAGTTCACTCCGGTAGAAAACTGTAGATGGTTCTTATTTCTGAGTCTTTACTCCGTCGTCTAGTTATATACGACAGCTGGCATGTCTCAAGGGTCCACGCTGCGTGCCAGACTGTGCTCCAAGGGGTTCGTATATATTATTTCCGATCATCCCACCAATACTCCCAGGTAGGAATTATTATCTCATTATGAAAGATGGACTCAAAGCAAAGAGCACGCCAGCCAGTGGAAATTCAGCAGGAAACCAGACGCAGACAGAAGGAGCCCAAGGCTGCAGAAAGTGTTCATGGTGGGTGGAGTAGGATTCGAACCAACTCTGACTGCATCTAAAGAACTTTTGCCCACCATGGCACTCTGCCTCTGGAGGGGGTAGGGGGCAAAACAAATCATTTCAAAGTGGCACATTTTCAGGCAGAATTTTTACTATAAGCTAAAGCAGTGTCTCTCTTTACACTTAATGTTCTTTCATGTCAGTATCAGCTCTAATGTCAATAAACCCATCAGTAACAGGTTATTTTTAAAAAATTAAATGGCATTATATAAATATTTTAAATATGTACATATGTCCTTTAGAGCAATCTTAGGGTAACGGTCGCTCGTATATATCTATCTATAGCTCTTAATACCTTGCCAACCACTTCCACATTCATTATCTCATGTGTCATTTCAAAAGATATCCCATGAAATAGGTGGTATTATTTGCCATATTAGATCCATGGAAACCAAGCCCAGCAAACAGTGAGGGACTTGAAGAGAGAAAGCCAGATGTTCAAGTTTGGAACGCTTTCCTAGTTACTCTCATACCAAATCCTGTGTCCATTCTACTAAAATAATCCAGGAGTAAAAGACTTTAAAACATGCTTGCTCAACACAAGTGATCAGACACACTTCATGTTTGGACCAGAGTTTCTCAGCCCTGGCTCTAATGACAGTTCGGGGATGGAGAATTTTTTCTTGTGCACCGTAGGATGTCAACCCGCATTCCTGGCCTCTCCCCACTGGATGCCAGGAACGTCTTCCAGTTGTGACAACCAAAAATGTCTTCGGTCATTGCCAAAAGTCTGCTGTGGACACTGTTTTAAACATATTTTTTTAATGTTTTAAATGTTTATTTATTTGAGAGAGAGAAGAAAGACCGAGCACAAGCGGGGGAGGGGCAGAGAGAGAGGGAGACACAGAATCTGGGCTCCAGGCTTTGAGCTGTCAGCCCAGAGCCCGACGCGGGGCTTGAACTCGGGAACGGCAAGATCATGACCTGAGCTAAAGTTGGACGCTTAACTGACTGAACCACCCAGGCGCCCCTAAACATATTTATTTTTGAGACATTGTCTAAAGAAAAAATCCTTCTTCTAGACGTTATTGCAAGGCAGTGATTACAGCAGCCAACACAGTTATATGGTTAAATTTATCTATCTGAAAGCAGACAGCCGAGTTTTATTCTGTCTCCACCACTTAAGTTGGTACCATCTGTAAGTCAAATTTCCTCCTCTGTAAAATGAAAATAAACCACAGAAGGCTACTTAAGGAGTAAAGAGTTAAGGCGTGTGAACAGGGAACCATGGCAACTGACTTTTAGTGCACTCGTGTTGTTTCTTAAGGTTATTTTTCTGGCTGTTCTGTAAACCTAAACAAATCTGAATGTTCTTAGATTTCTTCTCCACCATAGTCACCGCAGACCAGAAACAGCATTTTTGCATTTGTATGAAAGGCCCTTCATGATCTCATCCCGAACTTGCTTTCTAGCCCTGCCTCTACTATCCGGCCTCCCGGGCAGGCTTCCTCCACACAGCCTGTTTCTTAGCCATTCCCCAGCTAGTCTGAGAATGTACCTTTTCCAAATCCACCAACCTCTCCGTGTGCTGATCCTTTATTGGCATGTGTCTTTTCCGGAACATCTTTGTCTTGTGAGCCACTCCTTGTCCTTGAGGATTAAGACCCTTATGCAAGGCCATATCATATGCCAAATTCTGGTCCAAATGAGATGGACATTTTACTTCCTCTGGGCCTCCAATTCTTTCTCTGGAGTCTATCTCCATGGACAACAAAAAATCTGAGCGATCTAATTTAAGCGAAACAAAACCATTCTGGAAAAAGAGACTTGGATGTAAATCGTTCCCCCCCAACTTATTGTTGAGGGGGTACACCTTTAGCATCACTCTTGTGAAATTGAGGAAGGCATTTGAAAACACTAGTAGTATCCTCTTAGACAGCACCTGCTGCTGTGGCTAAGGCTGGGGGATGCCAGTTAGAATAAAGCGGAAGCGAACTGCCCGGATGCACAATCCACTCCGGCATGATTCCTGGAAAGCTGGTTTAGGCTAAGAGACATCAAGTCATTTTGGGCACTAATTTACCGTTGTTGTAAGTCTTACCCGGCTTTGTGATCTCCCTTGCCCCCTTTCACTCTGTCCCAGAGTCCCCCCCAGGGACCCCACTTTCACATGTTGTCATTGCACCAGAGGAGGATTGGAGCATGGCAGCCGAGGAAATTTCTTCATGCTGTGGGAAAAACCCTTGTCCCTGTGAAGCTTACAGCAGAGAAAGGGCGGAGTGATGAATCATCGTAACAAAAACGATGGAGGGGAATTTCAGCCAGTTATAAGTGTGGTGGATGAAATATGGCAGTAGTAAGATGATATGAAGGGTCAGGCTTGTTTGCCTGGAAGCTTCTAGGAGATGCCCTCCGAGACATACGAACTAAGACCTGATCAAGACAAGAGAGCACCATGCAGAGACCTGAGGGAGGAGCCTCCCCCAAAGTACCAGGATCTTGAGATGGGAACAGAAGAACTGTTTTCAATAGGAAGGAAGCAATTCAGGAAACTTGGTGCAGGAAGCTCAGGAACAGGGAGGAGTCCTCTGTGGGGGAGGTGGCTGTTGTCCTTCATGCAGTGGGAAGCCACTGGAAGGTTTCAGTGACAGAATTACTGATGCATGGTAAAGACTTAACAGTTTGGCAGTATGGAGTGTGTGTGTGTGTGTGTGTGTGTGTGTGTATCTGTCTAGGTGTGTCAGGAGAGGGGGGAGCATTCCAGAATGACCAATTGGCCAGAGAAAAGATGTCATTAGAACTGAGGAAACACTCCCTGCCCAGATGCTTCCTTCACTCTTTCCTTCATGCCTTCACTCTCCCAAAGCACATTTATGGAACGTTCATCAGGTACCGGGGATATTGTATGCTCTAGTGAGCAAACATGACCAAAAGGGCTGCGGTCCTGGCCTCAAGGAACTTACCACAGTGTGGAGACGGAGGCAGCGATGGGACTCAGTCCACAACAAAATGGAGGCACTACCGCTAGGCGTTGCATGGATGGACTCAAGGAAGGCCTCCCTGAGGGAATCACAGGGAGCCCGGGGTCCTGAGTTTGAGTGAGAAAACGCTGGGCCAGAGCTGTTCCAGAACAGAGGTGGGCGAGAGCACCGTCCAAATGTCTGCCAGTGCAGGGAGCCCAGGGAGGCAGCGGGACGCAAGGGGAGATGGCAAGCCAAGCAAAGGCCTCACGAGCCATGGGAATATCCTGGTCTTTATCCCGAAGACAGTGGGAACCACTGAAGGGCTTTAAGCAGGGAAGCAGCCCGATCAGTTTTGTGTTTGTGCCCAGTCCGATGCCTTAGGTAGGAAGAAGGGTGCGTGGGAGGTGACTGGCTTGGTCAGCGGGGTGAAAGGTGAGAAACAGGTCTGGGAAAAGAGTAGTGGGGCAGAGGGGATGTCTGGGATTCCAGAGTTTTCAGGGGAAGCTGAATAGCCTTTTTCCCCCTAGGCTCATGATTCCTTAGAAAGTGCATCTGCTCTGAGTTTGGGCTGTGTGTGTGTACATGTGCGTGTGTATATACATGCATCCACACAAACGAACCCGTGTGTGTGCATGTGTGCAGAGGGTCCCTCAGACTGTTCCCCTAGAGATCTTGTTCCAAAGATGTTACTGATGTATGCCATATAGAGCAGTTACCATCCGGTTAATAAAATAGGCTCAAATGAATTCTTTACTAATCACTTTCCAATAGCACAGGCTCACCCGAATTCATCTTAGCCATCCAGTACCTATAGGACACTGCCAATCTTAATGTATAGGGTATTCTGTAGATTTTTATTTCATTTGAACAAAGAACACAATTTTACTTGGCTGCTATTCTGAGCAGAGGGGCTGTGGGTGCTATCTCGATGTTGCAGAAGTGGTTTAGAATCATGCGAGAGAAGGACATTAAACTTAAAGTAACACAAGCTTCCTGTGTTTTTAATCTGTAATTTCTGCTTTGATCACATAGCCAAAAAAAATGTAATAATTTGTCTGTTACCAGCAATCACTTATGGGTAGTTTGTAGCAGATGTATTACTGTACTATCTGTTCTTTTGAAAATATGTGTGGCTACCTAAAATTTTATGTCAAATTTATTAACTACTTAATGCACATTAAATCAAATGCTTGATCTTGCCAAGAAGAACTAAGATAACTCAAAAGGAATCCCATTGACGATTGTCTTCAGAGCCGTGAAGGGAGTGCTAACACGTTTCAAGGTTTGCTTGACAGCCTCTATGGGCTGTGATAAAGGAAAGATAAAGAGAACAGGTTAGAATCTACGAGGACGCTTTTAACCTTTGTCTGTTCCTTCTCTGCCCCATTTTTTTGTGACTCCTCTTCTCCAACGACAGCACTGACCCAGCATCAACAGAATGGATGCTCTTGAGCTGTTTCTCTGGGAGTAGAGTGGTTATTGCCAAGCTATCTCGTTTGTCTTTCACCCTATCCTTTGGATAAATAGTACCCTTTTGTGGCACGTGGGGTCACCTTTTTATCTGCGGTCTCAGAGGTTGCTTTTTTATTTCTCTGTTAAAAATGGGTTCCCTGCTACAGGAATAGAATCCATGCCATTGGCCCTGTTAGCCCCATGTCCTAGCTGGTTGAGCCGATTGACTTCATAAAACAATATTCATTTGCATGGTACAGTCAGTCTTGTGTTTTAGGGTGGACTTAAATGTCTCAGAGCATGTTTCTTAAAATTAAATAAACAACCATCTTCTTGGAGTAGCTCAGATGTGAAAAGAAGAATGGAGGAGAAAAATGTACAGTGAAAAAATATATATTAACATTGTATGAATAAACCCAACTCTTGAACTTCCTTTTATAAATTCTTCTTGTTGCTTCACTTTTCCCTCTGGAGAATCGTTTAAAGAAGAGATGATGATAACAGTAACTAATAATAGTCAGAAAATAATAAAGAAGGCATCAGGTTCTATCACAACATTTTGGATTTTGGATTGGACCCCATCCAGTTATATTTTCTCTTGTCTGATAATTTAGCTAAATGCTGTCCTTGAATCAGACTGTTGAAACAATGTATTAGAAAACCAATGTGACCTTGTAAATTCTCCATTTAAGCCCAAATTAAAAATGTGTATATTAATAAAATCATGTGACAATTTAAGTCATTTTTTTCACAGTCTTCATAAACATGTAACTTCAGTTGATACATTTAAGGTTTTATATATATAGGGTGTGTGTGTTCAGCATACATACGTACGTGTATACATACACGCACCTCCAAGCCATCAACTTAAGGACGTCTTTTCAGAGTCTTTTAAGTGAATGTGCGTGTATGAAAACCAGACCGGCTATTTGTGAAATAGTTCCGTGTAAACTCAAGTACGTTTCATAAATGGGTTAAGCGCGTGTTAACACTGTGGTAGGATTTCTCTCTCATGTTCTCCTGCCTTCTCCTTGTTCAGAGAATTTGGATGGAGAGACCCAGAGCTACCGGAAGTGATCCAGATGTTACAACACCAGTTTCCTTCAGTCCAGTCTAATGCTGCAGCCTACTTACAGCACCTCTGTTTCGGAGACAATAAAATTAAAGCCGAGGTAAGCGCTGCTTGGATTCTTAAGCGACTGGTGGTAGATTCGTCAGCACCGAGGTCTATAGAGTAGTGTTGAAAGGGGAAAGGAATAGGAAAACCAAAGTGAGGTTTCCAAAATTTAGATCCATATGTAAGACCGAAATGGCACCTTCTGATTAACTGGCGTGTGTATGCATAGTCTTCTTTTTTAATATTTGGATACTGAGGAGTAGATGACCAAAGATACCTTCTAGTATTAACACAGGCAAAATGGTCAAACGCTGGACTTTTCATGAGATTTGCCTTCCTCTTCCCAATATCATCCCTGGAGTTATCTCTGCCTCTAAATCTTCAAGAAATAAAAAGCATCGTACGTTGTCTCCTCAACTTACAAGATTACTGCAGTCACCTATGACATCATCTCTCCTTTCTGGAAAACTCACTTACAGGATGAGAACTCTAGGCAATAGATAAGCTTTGTGTTACAATCAAGGATTTTGAGCCATTTACAGAATTACTAGGGAATATAACACGGGTGGATGTGGTCCAGGAAAGAATATATTGTCTGCACCCATTATGTAAACAATTGTCAACATGCTTTGTGTTCTTGGACTACTTTGTATATACACTGTGCTGCGTGATATTTCTAGAAAATCACAGTGGTCGGCGTAGCTCACTCTGATTTTTTAGACAAGGGACAAGTATTTGCATTAAGCTGCTGAGTAATCAAATGTTTTAAAACAATTTGGTAAGCTATAAAGAGTCATCTCCCTAGCATGGGAGCAGTTCTGGGGATCAGTCAAAATCGGTTTCAGAGTGGAAACAAGAAATTTAGAGATATAATTGCAATTTATTGTAGATTTTGCTTGCTTGCATTAGGATGGATATAGCCTAATGGCTTTTCATCATTTCTTTCTATCTTCCACTGAGACTCAGAGGACTTAGCAGAAAGGTCACGTGTCTTTGTGGATTGAATAAAGAGCAGTGGTTCTCAGCCAGGTGTGATTTTTGCCTCCCAAGAGATAGTTGACAACATCTGGAGACACTTGTGGTTGTCACAATTGGAGAGGACCGTGGCGGTGCTATCAGCATGTTATGGGTAGGGTTAGGGATGCTGCAGAACTTCCTAAAATGCACATGCACCGGGCAGCAACCACAGCAAAGAGTTATCCAGTCCCAAATGTCAACAGTGGTGTCAACAGTCACATAAAGAAAAATATTGTTCATCCAGATAAGTTTAAAAATGCCAAAAATACTATTAAAATTATATAAAATGATCTACAAATAAAGCAAAGTTAAATTTGAGTTCTGTCCCCGATGGAAATTCTCTCAATCCTTCTATGCCTTTAATAGAAAACCAAAGAGTCACTCAAAATGAAGGACAGATTTCTGATTAGGGGATTACAGCCCATCATTTGTTTCAAGGTCACCACTTTGAGGGCTTCTTTAAAGGCCAGGGAAGCATTTTATTCCGTTGTTCACGTAAGGTTGGATCAGGGGTGTTGTGATGCACGCCCCCAAAAGCAGGAGTGTGGTTCCGATCTCAGGATTGATGACGCCCTGTGATACACCTGGAGGGTACGGAAAGTTGGGTGACTCACATAACGAGGCTTATTGGGATGGTCGGCATGGCTCCTAAGTGGGACTGAAAACGTCTTGAGAGTAGGAAAGGGGGTTGGCTTGAGTTTTTGTGGTGATTATGGGGTGGAGCCAGTGTGAGGGTTCTCAGGTGTGGACAGGGGCTGGCGTGATTTGAACTTCCTGCTGATGCCAAAAGAGGAGGCATCCAAGCTTTCATATCACCTTGCTCAGAGGTGGGCAGAGCAGAGAGGGAGGCTTGAAAACAGTCAGAAGCCAGACATCCAAAAGCGGAGTCTGAACCTTTATTATAAAGGGTCGTGTGGTCAGTACAGACAGCATGGCCTGGGGAAGTGTGAAGTCACTGGTCCCACTGGCTCTGTCTGAGAGCTCCTTGGACTGGCCAAAGCCTCTCAACAGCAGTGACTGCTGGCAGCTGGCCACAGACTTGGCTGTGGCCCCATCAGACGCACCTCTCGGCCCCGCGGTGGATCCGAGGTGGCACGATGTCGGGGGCGTGGGGGGCGGGGGACCGGGACACGCGTCGGCGTCCAATAGACACATCCATCTCCCAGTGCTGCTTCCCTGCTCACCAGCTGTGCCTCCTGGAACAAGCCGATTGTCCTTCAGCCCTTAAAATAGAGACGCCGTACTCTGGAGTCTGTGTGGGGCTAAGTGACTTAATGTATGCTGGCCGCTTAGTGGTAACATATTCATTCATTCATATTCTTTTTTGGCCAGGAACAGTTAGAACATTCAAGTTACTTTATTTTATCTTTTCGATGTTCATTTTAAGTTATTTTACTCTATTTAAAATACAAGTTATTTTATCGTATGTATATATATATGTCTGCATGTGTACGTGTGCTTATTTTCCTAATTTGCCGTGGGTGCCTGTGTCCCCTCTCACTGCCTGGAGATCTTCCAGCAACTGGCTCTCGGAGGAGGGGCTCAGCTGGTGGGTGTCAGTGCTCCACTGCACCCCCAAAGATTCCAGATGTGGCCAGGACCTCAGGGTAACGTTGGCCAGGTCCCCGGGAGCCTGGGATGGGGAGGAAGGGAAGAGTGGTGTAGGACCGAGGGCACAGTCTGCCACCACGGTGGACAGGGACAGTGCACGTGCCTAAATAAAACCCAGAGTGAGCCATCTGAGTTTCCCTGTCTCGCTCCTTCACTCACGTGGGGAGCACACATACGTACACACACACACACACACACACACACACACACACAACCTCTGGAAGGGATTTTGCACAGTTCTGTTTTGCTCCCTCATCCTAACTCAGGGCCCAAGCCAATAGTAATGGTTCTCCCTTCGTGACGGATGGCTGCCTGTCATGTTCTCATACACAAGTATTGATTTTTGTAATTACCTGTTGTTCAAATACTAATCCTGCAGGCACTCGCCTTTCCAACGTACTCAGTCCCCCAGTCTTTCTATTGCATTTTATTGAATTGATTTAGCCCTTCAGTCTGCATTTCATTATTAGTATTGACTTTGCTCACACAATGGATAGACCATTGAGCAAAAGGCAGAATTAAATCTCCTATATGGGGAGGGTCATAAATCATGCCTTTCTCATTCCTCATTCCAGTGCTTGGTACAGTTTTGGTGTAATGAAGCCAAGAAGCTCAGTGCTGTTCAAAATGATGCCGGATATTATAGGCACAAAGTTGAGAATTTGCTTCCATAAATCAGCAGATGAAAGCCCCGTTTCTAACTTTTCCTCCTGGTCTGGTGACCGGTGGATTTGCTGGATTGGTGGCAGCCTCCCAGGAGGGGGTGGCGCCCCGGGGAAGGAGCTGGGGAGGGCGGCTGGCAACCACCAGGGACCGAGCTGGAGTCTGCGGGCCAGTGGGGGACCCGGCTTAGAGCGTTCAGTTACAAATGAGACAGGAGGGTGCTCCACAAACAAGACCTCAGATCAGAACAGAAGTGGTTGAGGAACAACTAAAGAGACCTGGGAAGGAAAAAGGGTAAGAATAGATAGGGTCTGGGCTGTTGCCACAAACACACTGAGTTTGCGCAGCTCGTTTTCACAGACCGATGAACATCTGATACGTCGCTGCCCTCCTGCTTCAGGGCAGGGGTATCAGTGGCACCGACGGGTGTCAGTACTTTTTGAACTGTGTCTGGTGTACATTGTCTCCTAGATTGTTGGGACTGTCACAGTAAATTGAGCTGTACATAATCTCTGGAGTTGTTTGACGTGAAAACTTGCTCATGTGTGTGTATCACCGGCATCTTTTAGGAGGTACCCGGGTGATAATCTTTTAGTATTTTTCATAAATACTTTCTTCATTCCTTCTGGGCGTTCCCCAGTTAAGAATATTAAGATTATCCATCGACTCGGGGATAATACTAGGTGCCTCTCATGGATTCTAATGATTCGAGTTTTTTTATGTTGCCCCTCCTGCTTTGTCCCCCTGTTTCTGCCCATGCACACGTTAGGACAGGTAGGTGCCCACGTAGGCACCCCATACTTGCACGTGGACAATCATGCACCAAAAATGAGCATAATATGTATGATGTAGGGCAGCGTTCAAGATAATATGTCTCCTAGAAATTAAAAAAAATCTATTTTCACAGTTTCAAGTGAGAAGGACTCTTCTTAAAATTAAAAAACATTAGCTGTTTTAATTTATGATGAACTAAGGAATTAAATTTAGTGGAAGTTTAAAATTAATAAGTATTTAAGTGTTAAAATAATTTTAAGATGTATTTTCTTCTAAACATGGGACCATTCCTTTAAACAACATACCTTTTAAACAAAACTGGAGCTGTATTAGTAGAACTTTGTTATTAACTGACCGTATTCATTTCTTTGTGATGGAAATGGCCGCTGACCACTGCTAATGAAGATTTTTAGGGTTTTGACCTGGTCACCTCTTTTTTTTTAATTTTTTTTTTTAATTTTAGTTATTTTTGAGAAAGAGAGACAGAGTGTGAGCAGGGGAGGGGCAGAGAGAGAGAGACAGAGACAGAGACAGAAAGAGAGAGACAGAGAATCTGAAGCAGGCTCCAGGCTCTGAGCTGTCAGCACAGAGCCCAACATGGGGCTTGAACCCACAAACCGTGAGATCATGACCTGAACTGAAGTCAGATGGTTAACTGACTAAGCCACCCAGGCGCCGCTGGTCACCTCTTTTTATATGAGAATTTAGCTTCAGCTATCAAATCTGCACCCCAAGTATTTGAAGATCTTGCATATTAAACACACATTTTGATAATAAACATGATTGCTCTAGGAAAACAGTGCTGATTTTACTTTCCTAATTCCCAACACACCTCTGGGAAGTTGCCTTAGCATCCTGGCTCCAATCAAGTATTTTTTGGTGTTGTTTTTAAAGAAATGGCATTTTCAGTTCTAGTGGGAAAAAAAAAGTTTATCAAAGCCTATTTTAGGTTGGTAGGGGAATTGAATATTAATAATATATAGATCCTATTTTTAAGGAACCCACAACCTACCAGACAAACAGCATACAAACCAGGTAATATGGCACCGTGTGTTAAGCACAGTGGTGACACAAATCCCCAGCCTGTGAGCGTGTTTACCAAATGCTCAAAAGCCAGCCTGTGGAGTCAGAGAAAACTGCCTGCTTCCTAAAGTGATTACACTGAATTTTACATTAGAAGTTGCAAGAAGAATATAGCCTAAGCCATACCCACTTAGAATTAATGGAAGACGGCTTGGATTTGGGGATATCAGTCCTTTGGAGTGTGTGTGTGTGTGTGTGTGTGTGTGTGTGTGTGTGTGTGTGTGTGTGTGTATGCATGTGTGTGCACACATGCATACACATATCCATGTAGTTTCAATGTGTTTGTACCATTTA
Organism: Panthera onca; assembly: GCF_046562875.1. Lineage (NCBI taxonomy): Eukaryota > Metazoa > Chordata > Mammalia > Carnivora > Felidae > Panthera > Panthera onca. The sequence goes on along the minus strand of NC_138339.1, from coordinate 8,860,340 downwards.
CACTAACCTGTTTTTCCAAATTGGCACCATCTTTCTTGAGTGATGATAACATAGAAATTGGTTTCAAAAAAAGAAAGAAAGAAATTGGTTTCTGTGTATACCCATACCATCCCCCTCCCCGGTAATTTTTATTTTATTTAGAGTGATTTAGAACATTCCATATGTTAAAAAAATTGACTTGTTCCTGTCTACTACACTTAAAGACCTTCATCATTTCTATTTTATCCTGGTTCTTTCTACCTCATATAGTTCGAGAGGAGGTGCAATCCATCTTTTCAGTTGATTACCTTTGAGCCATTTCTTGTCTTCTTCATCATAAATTGTTCTGCATTTTTAAAGAAAGAGCCTCTATGAGTTGCTAGATGTGAGTCGAGAGTGTACCACTGAGTTACAAACACAGGCTCTGGAGCCAGGCTGCCTGCCCTTGAGCCCTGACTCTCCTGCTTTCTAGCTCTGGGATCTTGGGCAAGTTTCTGTACCTCTCTGAGCATCAGACTCCCAGACCATCAAATGGCACGGAGAATGCACATCACTGCAGCGAGGAGGCGCATAGACCGCCAGCCAGCATAAGTGCTTAAGGAAAGTGGGTTATTGTTAGTATATGTTGAAAATATAAACTAAGGAAGTCTCTTCCAAACTGTTAAATGTAAAACCAGTCTCCTCGTGTTAGAGACAGAATGGTTTATATATTCTGCTTTACTTGTATTTTTACCATTCACATTTTGAAATCTACTGTTGTCAACTAAAGAAATGGAAAGCACATGTTGAGTGTGGCTGTATGCCAAGCCACTGTTGAAACGAGTGGATTCAACCACGGGGCCTTTAGGAAGTTAGAATCAAAGAACCATTTTCGCGTGGCAACATAAAACAACACACAAACGGGTCCGAATGCTTCACACACTGATACCGTGTGGAGGTGGAACTCAGGAGTACGTGCATTCGGCAGATATTCCCCGATCGGCTGTAAAGTTCCAGGCTCTGTTCTTGGCCCTGACATCCCAGCAGTGAACACACTAGACTCAGGTGAGCCACTGGGAGGCAAGAGTGAACAAAGATGGGAATCTAGGACGTGTGAGATGGTGTCATGAAGAAAACACAGCATGGGAACTAGGGTAAGGGGTGAGGGCATGTGGAGGCAGGGATCACTGCAGTCTTACAGAAGGTGATCGGGAAGGTCATCTCTGAGAAGCGGTGCTGGAGCAGTGCCCGAAGGCTGAGAGAGAGAGAGAGAGAGAGAACCATGGAGTCAGCTCTCTGAGCAGGAGTGTTCCATGCAGAAACCAGATAAGCCCAAGACAGGAGTGTGCTTGTTTGTGGACTTTCTTGTGGCTGCTGTAACAAAGTACCACAAACAGGGTGACTTAAAACAACAGAAGTCCAAGATCAAGGTGTCGGCAGGGCCAGGCTTCCTCTGAGACTCTGGGTAGAATGAAGAACCCTTGGCTCTTCCAGCTTCTGGTGGTGGCCCTCAATCCTTGCAATTCCTCGGCTTCTGGCTACATCCCTACAGTCTGTGCCTTTGACATCCCAGGGCCTTCTCTGTATGTGAATCTGTGTGTTTCTTCCCCTCTCTTATAAGGGTAGCAGTCATATTAGATTAGGGCCCACCCTGATGATCTCATCTCAACTTGATTACATCTGCAAAGACCCTGTTTCCCGCTAAGTCACATTAGTTAGGATTAACCTATCTTTTGGCTGGCACAATCCAACTTATAATGAGGAGCAGCCAGAAGTGTGCTTGGAACCTAGAGAGAGGGCTAGAAGATGAGATCAGAGAGGTAACTCAGTCCAGGGCTGCGTCACATAGGTCTGGCAAGCTGAAGGTCTTACCGTCGATGAAGAGAAATCCGGGGCCTGCTTTTTGGCAGAGTGGTTGAGAAAGTAGTGCATTTCAAGAAAGAATGCTTGGAGATTTTTGGAATCCATTAAATGGCCACAGGAGAGGGTAGCTGGTGATAGGAAAGATCGGGAGAAGGTGAGTGCATAAATGAGGTGGGTAGGATTGCCCCGGCACATGTAAAAGGGTGTGCTTGTAAGAGGCAGTCAGAAAAGGAGGAAGGTAACCTCAGGCGGCCTCTTGGAGTGACCGCAAAGTGGTTAAGAAAGTGTGATAAAAACAGAGTGACTTACTAGATCTGAAAGAAGTCTGGGTAGCTTCTGAGAGGACTCTAGTGTCAAGGACAAAGACTTAGAATCGCAGTGAGTGGGAGGGGTGGAGGGGGCGGACCGTGACCTTCCAGGACAACAGTATGAGAAGTGGCCCGGAGGCAGAAGGGGGAGCATGAGGAGTGGGTGACTGGGAAAGTAGTAGTGTCCTATGCACGCAGCCGGCAGGAAACAGCTGAGTGACAGGTGGTGGGTCTGCATAAAGAAGAAGGGAGACACAGTGACCCTAACACACGGAGCTGTAAGACCCGTTTCCAGAGTGATCCATGATCTCGTTGCATTTAAATACCACCATGGCGGAAGGAGAGAGTACAGAGTGTGATAAGGGCTGGGCGCACTGGTCAGAAGACGGAGATTAGCTCTGGGTCATGGGGAGGAGTTGGCTCCGTGGAGAAGTTCAGGCTTCCCAGGGATTTCAGCGCTTGTGGACACAGGAGAGGCGGTATAGGACCCATGCCGAGCACTGCTGCGCCCGGAAGCTGGGACTGAATGAATGAAGACAGCCCAACATACATGTTTTTCGTTTTCACGAAGGCTTGGTCTTTCACACATGACAAGGGATAGAAGAGGGGGAATCGTGAGTTTTTGGACCAGTGCTTCCAGCAGAAAGGCCCATGGGTCATCCTCAGTGGCATAGATGGCAAGTAGACAGTATTGCTAACAGGCTGGGGCAGAACTACAGCTAAGAAGGACAGATACGATCGCACAGACGTTTGCATCCAGCTGGTGGCCATGCCCCCGTGCTGGGGGCACTGAGTCAGAATCGCGGCCTTTTGGAAAATGTGGGGAGAAGCAGAGACAAAGGCATCCAGAGGCACCAAATAGTGGCGGTGCAGTGGCCTTCCATACTTAAGGGCAAATAGGACCTGAGGAAATGGCCAGGATGTCTGGGGCTCGATGGCCCTCTGTCCGTCCCTGCCACATAGCTTCCATCCACGTCCTGTGCTTCTGCCTCTCTGCCCTGCTGGTTCCATCTCTTGCCCCTTTGAGCTCTTCTCACTCCTCCTAAATTTGCGCCTGTCACAGCCCCCATCACCCATCCAGAGGTTTGTCCTGGCCTTGGTGACTTTTTCCAAGTGCTGAGGAGACCGAGGGCTTCTCTGGCCCAAGGTTTCTCCTCCCCGGTGTCAAGGGATCAGACATCAGTGTGACAGTTCTGTGTGACTCACCTGATAAGTGCCTTCTGCTGGCCCCAGGGGTCACCGAATAGACACAGCAGCAGGGATGGTCCCCCATTAGGAAGTAAGTCGATCTTTACCAGAATCCAGTTCAAAGAGGGCCCAGTTCTTGACAGGAAACTCCCGCAGTAGACACAAAACTGGTTTGATGGCCTCTTCCATTAAGAAGTTGAACAAAAGGGGTACCTGGGTGGCTCAGTCAGTTGAGCATCCCACTTTGGCTCAGGTCATGATCTCATGGTTTGTGGGTTCGAGCCCCACATCGGGCTCTGTGCTGACAGCTCAGAGCCTGGAGCCTGCTTCGGATTCTGTGTGTGTATCTCCCTCTCTCTCTGCCCCTCCCCCCCACACACTCTGTCTCTCTCTGCCTCTCAAAAATAAATAAAACTAATAAAAAAAATTTTTTTCAGTTTAACAAGAGACCTGGGAAAGAGAAGCAAAGCATGTTGGGAAAAGACTGGACATAGGACGGGAACAGCCCATAGTTTGTAGGTGGCAGTGAAAACTGAAGACTCACGTCTCATTTCCAGACTGGCTATCAGCTTGGCTTCAAAGCTGGTGACTTATCTGGTGCCACCAGAGCACAAGGTGGGAGAGAGCACAGAGGGTCAGTCAGATCTAAGGAGCAAGGATTGTGTTTCCTCTAGTTTAAGGTCCCTTCAAGGAAGGCCAACTATGGCAGGAGAGAAGAGACAGCACGCGGTGAAGGAAGGCATGGGCATCAGAGGTGCAGTGGGGGACAGAGCCACCTGCCACACACGGTCTATAGCTGTGGGCCACACAGACGGAGACCAACGTTCAGAGACAGCCTTGGGCACCTGGGTGGCTCAGTCCGTTAAGTATCCAACTTAGGCTCAGGTCATGATCTCATGGTTCAGTTCGTGAGTTCGAGCCCTGCATCGGGCTCCACGCTGGCAGTACGGAGCCTGCTTGGGATTCCCCTTCTCTCCTCTCTCTCTGCCCCTCCCCCACTCACGCTTTTTCTCTCTCAGAATAAATAAATAAAACTTAAAAAAAAGATGGCCTTGGGGTCTGCCTTTATGTGAAGAAACCTCTCTTCTCCCCCTCTTCCCCGCCAACAAAACTGGAAGAAAAAGGTGGCAGGTGGCAGGTGGGAAGCTTGCTCCCCGCACCCGGGGAAGCTGGTAACTTGTCCAGTCCTCAGGGAGGGTGGGATATCGGAGGAGGGGGAGGGAGCCAAGACCGAAGTTGTAAGTTGGATAGACTTCATTCTTTGAAACTGGAATGAGACTATTTTCATAACCAAAAGTGAATGAAAGTTAAGGAATCAGACTGATGTGTTGAAATGTAACCAGCCTACAGTGAGAGTCCTAATTAAAACCACCAGGTACAGAAGGTTCTCTTTTCAAGACAGTGATGAGTCAGAGAGCTGTCTGCAAAGCTGGGTCATGACTCGGGAACAGTGATGCAGCAGGTATTTTTTTTTTTTTTCTAATCTCTGACAGTTCCTTGCTGCGTTTGCTAAAATTTGCCCTAGGTTATTTTAACTTTGTTTCTTCTTTGGGCCATGCTCTTCTTCTATTTTAATGGGTTGTCTTTGTACCTGCCCACCCGGGGAATGGTTTGTATCCTTCCCAGTAATTAACAAAAGAAACAAATGACCCATCCGAATGTCAGTCGATTCCTGTATGTATCACAGGTAGGAGCCAGGCTCTAACCAGAGGCCTCTCGCCAATGATTTTTCTCTCGGCAAATGTCTGAATGGGATCTCCTGCATCATAAGTTAGAAAAGAAGATCTGTAACTAAAGAACCAATCCTTCCTTCAGGGGCATAGACCAGCTTTACGTCCAACATCAACCTCAGCTGACCTTTATGGTAGCGTCCTTTTCTTCACTCCTGGGAGAGGTCACAGAAGAACCTTGACCTCTGTCCCCCTGCTGACACTTGGCTCCTGAGGGCTGCCGACTTGCCAACATTGGCTTTGTTTCCTATTGAGCAATCTCTCAACTGTTGAACCAAGGAGGAGGCGTGTTGTTGGCCTGTCATCCTTTTGATCTTTCCCTTCCAGTCTCCAGGTTTTCCTGGCACACAGACTAGAGAGAACGTTTTGTCAGGATGCTGATACAAACGACACGAGAACCCTCCACGCCAGGTCTCTGCACACGTGGCTTAGAGCGTGCACTCCTCCTCCCTCCCCAGATTCCATTGCAGTTCGGTGCTTTCCTTTATTTCAGCAACCTCTGTTCTGTTAATCCACCGTAAGTAAACGATCTTGCATGTGCCCTGTTTTGAGCCTCTGACTACTTACTTCTCCAGCTTCACCAAGGCTATTTCTCCATTTCATTCTGAATCCAGAGTTTGGATCTCCTCATACTGATGGTGCTTGCAAATGCGTTAGCGACCTGCTCTCTGCACACTTGGATGCACCATCTTGGAAACCTTTAACATGGCGGGCGTCAGATCCCATGGAGGACAAGAGCCCCCCCCTGACTTCGACTGTTGCCTCAGTTGACGAGAGTGTATGCAAATTTCTAATCCCCCATATTTCAGCCACTCAAAATCAGATTCTTATTGGAAGAAATGTATCTTTATACCACAACTATCCCATAGATGTTTTGTTACGTCTCTTCCCTATTGGGTGCACTTCATCATTGCAAATTTTTTTTTAATGTTTTCAAGAAAAGCTGTAGGTGATCATTATGAGATGACTATTCTTTCTTGGTAGTTCCAGTGCACTTTTTAACCAAACCTCTAATATAAGTGAAAGAAAAAAAAAAAAAAACATCTATTTTGTTAAGAGCCCTTCAAAATTCAAACTGCTCTCCTGTATTTACAATCCTTTTTAATTAATTTGCCTCTTGAATAAAAAGTAAAACACTGAGTAGGCATTAGGTCTTTTGTTATTTGTATTTAACTTTACGTATGCAAAGAATTCTGCATTTCCTTCGAATCTATAAGGGCGGCCTTCAGTTTCCAAAGATTGCTTGAAAGAAAGTCTTACAACTGACAAAGTATTTCCCCTGGAAACGTGGTATATAAGAAGACCAGCCTCCCCAGGACAGCTCACAAATGCCTCATTAACCCAAAATACATGAACTATAACAGTGGGTGAATAATACTGTATAATATCCAGTCTCTTTGTATTCGTGGGGGAAAGCAAAAAAAGTGTTCTGAAGGCTAGGAATTCATCTCTGGCATTCTACTGCTTAGCACCCAGTGCTCCCCACACAGTCCCTGTGGATTCTGGGGGGAGAATGGAGACCATCCATCCTTACTGCAGAGCATAAGTGGTGGAATCTGCTGTCTGGACCGGGGGCCCAAGGAAGGCAGAGGCAGATGAGAGGGAGCAGGGAGACAATGGCAGAGCCATTTCTGGAAGGGGTGCATAAGCTTTCAGAGACCCTCGTGTGTGGACGGAATGAAGGGGATCCGAGGATGAAGGACAGAAACTGGAGACTGGAAAATAGAGGTGAGGAGTGGACACTCCTAGCCGCACTACGTGCAAATCCCAGTGACATCCCCCAGACCTGATTGGACTCTCCCTGCCACTCCCTTCATTTAATTCCACTTTTCCTACTGTCCTTTTCTGTTGCTACCTCCTGTAGCCTGTTTCTCTTTTTTCTGGTCCGCAAGGGAAGAAGATCATCTTCCCAGCTGCCCCCTGTTCTTTTACGTATAATGCAAATATACTTGATCCTGACATTTGACTAGATCCCTCCTACCCTCACAGGCGATAAGCGTACCAGGAATAAAAGGTTTCCCTCATAAACATCACACTTCTAGTTTTCATTCACATCTTGAGGACACAAATAATGTCACATTGGTAAATGGTAAAATGGTGGCGTGTACATTTGGGCAGAAAGCTTTCCTAAGATTCTCTCATAGATGGAGCTGTCTGGGGACTCCCCAGGGAGCAGCCAGGTGGTGCTGGGGAAGTGGGGTGAGAACTGGGCCCCCTATTTGCAGGCTGAAATAGCCCCACCCTATTCCAAGAGATACTGAAATCCGATCACTGGGAAAAGCACTCTATCAACAGAGACTCTGAAATTTCGTCAAAGTTCTTTCAGTAAAGGGTGTTTTCTGAATTCATGTTACACTGGCTATTTCTTCTTTCTGCTGACGACGATAACCCAGAGTCACCCTGTCCATACCACACGTACAACTAGTTATTTCCAGTGGTCCCCTGGAAGGTATCTCTGTTCGGAAGCACACCTATCAGCTCTGGCATGGAAGGCACCATTTCTTTCCTCTCTTGCTGCTCCTGACAGAGAAGGTGCCTCATGCCCATGGAGGCAATGACGGCACCCACAAGCAAGCCACCGTTTTCCGGTTGCTGCCTCCTGTATCGGCCTGCCAAGCACACCTGACGCTATCACTGTGTTTCACCCAACTCTGTCACTCTTCCCAGGCACTGTTGCCCCTTCTAATGACTACCGTCATCCCCTGGCATCAACCATCGCTTTTATGGCACACGTGATAGATCTTTCAAAGGCTAAAAATGTCAAAAGCAGTGAGAATATCTCTATACCACTCCTGATTGGGGGTCTCTGATTTTTTCTCATGGCTAAAAATAAGTAAAGTAGAGACCACTTACTTATTTTACTTACAGCCTCCAGATTTTGTGTGGTCCATGTAGGACTCCGAGGGAGACTGATCCAAGAGTTAAAAATCACGATCTGTCTAGAACTGTCCCTCTTCCTAACCATTAAGGCTTTGCTACTGGATCCAGCTGCCTGGTCCTCCCTTCTCTCAGTTCCACCTACAAACACGTTTCTGGAATCTAGCCCCTAGACCTTGTTGGACATGCCCCAAAAGGTCTAAAGAATAGCAGGTGCACCATTTAGGCTCAACCCCCTTGCCATGTACTTGAGTTTACAGAGAAACTCAGCCATACAAAGCAGAAGAATGTGTCTTATCTCCAGCAGGTAGTGATTAAGCTCCCCAGCCTCCCAGATTCTATGGGGTACACACAGCACTATTAATATCAACCATGCAGGTAAGTGTCAAAAGTGATATTGATACATAGACTCTTAAGACCATTTGGGGCAAGCATGGAAACTGAAGGAAAGGAGATGATTCTATAATGCCATCTTGGTGGCCAGATGATTCTTAGTAGGAGACCACACAACCTTATATATGTAAAGGAAAAGAACTATTTCAGTGGAACGTGTCCACAATCCCCTTGATTATAGGTGATCTGCAACATTATGTTGTATAAAAATTAGAATCCAAAGGAAAAAGGTTGCTTCCATTGGCTCTTACCAAAAAAGCAGGGATATCTGAGGCTTTTAACAAGGAAATAAAATCTAACCTATAAAAAAAATATGAAAACTGAACTTGGCATGCCAGTATCTCCGTTGCAGACAGGTGTGTCAGAGATGTGATGAGTGAACTTACCTCTTGGTAGAATGTTCTCTTTAAAAGAGTAATATGCCTTCCTTTATTCTCGTCTGTCATTATTAGGCATGTCCAGAGGGCCATGGAAGTGGGACTCTAGAAGTTTGGGGGCAAAGGAGCAAGGCAGTTTTTCCAAGGAATATAGGCAAGTATTCAGGTAAAAATTATTGCCAGGGATACGGACACAGAGTGAGCCAAAGACTAGTAGTCTCCAATGAATATTAGTGATATCAGAGTTTAAAGAGAATAAGACTTAATCACAGGTGGTGGCTTGCAGCCAAATCCAAGACCATGTCCCTCTGGCCTGGGTAAAAACTGTGATGTTGGAGACTTACCGCAAGGGCAGAGTTATCTGTATTTTCTCCAACCCCATCATTGCCCCTCGTAAAAGGCAATATCGAGAACTGGAAGCCAACTTGATTGATCTGTGACCATGCCCCAAATCAAATGGGAGGAAATATCTTTATGACTCAAACAATGGATGGTAGGGTGATTTGAGGAGCCCTCTCTAAGAAAATCGTCATATTTCTTAATGTTATAATAAGTGGAAGGTGTCCAAGAGAAAGTTAAGGCGCTGTAGCCTGACTTCGCATAAAGGGGGCATTTGGATCCTGTGGTTAAACTGGCATAAATAGTCATGAGAAAATGAGGACTCATAAGCTATGGGAAAGCTGGGCAAAAATGGAGCAGGGCAGCCTAAGACAAATTAGATTTGGGAGGTGTTTGTATGGTCATTAATAAAAGAAGGAAACCAAATACAGGTTATATTCGCTTTTTCTTGCCACTGTAACAAATTAGTACAGACTTAGTGGCTTAATACAGCAGAACTGTATTAAGGGAGGTCAGAAATCTGAAATCAGTTTCACTGGGCTGAAGTCCAGGTATGAGCAGGGCTATGCTACACAGCCCTATATGGAGAACCAGCTTCCTTGCTCTCCCAGCTTCTGGAAGCTACCAGTACTCCTTGGCTGTGTGGCTTCTTCCTCCACCTTTCAAGGTTATTCCGACCTCTGCTTCCATCATTACATCTCTCTCCTCTGAGTCTGACCCTCCTGCCTCCATCTTATAAGGACTCTTAGGATTACCTTGGGCCCACCCCAATACTCCAGAATAATCTTCAATCTCAAATTCCTTAATTTAATTACAGCAACCAAGGCCCTTCAGCTCTGTGGGGTCTTTATATGTAATATATTCACAGGTTTCAGGGATTTTCCCATCTTTGTGTGAGGGAAATTATTTAGCCTGCCACATAAGTCCTTGTTCACTGATAGATAAACTTAAATGTCTTTCAAGAAAAAAAAAATCTGAATAGGTGTTCTTCACTTTTCCACAAAGTTCTAGAAAATTTCTGGTATTTGTGCTTAACTTCACTGATCTGCAAAAGACCCTAATGGAGGCTAAGAAAGACATGAAACACAATAATCCTGGGAAAAGATTTGAATTCAACTCTTGTAATGGCGGAAGGAACAGATATGAGTGGAAGGAATTATAGCGTAAAGAGGGGTGAGGAGGACCTAGTGACCAGGTAGCCCTCTGCAGGAGGGTGGCGGGAGGTTACTCTTGTCACATTCTGAGCAGGAGAATTGGGGCCGCATGCTGAGGCCGGTTGGATTGGCAAAAGGCTGGGAAGCCCTATTTTCTGAGCTTCATCAATGAAATTTTGCCTGGCCATTGTACTAAAGAATTGGAGGTTGTTTGAAGGGAACATGGAAAGGTAGCTGTTCAAAAACAAAAGGTGACTGTTCATACCCCTGGCCCAGACATAGCACATGTGCAGACCACAGTGAGTTTATGCTCCATAACACATGAGAGGAGCAGCTGTGGTAAAATGATGCTGGAAGCCAGTTGTGAGTGTATAAAGTCTTGAGAGTCCCTTGGCCAGCCAAGAGCCAACATTCTCAAAACTAAACCAAGAAAGATTTCTTGGAGAGGTTCTGGCAATTTCCGCATTAACATGGGGACAGTAGAGACTGGTACCCTGGCTCGCAACACCTCCTTATATGAAAGACTTACCTGACCGAAGTAGTCAACTTTTCCAGATTAGCTTTACAGATTATCAGGTTCTAAATAGAATGGCTCTCCCATTCTATTGGGAGAATACTATTCATACTGTCAATGGCTTTGACAGTATCCAATATAGTTCAAGTTAATAAGGAAGCTCGATAGGCACTAGAGAGTTCAGTGCTGTCATTGATTTGGAAATTTTTTTTTTCCCAATCCCAGTTTCTGAGGAAAAAAAAAATCTCGATTTGCCTTTACCTGAAAGACCAGAGATTCTATTTTAACAGTTCTTGCACAATGATACGTTAATTCCCTCACCAGTAACCAGAATTCCTATGAAGGGACTCAAACTTACTGATATACTGTAGATTAGATATTCTAATCTACAGCTTTGATGATTAATGATAATTGGGCTTACAGAAGAACAGGCTGACAAATGGAACTGGCATAACTCATGACAAAGTGAGACTAGCTTGTAAATTCTGCAGATTTGTAACGGGGTAAACTAACAGAAAATTTGAAGAATCAGGGATCTTTCCCAAATGATGAAAAATATTCCCCAGATGCACCCCTAAAATGAATAAGAAATGTAATACTTGTAGAACTCCTTGGGTCCTGGAGAAGTCATATATTTGGGGATATTATAAAATGACCCCAAAGAGCAGAAGCTTCTTTAGGTATTCAGTGGATAAGAGTACTGAGTGTAACCGTGAATGCCTAAGGTGTACAAGGTGCTTTCCCCAAACAGTGACAAATACTCAAAGAGGTTCGAACATCACGCCCAAAGCCAGTAGGGGCAACAGAAAAACAGCCTGAAGGCTGACCATGCTGACTTAGTCTCCACCATTAGATATTCACTTTTTGAAATGGCAAGTGGCTTGCTAATAGAGATTGCTTGCATCCCTGAAAGACATTTGAGACCTAGAATCCCTGTTAGATGTTGGAGAACCTCAGAAAACACTGACAACATAGAGTCTGTTCCAACACTCTGATTAAATGCAGGGTTTTGCTGAAACACTCTTAAGTGGGGTTATACCAGAGGCATCCACCAGATGCATGAACAGGATCCCTCATAACTGAGATTCTCCTACTTTATCTCCTCTGGTGTTTCACTCTCGGTGGAAGAAATCATGGGACTGACCTGCGATTCCTTGTCAGAGCAAGTCCAGCAGTAACAGGACTTGGAGGCAAGAACACTAAACAGTGGAGAAGGAACACCTTTGGGAGGCTGCCTCCTCCCAATCTCTTTTGTAGGAGAGTTAACTCGAATAGAACAAAAATCAAAACCACAGCGCCAGAGCGTGTCTTCCTAGTTGGCCAGGTTGTATTCTTTTGAATGACTTTTTGAAAAGGTGCCAGTGACAGTGAGTCATTCATCACTCATGTAGACAGGGTCAACCATCCAGTGTGCAACCCGCCACATTAAGAAGACTTTTTCCTTCGACTAAGTTTGTTGGCTTTATCATACAATTCCATTTCGTCTTGACCACTTGGTCTCAAAAGCAAGTGTGCTGATCATATGCTGGGAAAGCGCCAACGCTCATGAAAATCTCCTTTCAACATTTTCAAAGTAAATCGTGATTTCCTTAATTTTCTCATTCAGATTTGCCATTTCCCCACCCCTGCAAAGATGGGCATCTATATTAATAAATACCACACAATTTCTCATATTTTCTTTAAAAGTTTCCAAAGCTGATGTTTTCCCCTTTTTTGCTAAGTCTACAAGATCTAGATTTAATTTTTCTGCCATAGGAGAGGAATCAATAGATGATAATTTGTTTTGCAATTTAGATTTGTTCATTTTAGTGTCCTAAACCCTGAAAAGTGTCAGCAGAATGTGAAGATTTTGAATTACGAATAATCTTCCTTATTGTTCTGACTTTTATCTGTCTCTCTACCATTGAGCCCAAGTTCATCTAATGGAAATTGGATATTCAGCCATGGGCATGAGTACTACACGATTTCGCATGATTTTATATCTTTTTTGCATTAAGGAAAACAAGCCATCTGCGTATCTATAATTAGCTAATATATTCAGCATTGGCTCCTGTAAACAAGATGCAGGTGTAAGTAGTGCTGAGGCATTTTGTGCCCAGTGTTGGCTTTTGCTTGTGGGAAAAATTACTCTCACTTGTGAAATAAAAAGATAAGAGTTATAAGAAAAACCTTTTTAATTGTATAAAATGTTTGCTGCACTAGTGGCCTATTTATAGCTGTATGACATTCTAAGATCTCATCTTAGGCAGCAGAAATCTTTGTTCTTAAGTACTAATTCGCTTGGCGTAGGACATTTGTGCCGACAGGTGGACTGTAAAAATTGGCTTTGTTTCAAAATTGTGAAGTTTAGGGTAAAAAAATGCGTTCTTTAAAAAAATAACATGGTATGGGGCGCCTGGGTGGTTCAGTCAGTTAAGCATCCGACTTGATCTCGGCTCAGGTCATGATCTCACGGTTCAGGGGATCAAGCCCTGCATTGGGCTCTGAGCTGACAGCATGGAGCCTGCTTGGGATTCACTCTTCCTTTCTCTCTTCCCCACCCCCCCAGCTTGTGCTCACTCACGCTCTTTCTCTCTCAAACTAAATAAGTAAACATTAAAATAATAATAACAATAATAATAGTCCATTCCTGCTATGTGCCAGGTACTCCTCTTGGCCCTGGACATTCAGCATTCAGCAAATTAGGCAAGATCTTTGCTCTCACAGTGCTTATATCCCTCTAGGTGGGGGTAGGGCAGAACTCAACAGGTAAGTATATGAAATGTATCCGGTGGTGAATGGGAGCAAAGGAGGAATACCAAGAAGGAGAGGTAGACCAACAGCAGAGAGGGGGCTGCACAGGGTAGATGGGCTACTTTTGAGGGTTAATTGGGTTGAGTGGACACCTGAGTGATGGAAAGGAAGCCATTCTGTGGAGTCTGGGAGAACTCCTCCAGCCACTCAGGAACTTCCAGAAACCCAGAAGAACAGAAACCAAAAGTAGAGAGGAGAGAATGCCGATGAGTGGAAGCAGAGGGAAGACAGGGACTGGTCGCATAGGACCAAAGGCCAAGGTTAAGGATCTTCTGAATGTGATGAGATCATTAGAAGGTTTTGAGCAGGAGTGACGTGGTCTGACTATGTATGTTTTAAAACAATGATTCTTCTGTGGGTGCAGAATTTTAAAACAAAACAGTATTCTTCCCTAAGTCCTTGGCCTCGACCAGCCTATTAAAAGCTGGAAGTACAGGGGCACCTGGGTGGCTCAGTCGGTTAAGTGTCCGACTTCAGCCCGGGTCACGATCTCGCGGTCTGTGAGTTCGAGCCCCGTGTCGGGCTCTGGGCTGATGGCTCAGAGCCTGGAGCCTGCTTCCGATTCTGTGTCTCCCTCTCTCTCTGCCCCTCCCCCGTTCATGCTCTGTCTTTCTCTGTCTCAAAAATAAATAAACGTTAAAAAAAATTAAAAAAAAAAAAGCTGGAAGTATAACTGTCACCTTCCTTTTGGTCTAGAAAAAAATTGTATGCAAAAATACACATAATTCATTTGAAAATTATTAAATAATTAAAATTGCAAACCAAAATAATTAAAATTAAAAGCATGCATGTATTCAGTACTCTTTTAAATGCATTATTAGAAAATGATAACACAAAAAATACAGAAACCTGATTTTTTTTAAAATCTAGGATTTCATATGTTGAAGATTTTTTTTTAAAAGAGTTTAAGTAAGGGGGGCCTGTGTGGCTCCGTCAGTTGGGCCTCCAAATTTCGCTCAGGTCATGATCTCGCAGTTCTTGGGTTCTAGCCCTGCATCCAGCTCTGTGCTAACAGTTTGGAGCCTGAAGCTGGATTGGGATTTTGTGTCTCCCTCTTCTCTGCCCCTCCCCCACTCATACTCTGTTTCTCTCTCTCTCTCTCTCTCTCTCTCTCTCAAAAATAAATAAACGTAAAAAACTTAAAGAAAAAGAGTTTAAGTAAGAAATTCTGCTGAGAGCTGAAGCCTGAGATAGAGTAAAGCTGTAGTATTTTATTATTTATAATTGGGGTTCCGGCCATTTAATCTGGTGCACTCCAGGACTAAAGATCCTTCAACAGGAGTGATTAAGTTAAAGAAATAACAATCACCTCAATCCCTGTGGCTATTTATATTGGAAGGTGGACAGTCAGCAGGGTAGGTTCTTGGAGCCCACAACTCTCGGTGAGTTATAAGAAAAAGCCATTTATTGCTAAAAAATTTAAATTGGAAGGAAATAATTGAAAGAACTGAATGCATCACAGTCTTGTGGGAGAAGGAAGAAGAGATGTTTCGAATTGCTCTCTTTTAGATATATACATTTGCAGCATACTTATTGATACATGCATATCATTATACATACATTCATTATATATTGTACAGTGTGTCAAATATTATAACACCTGTATATAAAATAATAGACATGTGTGGTTTAGTACTACCCACTTCCTAAAATCACCAGGAGAGGACTTCTGAGATAACCACCCACGTGATGCCTAGAATAAAGTCTCCTCCGTTAAGGATGACACATAGGTTTAGGATGTACTGCATTGCCCTTGAGGGGATTTCTTAGAACGTAATTTTTTTTTTAATGCAAAAGCTCAGAGATGCACCAAACAAGTGTATTTTCTTATTATACCAAGATCCAAGTGTCATATAGATGTTCTGCTTGGGCTGATGGACAAAATGAAGGGCGAATAACATTGAATCAGCTGAGCAACATCGTTGAATAACTCCTCTTTCACGATGCCGTGTAGCAGACGGTTTTCCCTGGTAACAGCTTTCTTTGTGTTCCGTAGAAACGTGTGAGAAAATAAGGTTGACATGTTCCAGTGTGTGGATTCTCAAAAGAACTGGTCACAATGGATGCATCTGACAGACGTCTGGCAGGGGTGGGGGGGTGGGGAGCTCCAGGGAGCTGAGTGGTGGAACTTATGTTTTTTCTCTTTTGCTCAGCTTGTGGGATCCCCTGCAGCCTCCACCCACTGATTCTGTGGGGAGAGCTAAATGCAGAATCACAAGAAGGACTTTACCAGTCACCTTGCTGGGGCTCAGTCAGAGCACAGAGCAGCAGGAATAAGCAAAGCAAATTTAAGCAAATGGTTGAGAGTTGTAGAAAAATTCATATGCATGTTAAACTACTTACAAATTCCCCAATGCCAGGAAAACGGTTGAGGATGTTTCGTATCGAAGATACCCTTCTACACTACCCACAGTGTCTTCCTTTGTACAGTCTCTCCGATTGATTCTCTTGCCCCGTTGCCGCAACTCCCCGCGTCATTCTTCTGCTCAGGAACTATGAGTGGATCCTCATGTCCTGTCCCCTCAAATATTTCCTTGTTATGTGGTTTTCTGGTCTCATCTTGGCATCCCACAGCACTCCCTGGGCCCCGCCTCCGGGAGACGTTCTGTGCAGGTGGACACCCTTCTCCGCATGCCTCCTGTCTTCTCCAGCCCCCCGTGCCCATCCGTCTTCAGAGCCCTCCTCCACGTGGGCTGCAGGAATTGCAGACTGTTGGCCACAGAAGCTTCTGCAAACTCTCCCTTAGATTCTGTGCTTTTTCTTTAAACTCCCATACATTTTATATTCTACTCCATAAGGTATCTAAGACCGATAATAATAATAAGAATAATAACAACAACAATAACAATAATAATAATGCCCCCAGCCACACACCATCAGTCCATCAGTCTTTGGGTAAATTTAAGGGCAAAGGAGATACCTCGCTATCTAATGCACTGATGACTACGCTTTTACCCCAACCCTCCCATACATGTGCCCTACTTTAAAAAGTACAGACCTACTGCATCCCAAACATTTTAGAGTTTAATCCTGTTCAAATTGTATGGCTCACTAGTTTTCAAACTTCTTTTTTCAAAGTCTTTTTATTTTATTCTCTCTCTTGAGAGAGAGCGCCCATGCACATGAGCGGGGAAGGGTCAGAGAGGGAGGCCAGAGGATCGGAGGTGGGCTCTGTGCTGACAGCAGAGAGCCCGATGCAGGGCTCGGACCCACCAGCCTTGAGATCATGACCTGAGCCAAAGTCAGATGCCCAACTGGGCCCTTCAGGGCGCACCTTCCCCGCCCCCCCCCACCCAGTTTTCAAACTTCTTAAAATCAGTTCAACTCTTCTGTCTTCCAGAACTAACTAACCCACTCCACTTCCCAAGGAGGCTGGTTTCATGAACTTCCTGTGGGCTCCTCAGCACCTTGTATGTTCCTGTGAGTTTCTCCTTTATTAGTCCACGAGATCCTCAAGGGACATACAACAGTGCATATTACTAAATATCGGTTGAGCCGAACAAGATGGAAATTCCTTCCCCAACCAGTTTTGAGGCCAGTAAATATTGGCCGTTACTACCACCGAAGAGTGGATGAGCAGGTAGATCTTCGGAACATATAGGTGACTTGATAACCTAGAACAGAAAAGACATATGCGTGACGAGAAAAGTCTTAAGCGAATTTTATATTCTGTACAATTTTATAGGTATAATAGAATAAGTCTTACTTGACACAGTTTATTTTTTTAACATATATCATTGTTTATTTTCAGTCTCATTATTTATTTATTTATTTATTTATTTATTTATTTAATATGAAATTTATTGTCAAATTGGTTTCCATACAACACCCAGTGCTCATCCCAACAGGTGCCCTCCTCAATGCCCATCACCCACCCTCCCCTCCTTCCACCCCCCCCATCAACCCTCAGATTGTTCTCAGTCTTTAAGAGTCTCTTACGGTTTGGCTCCCTCCCTCTCTAACTTTTTTTCTTCCTTCCCCTCCCCCCATGGTCTTCTGTTAAGTTTCTCAGGATCCACATAAGAGTGAAAACATATGGTATCTGTCTTTCTCTGGATGACTTATTTCACTTAGCATCACACTCTCCAGTTCCATCCACGTTGCTACAAAAGGTCAGACTTCATTCTTTCTCATTGCCACATAGTATTCCATTGTGTATATAAACCACAATTTCTTTATCCGTTCATCAGTTGATGGCCATTTAGGCTCTTTCCATAATTTGGCTATTGTTGAGAGTGCTGCTATAAACATTGGGGTACAAGTGCCCCTATGCATCAGTACTCCTGTATCCCTTTGGTAAATTCCTAGCAGTGCTATTGCTGGGTCACAGTGTGGAGGTTCCTCAAAAAAATTACTTGATACAGTTCAAATTGTCAAAAATTTAAATGTTTAACTTAAAAATAAAATAAATGCATAGGAGAGTTTTCTCTAGACATCTATCGTAACTCCTTTGCAGGGAATATATTACATTTATTTTAATGCTCATTATTTGTTATAACCATGGGCTATCTGAGGTACAAAATAATTTTTCTATTGTGTCTGTATTTAGCATAATTTTATATTTTAGAAACATATTATTTTCTGTTTGCAGTAACAAAAGAACAGCAATTTTTAAAATGTGTGCTTTTATAATGCCAGTGAAACAAATTTAAACGAGGGGCCGTGTCTCTCATAAATGCTTTGCCATCTGTCAGTCAACCAAAATCTACTGTGTGCTGATTACCCACATACCTGTTTATTATAGTTAAAGGCCAAAAATCTTAGTAGGTCATGATGCTTTCAGTGATATTTTTTGCTCTACCTGCAAAATTTGATCTAGAATTTGACCATTTCTTAGCACTTGGGCTCTCATTACTCCTATCCAAAGCTACTGTGTTTCTTGCATCCGGACCATCTCGGTGACCCCTACCTGGTGTCCCTGCTTCTGCCTTTGGGACAGTGTGCTCTCTACATGTCACATACAGGTGTGTTCAGTCACGCTCTCGGTCTCATGTTCCTCAAGGTCAACCCAATGCTCTTACAGCGGCTAACGCCTCCCAGACCTAACCCTGCCCTGCCTGGCAATCACTCTCATCCTCTCGCCTTCACTGTACTCCAGCCACCCTGGTCTCCTTGCTCTTCCTTGGGACCTGTTGTCACCGTCTCATGGCCTTTGGTCCCTGCTCGAGTGTCGCCTGACCACAGCACTCAGACTGCACACTCCCATCTTTTTCTCCTGCTATTTCTTCTTTATGATTCTTATCCCTGGAGAGGATCCCAGTTTTTGAGGGGCTTAAACCTTATACATGTTGGTGGATCATCTTTAAGGATCCAGATTATTACTAGAAAATTGCTACATCCTCCTTCAAATAAAGCTATCTCTGTTCTTCACTATTGAAATGGTCCCTTTCGCTGGTTTCTTTACTCAACTTCCAATTCTCGTACAGGTATGTGAGCTCCTTTGAGGGAGGGGCTTCGTTCAACTCATCCACCCCCGGCCCCAACTCCCAACAGTCCACTCCGTAAGTGTTCTTTAATGAGGGACTGTCTAATCAGTACAACAGTGAAAGTTTGGGGGGTAATTTTTGTGGGCTTCCTCTAGTCACATTCTAAGATATTTTCATAATTTCCAAATAGCCAAGTTGAATCTCTGCCTTGCGGGGTTTGTGTTTTCAGAATTTATATGTGCTCATCTAAAATACTCTTTGACATGCTGAACACTGCGTGAACGTAGCATTGTGGTTCACGAAATTATGTTGATTGAGTTCAGTTTGGAGCACAGTAAGGGAGATTTTTATTTCAGGCATCCTTTGTGATTCCCGCTACTTTGTGAGGTTGTATTCCATATCTACAAGGGCAAGCACAAACATCATGCCAGATAATAGAAGCCATTAGACTTATTTGGAACATGGTGAGTGTGCCTGAGTGGGGTCTTCAGGAAAGGAATTTGTGGAATCGCTTGAAATTCTTCCTTGTTAAAAAAAAAAAAAAAAGAAAAGTAAGGGCCTTTCCTGGGCGCTCTTAGAAAGGAATGTGGAGGCCCGCCTTTTGCACACACCAGTTCTCAGAACCGAGTTCAGTTTGTGCAGAATGTCAGCGTCGGCTTCCAGATGGACAGTTCTGAGGCCCCTTTGGCCTCCGCACTGGCTTCCTTGGTGGGCAGCAAGATTTTCAATACAGGATCCTGATGTCCTTCCGCTTCGACTGACTGCATTTCATTCTGAGACAGGGAAATGGCTAGAGAAGTTCAGTGTTCGTGATCAGTTAGCAAAAAAAAGGGATGGGAAGGGCCAAGGACTGTGGTAATGTAATGTTTGTGGTGTCTTGTGATTTTTTAAAGTGTCCTGTAAAATGCGTCACTGTGTGCAATCATGATTCCCTTTCAGGCTAAAATAAAGGTCTTTTCCCCCTCTTTCTTTTATCTCTTTAAATAACAGGATCATGAGCGTGATGAGGAGTCAGAATGTTGAGTTGCTACAAAATAGGTCATTTCAGAGATTTTCATGAGAAATGGTTTTCTTTAACCAGAGTTACGGACAGGAACCGATTACCAGTCCATAACTGAGACAATATCAGCGACTTCTCTAGAATTGAGGATAGCAAAAAAATGGAAAAATGTTCAGAATCACCCTTCGGAAATGTGCATTTTGTTATAGGGATAGGCGGTTGCCTCAGTGATGGTCCTCAGTACCTGCTGAGGACACACTGAATAGGGTGGGAGCTGGGTTTGGAAATCTGTACAGGGGACAAAGATTCTCAAAATGTGTGGAGGCTTTACAATGGGAAGCATAAGGGAATTCAAGTCACAGTGATAATGTATTTGTAGACTTCTTTATATTTTCCATATGATTTTCAAAAACCACATAGTTTCCTGCTAGACACAGTTGGAGTCAAAACCAAAACCACTGCACGCCCTGTACCACGGCAGGGGAGTAGCACTCGGGAAATCTACATGCGACTAGAACCTTCTCAGTCATTTCTCTTGCTACTGGTTGGATCTTTTGTTACTGGTTGCATCATTGTTTTTAATCTGTTCATTAGAAATTGATTTCTTAAATCAAAAGATGGTCTTTCTCTCTTTGTGCTTAATAATTCTCTCTGTATTTCAGAAAAATACCTTCTTTTTCCCAGTGACTAGTATCACCTCATAATTATTTTTAAATGCCTTTTTTTTTGGTCAGTTAATTTACCATAACAAGACAAACCATTGCACTTCTCTTCTTTTTCAAATATAGATTAATTCCTGTACTTACCTTGAAAATGTACCTAGCAAGATATGTCATATGTATGGTAATGATGCAGCACCCTGTGGTATTTTTTTAAATGACTACAGAATAGAGTTTCAGAGTAAATATATTTCTTTTTAAATCTCATTAGTTATACACCAGGTTGGATTAATGATCTGGTAGATAATAAACAGTCTGCACACTAAATAAAATTTATGAAGCTATCACTCTGAATTGTATACCTTTCACTGATTCTATCATATGTTATGTCATTATATTATTACGTTAATTCATATATTGACCAGGTAATAAGTCCATTAAGAATATCCTTTAACAAGGTAATACAGTGGGTGGTTCCTTGACAGATAATATTTGTTGAACTCTTTGTTAAATAATTCACACTTGAAGTTTCATTTACTCCTGAAAACAACCCCATGAGACAGGTTCACATTTTGTTCGCGTTTTACAGACATTTAAGGAACTTGCCTCAGGGGACACAGGTGGAAGAGAAGTAGAATGATTCGAACCTTATTGCTTCCGCCTCGAAGCCAGCACCCCCTCCAAACACTGCAATACACTTGCTCCCTAAAACATAACTTAAAAAGAAACATCATCCATCTTGGTTCAGCTACTGAATGGAAAAACCAGATCATTTTGCACGACTGCAGAGATGTATCTTCTCTCAAAATTCTCAAAAATAATTTCTACCATAACACCAAAGAAGATTTTAGCCTTTATCTGTTGTACTTCTGTCTTGCTCAGAATCAACTACACGTACACACATCAGTTCAACTCTGTGGAAACATTGATCGGTTACCTGACTTTGCTATGCAGGTTAGGGGTGGAATTCGGTGAGGTAAAATATGTATTTTACAAACTGATAACTTTGCAGTTCCTATATTAAAATTGAAAGTGAATTTCAGGTACCTCTGGTTAAGCTTCTGGTTTTAGATCCACAAACTTTGTATCTTCCAGTAGCTTTTTTATGTTTTACTTTTTTTTTTACTTTAGGGAGAGAGAGCCAGTGAGTGAGAGTGAAGGAGAGGGGGCGGGAGGGAGGAAGGGAGGAATGGAAAGAGAAAGAGAGAGAGAGGAAGAGAATGAATGAATCCCAAGCAGTCTCCATACTCAGGGCAGAGCCCGACATTGGGCTTGATTCCAGGACCCTTGGACCATTACCTGAGCCAAAATCAAGAGTCAAACGCTCAACCAACTGGGCCACCCAGGTGTCCCTCTTCCAGTAGCTTTTTAAGCAGAGAAAATTATTTAATTTTTAAACATTAATAGGGAATATAAAACAACTATATCCATTTTTATTGTTTAAATGAACACCACTGAAAAATAACAGTTAATTAAAAATTTACTAAAATCACCAAGCCCGAGGTTCCTCTTTGGTAAACCAGCTTTTGGTAAACCATTTCTCAGATGTGGTGAGTTGATTGCTTATAAGTATCTGAAGCGAGAGGAGGTACTATATATTATGATTCTGCAGTCCATTATTTAAATTTACTTTGTGTTTCAGGTCCAGCTTAGTTTCTCTTAGAACTAAACCAGAAGCCCAAAGATATATCTACTTTGCTTAAAACCAAGCAGATCCTTGAGCGGTATGGAAATGTCTACCCAGGTCCTCAGCTGTTTGAGGATCTTACCACCAATAGGTTAAAAAAAAAAAAGGCTACTTACTCCAACCTCTTCCTCCTTCTCCCAGCTAATTCCAAATTCCTTCCATTTCATTTGCAGAGTCGGTGAGCAATCTCTTATTGCCAAGAACAACTATAACCCATCCTTGAGGGTCTTGCTATCCTCAAAGCAACTTTTCATAGTATTTCTCTGAATGAAGATAGGAACCCCCAAGAAAAATTCTATTCTCTGTTAAAGTACTATTTAACCCACTATACATCATCATCATTATCATTCTACAAAAACTGTCATAAGCTTGCAAACACTGCTGTAATTGGATATGTTCTAAATTATTCATTGATGTTGATGTCATTTTAATGATAATAGCTGATTCCTTGGTAAATATAGTTTATTCTCAATAAATGCAGAGAATATCAAGAGTAACAAATTCATTAAGTGGCAAGGCCCCATTTTTTTACAATGGGTGATATTGCATTACCTGCGTTTTTCTTTTCTTTAATTTAATTGCTCATCCATTTGCTTCCTGATTTAAAAGGCTTATATATGGTCTGCCTTGTAATGAGAGGACAAGGAAGAAAACCATTGCATCCTACTCTTTATGATTTTTAGATACTTTTAGTTCTAGAGTTTAAATTGTAAAAACACTTTAAAACAGTGGGTTATTGTATGGCAGAGGTGTGGAGGCTGTCTTCACTCTCCCTGATACACACTGGGTGGGCTTCACTGATTCTGTGCAAACACATCCCAACTTTCATCCTCAAGAGACTGTCTGTGTCAGGCTGAAGAATGCCCGCTCTCTAAACAACCTGAAAGGACAGGCAGAGGGCATAGTTTTGCTTTGTTTGATGAGGTGATCTTTTTATTTCTCCTGCTGTGGGGTTCATCGGCATCCATCTTCCTTACTTCTTGTAGACTGATCTCTCAGTCTAGATCCCTGAAGTTTACAGCAAAGCATAAAAATAAATAAGAGCTATTATCATAGGAACAGTTGACCAACGTGGACCATCTAGCAGAGAATCATTTAAGAAACGAATTTAAGATTGTCTACTCAGGTTATGTATCAAAAGGCCTTTCCGGTCATTCTTTGAATCTATTAAGTCCAGGAAAGTAGCAGATAGGAAATTTATTCCAGGTCTAACTTGAGCTATTGCTTTCCCTTTATGTATTTCAACATTGTTGGTTTTTATTCAGTTATTTGTATTAATGTAAGTAAATCTGAATCACGGGTCAGCCTTGCTAGAGAAGGAAACACAATGAAATACCACCACAGTCTATTAGAATGGCCAAAAGCCAAGAAACTGACAATACCAAATGCTGACAAGGATGTGGAACAAGAATTCTCATTCGTTTCTAGTAGGATGCAAAATGGTACGGCCACTTTGGAAGACAGTTTATCAGTTTCTTACAAAACTAAACATACTCCTAGTAGATGACCCAGCAATTTTGCTCCCTGGTATTCACCCAAAGGATTTGAAAAGTTATGTCTACACAATAACATGCAAATGATTGTGTATATCAGCTTCGTTCATAATTGCCAACACTTGGAAGCAACCATATGTCCTTTAGCAGGTGAGTGGATATATAAAGTGTGGTACATCCACACAATGGGGTATTATTCAACACTGAAAAGAAAGGAGCTGTCAAGCCATGAAAAGACATGAGAACAATCTTAAATGTGTATTACTGGCTGTAAGAAGCCAATCTGTAAAGGCTAGATACCAAACGATACTAAAGCTGTGATATTTTAGAAAAGGCCAAACCATGGAGAAAATTAAAAAACAATCAGTGGTTTGGGGGGTTAGGGTAAGGAAGGAAGGAATTGGTGGAGCACAGAGCACTTTAGGGCAGTGAAATCATTCTGGATGATACTGTAATGGTGGTTACATGTCATTATACATTTGTCAAGACCCACAGAATGTACAGCGCCTACAACACCGAGAGTGAACTGTGATATAAACCATTGGCTTCAGGTGATTGTGATGTGTCGGTGTAGGGTCATCATTGCTACTCAGTAAGTTTTACAATGGGGAAGCCTGTGTATGTGTGGGGGCAGGTGGCACATGGGAACTCTCTGTACTTTACTGCTCAGTTTTACTCTGAGTGCAAAACTGCTCTAAAAATAATGTCTATTCTATATTAGCAAAAATAAGAGGGAGAAGGAAGCTATCATGTGACGACCTAGCGCATTATTCTTCCATTCATCTGATAAATAGTTCCTAACTTCCTTCCATGTGGCAGATGTTCTTCTTGTGCATTTTATTTTATTCTATTTTACATATATCAGATACATATGATATGGTATGACATTTTATGAGCCCTATTTTAGTAAATATTAAATGTAGACTTGGGAAGAATTCTCCATGAGGATGATGGAGTGAGAAAGGGGAGACAGTGAACTGGCCTGGAATGACAGTTGAGGAGGGGGGGGCAGAACAAAGGCCTCTGCCTGCTGGGTGTGGAGTGCCCAGTGGGGAGCATACATGGAAAAGAGATTGCTGGCCATTTAGTGGGAGAGAAAATACAAGTGTCATTTCGAAGAGGAGAGTTCCCCCGATCGTTTTTTCAAAGGGAACTTGTACTTTATTAGTGTTTAACATAGGTTTATCTGGAGTCTTATAAGAATTTAAGGTTGGGTACAAGCAGAAACAAGAAGAATCAGGTGCCAGGAGAAGTTGACGGGAGGCAGGATACAGGGGAAAGACAAAGCAGGGGGGAAGTGCAGAGAACAGCACCCGGACCCATCCACAGCAATCCACAGCACCCAGAAGTCCTGCCATGGATAGAGACCCTTCAAGAGAACTCAAAGTCCACCTCTCGCTTCCTTCCTGGTCCTTTTGGGATGTGGGAGACAACAGGAGGAGGCAGAACCAAGGGCCTGACCATCACATTTCATGTGTGTGAACTCAGTTCTGACTAATGTTTGACTTCAGGATTCCAAAATTCTTAGATAAAATTCAACACAAGAAAACAAGAGCTTTTTATGTGTACCATCTGGTGACCGCCCCCCCAGCCCCCCGCCAAAAAAAAATAAGAGCAAAAGAAAAAGCTTATCATCTCATTTGTGTTTCTCTAAGTAGATTAAAATAAAACTTAAGACTTCATTTTAAATTTAGAACTATGGCATTAATTAGGGCCACACCGAAAACATTGTGTTCGCATGGAACCATTAAGCATTGATATTGCATTTGTTTTGAATCCTTTTTCCTTTTTAATGCTTTGGAATAATACTTTAATAGCTTAATTCACTAAGTTGTATGAGTGGGAAATATGTTAAAAATTAAATACTAATTATACAATATAGCTAAAATATAGAGATAGATAGATAGATTTGCTACACCAACTGCTTTTAATTATAACCAGTCAATTGTAGAAATGGCTTTATTAACTCTTTTTTAATGGTTTCATCATTATTAAGATCATTAAACCCAAATAATTTTAAAGTAAAGCACACACATGCAAATAAACACACATAGAGAAAACAATACTTATAGCTTAAACTTTTGTACAAATGGAATATCCTTTCTGAAATATTATGATACAGTGGGTGTGGCTGTAACCCAGATGCATCTATGGGACATGGTCACAGTGATTACAAACTTTATCTCTCTTGAGTGGGCACCAAGCAAGCACTGGTAAAACTGTACATCAGGGGAAAGTTGTTTGCTGCTTCCTTCTCAAATTTTTAGTGGACCCACTGACATGCTTGGCCACTTTCCCTGGGTTGTACCTGCTACCACCAGCTGTGCAGGAACGTCACAGACGCTAATGCCCTCCCTAACAGCCCTGTCCCATGTCCTTCCCTCTTCTGTCCCTGGTCCTGCTCTGCCGAGACATGACATGTGAAACACCATATTTGTTTCCCAGATTAGGGACTTTGAGGCCAGGAGTTCTGGGGGAATTGCAGCTTTTTCTGTTTTCGTTTTGTTGGTGGATGGAAGTAATTCCTACAGCATATTCGGATTTATCTGATGGCCCACTTCCTGTGAATGATGCATACCCTCATTTTATC
This sequence comes from Panthera onca, assembly GCF_046562875.1. Lineage (NCBI taxonomy): Eukaryota > Metazoa > Chordata > Mammalia > Carnivora > Felidae > Panthera > Panthera onca. The sequence goes on along the minus strand of NC_138339.1, from coordinate 8,833,991 downwards.
TCTAAGCTGGTATAAAGAGTTGCGGTAGCCACTGGAGACATTTGTACACAGAAAGCGTTTTGTATTTATCCCCTCCCCCCCCCAAATGAGGGATATTACTCAGTTTCGAAAAGTCAAGTTTCAACAAATCTGAGAAACACTGCTGTCACAGGTAATAGAGTCTCCCTCCTCATTCACTCGACAAATATTTGTTGAACATCTGCTATGTGCCTGGCACTGCACTTGGGGTAGGGTAAGAGATCCCTCAGTGAACAAAAACAGACTTGCCCTGGGGCACCTGGGTGGCTCAGTTGGTTAAGTGTCCAACTCTTGATCTCAGCTCAGGTCATGATCTCGCAGATAATGAGATCGAGTCCCACATCAGGGTCTGCGCTGGCAGCATGGAACCTGCTTGGGATTCTCTCTCTTCCTCTCTGTCTGTCCCTCCCTCTCCCCCACTCACACTCTATCTCTCTCTCTTTCTCTCAAAATAAATAAATCAATATTGGGGTGCTTGGGTGGCTCAGTCGGTTGACCTTCCGACTTCGGCTCAGGTCATGATCTCGCGGTTCCTCACTTCAAGCCCCACGTTGGGCTCTGGGCTGACAGCTCAGCACCTGGAGTCTGCTTCAGATTCTGTGTCTCCCCCTCTTCTGTCTGCCCTTCCCCAGCTCATGCTCTGTCTCTCTCTGTCTTTCAAAAATAACAAATAAACATTTTTTTAAAAAAACCTTCATAAATAAATACTGAGAAAGAAAAGAAAAAAAAAAGCAGACTGGCCCTCCAAGAACCAAGATTCTAGCAGATAGTCCCCGACAAGATACATAATAAAGAAGTTAGAACCTGACAAGGGATATGAAGAATTCTGTAACGGATTAAGGGAAAATAAGAACTGTATCGGGGAGGGGTACGGATCAGGGTGCAGTTTTAAATAGTGTGGGTGGAGAAGCTTCACAAAGAAAGTCACATTTTCACACCTTTGAAAGGGTGGGGGTTTAGCCATGTGCTCGGCACATCTGTGGGATGAATGAGTTTTCTGTGATAAGACAACTGAATAGGGAAAGTGCCAAATTATAATGGTTCGTGCCAAACCATAATTTTTCAATCCCCAAGGGACGTTGAATTCAAAAAAAGAAGACAGTATTACTGAAGGAGCTGTGTTCTTTTTTCCATATAAATGCAGAAATATTCAAATACAGCTTTGCTAATGAAAACCCCATGAAACAGTCTGTCTGTTAACAAACCCATTTGTTTCCGTTTTGATTTAAAAATCGGACTAAAAGGACAGCGAGAAGACTCATCTAGAAACATATTGCAAGGAGTTTTTTTTTTTTTTCTCCATGTACTTATTTAAAAAAAATCAAAACTATTTTGGCTAACAAGAACATCAGAATTTAATGTGACTTTGTTAATTAATCTAATACCTGAGTTAAGCATGACATGCGTTGGTCTTAGTGTTCCGACCGGCTCTAATTGTGACTTTCTTACTTTCCCGAGCTTCTTAGATGAGAGTCCTTGTGTCCGTCCTGGTTTCTCATTTACTTCTGGTTCCTTTGAAATGCTGAGAGAATTTTCCAATTAAGCCTAATTTTAACATTTTGCACATCAGTCCCACAGCCCGTTAAGACAGAGGTTAAATGTAATTAAGTCTCAGGAGTGAGAAACATCTTTCGTCCTCCTATCTACTTCATGCAATGAGTATGTGCCATATTTTTATAGAGAAATGTCCACCCATTATGAAGTTACAATCACCTTTCTTAAAATCTAGAACTCGAAAGGAAGTATGTTTGACGTTTTACCGCTGGGGTATTCCTCAAAGTGAGGCGATCACATCTCAGGAGAACACGGGTTTGCTTGCTTTTTCCTTTGTGGGCTCTAATGCAGTTCAGTGAAATGCATTGTAGCGACAGCTTCACAGGGAAAAAACCTGTTTTAGTTTACGTGGCGACAGCTTCTGACTCTCTAAGGCAAAAGTTGTTCCCTGTGCTCTTGCAGATAAGGAGACAAGGAGGCATCCAGCTCCTGGTGGACCTGCTAGATCATCGGATGACGGAGGTCCACCGTAGTGCCTGTGGGGCCTTGAGAAACTTGGTGTATGGGAAGGCCAATGACGATAACAAAATTGCCCTGAAAAACTGCGGCGGCATCCCAGCACTGGTGAGGTTACTCCGCAAGACCACCGACCTGGAGATCCGGGAGCTGGTCACAGGTGAGCATCCTTGTTAACGGCACGCCCGCCTCTCAAGATGAAATCACCATCATCCAGCATGGCAGCAAAAGTGCTAACCCAAGTGTGGTGGAGCAGGGCCTCTCAGAGGGCTCACGCCGTGGGCAGGTCCCAGTACGCATGTGCGGAACAAGGGGCTCCACGGATCATCTAATTTCACACACATGGAGTAGCCAAATTAGAGCATTAGAATCCAGGAACCATTACCCTCCTAAAATCCTATGACCATATTTCAGTTCTGTCCCTTGATTTGGAAGTGGTTCAGCGTCTTACAATACCTATAGGTCATCATTAAAATGGCATTTAACAAAAATTGATGAAAGGACAAAATACGTGAGTGACCGTTAGGAAGGTGGATATTCTTGTTTATAACGTGGCTAGGAAGAGAGGTCTTAGTGTACCTAACAAGAGAGGTCTTAGTGTACTTAACAGTTATTTTCTTGGAAAAAAAAAAAATGTATGCCTAGTCCAGGTTCCCAGGTGATAGGATTACATGTTAGGGAATTTTTCGAATGTGAACATGAGAGAAAGCCTTTCTGTGAACGTAGAACTTTGGAGCTTTGTAAAGTGGAGATCACTAGAGTAGCGCCTCAGAGAGCCATGAGGATTTGAAGAGTGAGAACTTGTAAGCATTTAGCAGTACCTTTCTTGGAATACGTGTGAATGCAATAAAATCCGTGTGAATGCCATCACTCTCATCCCTCACCTCCGAAATGTGCAGTTATACTTGTTGGAATGCTAACAACAGAAGGGGCCTCAAGATGGGATTTCGGATTACTCCTCTTGGTGACCCATATTGTTGGCGATATTCGGGTTTGGGTTCATCAAAGTTCCCCTGCAAGCGTTTGGCAAACGGATTGCAAAGTTGACTCAAGAAGGGGGTCTCTAATCCTCCGTGATGCTACTGATCTTCCTTCTGTCTTGATTCTAAAACTTCCTTGTAGCTATGCTCATGAGGTATATGTGATCTTGTTTATTTAAGAAAATACTTTACCCAAGCTGAGAGGCATCAATTTTGGCTCAATGTGAGGTCAAGACTCTCAGCCTCAGCGTATTTTCTTAAAGGTACACCCTACAAGATTATTGTCACATTTCTTTTGCACTCTTAGCTAAATTAGAACTAGACCCCAGTTCCTTTTGTTTTGTTTTGTTTTGTTTTCATTTCTCTAAGTGGAGAATTGTCCTCATGGAAGAATATCGTCATTAAGTTTACAGTGCTATTAAAATGATGTTTCACACCAAACTAATATGGGCCATTAAAGGTAAAACTATTATCATCAGATATTATGATGTGTAGGACCGTTTTGGGGTAAGTTAAATAATTGAAAATGTGCCTTGCCATTATGGTTATGAACCCCCATCCCTACTTTCATATTGAGAGAAAGGACTCAATACGTGTGATGGAAAACATCATGGCGCTTCTGGGCATGAAGGCCGTGCCAATGGGAGCACGAGGCCAACAGAACTAAAGCAGCACCTTGTGCTGTGCACATTATGCGTCCATTTCATGATTTCAAAATTTTACCGAAATTTGGATTTGCCCCAACACAAACCCTCTTTGGTGGCTTATCTCATTGCCAAGGAAATTCGGCCACATGCAAAAGGCTGAGGTGATTGATGGCTTAAACCAGAAAGAAAATGGCAGCATACCTCTGTCCCATGACATCGTCCACTGCAACATGCTCCTGCCTCTTCTGACATTGGAAGCCACTCCAAAACACTGCTTCTGACAGATGCCGGATGTCTCCCATTTTATGCATCTGGGCAACATGGAAAATTTCTATGTGAGCCTCGTGTGTAAACATCAGAGGCAGGTAACCTCTTCAGAACGTCAAGAAGTTTCCTTTCTTGGCAAAGCTTTGTACCCATTGTCATGTCACGACTCAGTGTTTCTTCATAAGCATGTGCTGGAGGCTGAAACTCAATTCCACTTCCCCTCCTGAAAGAAATGCTGTCTTCTGTCATGACTCCATCCAAGCCACGGGGGCTGAACAGTTCCGGAAAGACAGTGCTTGCTACTTCAGTAGATACTTTCTGTCGTTCCGGAGTCACGGACTTATCATGCATGGCTGAACTTCATGCATGAGTTTTACTTTTCCCAAAGAAAAACATGTTGTTAAAACATTTTGATGGGTTGAAGCCCATGGCTTCTGAGGTTTCCCTGGTAGATACTCTTGAAAAACAATAAGCATCTTGGCAAAGCTACTGCTCCAGAAAGAGAAGTTAGAAGCAAGCATGTGCAAGAACATTCCAGCATGGAAGGAATTGCTGCTGCGGGCCAGTCTGTAATAACAAAAGCTTCTGAACCCCCATGCTGGCAGAAATCTGAGGGTGCCTGGAAACCGGCAAGGTTCTGCTGACTTCTGTTTAGACATAGCATCAGTGATGCAGATCCAGCGAGAGCTGATTCTACTGCCTGAACCAAAGTAAAAGGATTCAAATGAATATCCCTCAAAGAGCTTTAGAGGGTCATTTTCATCTTCAGCACCATCCCAGCACTCATCTGCCAAGGTGAGCTATGAAAGCTTGGATTCCGTTGGCTCCTGGGGAACTTTGGGAATCCAGTATTTTAGTACAGCTAACTGATTTAACCTCGAGGACATCAAATCGTCCATTTTTCTTATCTTTCTCTTTCCACGCCTCCTCTGAGACTCTTGTCTCCCCGCAAGCCTGGCAGATGCTTTGCTACACTAAGCCCACGGTCTCCGTTCATCCTTATTGTTCATTTCTCAGATGCTTTGGAATTTCTGCGGCCATCAGGCGTGTGCGAACCCTTGGACATCTGCACATGCGGGGCTGATGTTCAGCAGACCCACACCGGCACTGCCATGCTTACGACAAAGCCCACTGTGATGGTTGGAGGCTCTGGTGGGAACTCTCCCACCCATGTAATGCCGGCTGCTAGATATTGAAAGGGAAGTTTCTGACAAATGTGTCCACATTTTAGAAACTTAATTAGATGAGCACCAAGGCTCATGATGGCCCTGGAGGATGGAGTCATAAAAGCTGCTCTTCACTGCTGCTGTCACATTGTCACAAGGACCCTCCTGTTTTTTCTAATATGAAATTTATTGTCAAATTGGTTTCCATACAACACCCAGTGCTCATCCCAACAGGTGCCCTCCTCAATGCCCATCACCCACCCTCCCCTCCTTCCACCCCCCATCAACCCTCAGATTGTTCTCAGTCTTTAAGAGTCTCTTACGGTTTGGCTCCCTCCCTCTCTAACTTTTTTTCTTCCTTCCCCTCCCCCCATGGTCTTCTGTTAAGTTTCTCAGGATCCACATAAGAGTGAAACCATATGGTATCTGTCTTTCTCTGGATGACTTAGTTCATGTAGCATCACACTCTCCAGTTCCATCCATGTTGCTACAAAAGGCCAGACTTCATTCTTTCTCGTTGCCACATAGTATTCCATTGTGTATATAAACCACAATTTCTTTATCCGTTCGTCAGTTGATGGCCACTTAGGCTCTTTCCATAATTTGGCTATTGTTGAGAGTGCTGTTATAAACATTGGGGTACAAGTGCCCCTATGCATCAGCACTCCTGTATCCCTTGGGTAAATTCCTAGCAATGCTATTGCTGGGTCATAGGGTAGATCTATTTTTAATTTTTGAGGAACCTCCACACTGTTTTCCAGAGTGGCTGCACCAGTTTGCATTCCCACCAACAGTGCAAGAGGGTTCCCGTTTTTCCACATCCTCGCCAACATCTATAGTCTCCTGATTTGTTCCTTTTAGCCACTCTGACCGGCGTGAGGTGGTATCTCAGTGTGGTTTTGATTTGTGTTTCCCTGATGAGGAGTGACATTGAGCATCTTTTCGTGTGCCTGTTGGCCATCTGGATGTCTTCTTTATAGAAGTGTCTATTCATGTTTTCTGCCCATTTCTCCACTGGATTATTTGTTTTTCGGGTGTGGAGTTTCCTTAAAGTCTTTTTGGAATTAGGTTAGATGTGCATACATGAATTAATAAAATAGTGATTTAAGTAGTGAAGCAACTATGCCCTTTACTTCCATTGTAATTCTTCAGCAGGCCTAATTCCGAGTCTAGCAAGGAGTAACAACATGGTACATGATGGAGCCCTGCCAGTACAAGGGAGCTTTTTCTCTTGCATTCCTCTCCCTGAATATTAGCAAATGCATGAAAACCAGTGCGTGTTAGAATACACTGGAAGGGTGAAGTTGCCTTTGAATTCCTCTTTAGATATTTACAAGCTGGGATGTTTTATAAACAAATATTGGAAAGAACAGTGTTGGTGATTTTTTTTAAAAAAATAATAAAGCATGTTTCTAAACAAGATTTTTAGATTAGATAGAGCCAAGCCCTATAACCAGAAGGATCTAGAGTGCCAAATTATAACCAATAAAAAACTAGAAGAAAGAAATGTTCTTGGAGAGCTTTAAATTATTTACTGAATATTCCTTGGCAAACTGTTTGAACAATAATAAAATGTTAAAATTGAGCTATTTACATGCATTCACATTGAACACATAGACATACATACTTTAAAAAAAAGCTGCCTGTTTGCACTGCGGTGTCTATCCACAGCAGAATATATTCTGCCTCTGCCTATTAGGCCTTGCAATAAATAATTTTCTTCCTATGCAATAATTGCTATGAGATGATCAGAATTTTATTTAAATCCAGTTGAAGCTATTATATGCTAGCAATTACTGGAAATATCCAAATAAACTTTGGTTACAAATTCTGCATGTCCTTTGGGCTTGACTGATATAATTTTTCTCTCTCCAAATATGGATATAATCAACCTAAATTTTGAAATGCCCAACTAAAGATTTCAGAATGCTTTACAAATCACGATAAGCCACTTTTTATTAAACCATAAAACCTAATAAATAACTTTTATTTCTGTTGAAAGCAAGTGTCCTGAAGAGTTCTGCTTCTCCAAGAGCTGTGTTTTCTTCCATCTTATGTTTCAGATACTCGAATAGTCTGTCCTGATTTAACTAATGAAAGAGATAAGCATCAGTTTATTTTACTGACTAGCATTAGGTCCGTTGATTTCAAGCCGCGTCGGTTAGAAGCTGAATTATGTACACCCCACCCCCAAATTCATACGTGGAAGCCCTAACCGGTAGCCCTTCAAAATGTGACTCAGATGTAATTAGTTAAATTAGGATACTAGATTAGGGTGGTTCCTTAATCTCATATAGCTGGTGTCCTTACGAAGAGAAGAAATTTGGACACGGACACACACAGGGAGGGGCCACGTGAACATAAAGGCAGAGATGGGGTAATGCTTTTGCGAGGCAAGGAGCGCCACACAGATGGCCCGAAAACACCAGAACCCAGGAGGGGGGCCCAGAGCAGATTCTCCTCACAGCCTCGGAAGGAACCAATGCCGGTGACATCTTCACCTTTCACTTCCAGCCTCCAGAACTCTGACCATGTAAGTTTCGGTTGTTTAGTTCACTCGATCTGCGGTGGCAGCCCTAGGAATCTATTACAGACCCAGATCGAGGGAGTTTTTCATCTTTTCCCAGATGTGAGCAAACACATGTGTTGGCCCAGGAAAGAAGACAATGCAAATAAATGCAGAACCATGAGGGCGTAATAGTGTTGCTAGGTTTAAAATAAAGAAGACCCTGTTGGCCTCATTCCATAATGCATCTTTTTTTTAATGTTTATTTATTTTTGAGAGAGAGAGAGAGAGACAGAGAGAGAGGGAGACAGAGAATCCCAAGCAGGCTCTGCAGCTGTCAGTGCAGAGCCCGATGCGGGGCTTGAACCCATGAGCCATGAGATCATGACCTGAGCTGAAACCAAGAGTCAGTCACTTGACCGACTGAGTCACCCAGGCACCCATAATGCATCTTTTTAAAGCAATTACTTGTGAAGGATCTGAAGTGGCAAAGATGATAATTTAATGCACTTTAGTATTTTTAATCAAAGTAATGGATCTATATGGTCAAAAAATGAAATTGCATAAAAATGCTTATAATGAAAACAAGAGTCCCCAGCTGCCTCATCTGTCCTCTGGTTTTGGACATTCGCAGCCTCTCAGAGGCTTTCAGCCTTAGCCTCTGCTTTGTCTTTTAGTTTTCTCCTGTTTATTCCATGTCTTTAAATAATATGCTTATTTCACTCTATATAATTCAATGATCATAGTCTTTTCATACTGACTTTCTAGTATGGTGGAGAAGGATTTTTCACATTTTCACCACTCATGCCTTTTCCTTTCCCATTATTTTTGGTTCCTCAGTACATTCAGTCAGTAACTTCAAGGTTGAGCCTCTATTTCTTCTGTATAATAAAGACATGGTCTCATCACCCATATTATAAGATAAAAATAATAGTACTCTTCTGTCCTCACCCTTCTTCACAATCTCTGTCGCCGTACTTGACTTTGACATTGTCAAGGTTGGATGTATTTGCAATCTATTCTGTCACCATAGTCAGTCTTCCAGGTTTGTCTATAGCTTGATTCAAAAGTTGAAAGCCAGAGATTAGCCTTTGCATTATGATGGAAGAGCAGATCCATGTGGTACCCAGGCATCACATTTCTTTCCCAATGGGTCCAAAGTAATGATCCTTGTCAAAGGAGTACACTTCTGGCATCATATCTAACATCCTTCATCATCTATAATGCCCACCAACTCAACTTTGTCCGTGATTTCTATCATCATTAATTCCCTGGTTTTCCAGAGAGCTCATGAACCCTCTATTTTGAGGGCAGAATTAGATGACTGCTCTCTAGAACTGCTGTATTGCTCTCCAGGTTTGGAATGTCTATCTCCTAGATCCCAGGCCCTCCTCTTTCTTGGTTTATTCTTTTATAACTTCCAAATATTAATTAATTAAGGTGCTTAGGTGATGAAATTCTGAAAATGTCGCTAAATCCTCATACATGATTGACATTCATTAGATATGGAGGGATAGAAATTATTTTTCTCAGGAATATCTTTTTTTTTTTTTTTTTTTTTTTTTTTTTTTTTTTTTGCTTTAACGTTTATTTTTATTTTTGAGACAGAGAGAGACAGAGCGTGAACGGGGGAGGATCAGAGAGAGAGGGAGACACAGAATCTGAAACAGGCTCCAGGCTCTGAGCTGTCAGCACAGAGCTTGACGCGGGGCTCGAACTCACGGACCGCGAGATCATGACCTGAGCCGAAGTCGGCCGCTTAACCGACTGAGCCACCCAGGCGCCCCTCTCAGGAATATCTTCTATGATATAATTTTATCCTTGAGACATAAAAGTCTGTGGTGATATATCTAGGTATTTGCCTTTTTAAAAATTCACTGACGTTAGACGTTTTCAGTTTAAAGAGTCATGATCTACAGTGCCAGAAAACTATATTTTTATTTTTTTTAATGTATTCATTTTCTCTATCCTCTCTTTTTAGGATTATTGATAGTCAGATTTTGGACCTCTTGGACTTTTCCTCTCTCTTCTATTTGCTTACATAATTTGGAGCCCTTTTTCTTTTTATCATACATGGTGAGAGATCTCTTCAGTATCCCACATTACTCTCAACCTACCCATGAGGGAGTTTTTTGCAGGGATATACTGAGATACTATTAGTGGTATTAACAGTGTTCTTATTTCAATCTTAAGAACTCCCCTTTGTGTTTTTTATAACCTCTGTACTTATTCTATGAATGTAAACAATTCTGGAATTTTAATCAGGATATTATTTTGAACTAAGGTTTGTTTTATGTTCATCATGAATCATCTGACTTTTCTCTGTTGTCATTTCTTTCTATTTGTTTATATGGGGGTCTTCTCATTGATTTTGCACACTTACTTTAAATGCATAGAGACCAGTTGTCTACCCATTTTTTTTTTTTGATGAAAGAAGATGTCACTTTAATAAAGGTTTATACACAGTGTAGTTTCAAGCAATTGAGGACACGGCTATTTCCATATGCTTCTACACATAAATTTATAAAACCATGTATTTTAAGGAAAGATGCTACTGACTGTTTATACACAGTGAACTTTCAAATTATGTAAACAGTCCAAGTGCCAATCAACTGATGAACAGGTAAAGATTTGGTATACACACACACACACACACACACACACACACAATGGAATATTACTCAACCATAGAAAAATGATGAATTCTTTGTTCATTTTTAAGACAGAAAGAATAGAGAGTTTGAGCTCTGTGCTTACCCATGAAGCTTGTTAACTGTGAACTTGACTTCAGGTGAGCAGGTAAGCATGAGCTGTTGTGATGGGGAATCCTTTAAGGATCTTGATGAGGAGAGCTTTTCTCTAAGGCTCAGATATCCACATTAGCTTTTCCATTCTCCTCCCGTGCAGTCAATCTCTTTGGAGAATATTCTTCTGAGTTGTTTATTTGTCTGCCCTTTAGGGAGGGGCCAGCAAAAATACCTGGCTGCCGGGTATTTTTTCCACCTGGGTAGGAGTGGACAGTGTGGGGGCGAGGTGTTCTCTGCACCCTGGCAGGAATGGATAATGAGAGGGTGGACAGCTGCTTCCTTTGAATCAGTCACCCTTGGGTACCCTCCCTTCTCATTTCTACATTCCCTGTGCCTGCCTTCTCTGAACATGAATCTTCCCTAGGTTCCACCAGGACAGGCAGTCACCACATTGGATCATTGGCATGGAGTCCCCTCTGTGTTCATCCTGGGCTGTGCTGGCTTCCATTGCAACTTCATCAGCCAACTCCCCTCCATCTGGTTTGCATCTTACAGAAACATGATAAAATGTCTCATCTGCTAGGTTACTCCTTCCATTCTTTTCTTTATTCCATTATGTCCCTATTGATAATCTCTTGCCTGCATGAATTCTGAACAGTTCCATAGATAAGACAAAGTGTGAATATTACTAAGTATTGTCTCTATTGCTGATAGAAGCCAACGTGGAAGCATTTCTTTAGGTCTGTTAGCCAAGAGGGTTTACTCTTGCAGCATAAGTCTAGGGTGTAACATTAACTAAATACCCTTCATGGAAAGAGACACTGGAATAGAGGGGAAGCATTTTCCCGACTATCATCCTCCAACCTGTTTTTTTCTAATCCTATTGGCTGTGATCACCTAGAGGCATGGCTCATCTCTCCAAAGCAGGAGCTAAGCATTTTTCAAGGTAGCCTTTCCTCTATCTTCCTGGGTTTTTTGGTGATAACCTGGGACTCCTGGTGGGCATTTTATATATTATATTAAAAGGCACTGAAATGGATGAGGGTAGCACATCATTTAAATCAAATCCAGGGTCACTGTGTTCCCAAAGTGTAAAATTAAATCCCACACTTATTTCTTATCCCAAATAATGTCCACCATGTTGTCTAACATAGCATATCAGAGGTTCTTCCATAAGATTAAACAGCATCACAAAGATAAAAATGAATAGAGACGTTCCAATAATGAAATGCCAGCAATGCAGAGATGCTTCGAATTTTAATATAAACCCCTCCAAATATCAAATTCCCAAGGAGAAATTAAAAATCAAAGTTTCAATCCACTTTTGTGTTGGAGTCCAAAGACATTAAAGTTCAAAGGAATTAAAGCCTAAAAATCAATATCTCTTGCCATTGTGTGTTAAAGTTCAAAGTCAACAATTCTTAAGCTAACTAAAGTATAAAAATCATCCTCCCCAACCTTTCAATTCCTCGCAGCTTCTGCCAGCAGTCTTCACTGTCCCTCCATCCCTCTTTAGGTAGCTCAGAGATACCTCACGCAGGAATTGTTGATATACTTTAAGGGCCTCAAAGATGCATTGTCCCAGTGTGAAATCCTACCCATGACTCTCCAGGGGTGTGAACGCTGGCCCATGATGCATCATCTTTAGAAAAGGAGCCATGCTAAGCCCTGAGAGCAGTTATCCCAACACAGGTGTGTACCCCAATAGCAGCCCCAGACAAGGCCATGACAGGTACCCAGTGAAGTCTGTATCTGTTACATTTTGCTGCTACAACATATTTCCACAAATCTAGCCACTGAAAACAATGCAGTTTATTATCTTCCAGTTCTGGAGGTTAGAAGTCCAACATAAGTCTCACCGTGCTAAAATCAGGATGTCAACAGGGCTGTGTTCCTTTCTGGAAACTTTAGGGTAGGTTGTTGCCTTTTCTGGCTACTGGAGCTGCCCACATTCCTGGACTGGATACCCACTTCCCCTGTTGGCTGGAAACCCACTTCCCTTGTTGACTGGAGACCCACTTCCCCTGTTGACTGAGACCTACTTCCCCTGTTGACTAAATACCCACTTCCCCTGTTGGCTGGAGACCCACTTCCCCTGTTGGCTGGAGACCCACTTCCCTTGTTGACTGGAGACCCACTTCCCCTGTCGTCAGAGCCAGCAGCATCACATCTCTGAGAAGTCTTCTGTAGGCACATTTCCCTCTGACTGCCGCCAGGAGTGAATCTCTAAGATAATCTGCCCGTCTTAAATTAATCACATTTTCAATAAAAGGTAACATACTCATAGCTTATGGGGATTAGGGCATGGAAATTTTTGGAGGATCATTATTCTGCCAACCACAGTATTTGAGGGAAGATGAGTAATTAGAGATCTTTTTGGATGTAGTCAGTCAGGAGAAGCCAAACTGGTGGTGCCTGACTTCCAGGGTCCACCATCAGTGAGCTTAAATTGAATCAGGGGACAAAATCCAAGCAAAAGGTAGATTTTGGTGTCACGCATTTACTGGTTGAAGGGAAGATTAATCCTTCCATGAAATTGGAAACATTGCTGCCCTCTTGCAACATTTAGATATTGACAGTGGAAGCCACCCCAACACTAGGCATCTCAGCTGTGATTTGACCGGAAAAGCATGAGCAGTGTAGGTGATACAGTAAAGGGATTTATTATCTGGGTGAGACTTGGTACAACGTAGGAGCTAGTGAAGACGTCTGAGGAAGGCTGTGTTTGGTGCTGAATGTGAAGTTGACGTGGGTCAGGAGGTAGAGATCAGGATGACAAGCTCGATATGAAGAAGGCAAGCTCAGGAAGACCAGCTGGCACCTGTGAGGGTAGAGAGGCACCCTCTTCTGCCTCCCTTTGGCTGAATATTGGCCTCATGAGAAAAACACAAAACCTGGCTCCTTTGGCCACGGCGTTCCACGCGTGCCTGCTGCAGGACATGGAGAGCTGAAGAAGGGGAAGTAGTGAGAACAGCAGCTTTGCCGCTGGCCGTGGCCCCACACCCAGAAGGCGAGGCCATGAAAGTGCACACAGGCCATGGCAAAGCTTGGTGCCCTGGGCCTGCAGCCATCAGAGTTCAGCACCTGCTGCTTCCCTGGCACCTGCCAGGTTGCCTGCAGATTTCTCCTGTGGACATCATTACCCTGGAAACGAGGAGGAAAGGGAATTCTGGGAGGCATCGTTCCAGCTCAGCTAGGCTGACACAGCACAACCGCCCCCTCTCGCCCCCCACCGCCCCACGCCACACCGGGTCTTACTGAAGTGACTTCATTCCCTTCCTGCAGATTTGACACCTTTGATTTTTAATTTCCTCTTTGGAGGTTGGGTTTCTTGGCTGTGCAGTGCCACACAGAGTGTGATCACTGTGTGGCACACCTCCACTGCCACATGTCAGTCCTCTGCCACCAGGGCTATTTCCCCGAGCTGCCCTGTGGACCCCTGACATTGTCTATCCCTACAAAGCCTGCAGAGTCTCCCTCAACAGAAACTCGGGCATCCGGGGGCACCTCCGCTCTGTGCCCGCTTGTCCCTGTTCCAGGCCCCGGGATCCAGGCCTGCCGTCACCTCTTTCGGCTGCTCTCACTGGATGCCTCTCCTCCTCTGCTGCAATTTCCAGGAAGGTTCAGTTAAGTTTCCATCTGTTGAACTTGCTTCTGCATTTGGACTCTCTTTTTAGCGTGTTAGGGACAGCAGTGTTGGCTGGAAATGAGTCCTGCCTTCCTTTACTTTTCCTTTGCTTTCAAACATGAAAGCATGGCTCTGGCAGCAGCATGCCTTTCTAGCATTCCTCTAGATCCCAGAACAGGAATTGGCAAACCTTATCTGTAAAAGGCCAGATGATAACTATTTTAGCTCGTCGGCTATAACATCTCTGTTACAACTACTCAATTCTACCTATGTTGGGTGAAAACAGCTATAGACAGTACATAAAAAATCGGATGTAGCTATGTTTCAATAAAACTTTATGTATAAAGGCAAATAGCTAGCCCTCAGGCCATAGTTTATACAACCCTCTACTACACCCGCTTTTACCCTCTTTTCCACACCAAGTTCTGAACAAAATGAAGAAGGAAGCCACATTATCAAATCATTACTCTTAGAAGTCAGATTGGAAGCCAGGTTCTAGGCCTGTTTACCAAGCGGGTTTGCTAATAATGAAGGCCAGAATTAGGCAGACGTATCCACTATTGCACAGGCAGCAGTTGGGTCGGGGAAGCCTTCCTATTCCTCTGACAGCCCCCCGGGACATATCCTGCGGAGACTAGAGGAACCAGAGTTTCCTCTGGCCACTCATTCCCAGGAGGAGGAAAGACAGACAGAGCTGAGCCAAACGATGCATGCCGCTGATTGTTTGGACAAGTCCCTCCTCCTACCAGGGGAAGAGTGAGTGAGGGTCTGTGCTCCAGTAATTGTGCTCCATCCACAGGAAGGAAACAGCAGGCCTGAAGAATTCCGCAGCACTCCATCGAAGGGAAGAAGAGACAGGTGTTTGTGGTTGGTCTGCCACTCGCCCCCAACTCATTTCCTAATACGCTACATAGCTCACGCATTCTTTAGAGAGATGTCTGCTCTCGCCTCCTCTAAATTGTCATTTTCACCATATTAGGCTTATCTCTCTATAGCAGATAGCCCGATGATAACCAAATGGGAACAGCAAAACTTACAACCCTCCACACAGGACTAGTTCTGATTCCTAATTTCCTCCCCAGCCAGGCCACGTCTAACCGAGTTAGAAAATTCACACCATTACCTTCCTGCTCACCCCATTCTTAATTCTAGAGATTGAAGCCAGTCTGTAGGCTATGAGTCTAATTCATTCATTCGTTAGACACATGTTTGTTGAGCATGTACTGGGTGGCAGTGAGGCGTAGGTCCTCTGGATACAGGTGTTTGGTGAATACCCAGGTACGTTCTAGCCACAGGCCATCCCTGGGGCATGGCCCTCTTCCTAATGGCCAAGATGGCGATGCTTGTGTTCAGGGAGCTAGGTGGAGGAAGGCAGAAATAAAAGGCATAGCTGGAGGAGGTCTTGGGTTTCCGTTCATTTACATGTAAAGAAGTAGAAAAAATCAAAACTTTGAGTGTGATTTTAATAGCCATTAACAGAACTGTTGTGGAATGTTGCAGACTTAAAATTCAGAGCCCTGCTCTCAGAGGGCTTGTGTTGTGGTGGACAAGACAGACAATAAACCTGTCATTTCAAGAAGCGCTATGATGAAAAATGGAGCAGGCTAAGGAGATTAGAAAGTAATGGAAATTTATTACTTAGAATGAAGCTTCGCTTCAAGAAATGAAAAGCTCCAAATGATGGTGTATGTTAGCTTAGATGGAAGTGTTCCAGTGAGCAAGTCGTTTTGATAGAAAGTGTTTGTTAAGGAGTTCTAGTTTATGTTATGGTAAAATATAGACTTGTTGACTGTAGAAATCAGTATTAGAACCCTTCTTTATTACATAAGCCACAGGGGAGGATACTGGTAGGTGTTTCCGGAGCTGAGATGTTACATTATTTCCTGTGTTTTACATTCTCATTGCTCCCCGATGTGCCTAACCTGAAAAGCCCGGTATTCTTTGCATTCTTATGTTTCAAGACAGAATAAACATTCCTGAACACCCGTCACTTACTAGTCATCATGCTGGGTGCCTTAAATATGCCCAGAGGTCCCCAGAGGACAGGCTTAAAGGAGCTTGCTCAATGTCCCAGCTGGCACGCAATACATTCCCTAACCCTCTGTTCCCGAAGCCTGTTCTCTTTATACTCTACCCATGATCTCCCAATTCCCCCAATCAAATGAAGATTTCTGGGCCCCAGATCTCTATGGTAATAGCCTGGGAATCCGTATTTTCACAAGACCCTCTGGCAGTTGTCATGATCGTGCACGTTTGAGGAACATCACTTTCTGCTCTCTCCAGGCCAGCAGTTACCACAGTGAGCAGCAGAGGGATGGGGGCGTGGGAGGCACAGGTATGTCTTGAGAGATGCCAAAACAATCTGTTGCAAGGAGTAATAACTCAATTATCCAAAGAAAATGCTCGGCTCGTTTCTCGTTTCTGCAAATTAGGATGAATTTGAAGTTACCTCTTATTTCAGTGTGCCTGCTCACGTGAGAGAGAAGAAAGTGAGGGCACTTCTAACAAAGGCAGCAGCGGTCCCCTGTGACAGTCCGTCCCCTAACTGACAGCCAGCGGTAGGGAAGCAGCTGTCACCGAGGGTGCTGTTGACCGGGACGGGGCTTGCAACTCCCACGGTCTCCGTTTCCCTACAGAACCCATGAGGGTTTCGTTAGAACCTCTGCACACCCATCCGAGCGCACCGTTCGGCACGCTCTCGAGGTGCGTGTTGGATGTCCCCAGACTGCGTGGGGTTGCCTTCATTGCTCACCCCTAGGATCGCCGGTGCCGATGGTATGAAACACACCTGTGCTTACCTACAATTACGTTCCAGAGCAATGCTGAGACGTTGTAAAGGTTCACGGGAAAGGATTGCCAAGGGCGTTTCGTTTTGTTTTGTTTATTTGCCCGGATGGAAATGTACAGCGTATTTTACTTGTTCGGTGTGACAATGCATAACTGATTTGTGGCTCTAGTTTGCGACTCACGAGTTACAAGTTAATTAGAAACACTTTTCCCTAATTATATTTGAGAGTTTGCTCTATTTGCTCTACAATTATCACAAAAATTACATTAACTAGTGTTAATGAACACAACGTCGAAATCCCCACCGGATCCTGGAGGAAAGGGGAGAATTAAAGAAGGTGCACATCTCCTGCCCAACACCTGGTTTCCTTTTCAACAGATGTTTTTATTTGTTATTCCCAATGAAATGTGCAAAATCAGCCTCCTTCCTGGTTGTCCCTCGGAGGATGAGACTCCACCTGGCAGGGGAGGAGCCACCGCTTTGTCTGCATGCGCCCAACCGTGTTCCCGTAGTGACTCACTCTCCCGGTGGGCTGCCCGTCGGGATGGGTGGCGTATTTGCCTTCACGGAAGCTGTGTGCCATCACCGCGGCACCCTCCCGAGGGACAGCCCCGAAGAAGAAGCTCTTTGGAATGATTTCCCAACTCGGGGACCTGCACCATAGAGCCTCGTAATCCCAGAGAAATAGGGAAGTTGTCCTCGGCAGCTGGCCTTCCTGTCCACCTTTCTTTCCTGCGTGTGCCAGGTTATGTCCGAGCCCCAAGGAGCTGTCGATCAAGTGTGAGAGAGGGTACATCCACGTGGATAACTGTTCTACAACGTAAGCACCGAGACAGGGCTGGAAAAGCTTCAGGGAAGAAAGGGAATTCTCACTCTAGGGGATCAGGAAAGGCTTAATGAAGAAATTAATGTTTGTCGTGGGTTTGAAAGATGGACGGGAGTTTGGTTTTCAGATAATGAGAGCAAGAGAAGAAAACACACCCAGTACTTACAGAAGGGCTCCTCCTTTCCCAAGAATAAATTCAATTGTGTCACTCCTGTGCGTGTGTGGGCATCCCACATGCCACCCCTTAGAGGGTAGGTGCCGTCTGGATATCTGCTGCGGCTACCTTCCTTGAATGCTGCCTGCTTCAGACAGTTCTGGTCTTCTGTCTCCATGCATATTTGCCTTTTAATCTAACACCCTCCAAGAAGCCAGGCGCCTCTTCTGGGGAAGGGGAGGAAGCAGTCATGGGTGTCCCGCTTTATACTTCTTACATAACCTGAGATGCCTGGGTGGCTCAGCCAGTTAAGCCTCCAACTTGAGCTCGGGTCGTGATGTCGCGGTTTGTGGGTTCAAGCCCCGCAGTGGGCTCTGTGCTGACCGCTCAGAACCTGGAGCCTGCTTCGGATTCTGTCTCCCTGACTCTGTACGTACCCTACTCGAGCCCTGTCTCTCTCTCTGGCTCTCAAAACTAAATAAATCAATGAATACACGCTGAAACATGTTTAAAAAAATAATTCCCTATGTGACTTGAGTTGCCTCACACAAATATTACTAGAAGTGCTCCCGGGGTCACACGGTATTCATTCACCATAGTGAGCAAGAATTCATTTGGGGCACAAATGACAGCTGTCCGACTGAAAAGTTTGGAAATTTCTTGCAGACCCTTTGGAAATGTAGAAACTCAGGCATAACGGTATTCAGCACCTCACATGAAGCCGTCCCATAACAAACACATTTAGTACTTAAACTAAAGATACACATTAGGAAAAAGAGCCATTTGCTCTACACTCGGTGTGGCTTTCATGCATGTTGGATTTTTGGTTTTTTTGAGAAAATGGATTTTCATTCATCAACTCAACTCCATTGTCAAGTGGCGTACCTGGTCTGTTCACAAATAGAGTTTCTGAAGCCCATCTTTGTGGTTACTTCATTGAAAAATGAATACGTACTCTCATCTGCTTTCCAGATAGATTTCATAGTTAACCACATTTTACGTTCGTAAGTGTCAGCAGTAAGAAGGCTACTTCCATTCCTCACGTTTTATGTTAAAAGATTTGTTTTCAGATGAGGAGACGTTGTCTTCCGTGTTTTACTCTTCACTCAAAATTCTTTCCATCGAGAGTTAGCGAGAGGCAGGAATATGCTCAGAAGTCTAAGACTGAGAAATACGGATTCCAAAGCGGTCAGAAAACACTTTTATTAACAATAAGAAGCCTTAGATATTGGCTGTAGTGGTATTTGTTTTGTTTCAGTTTTGTTTGCCCTTTAAGTGATTTTATAGTCCAGGTGGAGCAGACGTTTAATATTTTGTTTTAGTTTTGTTAGTTTTTACTGATGTATAATTAACATGAAGTGTTCTATTAGTTTCAAGTGTACAACATTTCTCAGCTTTACTTAGTGCTGCTCAGAATAAGTGTACTTTTGACCTCCGTCTCCTAGTTCATCCATCCCTCCCCCCCCCCCCACCTCCCCTCTGATAACCATCAATTCTCTGTATTTAAGAGCCTGGGGTTTTGTCTCTTTCTTTGTTTTCTTAAATTCCGCATATGAGGGAAATCATCTTGTATTTGTCTTTCTCTGACATCTTTCTTTTTTTTTTTTTTAATTTTTTTCAATGTCTATTTTTGAGAGACAGAGAAAGAGACAGAGCGTGAGCAGGGGAGGGGCAGAGAGAGAGGGAGACACAGAATCCAAAGCAGGCTCCAGGCTCTGAGCCATCAGCACAGAGCCTGATGTGGGACTTCAACTCACAGACCATGAGATCATGACCCAAGCCAAAGTCGGACGCCCAACCAACTGAGCGACCCAGGCACCCCTCTGACTTACTTCATTTAGCATTACGCCATCTGGGTCCGTCCATGTTGTTGCACATGTCAAGGTTTCATTCTTTTTTATGACCAAGTAATATTCCATTTTGTGTATGTTGTATGTACACACTCACACACCTACACACCCACATACACAAACACACACATATCACGTCTTTACCCATCCACCCATGGATGGACACTTGGGTTGCTTCCATATCTTGGATATTGTAAATAATGATATAGTAAACATAGAAGTGTATATATCTTTTTGAATTAGGGTTTTTGTATTCTTTGGGTAAATTCCCAATAGTGGAATTATTGGATTGTGTGGTAATTCTGTTTTTAATTCTTTTTAAGAAACGTCCGTACTGTTTTCCATAGTGGCTGCACCAACTTGCATTCCCACAGACAGCACGTGAGGGTCCCTTTGTCTCCACATCCTTGCCAACACTTATTATTTCTTGTAGTTTTAATTCTAGCCATTTCGGTAGGTCTGAGCTAGTATCTCATTGTGGTTTTGATTTGCATTTCCCTGATGATGAGTGATGTTGAGCATCTTTTTACTGGTCGGCCATTTGTATATCTTCTTGGGAAAAAATGTCTATTCAAGTCTTCTGCACATTTTAAAAAATCATATTGTTTTTTGGGTGTTGAGCTGTATAAGTTCTTTATATGTTTTGGATATTAACCTCTTATTGGATATGTCATTGCACATATCTTCTCCCATTCCGTGAGTTTCCTTGCTGTCCTGTTGATGATTTCCATTGCTATGTGAAACCTTATATTTGGTGTAGTCCCAATAGTTTATTTTTGCTTTTGTTTCCTTTGCCTGAGGAGACATATCTAGAAAAGTGTTTCTATGGCCGATGTCCGAGAAATTACTACGTATGTTTTCTTCTGGGAGTTTTATGCTTTGATCACTACAGCTTTGTAGCATATCTTGAAATCTAGTATTGCAATACCTTTGGCTTCATTCTTCTTTCCTAAGATTGCCTTGCGATTCAGGATCTTTTGTGGTTTCATACAACTTTTAGGGTTATTTGTTCTAGTTCTGTGAAAACTGCTATTGGTACTTTGCTAAGGATTACATTAAATATGTAGATTGCTTGAGGGTAGTGTAGACATTTTAACAATATTGGTTCTTCAGTCCAGGAGCATGGAATATCTGCCCACTTGTTTGTGTCACCTTCAATTTTTTATAGTTGTTGGAGTACAGGCCTTCTACCTCTTTGGTTACATTTCTTCCAGGTATTTTATTCTTTTTGGTGCAACTGTAAACAGAATTATTTTCTTACTGTTCTCTTTCTGCTACTTCATTATTAGCGTGTAGAAATGCAACAGATTTCCGTGTATTGATTTTGTGCCCTGGGACCTTACTGAATTCATTTATCCATTCTACTAAGTAGTTTTTTGGTGGAGTCTTTAGGGTTTTCCATATATGGTATCATGTAGTCTGCAAATAGTGAAAGGTTTACTTCTTTACCAACTTGTATGCCTTTTTTCTCTTTTTCTTGTTTGATTGTTGCAGCTACGACTTCCAGTACTCTGTAGAATAAAACTGATGAGAGTGAACACCCTTGTCTTGTTCCTGATCCTGAAGGACAAGCTCTCAGTTCTTCACCATTGAGTGTGGTGTTCCTATATGTGGGGTTTTCATACATGTTCTTTATTATGCTGAGGTGTGCTCTCTCTAGGCCTACTTTATTGAGAGTTTTTATCATGAATGGATAGCATACTTTGTCAAATGCGTTTTCTGCCCCTATCGAGATGATACGTGGCTTTTGTCCTTTCTCTTATTGATGTGATGTATCACATTGATGGATTTGTGAGTATTGACCCACCCTTGTGTCCCTGGAATAAATCACACTTGATCACGGTGAATGATTTTTATAATGTATTCTTAGATTCAGTTTGCTAATATTTTGTTGAGGATTTATGCATCTATCTTTTTAAGTGATTTCCTAGTCTGGATGGAGCAGGTGTCTAATTTTGTACGAGTTCCAAGCTCGCTCACAGCAATGAGAGAAAAGAGAGTTCAAAGAGAGAGAAGAAAACTAAATACATTTCCTTTTCTTTGGCAGTGGAGCCTCAACTTTGGGGTATCTTTCTCAGACAGAACGAGTGTAGAAGCTTTCCTTTTTGTTTCTGACCCTGGAGGCATTTTCCGATACATGTAACCACTTAGAATGCCCGATCACATGTACCTTTCATGAAGAACATTTATAGGCAGGACAGTGGTAAGTCACTTTACCTTCCATGGCGCTTTCAGTAGACTCCCTAATGTTTTGTTAAATTAGCAGGAAAGAGAAATTTGTATTTAACACACAGTTACAATGATAAGATGAACATGGGTCATTTAGGATTTTCAAGCAGTTTATCAATTTAATAATTTTCTGCAAAACTGCCCTTGCTATTAACTTAGCTATCGGAGTGTGCAAACACAGACGTGAAATTTTATTGTCATGTATAAACTTCACATTGAGCACAACTAAGTATTTATAACTTGAATCTAATGAAAATGGGATTGAAAAGAAAGAAATGATCATGTGACCCCAGGATGGGAACTCTCCCATAAGCAAGCAAGTCTGATTAACTTAGCCACACTAAAGGAAGGAAGGAAAGGAATTGCTCTCTCCAGTTAGCTGATGAACCTCCAAACACCAGGGTCTTATTAAAAGTCCTTTTACCTCCAGGGAGCCGTCTCACCATCTCTCAGTAGCTTTGCTAAATGTAACCCTATCTGGGTTGCTATGGAAACAGCTATATCTATGCAAATTACTTTTTAAAAAATCATTAGGCTGCAGAAAGTCCGTCTGACATATGAAATTTGCAAGGACCCCAGCCCATAGCTTCTCTTGGCATTGTATCTCCGCTCTAACTGTCCCCAGGTTTCCTTTGCTGTGCCTGTTGTAAACAAATACTCCCAAATCCTTGAGAAAGATCTCCAACAGTAAGAGTTGAACAGTGGTAAGGTGAGGGCAGTGGCCTGCAGTCAGAGTCTGGAGGGTTGTGGGCTGTGGAAGAATCGAGTTGCCTAGACACAGGTGAGGGAAGAGAAAGGTTGCAGGCAAATCTATTGAAATACCAACTGTCTCCCATTCATCTCTGTCCTCCGGTGTGGCGCTGGCACACACACGTGTGGGCATCCGTGTGCAGTGCAAGCATGTGCACACGTTGACACACGCTGGTGTGCTTACGCACCCACATCACGCAAGTAGCCCCTGCGTTTGTCACACATTTACATCCCTCTCACAGCCTGGCCGCTGCTCCGCCAGGCACAGACCCGCGTTGGAAGGACTGCGGTCCCCAGCTTCCCTTGTGTATCTGTTTCCTACACGATGCTTGGCTCGAACATCCTTGGGGCTCCCGGAGGGCTGTGCAGTTCCCTGCCCCACCCCCCCGTTGCTGCTGCTCCCTGAGCGTGGCGTGTAGCACTCTGCCTGCTGTCACAGTGTCACCTGCTGCTCCCTGGGCAAAGTGGCCCCACATCTGCCCTGAGCCCCCAGGAGGCCAGAGCTAAGAGGCGGCGTGCGACCCAGACGTAGAAGCACGGCCCCGCTGCCCTTGGCTTTCCAGTTTGTTCTGGAATCCCTCAACAGAGCTTCCCATGCTCCAGGCACTACAAAAACAGCCTCCTTCATCTTTCCCTCTGTGCCTTCCTAGTCACTGGGCCGGGGACAAGTTCAAGTAATGGCTCTCGTTCTGGTCGTCGAGTCCTCACTCGCCATCACTGAACTCTGCTCATGGTGCCTGGTCTCCACTCAAACCAGTTCTCTCCTAGGAGGCTTCCCCGCCCTGCCTGTCAGTAGCTGCCGGGCTCACCCCACCTGCCCAGGCCCGTCCCAGTCCCCAACCTGCACAGAGCTTGAGTTCTTCTCCAGATCCTCCTGGGCCCGCCTACTGACTCTGCCCACCCCAGGCCTCCAGGCTGCCTGGAGTGGTCAGTCCTGCCGGACCCCAGCCGTGAGCAAGAGGGATCAGCTCGGATTCGAGCTCGGATTCGGATTCCTGCTACACAGGGATCCTTCATGGCAGTGGCCAGTTCACGCCGTCACATATCTCAGTACACATCATGTGCACATCTCACTTTGGTTCCCCGAGGAGCCGACTCCCGTTTCCGTGTTTACTCCAGAGAAGGGGGACCAAGAGGGTCTCGCTCAGCTGAGCTCTTGGGACGGACAAGGGACCGGTGGGCGCCGCAGGAGTCAGCCTGCCTTCTTGCAGGCACCGCGGTGCAGACCCGATGATACAGAGGGCGCACAAGCATCATTTCTGCTTTCGGTATGTGAAATTTGTAAGCGAGTTCTCAACCAATCACAGTTATCTCTTTTTCTCTGAATGCTTTAACAATTAACCTAGAATTCTACCTTCAAAGTAGATGTGTTCCATTTTGAGCCCATGTTTCCTACTTCCTTTGCTCGTTACAGAATTGGTGTCCCAGGCTCAGCCTTCCTTGCATGCAGGTCAGTGTTCTAAGTTTTCTCCTCAAAGAGCAGAGTCATGATTCCCAGCAAGTGAGAAGCATGTCATTGCCATTATCTCCACGTGGGGATGAGAAGGAAACATTAAAAGACTAACATCATAGGTCCCAAACCAAAAGTTCTCCCTTGTACTTTGTTTAAACAGAATCAGGTTAGAATAAAAATACGTTTTCTCGTGTATAAAGTGTGTGTGTGTGTGTGTGTGTGTGTGTGTGTGAAGTTAGATATTATCCAGGCTTAATTATTCTAGGAATAGTTTAAGCTTTTAATGCAAGGGTGTAAATTAGATGAAATGTCCCTAGACCTCAAATTTACTTTTAGGAGTAAAGGGGAGAGTGTGGTTTTAAACAACCACGTCTCCTCTTACAAAAAAATCTCTTTTTGAAAAGAATTGGAGGTATCATAGATTGTCAGTGTTATATATGTAAATACATATGTTTAAAGGCATAATTTATATTTAAAATGGTAGCCTTATCTTAGGAAATATAGTGCAGTGCTCTGCTTTTCTCTCTAAAAATAAATATTTATGTGATTTATCTTGAAATGTTTATATCCAAAAAAAATGTGGGCGTGTGAAACTGAGAAAATCTACTCAAGCCAAGAAAAATTGCTTATTACCAAATATACCAGCTCCATAATTAATAAATTATTATAAAATGTATGCTGTCTCTATGAGAAAAATTATAAATAAGAATTTTTGATCTATGAACTATTGTAGTTGTGTATTCTCAGAGACCAGTAAAGCATAGGTTTTTCCTTTTTAAAGAAATATGTCTTTCTAATAGATAAATATAAGATCAACAGGGGTGCCTGGGTGGCTCAGTAGCTTAAGCGTCTGACTCTTGGTTTCAGCTCAGGTCATGATCTCACGGTTCATGAGATCGAGCCCCAAATCAGGCAGTATCAGTGCAGAACCTGCTTGGGATTCTCCGTCTCCCTGTCTCTACTGCCTCTCTTCCGCTCACATGCGCATGCATGCACACACACTCTGTCTCTGTTTCTCAAAATAAACAAACTGTTAAAATAATAAATAAATAAATAAATAAATAAATAAATAAATAAATAATCTCCAATAGATTGTATTTATCACCCTTGTACACCAGATTGATAATCATTATATTCTTTTCCAGGTGAAAGTTTTTAAATAGGATTCCTCTGGGTATAATTAATTTTAATGGCAAAAGTTTATATACTATACATTTCTAATGTTACATATGATTTTTAAAATGATAAAATTCTACCAGGCTCTACTGACTTCTCTCATCTCAAATACTCTAGGCTTCCTCATTTGCGCTTCCCTTCATTTGCTGGTGCCGTCTTTCATATTGAGGCGTATTCATCATACACCCACCTCCATGTTGTTATGAGAGATTTTCCTTTCATGCCCTGTGACAGATATTCAGTATCAACTCCTCCTATTACGAATATTAACCCATAAGCTCCTCAAGGGCAGGAACAGTGTCATAGTCATCTTCGTATCCATGATGCTCAACCCAGTATATGGATGGAGTTTGGTAAATTTTCCCTGGGTGACGTTGTTGGAAACTCTATTCCGGTTTCTCTCTTGTTTATTGAGCTGCATATCTACTATCTACGTCTCAAACATATTCAGACAGACAGCTAGCAACCACTGTTGTGTCCCCCCTTTCTGCTTCCAGAGAGAGGGGGTTACCACAGTGGCAGACTTGCCTCTTCACTGACTGTTCATCCGCCTCTCCTTTCCTAGTGAGAGCACGTAGGAGATGTCCTGGGTGGCAGTATGTTAACGCTTCTGTAGAGAGTACCAGCCGCTCTTGCAAGGATAAGAAGGGCAGTGAAAGAGAGCTTTTCCATCTCAAACAGGACAAACCCGGCTTGGATTCTAGGCCAACTTATTGTCTCTTTCAACTCTGCCTGTTCAACTTTATTGCCTTCAACTCTACAACCATCATCACACCGCCCCCTCACTGTCACCACCACCTCCACTGCTCTCTCCACCACCACCTCCACCTCCACCAACTGGACCACCACCACCACCACCTTCACCAACTCCACCACCACCACCACCGTCTCCAACACCGTCCCTGTCTCCACCACCACCATCTTCACCATCATCCTTATCTCCACCACCACCACTACTACCTCTACCACCGTCCCCCTCCCCACCCCCCCCCCGCCCCCACCATCTCCACCACCATCTCTATTACCACCTCCACCATCACCACCTCCACCATCACCACCACCATACCAGTAGCTACCAGGAATTGATGAGTTACCTCATATACACAATTATCTGATAGAAACAACATATTTTGTTAATTAATTGGTGCATGTGTTCCTATCATAGAATTGAGGATACTTTTCATCTAATGATAGGCTTTCAGCATCACAAATCATAAGTCAGCAGAAGAAATAATTGGCAATGCTGTCTAACTATTGCCGTAAAGAACAGCTTAATGTCAAAGATCACAAAGGTTGTTTTGCAAGATCTGTTTTAGGATATTAATGGATGATACAAGCATTTCTGTCTAATAATTAATTGTATGTCATTTAATGAGGACATATCGTAGATCTACTAGCTCTAAGCAAGAACCAAAGAAATGATGTCCCTCAAACTCTCGCTTCAACTAAATATTTTTTTTTTACTCTCTAGGAGTTGATAGGTAAAAGCTGTCATTAATCATTTGCAGTGCATGTATTTTGTACATAAATTTGTACATATGTTTTGACTAATTTTCTATTAAAAAAGTTTGGAGTTTCAAATAAGTAGTGCCTTTATGTTCTTGAGTAGACCAAGAATTTTTTTGCCTTTTTTTTAAAAAATAACAGTATTGGGGCGCCTGGGTGGCTCAGTCGGTTAAGCGGCCGACTTCGGCTCAGGTCATGATCTCACAGTCCGTGAGTTCGAGCCCCGCGTCGGGCTCTGGGCTGACAGCTCAGAGCCTGGAGCCTGTTTCGGATTCTGTGTCTCCCTCTCTCTGACCCTCCCCCATTCATGCTCTGTCTCTCTCTGTCTCAAAAATAAATAAACGTTAAAAAAAATTAAAAAAAAAATAATAACAGTATGAGTACTGACTACACATAGTTTGTTAGATATAGAGTTGGTAGGAAACTGAAAATAAAATACCTTGAACTATTTTTAACTTTATTGTGAGAGAGAGAGCACGTGCACAGGGGATGAGCAGAGAGACTGTGAAGGAAGGGCAGAGAGAGAAGGAGAGAGAGAACCACAAGCAGGCTCCATGGGCTATCAGCACAGAGCCAGATGAGGGGCTCACCATGAACCAAGAGACCATGATCTGAGCCAAAATCAAGAGTGGGATGCTCAACCAACTGAGCCACCCAGGCACCCCCAGACGCCTTGAATTTTTTAAAATTTATTTGTCTATTTTTTTTTACATTTATTTATTGTTGAGAGAGAGGGACAGAGCACAAGTCGGGGAGTGGCAGAGAGAGAGAGGGAGACACAGAATCCAAAGCAGGCTCCAGGCTCTGAGCCATCAGCAGAGAGCCCAATGCAGGGCTTGAACTCATGAACCGTGAGATCATGACCTGAGCTGAAGTCGGACGCTCAACTGACTGAGCCACCCAGGCGCCCCTAGATGCCTTGAATTTTTCATTGAACATCAGTTTTCCTATCTAGACACTTAGAAACAAAAGCACAAGGATTTCCCTTGAGTCTTAGGAACAGAATATCTACAACTCACTTTCTACTTGGAACCCAAACTTTAACTTATATAAGTTCTCACTGAAAATCCAAGTGTTTGGGGATTTGTTGAAGTTTGCTAAGAAATATAATACTGATCCATCTTTACAGGTGTTATAAACTCCATCTGCTTATAACATTCAGTCCAGGATTGTATACCTGGACCTCATTAGCTCGGACCCCAGAAGAGAGGTTATGTTTTAATGTTATTGTCCTTACTCTTATTAGTAAGAGTTTATGTAACAAATTTACTTAAAAACATGTCAGCAAATCCTACCACCTTGGTCTTTAATTATGTCATTTGCCCTTGGTGGTGTCATTTGTTCTTAAATCTGTTGGTTATGGGGACAAACAGATGGTTGTTGAGTAGGACATGAATCCCTACTGTGGAGTGGGAGCATTAATCTGACAGCAGTGACATGATGAATTGGAATAAGTAGCCTAGTTTGGGATAAACAGAGGTGGTGAGAACGGTTAGCTTATTGTGATATTTCAAGCTACAAATAATGCATCAGAATCATGACCACAGAGTCCAGTTAAGATTACACGAATCCTGAGTCCCCATTGTTGCAAGCTGAGGTAAGGAAACTGGGCTTTCCCAGTAGTGTGGTTGGAGAAGAGGGTGGAGATTACTAGATAGATCAGTAGGAACTCATTCCTCGAGTGAGTTTATCCTACTCTTCAACCCTATCCGTGTTACTACCCTCAACCAACAAATCCAATATACTTACTGAAGTGGATGGATAGAACTTTATGCTCTCAGACTCCACCAACAGAGAATAGAGTTTGCCCTTGAAACTGTGTAAATGGTCATATCCATTGTCAACAACGTATATGTCTGTTGGCAACAGGTTTCAAAGCCTTTTTACACAATCTCTTTATAATTGTTGAAGCTTGCCCCTACCAAGAGACAAGATAAAGGTGGGAAATAGCAAAGACAAATGTCACCTGGATTTTAAAAGGAAAGGTGAGTCTTAGGAAACAAAAGAATTAAAAGATGCCGTTAAAAGTGAACCGTAGGTGTCGGCAGATGAAGAGTCACAAAAGAATGAAGATTAGCAATAGGAAAAATAAATAGCGATTGTGGGCATCAATACTGGTGCTGATAGCTTCTCAATTCTTCAGGGTCTTCACAAGTTTGCAGCTTTTAGTGGCTTTATTTATGTGTTTATTCCCATGCATGACCCAATTGGGAAATAAAATAACAAAAAAAACATGAACTGGCATTTCAGAAAACCACATGCAAGCAGCTAATACGCTCGTAAAAAGAAGTTTAATTAAAAGGAATGCCGATGGGAAGGAGGCACCATGTTTGGCATTAAATCTCCAAAGATGAAAATGGTTGCTGGCGTGCAGCGTTAGCGAGGGACCACCGAACGGTCCTGTCGGTGAAAGTGTCGTGAGTACGGTCTTTCCAGAGAACATTTTGACAATATGCCTCAGTATTAAAACGTGCAGACTCTTTACCCAGCAATTCAAGTTTTAGGAATATATCCCGAGAAACTATTTTAAAAAGACCTTCAGAGCAAACGAATTAATATAGGGAAAGCATTTAAAACACTCTCTGGCATCCAGTAAGAGCTAATGTCAGCAACACAAATTAGAAACAATGCCTGTCAATGCACATTTGGATAAAAAGAGTCCATCAAATAGAACACTACCACACATTAAAAATTACGGTGTGGCTAGATATTTGTCGATATCAAAATATATCCATGGCATATGTTGAGGTGCAAAAAGCAAATTAAACAGCATGTGTGCTGTGGTTCTGTTTCTGTAAAGTAACACACATGAGTGATCAGCATAGAAAGGTGTACAAAAGTGTACTCTTTGGGTGGATTTCTTTTCTTCCTTTTAAAAAAAAATTTTGTCCTTTTTAAATAGATTGAAGATTTTAAGGTTATCGTGTCAATTTTGTAATCAGAAGAAAATAATGCTCTTAGTATCCTAGATTTTTTAAAGTTTATTTATTTGTTTTAAGAGAGAGAGAGATTGAGAGAGCACAAGCAAGGGACAGAGGGAAGGAGAGACAGAATCCCAAGTAGGCTCCTCTCCTTCCATTCAGAGCCCAAGACGGGGCTCAGACCCATGAACCATGAGATCATGGCCTGAGCAGAGATCAAGAGTTGGACGCTTAGCCGACTGAGCCACCCAGGTGCCCAGTATCTTATTCAAAAATGTTTAAGTATATGCCAGAACATGCACTTTTGGGGAACTTAAAATTTTATTTTAAAAAATAACTGTAATATAAAAGGGAGTTTATCTTATATTCTGTATCCACACAGAGAAATTGTTAATGTCAAAAAATGGACGCATTGTAAAATTTGGTTGGAAATAGAGGCGCCTGAGTGGCTCAGTCAGTTAAGCGTCCAACTCTTGGTTTCGGCTCAGATCATGGCTCACGGTTTGTGAGATCGAGCCCCGCAGTGACAGTGCGGAGCCTGCTTCAGATTCTCTCTCTTCTTCTCTCTCTCTACCTGCCCCGCTCACGCTCTCTATCTCTCCCTCTCAAAATAAATAAACATTTTTTTTTAAAAAAAGTTGGTTTGAAATAAAACATAGAAATTCCACACGTTTGCATAATGACTCAGAGTCGCCTTCAGTTCTCGGGAAACAATGTAGTTTTTATACTCACCTAAGGGTTAGTCAACAGATAAATGCATTACATGTGTTCCACATATTCAACAATATCTCTAAAAGTCATTTTATCAATTTTGTAATTTTACCTGAAGGAGCAATGCCGAATGTCACATGGCATTTAAATAAGCAAGATTGTCGCTTTTCCTAAATTGTTTTCTGAAAATCCTATTACGCTTTACATCGCAGTCATAATAGGGGCTCTGCCATTAAGCAAGCTTCGCCACGCTCTGCTTATGTTGCTACTGCTGTGATTCGGGAAATACCTAAAATAAGTGATTTTATCCCCTCCTGTCATTTGTTCTGCTTACGGTCACTGAATACATGCTGTCATGATCAGCTGGCCAGCTCGTTTTCATTTGTCCTCAATCAACCCATCGGTGGGCCTAAAACAGATGCCTTTAAATGAGAAAGGCTGTGAGGCATTTCAGGAACGTGCGTAAGAAAAGGAGAACTTGACCTTTCAGATCACCTGTGATATAAAAAAATAATAATCATAAATATACTTCAACTAACAGGAAAGTGTCCGCTCGTAGACTCAAAAGGAGCAATGTTTCCCCAAGGTTAACAGTGTGTGTAGCTAAATTTTTTATGGTGCTCTTCTCCTTTGTGACAACCAGCCTTCACCAGCAGACTTCAAATGTAGGTATGCTTAGGATCATTACCTTGAACTCTGTTTCTGTGACCACATCCCATCCGGCAGCTCCAAACACCATCCAAATGCAGAGGGCTTTAAATTTCTATCTCCCCACGGTGCTCTAGATGCCGGCATCCAGCTGCCTCTGGATATCGCCCCTGGCTGTCTAACTGGCATCTCAAAGTCAGCGCATCCCAAACAGCAATCCCCAAGTTCTCTCCCGACCTCTTGTTCCTCCAGGCCTCCTCGCCTCTGTTGTTCAACTTCTCATTTCCCCCCAACCCCTCCATCCAGCCCACCCGCCGGGCCAGACGTTCTATGTCACGCATGACGACTTCCATCGCTGTGGACCTGATCGTCTCTCCCCTGGAATTCCCAAGTGGCCTCCTCACCGGTCAGCTCACTTCTTCCCTCATTTCAGCCTGTTCTCTGCCAAAAAGCCTCCGGAATGGTGTCTTTAAAGACCAGTTGCCCTTTTTGGGGTGACGGAAATATTTTGGAGCTAAAGGAGATGATTGCACATTCTAGCGAATGTACTCATTGCCACTGATTTGTACACTTTAAAACGCTTTATTGTATGTTATTAGAAAAAGATTTCCTTAAAGCTACCCTTGTAGCTGGGTGACTAGTTGGGAATGCGTCTTATATTTGGTTTTTAGTGTGTGGATGCCCCAGGAAGGAATGAAACATAATAAAACATATTATGACAGTTACCTGCTTACTGTTACCCCACTGCACTTATGGGTAAAACAGAAATGTCTGACTATGGCGTCCGAGGCCCTTTTTAGTCTGTGTTCCCTGCTTACCCACTTTAATCAAGGATCTGGCCAGACACGTAAGGCACCCTCAGCGAGGATTCTGGAGAGAATTTAGCGAAGGGCCTTTTTTCCAAGGTATGGGCAGAGTAAAGGGACTGATCCAGGGGTGGTCAGGTGGCTACTGACTGTCACCCGTGGAAGCAGTGAGAGAAAACAGTATTCCAGAGATCAGGAGCTGTGGGGATGGGCTGGTCTAGCCACAAAGTGTCTTGGCCCTGTGGGCAGAGCTGAGGACGGGGAGCGTGTGTAGCAGAAAGAGCTCAGCACTCTCTCCTCATGCTCTCTCACCAATTCTGCCATTGCCTGAACCCAGCTGCCCGAGGAAGGGCCTGGTTGCCTGGGAAATTCAGCCCAAGGGCATGGTTGGGTTTTGGGGGTTTTGTTTTATCTTTTAATGTTTATTTACTTTAGAGAGAGACAATGCGTGAGCAGGGGAGGGGCAGAGAGAGAGGGAGATGCAGATCCAAAGCAGGCTCCAGACTCTGAGCTGTCAGCACAGAGCCTGACACGAGGCTTGAACTGACAAACTGTGAGATCATGACCTGAGCTGAAGTCGGACGCTTCACCGACTGAGCCACCCAGAAGCCCGATGTTTTGTTTTGTTTTGTTTTGTTTTGTTTTGTTTTGTTTTGTTTTGTTTTGTTTAAGAGCAATGTGAGTTGGTAGGAACCTGGAAGAATCAAATGCCTTGAATTCATAATTGAACATCAGTTTTCTTAAGACAGTAACACCACAGCACAAGGGGTTCCCTTGAGTCTAAAGCATAGAGTATCTACAACCCACCCTCGAAGTCTTAACTTCAACCTTGCTGAAAATCCAGCTAAACACAGAGGGAGCACGTGGATGGCCCATTCCACCGCCCCACACACTATCTGGCCATGCAGACCCTCTTTGTGTTCCCTGAGTAGAATGTTCTCTCTGCCTGACTTGACTTTTACGAGAGCTTTTGCCATCCTGGTCTCAGCAGCCCCATGAAACGCCTTGAGGCCTGAAATCCCTGCTGCCCCGTTTCCCTCACTGTCTCCCAGCTCTGCAGGGGAGCCACACCCACATTGCCCAGTGTTTGTGGAACTGAATTTGGGGGTGGCTTACTCACTCGAAGGCTTGAAGTTGTTCTGCTAGACAAAGAATGTTCTGTTGACTGAGCGGATGAATAATCAAATAAATGAACAAATAAACGGATTGACTGAAGCAGTCGGGTCTTGATGACATGAAAGTACAAAGATCTCAAATGTGGAAGCTCACTAATCACTTTCCTTTTGTCAAAACAGGTAGTTTTTCTGTGTTCTTCAGAAAGAAGTCACAGCGGAAGCTGACAGTGATGAACTCAGTTAAATTCTCCGTAGCTTAGATGTAATAACTTCCACTGGCTTGCTAGTCTTCCAAAAACAAACAAACAAACAAACAAACAAAGCTGGTGGCAGGACCCACTGAGACCACTTTAAAAAAATTTTTTTTTTAAAGTTTATTTATTTATTTTGAGAGAGAGCACAGGGGAGGGGCAGAGAGAGAGAGAATCCCAAGCAGGCTCCACACTGTCAGCACAGAGCCCGAGGCAGGGGTCGAACTCACGAACCGTGAGATCGTGGCCTGAGCCGAAACCAAGAGTCGGATTCTTAACCGATTGAGCCACCCAAGCGCCCCTCACTAAGATCACTTCTATCAGAATCTCCAGAGATGGAGCCTGCACATAAGCATTTTTCTTAATTTCCCCATGGTGGATAGAAAAACTGCCATTTTGGTAGTTAGACTATGATTGTCCTAATGTCGTTCCCTTTGGATTGTTGAGAAATGTATTTTTTTATTCAAATAAGTTTTGAACAGGCATCTACACAACTGATCTCATGGACATAAGACTGTCTTCATATCTGCAAGCTTTTGCTTTTTCTGGATACCTGGATGCCTCACTCCCACTCCTTGGCTAATTGTTCTTATCCCTCAAGGGCCAACCAAAGACCCTCTTCTCTCTCTCCCAGATAGCCTTCTGTGATCTCTCCTTTGGTGATCTTTTATTCCCTGAATTCTCATGGCACAGCATCTCTGATAGTTGGTGGATTTTATCATCTACAGCCCAATCATTTTCTCTCCCCAGGTAAACTCTGCCTCATTCACAGTATGTTACCCAGGGTGCTTAGCAGTCCTTTGTTTTCTGGGGCATTCGTAAAATATCTGCTGAAAGATTAAAAGCATAGAAATGGCACAAGGAAATGGAAGTTTCCCCAAATCTCTGATTTGGGTAGTAGATTAGCTTGGAGAATATGAGGGGGAAGGAAGTATGTTTGGAGAAAAATACACAGCAACAAAGTTCAAATTTGGAGTCATAGAAATGAAACTCAGCAATACAAATTTGAGAATGATCAGAGATAATAGTTGAGTCTTAATGTTCTTATCCACTGTCGTCATTTTTTCCATAAAAAACCTCTGAATGGAGTGTCTCTAAAAAGCAAGATAATTTGGACTATGGGAGCCTATATTTATATCCTAGCTCTTTATCTCTTGTTACCTGTCCTTGGGAGATTTTTGTAACCTCTTAAATCTTTAGTTATGAATCTGTAAAATGAAATCAATAGCAGTACCTCTCTCTCAGGGTTGGGATAAAGAATTAATAAAACAGTGCATGTGACATGGTAATGATTCAATAAATGAGGGCTTGTGTTTACCATTGGTATCATCACGATGGAGCGGCAATATGAAGCAATTTTGATTTAATGGAAAATAAGACCCAGTTTTAATATTAGTGTGATGGATAGGGACAGGATTTGTTTTAAAATTACCCTTCATCTCAATCTGGTTTTTGTTCAGTGTTTTCTCCATGGAAGACTGTAGCTGCATGTTTTCATAGAGGTCAACAGAATTAAGGTTTGCAAGAAAAGTATATTTGTAAAAGTTGTTTCAAAATGGAACACTCTTCATTCTATGAACTCAAATGACTTCTTGAAATTTCTCAAGTTACATGACCTGAGGCTAAAACGAAACTGGGCAAAGATGAAAAGCAGAGCATTCTCTTGTGTTCATGTGTATTCTGCTTCAAAGAACTGCAAGCCATATCACCTCTCTCCAATTTCAAGTAGCAGATGTACGTGCCTGACAATTGTCTGATTGTTCATAATGCATCATGGTCAGACTACTGACCTTCATTTTTACTTACATGTACAGTGCCATTCGCTGGGTCTCAGTCTCATCATCTGTAAAATGGAATTTGTTGAAGGTTTACATGAGTTAATACATGCAAGATGATAGCAAAACTCCTAGTGTATGACAATAATGCAAAAATATTAGGTATATTTGGCTAGTTTTCTTTTTTTCAGTGTGATCTTATTTTGAATGCCTAGCTTCGTCACGATCTGAAAATGTGAGACCCTTGTACTTGAACATCATCATGACTCAACAATGTCATTCATTCCACGTTCTTTCATTCAGTAGGCACCTATCGATAGCCCACTGGAAACTAAACTCTTTTTAATGCTGATTATGTGCGAGCTGAACTAAACTTTCAGTCCGATTCCCAACTTCCACTCTTTGTTCACTCCACCACCATGTGGTCATCAAGGCAGCTTTTTTGTGTGAGAACCCTAGGAACCAAGGTTGCACTTTAAGATGGCCCCGGTATAGGAGAGTGTCCCCAGCTATCTTATTTCCAGGGATTCTTAGCCAAGGATGCTCCCACAAACTCAGTTTGAGTCCTTATGTTGATTCTTGGCAGGAGTAAGGAGGATGTGCTACCTGTAATATTAAAAAGAAATCCTCAATGAGCTAGCCATCCCTATCTTTGTGCAAGGCTATATAATTTCACCTTTGCCTACTCACTCTAAGCCTAGAGAGTTTGGAATGGCAGCCTCGGGCCCTACCAAGAAGTGTATGGGGCTTTGTCACTTCTGGGTTATGGTACCTAATAGAAATGCAAACAGCCTAATGCCCATTGTCATCCACACAGATAAAGGCATGATGTTATGGTTAGTGAATGCCCTGCGGTTCCAAGAATTTTCCAGACTCTGTGTTTACCAAAGATGAAATTAGCTATCTACTCGTTTTCAGTAATTCACATGGTTTGCCAACTGTCAGCTCCTCTACCAGAAAAACCTGTAGACTAAGCAAAGCTAAGTTTACTAGATTTACTATGGTAAGGGAGAACACGACCTTGCAGAAGTCCAAAGGGAAATTGGGCCTGGTATTTATAAGGCCTTAGATCCTTGGCTGAGTTTGTTTAAGGTGGGTGTTCCAAGATGCAAAACAACTGGCATTGGGCAGAGTTTATAATGTAATAGCTCTGGACTGGTGGTACATAGAGGCAAGGGTCATGAAATGAGTTTTGATAAGCAAACTATTACTTTTGATAAGCAAGCTGCTCAGCTCACAGTCTGAACTTCCAGAGGCAGGTATTTTCTGAAGCAAGCAGTTGGATTAGTCTGTCCCCACATCATTTAACCCAGGGCCAGAAATTATGATGATACCACTTCCCACCTAAAAAATCATTATATGATGGGGCTGAATGAATGTCTTCAAATCTCTCTCTCATTCTCCCTTCCTCTCTCAGTCTCTTCTTCTGCCTCCCCCTGCCCCTCTTTTTCTCCGTTCTTTCCTCCCTTTCTCAATAATTTATGAAAGAGGCAAACTTAAGTTAGTTTATGTAATGCATGTAATTTGGGGTACAAAAAGCTACCAAGAAACACAACCAAAGTATAAGAAATCATCTCTATTACTACACAGAAGAATATGACAGTTGTTAGCTGAAATGACATAATCTTAACTACAGTCACTTTTAGGAAAAGAGGCTCAGGGCCAGTTTCCAGAGATTATAAAACAGCTTGTGTGCTTTCTTTTTCAAGGTCTGACTTATCCAAGGTCATTAAGGAAGGCTATAGTTTCAAGCAAGCCCAATTTTATATTCCTAACTCTTGATCTCTCGGGAATTGAAAAATAAAGTATTCTATGGCTCATTTACAAAATGCTGTGCTCAAACATGCACCCATGACTTTCACAGATGGTTACTATCAGACATTGACATCATATAGGGGAGGAAAA
Source organism: Panthera onca (assembly GCF_046562875.1). Classification (NCBI taxonomy): domain Eukaryota; kingdom Metazoa; phylum Chordata; class Mammalia; order Carnivora; family Felidae; genus Panthera; species Panthera onca. Next base: position 8,797,158 of record NC_138339.1, on the reverse strand, counting down.
AATATTTTTCCTCTACCCACCTTAGGCTCTCCAGCTGGGGTCTTGTAACTGAGATAGGCAAAAGACAAATTAATGAGAGAAAAACAGAAGTTTATTAACTTGCATATGGCACATACACGTGGGAGCAGCCAGTGATGGGTAGCTCAAAGAGGTGGTTAGAACTTATGCTTAAATATCATCTTAGGCTAAACAAAGGAAAAGGGATTGGGGCTTCTGGGAGGGGGAGACAAGTAGTTATGGGAAGGTGACTAAGAAAAGTACGGTTAAATAGGGTTCCATGCTAAGGTTTGTTTTGCATATTTAAGTTGATGCTGTAAGAGTTGCTAAGGGTCCTCCTCCTCTTCCTGGTACAGAAGAGGGAGACATCTTGACAAAGGGAAATTGCCTTTATAAATGTAAATTTCCATTACAAAATGACAAGCTGTGCTGACTAGAGAACCTTTTCCACCTCTGTTGGTGCCCAGTGGCCTTTTTCCCAAAATGACCCATATGCCAAAGGGACGTGGTTGGGGATGGCATGTTTTGGTTTCGTTCACATCCAAATTCTTTTCGACTACAATTTACTTTAAAAAAATACCATGGGGGGGCGCCTGGGTGGCGCAGTCGGTTAAGCGTCCGACTTCAGCCAGGTCACGATCTCGCGGTCCGTGAGTTCGAGCCCCGCGTCAGGCTCTGTGCTGACAGCTCGGAGCCTGGAGCCTGTTTCCGATTCTGTGTCTCCCTCTCTCTCTGCCCCTCCCCCGTTCATGCTCTGTCTCTCTCTGTCCCAAAAATAAATAAAAAAACGTTGAAAAAAAAAAATTTAAAAAAAAAAAAAAATACCATGGGAAGAGCTTCTTACTTCTTAGATAGGAGCTGCACTGCTTGGCCCCAGTTGGAGATAAGCCTCGTTTCTGATGACTGGAATCTAGCTTGTTATTCCCTTACTGTAAGCATTTAATGTAATTTGAAAAATTGCAGATCTACAGAATCCAACTGGAAATGGAATGAGATATCATAGACACACCTGAGTTTTGATTCTTCCTTTCAAAAAAAAGTCATCCTCTTTTGTCTGTGAAATTACCTCGTTTTCAATTAAATTAGTCCCAGCTTTGAAAACAGGGAGGATCATTTCTTAAATTACTAATGAAAACTTTAAGCGAGTTTGGGCCTCTTGCTTAAACTAATCTATACCAGCTTGTTCTACACGTGTTAGGTGCACTGCTGGTACTAAAATTTGAATATCAGAGTGTTCCTGGGATCAGTTTTGGCTTTGAAACAAGACAGCACCTCAACATGGATGGCTGTATCAATAACAGAGCTGTTGCAGAACTTCAGGAGTTAAGACGTCTCAAGGGGGAGCCCTCATAGATTTAATCACTTAAACCAGAATTTGCCTCATTTGTGAAAGTGAAGATCTGATTTTCTTGCTAATGTGAAAACCATCTCACTCCTCTGGAGTTAACCAAATTTTGTACCTATTTTGAAAATAAGCAAGAATAATTCTGCTTGATTCTCAGCATGTAACGTGTGTGCGATGCTTTCAAAAAAGAATTCCATGTCTGGGCTAGAAGCTGTTAGTGGCATTAGTAGGGTGACAGTTTTTGGTTATTGAGGCTGACAGTACAGTTCTTCTGCCTGCTCTCCCCACACATTTATCAGCTCCCGCAGCCCTCTCTCGTCGTCACCACCTCGGTGAGACTCTTAACTCAGAATGATTGGGTGAGTCCAATTCTAAAAGGATTAACCTTCACCTAAGCCCCGGTGGTCACTGCAGTTTCCTCTCCTGAAATATTAAAGAAGAGAACTCAAGAGATCGTGTGTTCTGGTCAGCCCTCCCCTGAGATTCCTGGAAGCTTGAGGAGTCTTGGCCTAAGGAACTACCCTTTTTTCAATATTTTAAAATTATTTTAAAGTAGTTATTTGTTATAAATTGGGTGGTGGGAATCACTTATCATCAAAAAATGGATTGCTCTTAAGGGAAGGTTTATAAAAGAAAGATGAAGATTCAAATCTTAACAGAGAATTTTTATATCCCGGAAATACTGATATTCCGTTGATAAAATTCATTAAGGCTCTGTCACTATATCCAGCATCCAATCCGACTTTTCTGAAAAAAGAATATATACAATTACTTTTAAAATCTCCTATGACGGAGGGACGCCTGGGTGGCTCAGTCGGTTGAGTGTCCGACTTCGGCTCAGGTCGTGATCTCGTGGTTCATGGGTTCGCGCCCCATGTCAGGCTCGCTGCTGTCTGTGTGGAGCCTGCTTCAGATCCTCTGTCCACCTCTCTGTGCCCCTGTCCCACTGGTGTTCGCTCGCTCTGTCTCAAAACTAAGTTTTAAAAATCATTTAAAAAATGATAAAATAAAGTAAAATTTCCTATGATGCATAACACTACATGTTAAAGTTAAATTCTTCTATTTCACACTCTTATAACCATCTTTGTTCCATGTGTTTTAAAACACTCTTCTGCATGCACTACAGAATGACTGTCGCATCCATTTCCTGTAATTATTCTTCTCAAAGTAACATTCACATCGCATATTAAAAAAAAAATTTTTTTTATTGTTTTCGAGATACAGTTGACATAAAGCATTGTGGAAGTTTACGGTCTACAAGGTGTTGATTTGACACATTTATATATCACAGTACGTTACTGCCTTGGTATTAGCTAACACATCTCTCATGTCATATAATTATCATTTCTTTTTGTGGTGGGAACAGTTAAAATCTAGTCCCTTAGCAGTTGTAAATTGCATGATATAGTATTGTTGTTCATGACCACCAAGCTGTGCATCAGATCTCCAGAACTTATTTATCTACCAGTTGCGTTTCTGTACCCTTAAACAACACCACCCTAATTCTCCGACCTCCCAAACCCTGGTGATTACCATTCTGCTCTCTGTTTTTATTAGTTTGGCTTTTTAGATTCCACCTGTAAGTGATATCATACAGTATTTGTCTTTCTCTGGCTCATCTCACTTGGCATAATGTCCTCAAAGTCCATCCATGTTATTGCAAATGGCGGGATTTCCTTCTTTCTTGTGGCCAGGTAATATTCTAAGAATATGTATACCACATCTTCTTTATCCATTCATCCACTGACAGATGGTTAGGTTGTTTGTAGATCTTGACTATTGTGAATAATGCTGCAATAAACACCAAATACAGATATCTTTTCTGTAACCTATTTTCATTTCTTTCAGATATGTACCCAGAATTGGAATGCTAAATACTATGATATTTCTATTTTTAATTTTTTGAGGTCCCTCCATACTGTCTTTCATAACAACTGTACCAATTTACATTCCCCCAGTGGTTCCTAAGGGTTTCCTTTTCTCCACATCTTTACCAACACTTATCTCTTGTCTTTTTGATAATATCCATTCTAACAGATGTGAAGTGATATCTCAGCGGTAGTTTTGATTTGATTAGTGATGTTGAGTATCTTTTCATGTACCTGCTGGCCATTTGGGTGTCTTTTTTAGAAAAATATCTGTTCTGTTCCTCTGCCAATATTTATTCAAATTGTTTACTTATTTTTTGCTACTGAGTTGTATGAGTTCCTTACATACTTTGGATATAACCCCTGGTTCGATATATGGTTTGCAAATATTTTCGCCCATTCCTAGGTAGCCTTTATTTTTTCTTTCTTTTCTTTTTTTTTTTTTTGCTGTGCAGAAGCTTTTTAGTTTGATGTAGTCCCATGAGTTGCTTTTTACTTTCAAGTACCCATTATTGTCGCAACATTGTGGTAGACTTTATCTTTGAGGTCAGTGCTTTTCTTTTTTAAAAGCATTAAATGAGGCTGTGTGCAAATCTTGTTGAAGCTATGCCGCATACCATCTGGAAGAACTTTCAACACAATCCTAATTCACAACCACACCTTGAGGGTCATGACTTCTCAGGGACAGTTGAAAGTTTCTGTATCACGCACCCAAATACTCAGATACATGCACACACACACACAGATGCACAGGCACTCATGCATACACACACACACACGTGCACGCAGCATAAATCGAGTACAGCGTGTCACGGGCCTCCAGATTTTGATCAGTCACCTTCCACCCACCCATGACTCACGGTGTGAATGGTGTGGATGGAGGAAGTAGATACACTCGTTTGCTCCCATTCTTTTCTCTTCTCTCCCTTCCCCAGATGTACACATTTTCACTCACAGAATAAGATGAGTAATAGATTCATTTAAAAGTAAATCTTCATATATATTATGTTAATTTTTAATTAGCTGGTGAATTTAAAATAAATTTTGAAGCATTTATTTAAAATGAATTCAGCGTAACTTTTCTTTGGTTTGAGCCTCACTGATGCTCAGAGGCTATGTTTTAGGTCTAAAGATTAAAAGCAAATGAGGGGGTCATAGGAAAGGCCTGCACAGACAGAGGCAATGTTTGATTTTATTATGATTTAAGACTTAAGGTTATTAAAATGTATTTTTTGTCAATCTGAGTTTCTTTTTGTAAGATATCCCTTACCTCTTTTAGGGAAAAAAAACCCACACAATTACCCTCTATTAAAATAAAGGATCCAGTGAAAGTAATTAAGATTTTATTAAAGAAATTTTAATAAACCAATTACTGCTTATGAATATGGATAATCTCAGGGAAAAGAGCCACCCTGTGCCTGAAATAAAAATAAGCTATATTTTAAATATATTTAGTATACATAATTAGTTATTTAAATGTCTTCTCAACTAAACCTACTGTCAAAATTATATTTGGAACAGCAATAATTTTATACTTAAAGGAAAGCTTTTGAATCCATATAATTAAAGGAAAGATGCTACAAAAATTTTATTAGAGATTTTAACCTCAAAGAAATTAGCATATTTTCAACAGGTAAATTGAAATTTGCTAGTGACCATCAACCAAAATACTAAAACATTTTTATGTTACTTTCAGATACGAATAAATGAGGTAGCTCATATAGATACCAAATATCACTGTGAATTCAGTTTATTCCACAGGTTTTTTTCACAAATTGAAATTTTAGCACTACGTTAGCTAATTTAGAATTATCAAGGAGTTAATACAAGATAATTACTCAGATACAACATTGGAGATGAGCCTTCTAATGCTAAATTGACTAATGTCTTTGAGCAGCATAAATTGTTCTCTACTAGCTAAAAGTGGAATTTCTGTAGAGTTATATTATCTGTATTTCTGTGGAGGTTATAGTGTTGTTGAAATAACATTTTGTATTCTCACTTGGACTTATTACTTATAATATCTGCTATTTTATTTTTTTACGTCATGGCTTCATTTGCCTGGAGCACATGTCATCTTACAAAGGTCTATCATCCAGCTATTAATTCTTGTATTTATTCAGCACCTGAATGGTGAGCACCTGATATGTGTCAACGCATATTCTGTGTGTTGTATGTGTTCTGTATGCTATGAACACTCAGGCCTCCTGGTTTCATGTCGTGTCTGGGACCTTGTTGGGGAGGAACAGTGAGGAAATGGCAGAAGTTCAAATAATGGGAAATAGGAGTTAGTGATGAGGTCTCTGCTAAAAATTAAAATACTCTCATAGCAGGTGTCTGGGAAGCTAGTTTAGAGTGATCCAGAAAACTTTCGCTGAGTTTTTGCACCTTTAAGGTACCATGTGAGCAGAAAGAAAGATCAGCCTTGGAAAGCTCTAGAGAAGAATATTCCAGGCTAAGAGAGCCGTAGGTCTAAGAGATCGGAATTTCAAAGGAGCTTGTGTGTTCAAGGAGAAGAAATATGGCCATGATGCCCGCAGAAAAATGACTACAGTTACAGCAATGGAAGGGCCCTGAGGGCAGGGACGTTTTGTTTTCTTCAGTAATGTATCCACAGTATCCCACGCGGAACCTGGCACCTAGGTCCTTAATGTGCATGGAGTGACTAAGTGAATGAATGATTCAAGATGAATTTAGAGATTTAGGGAAATGTCTGATCGTGAAGCTGTAATAAGAGATTTAACTTTGTTTTAAGCATAGCAATATTTTAAGGGGATGTGTAAGGGCGCCTGAGTGTCTCAGTCGGTTAAGCGTCCGACTTTAGCTCAGGTCACGATCTCACAGTCTGTGAGTTCGAGCCCCACATCGGGCTCTGTGCTGACAGCTCAGAGCCTGGGGGCTGCTTCAGATTCTGCGTCTCCCTCTCTCTCTGCCCCTTCCCCGCTCATGCTCTGTCTCTCTCTGTCTCAAAAATAAATAAAAACATTAAAAAAAAATTTTTAAAAAGGGGGGACGTGTAGTAGATTGAATGTTGGCCCTCCAAAGAAGTCCATATCCTAAATCTTAGAGCCTGTGAATGTTATCTTAGGTAGTAAAGGGGCTTTACAGACGGGATTAAGTTAAGGATCTTGAGATGGGGAGATTATCCCGGATTACCCAGGTGGGCTCAGGGAGATCACAAGTATCATTATAACAGGGAGGCAGGGAGGTTCAGAATCCCAGAAGGGGATGTGATAATGGATGCTGAGGACGGAGTGATGCAAGCCTCAGGCCAAGGAGCACAGGCAGCCTTTAGAAGTTGAAAAAGACATGGGAATTCTCCCTTAGAACCTCCAGAAGGAGCGCCGCCCTGCTCATGCATTTTATTTAGCCTTCAGATCTGCAGAATTGTAAGATAATAAATATGCATCATTTTGAGCACCATGTCTGTGGTAACTTGTTACAGCATGAATGGGAAGCTAAGACACTATTATTCCAAATTAAAGCAAGTGGTCATTTAATAAGTTGCAAACATGACGATGGTTACATTCTTAAAAGTCAATCACTTATCACGCTCACTTCGGCGGCAGCACGTGTACTAAAAAAAAAAATCAGCGTTTGTAATCTAAATTAAAATGCACTTTGTATTTAGTTGCAGTATTTAGGTGGATCCTCCTTCCTGTATCTTCTGTTCTCTCACAGCAGATGAAGAGGGTAAGAGAACCAGGGGCTCTAAGTTACGAGAGGGGTAACCAGGAAAAAAGTGTGGTAGAAGGGAAAAAACTGAGCCCAGAGACCGAGACAAAGGAGGGGGAAGAGAAGGGATCCCATGCAGCGTCTGAGTGTCAGGACTCCAGGGATGGCAAATCTGGGTGGTTCTGGCTCAGGGTCCCACGTGAGACTGTGTCATCTGAAGCCTTACCTGGACCCGGAGGTTCTGCGCCCAAGGCAGTCTCCACGTGGCTGTTGGCTGGAGACCTTGGTTCTTTGCCCCATAGGCCTCTTCAGAGCAGCACTGGAAGATCTTCCCAGCGGGACAGCTGGCTTCCCCTCCAACCAGCAGAAGCCGAGACAGAACTTGGAGGGAGCAGCGGTACCTTTTCTGTGACGGAGTCTCCAAAGCCACCTCCGCCATATTACCTCAGTTAGGGCAAGTCTCTAAGTCCAGTGCTCACTCCCAGCGAGAAGGATTGGGCTCCGGCATTAGAAGGGGATGTCAAAAAAGAGAATAACAAAAATGTTAAGCCAGCACAGAAGGAAGAGGACGGAGTGAAGAGAAATTTAAGCAGAACAATGACTTCTCGTTTCTTTATAGAGAATGCCTAGATATGCCCATTTTTCTCAAGTAATCTCTCTCCCGTCTGCCAGGACTATGGATGTGTGTGTGTAGAGGTGTGTGTGTGTGTGTGTGTGTATGTGTGAGTGTGTGTGTGTCTGTCTGTAACAAGACAGCTTTAGAGTTCTGGCTGTTTCCCACTTTTGACTCCTGTCAGACATGTCAACCTTTATCTCAAATAACCCCCAGAGACCTCTGGTTCTACACTCGAGCGGGTCTATACGTCCAGATAACGTAACCAAAACTCTCTGAATTCCCCTCAAAAGAAATTCTGCCGCATTACGTCCATCTGGCCAAGCCCTCATCGAAACAGAGGAGATAAAAGCTGCCCCCAGTGACAGGTCCAGTGCACCCCTCCCAGGTCAGGAAGCACTTGGGGGTTGCAGATGGGAATTAGTACAGGAAGTTCAGAGATGGGAACTAGTACAGGAAGTTCAGAGGCGGGATCTAATGCAATGATAAGCTGTCTGGAACATGAAACAAGGATGGAGCCAGTCTGGAAGGTGGGATGAATGGGAACAAGGAAACTTCTGTCCGAGCTAAATGCTGAATCAGGTTACACTAATTAATGAATTAATGAGGAAGGTAATGAAGAGAAGAGCCCAATAAAGAGTTATCTTGGACCATCTCCTGTCCCATCATTCACTTCTTGTCAGATATTAGATTAGGCCTTCACTCTTCCTTTGATTTTCCCCTCTTTAGACCTTTTTCCTGGTTGTTAGAAAACAGTAAAGATTGTTTTATTTTTGCGGAATGCCTTTAGATTCTTTTAAATCCATTGCATGTAAAAATGCAGAAGACTTTCTTTTACTAATTAGGTTTTAGAGGAAATGTATTTTAGAGCAAAACATACCACCCATAACAGGAAAAAAATAGTTACAAACAGGGAGGGAGGCAAACCATAAGAGACTCTTAAATACAGAGAACAAACCGAGGGTTGATGGGGGGGTGGGGGAAGGGGAAAATCGGGGGGGGGGCATTGAGGAAGGCACTTGTTGAGATGAGAAATGGGTATTGTACGTAAGCGATGAATCACGGGAATCTACCCCCCAAACCGAGAGCACACTATATATGCTGTATGTTAGCCAACTTGACAATAAATTATATTTAAAAAAATACCATCCATATTTTAAAACATATATGCCTCAATTTTCATGTATTGGTATTTTCAAATCGGGATTTAAGAATGAAAAAAATTATTATTTTCTGGCTCTATGTGTGTGCATCGTATCCTTAGAAGAACAGACACAATCCTTGTAATGTGATATTTTTTAAAGTTTTCTTCAGATACTTGGGTAGATATTAATTTCAATGTAATGTGCTTTTTTAAATCTGAACACCTAATTGTTTTATGAGAAAAGACAATTTTCACAAGACTGCAAATGAATGTATTTTGATTTTCTTTAAAAAAATTTTTTTAATGTTTTATTTATTTTTGAGACAGAGAGAGACAGAGCATGAGCAGGGGAGGGGCAGAGAGTGAGGGAGACACAGAATCCAAAGCAGGCTCCAGGCTCCAAGCTGTCAGCCCAGAGCCCGACGCAAGGCTCGAACTCATGAACCACGAGATCATGACCTGAGCCTAAGCTGGACACTTAACCGACTGAGCCACCCAGGCCCCCTGTATTTTGATTTTCTAAAATTTGGTAAAATCTCTCTTAATGGACTGAATAAGCAGCTTTATATATTATTTAAAGCAAGATAAATGTATGTGATAATATTGCTAGCATTTCAAATCCGTCCGAATCAGAATGTATTTTTGAGCACCTTCTGTGTACCACTGAGCATTTTTTTGTGTGTACCCAGTCTGCAATTCTAATGGTAATGCAAACATGTGCATAGAAGTTTATAGAAAATGGTCTATATACTAAAGCAGGGTGGGCAAAATCTTTCCATAAAGGGCCACATAATAAATGATTTTGGCTTTATGGGCCATGCAGTCTGTCACAAATATTCAACTCTTCCCTTGTAGGCCACAGACAGTATGTAAATAAACAGGCAGAGCTATGTTCCAATAAAACTTGATTTACCAAAACAAGCCGGCAGGATTTGCCCTTGAGCCAACCCCCTGTGCTAAAGGATTAGTTTATATATACGGGATGGCAAAAACATTTTGTTTCCTTTGCATTTACTTCAGTAAAATTCCCAGCAAATGTTATTTTGAAAGACAACTGAGAGGATTTGTCTCTATAGTCACATTTTTATAGAACTGATTTAAAACTGTTCCTTCAGTTGTTAACAATCAAACATTGTCAACTTTCAGATGAGTATTATTAATGCCCTTGGTAAGTTCAACATGTGCCATGAAAAACTAACAAATTTCAGAAGTACCTGTGTCCTGTTTGTTCTATTCATAACACAGTAGATAAAACGCAATCTCATGTTAAACGTTTATTGAAAGCTTATTAAACAAGTAAGTTGGAAGTTGTGTTTCTAAAAATAAATATTTTATTCTCCATGTCTGCAATGATGATGCACATTTAGATTAGTCTTGAGAAGAAAATACAGTCTTTCATAAAAAATTAGAATATAATTCTGTTTATTTTACCTTCATGTGTTCTGTTTTGAACAACAAAAAAATACTTTAAGAGCATTTTCAGATGTTATAACTTATACGTAGTGCTTAGGAACATTTCTAAACTTAATCCTATTTTTAAGATTTCCTTTAAAAATATGTAAGGGGCACCTGGTGGCTCAGTCGGTGAAGCGACCGACTTCAGCTGAGGTCATGATGTTGTAGTTCGTGAGTTCGAGCCCCACGTCAGGCTCTGTGCTACCAGCTCGGAGCCTGGAGCCTGCTTCGGATTCTGTGTCTCCCTCTCTCTCTGCCCCTCCCTTGCTCACACTCTGTCTTTCTCTTTCTCTCTCAGAAATAAACATTAAGAATTGTTAATAAAAATATTTGAAACCCTAAAACATTCCATCTGTCCTAAAACTTTAGCTTTTTCTCTGCCTACATTACTTTCTGTTCTAGTCTGTCCTCTGCGGACATGCCCTCTGCTCTCTACTGCTCCCTGTTCTCTGCGTCCTCCACGAGCATTGCCTTCTGAGAAAAACTGACAAAGCTGTCACAAGTGACAGTGAATTTAAATTCCTTGTTGAGCATCAGACCTGATGCTGGACTCTCATAAGGTCCTGCGTGTTGATGGCCGTTTCTAAATGGAGGCCGCATCAATCAAACTGTCCATATGTGCGTATTGAGGTCTTGGATAAAACAAGGATGTCCTGCTAGTTCGTAGCTCAGATAACTTTCACAATTCTTTTGTCTTGGTTCGATTTTTGGATACGTAGTCCTGCTGTATTAAAAGTGAACAGAAGCCTGGTTGGTATCCATAGTTCAAATCAGACCTCATCCTCTTCGAGATGGAACGAAGACGATGGTGTCACAAGTCTTATGCCCGCTTGTCAGATTTTCACAGCAGCCCTTTAATGGGTTCTCAGAGATGTTCTAAAATCAAGGGTGCGCCCTAGGTCGTGCATTCACACTCTCTAAGTCCGCCTTGCCCTTGACTTTAACTTGATTAGGGAAAACGGTTTTGAGATGAGAAAAAAGAGTGGCCATCCAAAAGCTGTTTGTGTGTATCTTGCAGGAGTCCTTTGGAACCTCTCGTCTTGTGACGCCCTCAAGATGCCAATCATCCAGGACACCCTGGCAGTGTTGACCAATGCCGTGATTATCCCCCATTCGGGCTGGGAAAATTCACCACTCCAGGATGATCGGAAAATACAGCTGCATTCCTCACAGGTGCTGCGAAATGCGACCGGATGCCTAAGGTGAGTGGCACCCTTGCTGCCTCCCGCTGCTGTCATATGCTTTCTGCTTCTGCAATTTTCATTGCTGCTTTACTGAGGATCAGAGCGTCCGAGAAAGATGAATGTTGACATGGTGAAGAAGGGTAAGAGGCTAGCAAAAATCATTTCTAATGAGGTACTGACGAGGTGTAGGCATCTTCTTCTATAAGTCTTTTATTTAACATGTTTTCTTGAGTCTTGGGCAAAAAATAAACATTTTCATTCCAACCAAAAGTAATTAGTTTTCTTTGATTAAAAACAATAGTTCACAGTAGTTTCTTTCCCATGTTATAGTATATCATGCGTATAGAATAACCAGGCAGGCCAGTTGGTGGGGGGAGAGTCTATGACATATACGTAGGGAGCTAATTAAGTGGCATCACTAATTTTGGTTTTCATTTTTAAAAGTTTGTCTGTGTGACTACCGGAGCCCATAATGCTTAGAGATAACTTTTTAACAAAGCCTGTTGTATGAAATGTTTTTTTTTTTTTAAATAATGAAAGCAGCAAATACATTCTAGTTCTCTCTCAGTGCCTTTTTACAAAAATCATCCCCCAGAAATCTCTTGAGAAGTCTTACGATCACCTTAATTTTTGTTTAACTTTTGCTCTTAGAAAAGAATGTAATAATCAGGATACAGTTTTTCCAAACTCGGGCAACTGTGCCCCCAAGGATGCTGTCTTTGGTACCAAAGTTGAAAATCTCTGCTGGATAAACTTAATGATGACGTGGGAGTACCAGAGCAACCCACGGTACCCAGTCAAATGATCTGTATTTCAGACATAAAATGTACAGGTTTGTTTTAGCTGAGCTGCCTCAAAGCTGTCATCTTGCCTGCAATGGATTGGTTTCCAGGGGCAAAAACTGGTCTCTACTGAGAAGGAACAAAATCACCTTGGTGACATTAATAATAATTATCTCATGAATATGTATAGCAATGCTCTGGGCCTCCAGTCTTGAGAGGGGTGGTGCGTTGGTGTAAATGTGTGTGTGTAGAGGGAGATAAAGCGAGTCTACCTCCATAAATATCGACATACATTCGCAGACAGGAATAGGAAATCCTCTAACGATCTTGCCGTTCCTCAAGGTCACGAAATAATGATCTTTTGACATGATTTCTCTGGCTAAGCTTTACCATAAGCCAAATTTACAGTTCTCCAAAACTCCCTGTTGAGACATTCATTCTATAACCTCTTACATTCTGTTATCCTTCAGAAAACTCCTGCCCCACCAGAAGAAATATAACTCCCTCCCAAAGCTAAAGCTGTAAGCCACTTCCAACTTTTTATACCTGATTTTTCTAGTCCAGTTATTTTCAACTATTGTGGGTCGTTTTTTCCCTTCTTAGCATCTTTGACTTAAAGAGTGTCATTGTTCCTAATAAGGATCATGGAAGAAGTGCCTCGGAATCAATTGTAGACGTATGGTCAGTAAAGACTTGGCGAACTCCGTCAGGTAAAATTCTCTCTGAATGATACAGTAACACAATTCTACATTCAAGATGTTAGACTTATGGATGTGGGCCACCTCCATTAAGAGCATACCTTCAGCACCATTTGATCAAAAGTCAGATGAGGAAGCTAGACCGTGTAGGTTCACGGGGCTGCTTCGTAAGTCATCTGGCTGAGTTGAGCATCTGGGATGTGACGCAGAGTGAAGATAGGTCAGATCGGGATCAGATCAGAGAAACTATCCATCCCTCTCGGTTCACACATACAGCGGGTTGGCCATGTGCTGCTTACACTGAATATGGCCGGGAGCAAACACATCATAGGAAGCAAAAAGGGGGGGACATCTGATTTAGAAAGAATTTCCTGTAGTCAAATTGGGTTTCCTTAGTCAAGATGCAACCAGGTTTAAGGGTTTTCCCACTTTTCTGAGTTTATCATGTAATTGGCAAAGCAAAACGCGACAATATATGGTAAATACTTAATTTCCCCCTTATTTCATCAAACCCCTGCCTTTCTACAGGAAAATAATAATTTGTCCTCTCTTATTTAAATGTGTTTGTGAATCATTCCACGTGGATGAGCAGGTTGAGCTGAGAGAGGAAGAAAATAGCCTTGGGAAGGGGCGAAAATGAATTTACCAAAGACTCAGTGGACAAAGTTCAAGAAATTCCAACTAACATTTGACACGTAACTTACAACCAGTGTTGGCACACCAGAACAGTCACGAATGTTTTTAGCATGATGGAAGATTCTAGATTTTAATTGTTGAGGTTATATGCATTCTTGATTTTTCCAAGAAAGCCTGGCTTTTTATTTATGTTAAAGAAATTACTTTGTACGCTATTCCTGCCTTTCAGCAGTGTCAACCATGAGCATTTACTGAGTGTCTGCTGTTTGCCAGAGAGGGATCAGGGAGGCAGAAATAAACAAGGCTCAGCAAAAGCCCCCTGGGAACTGCAGAAATGATTCGAATATACTCCTTAAAATGTATATGAACAACCAGATTGTCTCAGTTTATAAATCATATCTGGACTTGTACCTTTGCAAAGAACATTTTCTTCTATCAAAATATTTAGAAAGAATTTGATGCTTTGGTGCTTCTAAAAGCAAAAAAAGGAAAAACTCAGCAATTGTTCTTGTCATTTTCATGGACTAAATTTATATTGCATATAAAAACGATACAGTGAATTTTCACAGCAAAAAAGATATAGGAAGTTAGTGTAACATTTGCATACTTTGATCTGGTGTATTAATTTATAGCTTTGGTTTTGAAAGTTGCCCGAATTGTATAAAAATGCCAAATTTACATGTTAGAATTATTTTGCAATGTGTCATGACCACTGCTATCATATTCCATGAAATCTGGCTAGAACGTTCAGTATATGTTTCAGGAACTTGTTTAGTTGGTAAGAAAGAGCCAGCTGCATTTGGCCAACAAAATGCACCTGTCCGCACGTGGGTGCATAAGGAATTCGATGTAAGTGGGGTCTAAGTTGGCATACACCACGTTAAGTGTCACAACGGGCAGATAATACTTCAGTTCATTTCATGTGATTTATGGATATTTCACTGCAAAGGCAAAGAAAATTAGTAACCTTAAAAAATAATGTAAAATATGCACAAAAGATTTCTTACTGTCTTCCTGTTTTAGATCTTATTCCTTGTTAGGGAATCATTTTTAAAACTAAGGCATTGTTGAGGACCATCCGATTATATTAAGATTTTTTTCAGTTATTTGCTTTTATAGAGTTCAACTTCTAGAAACCCTCCACAACCTTTTAAGGATCAGGAGTTCCATATAATTCAGTCCTTTTCATAATTATACATTTTATAAACTTATTTTGAGAGTGTGATTTTCCCATTACCATTCATTATCAAACAACACTTGGAATTAAAAAAAAAAATTACAAGTAGCAAGGCACATGAGTCACTGTTTAAGTATTTTTGATATGTGGGATGTCAGTTAAATTTAATTCAGCTATCTGCCCTCGGGTGATATTTTCCCTGATACTGAGTTGGAATGGAAACTCTCCTTTCTCATGAATTCTTGAGAAATTGAAGAATGGAGCTGTGTGAGTGCGTGTGCGTGTGCGTTCGTTCATTCCGAGGTTTGACCTGGCAACATGTTTATCGGATAATTTTATACAGTGTCGATAGAGGTAAGGTTTTGACTTTGAAAATGAACATTTTGATTCATAAAATCCCCATCTTCCAGGGACCAGAAGCTTCTACTTCGAATACATTGTTTATTCTCGTATTTATTATAAGTTCAATAGCCTATGGTCAGTTGGTCGGGAAGCCAGTACCTGCACTCACATCCTGACTCCCGGGCCAGCCTGCTCCCGCTGTGCCACACAGAGAGGAAATACAATGTCCTGTGAAGTGCCAGGAGCACATCTGTGCTCAGAGCCTCGCAACCCACGGAGCACCCAGTTGGCGGATGGACTCGCTCTCCTTTGTGTTGGCTCCTTTAATTTGCTTCTGGACATCCACTGAATGGCATCATCTCAGCCAACACCCATCCAAATTACCAACTGTCTTCCTCCTCCTTCTCCTTTCCTACTTCCCATTCTTCCCTCCCAAGGCTGCCAGTATGGAGTGGGAAGCAACATGGACAGTTAGTCATGGAGCCTCACGTCAGCCCCTTCCCACCACCTCCACCTTAAATCTTAATTTAGGCAATTAGTCAGAGCAATGGATGCCTTTTTTAAAAACATAAGACTGTATTTTAAGACATACCCTAGAAAACAAGGTTGACATTATTTTCCCAGTACTCAGGCTCCTTCATTCTTTTACTGATGGCTTGATTCTCTTTTACTGATGGCCCCACTCTTTTTCCAGGATAGTATTTCCTAACCTGGGTGGCCTTTGACCCCAGTAGGAGCTTTGGTGGTGGGTAAAAGTACATTTATCGGGTCACTGATGGAGAGCAGTGTTCTTAATTTTTGTTCCTAGCAGGATTCAAATTTGTTTGTGTCATTTCGGAGTGGGAAGCCGAGGTTAGGCATTTAAGTAATTGCTATTCTAAAAGACATCATCTTTTCATTTTTCAGAAAGAAAAAAATATATTATATATGCAAATTGTACCACTCTTAAATGTTCCAAAGCTTATCAGAGTGAAATTTAAGGTGGGGAGGAGGGGCGGGGAAAGCCTATGCCTTCCTAAGCTAAAATCTGGACCGCTAACACTGTTCAAACGTTAGATAATTGTATACATTCTTAATAAACTCTGTCCAGCTTCTCAAGACTTCTCTTTGGCGGCAGATGTACCGATACCTAGTGGTATCCACACGCCCCACCAGCCTGCAGCAGGGGCCATACTCATGGGGAGTGTTCTAAAGAGAAGAGACTCTTGCCTTTGCCTTCTCTCAAAAGGTACAGTAAATCTTCACGGAAAGATGTCATATCATGTTGACATAGCAAAAATTTAAGCACATATGACATATAAAATGAAAAGTTAATGCCCTTAGTCCTTTTCCATTTAAAATTCATTTTGGGGTAGGAAATGGAATTTTTCAAAAGCAGATCTCTATTTGTTCCTGAAGTATCCATCTGTCACTGAGGAAAGAGGATAGAAATGGAAAAAAAAAATCTCTTAAATGTTGTTGAAGGAGCGAGTTGATAAGAATGATGGTGGCTAGATTGTGGGGCTCATGGCGGCCGGTGATTAGTGGGGGTCAGACTGCGTCTCTGCCAGCATCCTTCTTCCAGCCCCCACCCTGGACACACACTAACGCTCCCCCTCTTCCTTGCTCCTTCCTCTTTTATGATGTTTGTCTTTTGCTCCAATACTGCCCAATTTAAGCTTTACTGTTTGATAAAAACCATTTTCAAATATGGCCTAAAGTGAATGCGGTAAAACGTTAGGTATGGCTTAGGTCGTAAGTATGCATGAAGCTGTTGGATTAGCTTTTTCTTCACTTGATGATGAAGGAGTCCTCCAGGAAATGGCTTTCCTTTGGCCTAAGTTAGGCAAGTCAGACCTTGAAAGAGATTCAGTTCTGCGTGAGGATTGTTTCATTGTACCGCATATAACCAAATACTTTTCCTAACTTGGGCCGAAATGATCAGCTTCAACTATAACGTGTATTGCCCAACCACAGCCTGGTTGCTGAAAAGTGAAGGTCAGACTGGCCCCACCCGAGGACAAGCTCGTTGTAGCTGAGATCGTTGTAATGGGTTAAATAAGTGTGTCCCCCCCCCCCAAAAGCTATGTCTACCAGGAACCTCAGAATGTGACCCTATTTGGAAATAGGGTCTTTGCAGGTAAAACTATTTAAATTAAGATGAGGTCATACTGAATTAGGGTGGGCCTGAATCCAATGGATGGTGTTTGTTTGTTTGTTTTATTTATTTAATTTGAAGTTGAGAGAGAGAGAGCACGCGTGCTGGGGAGGGGCAGAGAGAGAGGGACAGAGAGAATCCCAAACCAGCTCCACACTGTCAGGACAGAGCCTGACAAGGGGCTTGAACTCGTGAACTGCAAGGTCATGACCTGAGCTGAAATCAAGAGTCGGACGCTTAACTGACTGAGCCACCCACGTGCCCCGATGGTGTCTTCATAAGAGGACATAGACACGGAGGAGGAGGCCACGTGAAGACAGAGGCAGAGATTGAGGCAATACAGGGAAAAGCCAAGGACTTTCGAGCATGGCTGAAAGCCATGAGAAATGAGAAAAACGCAAAGAAGGGTTCTTCCCCAGAGTCTTCAAGAGGGAGCATGGCCCTGCTGACGCCTTGATTTTGGACTTCTAACCTCTCAAACTGTGATAGAAAAAGCTTCTGTTGTGTTAAGCCCCACGCCCCATGCCCAGTGTGGATGGTACCTTATTCTGGCACCATCAGAACCTCTACAGTCACACTAGTAAGTAACCAGAGGGGGCCTACAAATCCAGGGAGCCACCAGAGAACACAGCCAAGGGAGGGGGAAATGGTAGCTGACTCCCAGACACTGCCTGTCCCCACACAGCGTTCAGGCACAAGAACAAACTCCCCAGATAGGGAGCTGTTTGTTCTCTAGCCCATCTTCCTCCATAGCTCAGGTGCAAGGCCAGACATCCCTGGGACGGGACTGGGCTCTGCCCAGCCTCAGCCAAAGAAGGATCGCATGCACCCTCTGGACTGGGTAGACGCGAAACACGTGGATCTGGTTTTTGTGTTTTCTGCTCCTATTTATGGACCAACTTCCCGTTTCCTCCAACCTTTAAACTACCTTCTGAAAGTTGTGTGGGTTATTCTAGGAGCCAGGAGCCATTCTAGGTTTTTCAGGCAGGGCACATGACATTTAGGGATCGTTTAAGGAAGTTGGCTCCAGCAGCTGGGGACAGGATGAATGCTTTCTGCATTTCGCGTGAAACATGACTGTATTTCCCATTTAAAATACCAGAGATCAATATCCTAAAGATCCCTGTCATGGCCATTATCATCATTTCAGAGTGAACTGTAGGTGAGGCCTCGCCAAGCGTCCTTTTTTACCATTTAATCTGCCGGCTCAATAAGACAACTCCGTTCCAATACTGTTTGGCTGTGTTACGTTTTGTCATGCATAGTTAGGACTTTATCTCCAGCCGAAGTATTCGCATAAGGCTAGCTTTGCTAACTTCCACAGCTCATTTCCTAGAGCCGCTGAGTCATTTATTTATTTTTACTATTCTGTTCCCACTTCAACATCTTGTCCTGAAGGACAACAATATGCAACCCTAATTTTTCCATCTATCTTTGTGCACACGAGAATGTTATTAAGCCCATCAAAGGAGCTGCACTGAGCCTTTGCTTATGAGTATAATTAAACTCAGACCCTCGATTGGTCACTTTAACCCATCTAATGGATGAGCACTTGGTCCCATGGGTCCACTCATTCTGGAGTGACCTTGAGAAAACCCGTTCACCAAGTAACACTACTGATAACCACACTCTGGCTGGAAAGCTCCAAGGACATTTATTTTATTTGGTTTACCCCTGGCATTAGCCATAGGTAAGAGGAGGAATTATCATTACTTTTAAGCTAGGTTCAGTTGGTTGCCAATATTATTCAACCATTAAAAAGAATGGTTTTGTCGCCGTGACTTGCTCATTCCGTAACTGAAAGTGTGTACCTCCCACGCCCCTTCACCCATTTTGCCCATCCCCCCACACCCACCCTTCTCACAACCATCAGTTTGTTCTCTGTATTTACGAGCTGGTTTCTGGTGTTCTTGACTTGTTTGTTTAGATTCCACACGTAAGTGCAATCATATGGCATTTGTTTTTCACTGTCTGACTTACTTCAGCATAGTGTATGTAGTAAAAAAATTTTTTTAAATCTGTTTTAAAAAGTGTTTCTTTTATTTTTTTAAGTTTATTTATTTATTTTGAGAAAGACAGAGAGAGCAAGCAGGGGAGGAGCAGAGAGGAGAGAGAGAATCCCAAGCAGGTTCTGCACTGTCAGTGTAGAGCCTGATGAGGGGCTCGAACCCACGAACTGCAAGATCATGACTTGAGCCGAAACCAAGAGTCAGACACTCAACCAACTGAGCCACCCAGGTGCCCCAGTTTTTTTTTTTTAAGTCTTGTATAATGAGTTCTAGATTAATCTTGTGTTGCAGCTGAACTGAGCACTCTTTATCCAGGGACTTAAACAGGAATGACGTAGACTGTATGGATGCTATGAAGAGAGGAGAGCCACTCACCCACTCACGCCTGGTGTTCCCATACCTGGCCCCAAAGCAGAGGCTATTCCTCACCTGAGCAGCTCTCCACTTCCGATCCCTGGGTCTATCATGGATGCAAAGTGAATGGTTTTGTTGAGTCATGACTCAGCAATGAAGGTCTTCTTTGAAGGAAGGGAACAAGTTGGGTGGCCGAAAAGGTTTGGAGTATTAGGGCCCCATCAGAGAGGACAATTGGGCTACCCACCTCAGCAGCTCCCTTGGTGACGAGGGCTCCCACCTCCCATGGAGCACCCCAGCTTTCTAGCTCACTCCGTGTCACCCAATCAGGGAAGTTCATACTTTATTACTTTATAATAATAGATCTATATGCTATTAATAGGTTTTAACAAGTTTATACAGTATTACCTTGCTGGGGCTTTTGTAACAAAATGCCACAGACTGGGCGGCTTAAACAACAGAAATGTGTTTCTCACCATCCTGGAAGTTAGAAGTCTGAGATCAAGATGTCAGCAGGTCTGGTGGTTCTCAAGCCTTCTCTCCTTGGTTTGTAGATGGCCGTCTTCTTGCCCTGTCCTCACATGGTCTTCCCTACATGCCTCTGTGTCCTGATCTCCTCTTCTTATAAATCTCCAAGTTGGGATCTCCAAATGAGGCTTCCCCAAGTGGGGCATCACTATTGAATGCCACAGACTCCAGGGCCTGGCCTTTGACCTTGCCTGGCCAGAAACTGGACCTTAAAGCTCCAATAATATCAGAAGGAAATTAGCTTTGGCTTAACATCTGTTAAAAGCCCATTGTGATTTTATGTGTGTTTAATATGCACACTGTCTGATACAGTTGTCCCAATAATCTAGTGAAGTAGGATCCCCTATCCCATTTTACAGATCAAGAAGTTAATGCTCATGAGGATAAGAGTAGCTTGCCCCAAGTCGTACAGTTAGTAAGAGAGGGAAAGGTGAGATAAATCCCGGGTCGTATGATGCCTCAGCTGGGTTCCTCCCACATCACCATGTTCCATTAGGCAGAGGCAAGGAGCAGCCCCAAAACACATTTGTTTGTTTACACTGGGGCTAGGATGCTGGCTCAGCCCACATCCTAAGAGAAGCAGACACCAAGACAGAATTAGCAGTCCATGCAAGATATTTAATTAGGGGTAACACCGGAGAGGAAAATGAGAGGGAACCAGAGAAACTTTGAACAGAGTCTTCAAACCACGCATGATGCAGCAGGTCTGACCCCAAGTGAAGGAGAGCAGAAAAGAAGGAAGGAATGTTGGTTGTGTGGGTGAAAATGTCTTAGACTTTCGGGGATGTCGACCAGACCACTGGAGCGTTCTTAATCCCAGTTCATTGTTCCAAGGAGCCTCACATCTCCCAAGACAAGGCTTACCCTATCACTGCTGCAGAGCTGGGTCACTGGCTGGAAGCACCCATGGGGAGTGAGGCTTTAGTATGAAGGCAACCACAGTACGAGTCTCAGGGCACAGCAGCTGGACCATCAGTCAGTGATGCTCCTGCAGTGAGAGATTTTGAGTGGGTGTAATTTTATGGTCGTTACGTAAGCCTAATTCTTTACCAGTGCTTTCGTTCTCTATAGACTAGCTACTAAGAAGTCACATTAAACCAGAAAATTGCTTGGTAATATGGAATCCAAACAAGAGGAGCTAGTTACATTGACTGAAAGCTTCATTGTCTCAAAATCTGTTCTTTTGAGTCCTTACTCTGTGCTTGGCCCTTATGGTAGGCATGGGTGTTGCAAGAGAGAGCAGATAGGCACGGTCTGTGGAGTTTGCTATTGAAAGCGATTCATAATGTCATTAAGACAAACTGATTGCCTCCAAGTTCCATTAGGCTGCCCCAGAACTGGAAAAGCTGGAGCGTGTCTCTCCTAAAGAATACCTCAGAAGGCCATATTCTTTTTTTTTTTCCAATGTTTTCATGGGCAACCTACCTCTCTTACTAATCCATTCTTTCTTTACATTTAAGAAACTGTTTATTTTTAACTGACTCGCTGTTAAATCCTGTAGTCTTAAAGCTTTCTCTCTCTTCAGGTTTTGCATTCTCTTATCTTTTCTATTAGGAAAAGTCTAGAAAAGAATTCATTTTTTGATTCTTTCAGAAGACATTGCTATCCCCCAGAGGACTAACCATAATTTTGCAAAGTTCTTTCTGGCATTTATGTTCCATGAAATAGTAATAGGGATCATTTCGCCCCAAACATTGTTTTCTTTTCCCAAGCTAGAAGAAGTGAGAGCATAATGATTTCACCATAAATAGAAAATTTTAATATAAGATATCCCATCATGCTATTCCTTCTTAAAGTTTCCACAACTTATTTCTGCAAAATTTGATCTACTTAATTATGAAAATTTCCAGGATCTAACTAAAACTTGCTTTGAATTATTTATCTTATAATCTGGTTGCAAGTGTGGGCTTCTTTTAAAAGGACAAACAAATGTTAAATTTTATCTTTTCGATATGAGTAATCATCCTTCCTATTAGAATTTGAATATTCAAACCTTTCCATTAGTATGAACAAATTACTTCCTTTGAAAAATGATTAAATAAAAAAAGCTTAGTTAATCTCCAATTGGTAGACAATGGTGTTTAAAATTTATCCCTATAAAACATTGGGTTGTAGGGTGTTAACTCCCTGATAAATAAAAAGCAAGTCGTCAGAGCTGGATCGTTCTTCAAATCCTTCATAACTTCTTGATATTAAAAATATAATTTTTCCTCCTGCTGCCTCCCAAATTATATTACATCGCATCAGAAGTGGCTTCCCTGGAGGAGAAGCAAAGAAACAAGTCTATTATCCATAAATTGAAGAAGAAAGAGTTCACTAAACAGTTTCACTTACATGCTAATCCTCTCCAGTATTTTAACACATCTATTTTCATACCATTTCTCCTTTCCCTTTTCCAAGTGGCACTTATTTTAAACTAAATAAAGTCAGCATTTGCCAGAGTTGTGACAAAACAACCAGAGAGATGGGGACAGATCCAGGAGGACAAGCAGAGCACGTGTGGAAGCTAGCCCACACCCAGTGGCGTTAGTGAAAACCTCCAGCTTCCAGTTCCCATTCCTCTTGGAGAAGAGAAACATAACCAGTGAGAGCATGAATAGTGGTTCCAAAGCACCGGCTCGGAGATCACGCCTCCCACCCACCATCCTGTAGAATTCCAGAGTGCAGAGCTGAACGCACAACTCTACTCTGCACAACCTGGCTCTAAACTCTGTTGCCCCCCTCGTTCTCCTCTTCTTGAGTCTGGGTGTTCTTTAATTGACCAAGAATATTTGAAATAAGTTCCACTTGTCCCTTAGTTGACCAAAGGACCCTTTGAAATAAAAAAATGGGAAGTGTTTGAATTTCCATCCTGTTCTCACTGTCCCCCTTTACTGGGTTAATGACTTTCTCTGGTCACGGAGCCATCACTGTTTGCTTCAGGACATTTGATGGACAGCTGCGGGTCAAGGCTGACTGGGATGGCCCATTCTGTGGGTTCTTCTCCATCGCCCTTTGGAGCTGTGATGGGGAGAGGTGACAAGTGGGGTCTCTGACTCAGAGAGCTATGGCAGGGTGGGGATCACAGGAAGCAGAGGTGCAGGTGGGGGTGAATAGAATAACTACTCGGTTCCCTGCCCTGCGTCGTAGAGCTCCTGGTCACCTCTCTGGCAAGATTTTAACCATCTCATAAGAAGTTACGTGTTCTGGAAACAGAGAATTGGGAAAGCTACTAGATACAAAAACCTTTATCTCTTCATTCTCATTGGAAAGTTCTTGTTCTGAGCTGGCAGAAGATTCTGGAAGTACTACCTCAAATGCTTTCCTTAGGCAGAGAAGAATAGCCCTACCTAGATTTCATGCTGGGTCTACAGTTTCTTGCCTCCAGAATATTTAAGCACAAGAAGCAGTAGGTAGTAACAACATGGGCCAGCAGATTGACAACCTTCAGCATTTGATTTTTAGACTACTGTCCTTTTTTTTTTTTTTTTTTTTTTTTTTTTTTTTTTTTTTTTTTTGGCCTGTGTCATAAATTCTTTTTCAGTTTTTCAGTCTGCTAAGTAAAAGGACAGGCATGCCAGGACTTCGGATCAACCCTCCCTCCGTCCTTCACTATTATCCTGTAGAGGTACAAATACATCATTATTCCCCATTAACAAGCACTCAACCAGCAAGGAAGATGCTGTGCCCTGAATGCTCTGACTGGAGCTAATGAATCCCAACAACTAATTACATTTCTCTTAAGGTAACTTATGACCAGAAAGTAGCTGTGTTAGCACAAAGGTTTTATGTGAGAGTGGCAATACTCAGGAAGAGGCCAGCTGATTAGTCATCCCCCATAATTCTCTGTAATGGTCCTGTCTGGACTTTTTGTGTCCAGACCATTGTTCTTTCCAGGGTTACATTTTCCCTGACCTTATTTTGGACCAACAATGTAATTGGTAATTGTGGGCTAATTTATATAAACAAACGAGGGTCCTGCTAAATGAAAGCATTGTCACTGTGATGGGTACTTACGGCTCTAAGAGCTCTCTATTTTGTACAAGTTTGGGTCAAGTGGTTGGAGCCAATGGGGCTTATTGCAAAAAAAATAATTATTTCGAATAAGAAAAAAACCCTCCTGTCCTGTTAAGGCCTGTCGGGAAGCATGGTTTATGGTCTCTTGCATGGAATGAGTGCTTACATGGTTTGCAGAAAACTGGTTTCGTCCTTTGCTTAGACTCCTAATAGGGCCTGAAAGGTCCTTCTCCTTACCATGTGTGAAAGCAGCACTGATAAGTTTCTTCCTAGAACATAAAGGAACCTTACTTATTTCTCCTCTGCACGCAGCACTGTCATCCTGGCTAGGAAACGTGATTAGATGTCATCTGTCCTTGACCCCTGTCACTCCTAAGCAGCTGAAATAGATTAAGAGGCTGGTGCTTCCCAAATCAGATGAAGCCAAGTGTCTTCAGGCAGTACCTTCCGTAATAGGCTCACAAAGGAATTGGTGCCTGGGTTTATTACCATGTTTCAGGGCCCATGCCTATTTGAGGGGAGATAAATGAAACAGATTATCCTGTTGTTTCCTTTTAAGCACCTAGCCAGGATCCCCTGCAAGCTTAGAAGGACACCTTCGGAAAAGGCCCGGGAGGGACAGCAGCTCAGAAAGGCAGAGCTGAGGGTCCACGCGCTCATGTGGCCAGTGGGACCAGGATGCTGTTGGAGAAAGGGAACCCCTTACCTCGCACCTCTTAGGGCCTATGAGCTTCCTCCTCTTTCTTTGGAAACCTTTTATACTCTGAAGGCTTTAATTCAGGTGAAGCCAGAGAAGCACAATAAACCGTGGAGATCGGATTAACCTGACCTGTGGATCAATCTGACCGGCACAAATGTGTCCCTCCACCCAAGGGGCACCTTCTGTTTGATTCTAGCATGAGCCCCTCACATCTCCAGCATTTTCTTCCCTACTTTTTTTATCTGTCATTTAAAATTTTTTTCAGGCAAAATTCAATAACATGTAATTAAGCATTTAAAAGTGAACAGTTCATGGGGTGCCTGGGTGGCTCAGTCGGTTGGGCGTCTGACTTTGGCTCAGGTATGATCTCGCAGTCCGTGAGTTCGAGCCCCGTGTCGGGCTCTGTGCTGACAGCTCAGAGCCTGGAGCCTGCTTCAGATTCTGTGTCTCCCCCTCTCTCTGCCCCTCCCCTGCTCATGCTCTGTCTCTCTCTCTCTCAAAAATAAATTAAAAAACATAAAAAAATTTTTTTTTTTTACAGTGAACAATTCAGTGGCATTTAGTACATTCACAACTTGGTGCAACCACTTCTATCTAGTTCCAAAATATTTTCATTTCCCCCAAAGGAAATTCTGTACCTATTAGGCAGTCACTCCACATTCTCCCTCCTGCGGGCCCTGGCAGCCACCAATTTGCATTCTGTCTTTATGAATTTACCTCTTCTGGATATTACATTGGAAAGGAATCGTGCACTAACAGTCTTTTGCGAATGGCTTCTTTCACTTAGCATAATGCTTTCAAGGTTCATCTGTGATGTAGATTCCTTTTTAGAGCAGAGTAATATTCCCTTGTATGGATATACCACATTGTGGTATAGACCGTCGATAAACATTTGGGCTGTGGCCACCCTTTGTCTCCTGTGACTAATGCTGCTGTTAACGTGCATGCACAGGTATTGGTTTGAGTACCTGTGTTCAGTTCTCTGGGGTATGCACTGAGGAACAGCAGGGACTGCTGAATCATGTGGTACTTGTATATATAACTTTTTAAGGAGCAAAGGGTTTTCCATAGCCCTACTCATTTCGTGTGCATTTCTCTGCATTACATTTTCTGCCCCAGATTGTTTTCTTTTTCTCAGATTATTTGCCTTTTCTTGCGTCCTTTTTTTCCAGAGAAGTTTTCTCTCTGCCTGCTAGATTATTAAGGCCATTTGTCTTTATATCACTCTGCATGAGTCCTTAGAAGGAAGGTACTGTGTGAATGTTATGCTTTTGCTTTAAAACTCTGAGGACTGATATCAACTCACTGCAGCAATGTGGGCAAAGTTGGACAGATCCCCTGAGTCTCCAGCCCTGAGCTGGGCCCCTCTGCCCTCACTGTGTTTGCAGTACTGGCCTTCTTTCTATTGCTTTATACACCGTGGTCTTTGTGACCTCGGGACCTTTGCATGTGACTTCCAGCACCTGAAAGACTTTATCCTCTCCCTTCAGATCTCAGCTTAAAAGTGTCCTCCTATCCAGAGAGACTTTCCCCAGCACTTTCTCTTGCCATATAAATCAGGGCTTCCCTGATGCGTTTACAAAGCATTCTGAGCTTTTAATCTGACCTTCTGACTATTTGAAGTGACATCTCTGCCCATGTGCTTGTGTATTTAAGGCCAGAGAGCTACATTCTCATCCACATGAAGATAATGTCATTGTCATCCTGGACTACTCAGCCCTAGGGCCATAGGTGGCACCTGGTAGATCCCTGATAACTATTGAGTGAATGAGACAACCAGTGAGTGGCCCTTCCCTGGCTGCTTTTCTGTGTGACCCAGAACTGTCCTGTATGAATTTTCACCAAAGCAAGGAACCTTTCAATTCTCCTGGTGACTAATAAAATCTTCCCGGTCACAGAGACAATGTTCCTTTGCATGATCACCAGTTTCCACATGAGATTAGCCTCCTGGTTACAGCCACATACATACTTGTCTTTCAGTGTGGGGTTTTTGTGATATTTCTGCTAAATAAAACCACCACATCAGTTAGTCTCACCATCATACCTTTTCTTACAGTCTGCAGGTTTTGTCTTTGCAGTTTGCTTACATTGCCCATGGTTCCTCATGATACTGATTTCGTCACCCACCTCATTTGAAGGAAGCCGTTGGACTATTGATTGATCAGCACAGTGGAATAATAAATGTGGACAAAACTCCTTAATACTGCCAATCACCACTTAAATCTCACGACAGCTTTATAAAGGAGAGGTTATTATGGGGTTCTCCCCCCCCCCCAGTTTTAAATAAGAAGAACCTGAAACTCAGGAAGGTTGAGCAGTTGGTTCTAGAGCCCATGTTGGGAAGCCATGAACCCAGATGCAGGCCTGGGCTTTCAGAATCCAGGTGGAGCACTGCCCAGTGACGTCATTGCCTCAGGGTTGGCCTGTTAGCATGAAACACCGCAGCCCATCTGCCGCACTTGTAAATAATGAGAATGGCCATAGCCATCTCATCATCGGCTGCTTGGTCCGGTGCTAAGTCAACACCTTGGCAGATCAACATCTTGGCAAATCAACACCTTGGTAAAATGGATGACGTCTCTCATTCCACACAAATGTACAGTGAATTTCTATTACATTCCCAGGACTCTGCTAGGTACCCGAGAAGCAAACATGAATAAGACATGATACTTACAGCCTAAAAGGATAGAAGGAAATCTGAACCATGGTGCATAATGCTCATACTTAGTGTTTTCATTTCTTTAGCTCAAAAGGATGAGCCCCAGGTTTTCCACATCTCCTGCAGTAACCCTTACCCTCACTTGCTCAACCCCTCCTGCCCCAGGACACAAGGAAGGTTAACAGGTGGATCCTGAGAGGAAGCAGCAGCTGACACATCTGAGTGGGAAGAGCTAGGCTCCCGTGACTAGGCAAGCCTTGACTCGGGCAAGAGGTGTTGGAACCTTTGGCAACTTCCCAAACCTTCTCGACCCTTCACAAGCCTCCATGAGCCTCCGATGCCTCACGGACGCCTCCTTAAGGGCTTATGTTAGGACGTGAGGGCCCAACAAACATAACCCTTTTTTGTCCTAAGTTAAGAACTAAATGATAAATAAGACAAAGAAAACTGGTGAATGGAAGCCAGACAGTCTGTTTCCCTCTGAGAATGCTGAGCAGAGATCATGCCTTCTTACCTACAGCCAAGAAGCAGGCTAAGGATCTACTGATGGCACTGCCTTGCCAGTGTAGACCTTGAGACTGGCCCCAGGGAAAAGTTGAGATCTGAGGAGCTGACAGACATACCCAACATCACTGCCTCCCAGTCCTGGGATGTTCTGTTGGTGGATCAGCTCCACGAAACGAGAAATCTCAACAAAAGGATGGCAGAGCTTTGCCCGCCCTCCCCCCAGTCAGATAATTCACTCTTTCTGCTGGGGGCTGTTATGGATTAAGTGTTGTACCCCCCAAATCCATATTTTAAAGTCCTAACTCCCCAGTTTACTTCAGAATGCGACCTTATTTGAAAATAGGTGGCTGCTGGTGTACACAATGTGCATTAGATGCACATTAGCTAAAAACATCACGGTGGGCTCTCATCCAAGATGACTGACTGGTGTCCGTGCTGAAAGGACGAGTTTGAACACAGAGACACATACGGCAGGACACCATGTGTAGGTGAAGGCAGAGATCAGGGCGATGCTTTTCCAAGCCAAGAAACACCAAAGATAGCCAACCACAGGAAGCTCGGGGTGGCGAGGAGTGGGGAATAGAGACTTCCTCACAACCTCAGAAGAAACCAACCCTGTGGACACCTCTGCCGTCCAGAATTATGAGAGCACAAAGTTCTATTGCTCAAGCCTCTCGGTTTGCGGTGCTTTGTTACTAACGCAGCCAGCGCAGAGTAATACAGGGGAGAGAGCCTGGTGAAAGGGGAGAGGAAATGCTGGAGAGTGTCTTGGAAAAACGAAGCCAGGAGAAGAGGTTCCCTTCTTCCAGAAACTAATATGATAATTTTCTGTACACCTCCCTAGGATCTTCCCATGTTTTGTTCTTAAACAAAGAACAGGTCTTAAAACAGGTCTCTCTGTCCTTTGCTCAGGCACCTGTGCCTGCGTGAGATGTCTGGGAAGAAAGGGCGGTGGGTGATGATAGGTCTGCCTCCTACGTGCTGCACACTGTGCCTCATCTCATCCTTCCAAAATGTTAGCCCGCTTTACAGATGGAGAAACTGAGGGTCAGAAAGGTTAATGTGTCGCCCAAGGCCAGGCAGATAATAACAGAGTTGAAGTCTGACACCAAAAGCTTCTCTACTCCCCTAGACTGTCTTTTGGAGTATCAAATACTTCCATCTTTTACAAGTGAATGCCAATATTCATAAACATCATGTTACACGAATCAGGACCTGCTGAGGTTGGGGTGTGACAGTACCTCTGGTATGTTCTTCTCCCTGTTCATAACCCTCTCCCCAGGCTCTTCAACAATCCCCGTTGCTTTCAACTGCAGAGTCTCTTGCTTGAAATTCCTTTAACATGCTTGAGATGAGAATGTCGTCTGATCTGCCTATAAATTCTCTGTGGAGTAGGGCTGGAAAAGGAGCAAGCAGTAGGAGGCTGTTCTGTTGCTGGCTTTGAATTTTATTTCCTTCCGTGGTGGGAGTCCATAAGTGTTGGTGTCATTCAGTCCTTCTGTCTCCTTGCATCCTGGCAAGTTATCATCTATCTGACAAGCAAAGAAATCAATCACAGGCAGCCATGCATATTTATTTGGTCACAGACGAAGATCGGCCCTGGATGAAGACGCGGAGCCATTGAGGGCTGCCTGCTGCCTGCAGACTCAGCTGGCCTCGGGCGTCTATCTGTCTGGGTTTTCCTTCCCCTAATTTGAGTTTGCTCTCGCTTTGTCAGCTTGCTTGGCTGCCCGTTCACCCCGCAGCTGGCCTTCTTGCCGGCCAGCTGCCCACCTCTGACTCCCCAAAGCATGTGATGCTCTGCAAGCTGAGCACAGAATGCCAGCGGGCGGCAGGCAAGGAATACAGGTCGGGGAGAATGTGCAGGTGCACCTCGAATGAGCACAGAACACAGGGATTTCACCTGCTCAGGGGGACAGGGGAAGCCTCCCTGAAGGAAAGATGAGTAGAAGTTGGCCAAGTGAAAACGGGGAAGCTTGTCCTGGGCATGTGCCGTGCTGGGGACTTGGAGTTTGAGTGAAATGGACAGTCTTGGGGTGGGGGGCTGATACGCTGAGGCACATTTTAGAAGAACCACAGGAACTTCCCTGGGAGGTGGGGGATGAGGGCAGAAGCACAAGGACTCGATTAAGAGACAAGACATGGCAGTAATGGACCTGTCGGTAGCTACGGAGGACGATTCTGGAGATGCTTTGCGGTCAGAGCTGCCTGGGTGTGCCGACTGAGTGGATGTAGGTGTATGAGAAAGACTGAGTCCAGGGTGAGCAACGCTGTGTTTGTCCAGTGAGTCGATCAAAGTGTCTTGGCACACAACAAAATAGCTTTTAACGGAAACCCCCAAAGCAGGTTCTGATTAGCGATACTTTTCTTTTCCTCCATTTTGCTCTTATCTCCTTTTCGCCTTTGAAATTTCCTCCTTCTTTGCTTCTCTTGGTCACTGTGACCACAGATATACTTTGTGAAGGTCGCTAGTCACCCTGATTGTCATTCTCATCCCGTCCATCCCTAGTAGACTTCAGGGTCTCCCTAGTGAGGAAAACCCAGCACAGAAACCAAATCAAAAAAGCTAACCGACACCCATTTTGGGGTGTCGTCTCCACCTGCCCTCTGTGACGCAGCTCCGATGGGGAGCAGGGGTGAAGCTGAGGCTGGCTGGCCGGGACTGCCTGTAAGACCCACAGCCCACCGTGTCTCATGTCACAATGCTGGGGCCGACGGGAGAGTGCCAGGCACCAGCACATGGTCCTGCAGGTGTGTCCGCATGGAGAAGGTGAGAAGAACATTCTAAGACTGCAGCAGTTCAGAGTTTCTCTGGCACCGCAGTGAGCTAACACGGCACGTTTGATTTTTAGTACATTCTGCAAAAAGTACTCCATGGTGAGTATTTGTGATTAAACTTAAAACAGTACGTTGTATTCCTGGGAGCATTTTGGCAAAATAGTGGATTGTTGGAAATATCGGGTTTGATCACCGGATCTACTGGTCTGGTAGCAGTTTATCTAACATAGAAGGATCCTCTTTCTGCCTCTGTCTTGTGCAAAAACCAACTAATTCTACTCCGTCTTTTCCAAAACTATTTTTTCTTCACTGATGAACAGACCTCCAAAGCTTTCCATATTCACACATAAAAAAGTATTGATAATAAGAGTAACTGTATTAGGGTGAGCTTCAGAAAAACCTGGAGTTGCTAGACTATGCATTCCAGATTATTTTCATGGTGCACTGATACCTTGACATTTCGCCCGAGAAATCATTTTATGTAGTCTCTTCCGGAGCTTCAAGAACTGCCATCATTCACAAAGAGCAGTGAAGCCAGCACGCCGGGTGCTCCCTGGGCCGATGGTGGGAGACACGACTCTTCCTTTTTGTTTTCTACTTATTCTCGGGGTATCCACCGCGCTGGTTAAGT
This sequence comes from Panthera onca, assembly GCF_046562875.1. Lineage (NCBI taxonomy): Eukaryota > Metazoa > Chordata > Mammalia > Carnivora > Felidae > Panthera > Panthera onca. The sequence goes on along the minus strand of NC_138339.1, from coordinate 8,765,943 downwards.
GCATGACGTTTAAACCTTAACACTTGCCCGACATCAAAGAGAGTAACCCCAGTCCCATAACCGGGGAGAACGCTTTGATTCCAGTGCATATTTAGGGTGACAAGGATCAACAATGAAACTAAACTCTTCGCGGCCAACTTGTGCCCTGGTTTTAATGATGCTCTGAGGCTCCTCGAAGTGTCTTTGTTAGGTGACCTTCCAACGCAGCATTATAATTCTTGGAGTTTTGAAACATTACTCCCTTCACGGCTAAAGCAGTAAAAGAAAGTGGTACACCCAGCGGTGCCATTATCCGACGCTCGTGTTAAGCACAAGCCATCTGGTAGTAGTAAACCAAGTAGTCAGTCTCAGGCTACCTGGAGTCGGGGAGAATCTCATTCCGCCTACCATACCTGCAACGAGAGGCAGCTAAAAGTCCTAACGACCACATTTTGTCTTGTCACTCAGAGCATCTAAAAACACCTTCATTTGAAAGATGCAAACACTTTATCTGAAAGTTTTGAAATACTTCAGAAAAATTAAAAATGAGCGTTGATGGAAAAATATCACAGGGAGGCCGTAATTGTCTTACATGAATGTACAAATGTAGTTTCTCCACTGCCGCCATAGCAGTTACCACAAACGTAGTGTTAGCACGGCTTGAATGTGGTTTCCGTCGGAAGTGCAGGGGGCATGGCTGGTTTCTCTGCTCAGGGTCTCGCTAGTTCGAAATCAAGGTCTCTGCCAGCAGGCTTTTCTCAGGAAATTCTGGGAATAAGCTGCTTCCTGGGTCAATCGGACGGTTGGCCAAATTCAGTTTCTTACAGTTGTAGACGGAGGACGGTACTTCTTTGTTGGCTGTTGCCTAGGAGATGTTCTCGGCTTCTCGTGGCCACCTCATTCCCCGGTTCATGGCCCCTTCTGTCATCCTGCGAAGCCAGTAATGTCCGAGAATCAGGATCTCTTCCCTCATCTCTCTGTTCTCTCTTCAGCCATATCTTTAGACCGACCCTTCTGCTTTTAAGGACCCATGTGATGACATAGGACCCAGCAGCATAATCCAGGATCATTTCCTTTATCCTAAGGTCACTGATCAGCACCTTAATGCCACCTGCAAAACTCCTTCACTGCAGTGCCTAGATTAGTGTTCGGCTGAACAACTCCAGACCAGGAATCTTGAAGGGACATCTTTCAAATTCTCCCTTCCACCACAAAGAAAAAGTCCAGTCATGACAACAATGGAGGCAGACAATTAAACTATAGATTCATAGGCACTAAGCAGCCTTGGTTTTAAAATGCAAAGACTCTTCAAACAGCTTTGACTTTTCCAATTTTTCCTAAATTGCGATTAAGGCCAATGCCTAAGCGGCTTCTTTTTCCAGAAGCTGGCGCCCACTTTTTCAGTAAGTCTTCCAGGAATTTCCTTCAAAATGTAAAAACATATTTCAATAATTAAGAATAAGTATATGCTCTTCTCCTTTTCAGAAAATAAACAGGCCAGATGATCTTAGTTTACTGAGCTCTCTGTATATTTTTTTCTCATAGAAGTTTATGTGTATTCCTATCGTTTTTTGCTCTGGTCACTCATCACCCCCACACTAGATCCTTTCCTTTCAAAACAAGGAGAGAAGAGAGCTGTCCACAGACACCCTCTGCCATTTTAATTCATCTTTGGCCAAGCACAGATTGGCTGTTTGTTTGTTTCACCTAGCTAGAACTACACAAGCATCTCTGGCCGAAGTAATTGGAGTCTGCGTTTTGTTTTGTTTTCATTTTTTTTTTTTTATCATTTATCATGTTCTTTGGCCCAAGTAGAAAACTACTCAGTGAGTCGTCAAAAGTTCTAAGTTCTTCGGACAGCAGTTAGGAGAGATGGGAGCATTTTTAAGAGATTAAAAGAAAGGTGCTTTTTTATTTTTTAATCCCTTCCTTTCCCTTTGCACACAAGGAGCCTGGAGCTGTTTTGATCCAGGGACTATTCTTATTAGCAATTTGCCCATAAACTTAAGGAGACTTTTCCCAAAGAAAAATTTAAGAAGACACACACACACACACACACACACACACACACACACACACACGCGTGGAGAGGGATGGTTACCATAGGCAGACAGCCTGGAGCAGTGGGGTAACAGGAATGGACTCTTCTCTCTTCCTTACCCTGTGGCTGCCTGTTCTGATCACTCACCCTAACTTGCTGGGCAAGGATCGTGAACAGTCAACTCAGAGAAATGCTGCTGGTCCCAACCCAACAGTGAATACCCAGAATAAAACAACGGGTGCGGGGGGCAGGGAATTACAAGAACATGATGGGGGTGGAAACGGGGAGGGGATGAGACACAAGAATAAATGCAGTTCTTTCCCCTGGAGATACTTTCAGATTTTTGGTTGTTATTATTGGAACCCAATAAGGTATCAGTGAGTGATCAAAGCAACCATGAAAACAGAAAATGCACCTCGAGGACAACTCTTCATCTAGATAAGTGAACTTTTAGAAATCACGTTCATTCCCAGCTTTAATAAATCTTTGAAGTACGATTTGTTAAAATTTTCCCGCAAGTAAGTAAATTGAAAGATTACATGAGTGCATATAAGGAATTAGGTGATGAATTGAAACGAAGGTTTAAAGGGCTAATTTAATAATAGCTATTAATAGTCCGGAACATAATGCCAAATCTTGAAAGTCTTCAAACCCACAATCTGACATTTAAAAGGCAAGTAACCCATTACCTATAATCCCTTATCAATCAGATTTGTTCTCCTACTTCTGAGAAGACAGAGATCTCAAAATACAAGGAATTGGATGGCCTTGGCCTGGCTCCTCATTTATGTAGCCACGGTGCTCACTTGCCTGAAAGCCACCTGTTGGTGAAGTGAATATTGCATTTCCAGTTTGCAGGGTTTCCCAGCATATTAATATATTGTATGTATTTTTATTTTTTATTTTTTTAATTTTTAATTAATTTTTTTTATAGTGTATGTATTTTTAAAGCTCAGGTTTTGTGACTTACACTCAGTTGTGCCTGGTCGATAAGGAGTAATTTGGGCTAGTAAAAAAAAAAAAAAAGAAAAAGAAGAAAACACTGGTTTTTAATTCGTTTTGTAACTTAGTTTGCATTCTGAGCGGATATTTCCTTTTCGCCGTTGGCTTTGTAGTGGGGCCGTGGCTGGCGGCCGGTTTTGTTCCGTGGGTGTGTCTGCGTGGCCGCTGGTGGTGCCAGTGGGTACGCTCCACGGAAGGCCCCCTCCGTGGCAAGCAGAGGAACCAGGACCGAGGTCGGGCGTGGGGCTCGCAACGTGAGATGCTCCCTGGTCCTGAGTCCGCACAGAGAGCCTGCCACAGACGTGCCAGAGTGACATGTTTCAGGCGTTCGTGGAACACGGCGGAGCTGGGCCTCGGCCCAGGAGGTGGGGCCACGTGGCGGTGCTCCAAGCTAGCCGTGTGGCTCGGTAGCTACAAAGTCAGGGCACAGTGAAGTGAGCGCCGCTCACGCCCGCGTGCAAGTGACAAAGCGACCACGGGATATGCGTGGACCACAAAGGACCGCAGGCGCGATTAGGTTCACGGTTAACGGTTTTAGCCGCTCGCCTTTTTTCCCTGGGATTTCCTCGTCATTCCGCCCAACAGGACCCTGGCGGCAGACGTTTCCTAGAGCAGTTAACTCTGTGGCGTCCATCAATTTTAATTGGAATCACGAAGCTAAAACCCTGGGTAGTACTTGCCAGCCATAGGTGTCTTCCAACTCAGGTACTTCTGGTTCTGCCGTGGGCTTCTTTGCAACAGTGCGCCCTGCTGCATGGCCAACTCCGGAAGGCGGGGATCTGGGCATTCTTAACAGGGACAGTGTTCAATCGTCGACAGAAGAGGAGCCTGTCCGTCTCTCTCTGCTGGCTTACGTTCATGAGGGTGGCTGGGGTGTCAGTGCGGAGGGACCACCGCCCTGAGGACAGCTCAGCCTCAGTGTTCGCTGCCAGCCCGGTAGGTAGTTGGTCTTTAGGCCACTGAAGCATTCTGTCCCTGCAGCTCTACAAAGCAATTACCGAGCCCTCACTGTCCTGATTTATAAAGAGATTGCCTTCCTTGCGAGAAGACAGTAAGGTGCATAGGAGGAATCCAAAAGCAAGACTTGTGCTAATCTTAAAAAAGAAGAAGAAGAAGAAGAAGAAGAAAAGACAAAAAATAAAAAGGGAAATTTATTTCTCTGGAAATCGTTCTGACTTGGCTGTAATGAAGGTGCCACCTTAAGAAACAAGTAAGCCTAGGGGTGCCGGGGTGGCTCAGTCATTTAAACGTCAGACTCGTGATTTCGGCTCAGGCTGTGGGATCCCAGCGTTGTGGGACCAAGCCCTGCCTCAGGTTCCACACTGAGTGTGGCACGTGCTTGAGATTCTCTCTCTTTCCCTCTGCCCCTCTCCCCCCACTTGTGCTCTCTCTCTTAAAAAAAATCAATCAAATTAAAAAGAAACTTAAAAAGAGAAACACATATGTGTAAAGAGAAGTCAAGAGCTTTTCAAATAAATTCAGCCTTCTGTTACTTGTACCAAATAAAAATGAACAGAGGTGTGGCTAATCTTAATACAGGTGTCCCTCAGTTGTCAAAAGTTTGAATCATGCCACTTTGCTTTTGCAAAAAACCTACACGAGTAGCCGTTTTCACAAACTGAAGGAAATCCAAGAGGACTTTTGCTTTTATGGGGAAAAGGGTGAGAAGCAAAACCTGTGTCCCACGCTGGTTTTGCAGAGAGCTGGGACCGAGGCAGGGATCCAGAGCAGCAAGAACCGCCCCACCCAGCTCCTTCCCTGCGAACCACGGCCAGCGTCCTGGCATCCAGCGCCCAGAACTTCAAACCGCGTCTGTGAGCATCTGGGCTCTGTCTTCATGTATTTTGTGCATGTGTTAGCGATGTGCCCTCAGGTATCAGAAAAGCCTAAGAGAGGAGATTTCAGGGTCTGGGAATCCTCAGAATTGTTTTCCTGTAAATTAACGATAATTGCTTCTTTGCTTTACACACTTGAGCGTGTGAAAGGTTTCCTAGGAACACCCTACTTGGGCCCAGCACAGGAAACTTGACCATTCATACCATTTGGCACTTAAGGCTGGCGTTGCAGATAAGGTTCCAGAAATTCACTTAAGACCCCACTACAGACTTCACTCAAACAGAGCGAGGACATTGCCCATTTCTCTCCCTTAGGATCCCACATACTCACTATCCCCCCAGGAGAGAATGCCAACCACTCCACTCTCTGTTCACTGGAAGCTGTGAAGACTGAGGTTTTCAGGAGCCTCTTCCGCAGTAAGAGACCAGCTGAAGTAAAAGGTGTATGAGGCGCCTGGGTGGCTCAGTCGGTTGAACATCTGACTCTTGATTTCAGCTCAGGTCATGATCTCATGGTGCGCGGGTTTGAGCCCCGCATCTGGCTCTATGCTGACGGGCACAGGTCCTGCTTGGGATTCTCTCCCTCTCCCTCTGCCCCTCCCCCACTTGCGCTCTCTCTGTCTCAAAAAATGACTTACAAAAACAAAAAGAAGAAGAAGTAAAAGGTATCAACCAAGCACGAGAGCCGTCTGGACCAAGCTGATGCCCACGTGTCTGGTAGCTTATCTCGTGGCTAATCAGATCAGGGATAGGGCAAAACAAGTACTTTTGTCCCAAAAAGTGTGTCATCACTTCAAAAAGTGCGTCACATCAGTGCTTCTTACACAGAGGGCTTTTGTCTGCTCTGAGGTAGATAAAACATCTCCTGGCCTTGCATAGTTGAGGGCACGTGCCTTATATGTCACCCCCTCGCCCCCTCCCCTACACGCATGCCCCAAGGAAGAATTTTTATTTTCTTTTGTGTGTGCATTTTCACGTCTATGTATTTTTGACAGACAGAGCATGAGCGAAGGAGGAGCAGAGAGAGACAGAGACACAGAATCCAAAGCAGGCTCCAGGCTCTGAGCTGTCAGCACAGAGCCCAATGCGAGGCGTGAACTCAGGAAGCGTGAGATCATGACCTGAGCCAAAGTCAGATGCTTAACCAACGGAGCCACCCAGGAGCCCCTGATTTCCATATATAGGTGGCATTTTGGTCTTGGTCAAGACAATACAATTATTTGATCATTGAGAAATATCTTCTTGAAACTTGCGTGAACCCACTACAGAGAAGCAGTTTTCCAGGAAAAGGGTGGGGTGGGAAATATATATGGTTGGTTTGAGAAGAATTTCATTTACCCTTGAGTAAAACAAACTAATGCCCTTTCTTGGTTTCCTATGCTGCTGTAACAAGTTACCACAAACTTAGGGACTGAGGACAACGCCAATTTATTATCCTCCCGCTTCTGTGAGTTAGAAGTCTGACACTATCCTTACCAGTTCAAAACCACAGTGTTGTGCTCCTTATTAATGGCTCTTGGGAGAAGATTTTTCCAAGCTTCTTCAGGCTGTGTCCAGGATCGAATTCCTTGTGGCTGTGGGACCGAGGTCCCCGTTTCCTTGCTGGCTATCAGCTGAGAGCTGACAGCCTCTCTCACAACTTAGCATGTGGCCCCCTCTGTCAGAACCAGCAATGGGGACTTGAAGCCTCATGCTTGAGACCTCTCTGACTCTTGCTTCTGTGCCGCTCCGCTGACACCAGCCAGGGAATCCTCCCTGCTCTTCATGCTCATTGGGTCCACAGGGATCATTTGGGATATTATAAAGTCCCTAACCATAATTCCATCTGCAAAGTCCCTTTTTCCATGTAAAGTAACCTAGTCACAGGTTCCAGGCATTAGGACATAAACATTTGGGGGGGACATTATTTGGCCTACCATAGTCCTCCCTCTGGGCCCCAAAGATTCACATCCATCCCACATACGTTCATCCCATCCTAGGGTCTCATCCCAGGACAGCATCATCTCCAAGTCCTAAAGGTCGACCCAAAGGTCTAAAATCAGCAGCATCTAAATCAGGTGTCATCCGTGAAGTACAGCTCCTGGGGAACTATTCTCCTCCCCTTGTGGTCCTACGATATCAAAGACGTAGGTCATCTTCTCCCAACAAACACCGGTGTGACAGGCATAGGATGATAGTGAGAGAGATGCCAGCTCAAGAAGGGGAAAAATAGAAAATGAAATAGACTACTGGATCACAGCAGCTTAGAAATCCCGCCCAGCAATCCCCATTAGATTTCAAGGCAAGGGATTTATCTTCTGTCATCCTTGGCTCTGCTCTCTGGGTAAGACGTCCCAGAAAGTCAACATTGGAAACGCCCCTTGAATGAATTCACCAGGCAGGTCAGGGGAGGCTTGCTTTGGTTCCCTCTTGGTTATTGGCCAAGTGTCACAAATGGTTTTAATTTTTTTTTTTAACACTTATGTATTTTTGGGAGAGAGAGAGAGAGAGAGAGAGGAGACGGGCCACAAAGCAGGCTCCGCACTGTGAGCACAGAGCCTGATGCGCGGCTAGAACCCATGAACCCTGAGATCATGACCTGAGCCAAAATCAAGAGCCGGACGCTTAACCGATGGAGCCCCGCCCCCAGGCACCCCCAGATGTCACAAACGGCACATTTCTGCAGAGCCACAACAGGCAGGAGAGCCACTGGTGGTACACTAGCCGGCGTTCAGAGCAGCCTGGCTGGGCTACTGGGCAGCTAGGTGTCAATCAAACAGGACTTAGCACAGGTAATGTGGTTTAGCAAAAGAGCATCAGCATGATTCACCTTGGTGAACCATGAGCCCCCCGTGGTTTTATTGAACACAAGGGGCTGGCATAGCATACCAGGCTTAGTAAAGATGGAGACGTATACACCAGAATTGGCATTTGCCACAGACTGCTACCTGTCCCTACAGGTCCTATCCTCTGTTAATGCCAGGAGTGGTGGCCTGGAGACCCCACCTCTGCGTGGTTGTGCTTGGTTAGCATTTCCACAGTCTGGTCACCTGGAGCCACCCCTAAGCCTGTTATGTGTAGGTTAAGCCTTGCCCTTCAAATTTGAAGGTACATTCCATGAAATATGCATAAAATGCTTTCTTGATGAGACACGTTTATCATACTCCGGCCTCTTATTTCTTAAGAACCTATGACTTGCAGCAGCAAATGTTAAGGAAAACAATTGATGTCCACATTTATAGAATTACAACCTCAGCGGGGTGCCTGGGTGGCTCAGCCGGTTAAGTGTCCGACTTCGGCTCAGGTCATGATTTTGCAGTTTGTGAGTTTGAGTCCCCCATCGGGCTCTGTGCTGATGGCTCAGAGCCTGGAACCTGCTTTGGATTCTGTGTCTCCCTCTCTCTCTTCCCCTCCCCTACTCGTGCTCTCTCTCCCTCTCTCTCTCTAAAATAAATAAACATCGAAAAATTAAAAGAAAAGAATTACAACCTCAGCAAAGATTTTAATTACAACTTAAAGGTGAGTAGTAAAACCTCCATCCAACTCAGCCTATGTTTCTTTTCCAGACACATCTAGGCATTACTTCCAAGGGAGATAGGTTCCCAAATCCTTCATACCTCTGTTTTCATACCGATGATATCAGATCTAGGCACATCAGATATGTTTCTGCTTGCCTGCTAGACGGAGCTCCCAAGGTCAAGGGCCAGGTGTTCTTTTTATTCCAAGACATGGCATTAGGTGTGGAGCAGAGTCGATACCCAGTCAAGGTGGGTTAGTTCGTTGCTTTGAACTGATCTATCTGTTAGCCTTTCTTCTAGTTCCATAGACTGTATCTCACAAAACCCATAACTCCTCCAAATTTCAGTTCAATGTTACTTATTGCTGTAAAAAATTAAAAATAACTTGTATGTGCATTAATAGGGTAATAACTTTTTAGGTTATAAATCATCATATAATTATCCACGGAATGCCCAAAGTTGTTCCATGAATAGGGTGCATAGGTAGGTATTACCGTGAAAAGAGGCTATGGTAGGCTTTTAATGCATAAAAGCAAGCAAGGTGCTTTACAAACCACTATGGTAAAAAGCAAAAGCATACCTACACAGTTTATTGGTATGAGTAGAAAATAACCTTGAACGATAAATGTCAAATGGTGACAGTGATTTCCTTGGACAGAAGGATGAGGGGGAGAAGAGAGAGTAAGGATGTTCGCTTTTACTGATGTATTTCCCCCAGGGTTTGAATACCTTTACAATAGTTTCAGATTTTTAAAAAAGCAGTAATGAAAATTTTCAAAATGAGGGTGTCATTGTTGCCAGGAAACCTTCCATTCTACCCTCTGCACACCCCTCATCCTCTCTGCAGGCTTGCAGTACATGTTCCAGGTGCTTCCTGCAGCTCCCCGCCTAGTGTCTCTCTCCCTCTTGGATGGGGGTCTCTGGGCGACAAGCAGCTAGAACACTTAACATTTCCTTCGTAGACTCCATACCAGGCCCTGAGCATTTGGCCGTATCACCACACGGTCGGGTGATGCCAGATGCTCCCATCGGCGCACTATGGATGAGCAGACCAAGGCAAGGCACGTGCCTGCCTCCACACCTAGGTAGCCCCAGCTACGAGGCCATGCCAGGTGCACGAGAGGGTCCACCTTTGTTGAAGTTATCAAATGAGAACAAGGCAACAAGCTGGTCCCTTGTTTTGCTAAAAGTTTGTGAAGGGGCACCTAGGTGGCTCATTCAGTTAAGCGTCCGACTCTTGATTTCAGTTCTCACAGTTCATGGGATCAATGCCAAACTCTTCCTGCAAGCTGGAGGTGAAGAGAGCTATGGCTCGGGGATACCTGATTGTCTCCAGGCGGCAAAATTGTGCCGTTCTCTCCAGCACTCCGTGTGTCTGATCAGTATTGTCAACAGTCATAAGAAAGCTCATATCTCAAACTTGTTTAGTTATGTTCAGCTGTTGTCTTTTTCTTCCTTCCCAAATTGAGCCTGCTCTGAATAATCCAGGATGGGGGTTGTAGTGGCAGGGCACAAGCCACAGTGTAAGAAGCCTGTATTCTTGACGAAGCAGACGTCCAATATTGTCCAGTGAGTACGGCACACGGAGGTAAATCAGTCACACGAGTGACTGTCCGATGGGAGGGCTGAATGCACGAGTAATAGCCACCTTGCTCTGAGCACCTAGGTTGTGTTGGGCACTCAGCTGTATGCTGAGCATACAAATGACAACAACATGCCTTCTACCCTCCAGAAGGTTCTGACGCAGCAGTAAGGTCACAGCCTAAATAATTCTAATACAAAGTCAGTGGTGATGGTTAAGAGAGATTCAAAGAGCAAAGAGAGTGTAGAGAAGAGAGGGCTCGTTTCAAACAGACTAATTGCTGAAAATCTCATCCATTGGTTTTCTCTGCAGTTTCCCTGTTCATATCCTGACTATCTTGAAGTGGAGGCACATAAAATGAAGGTCTTTCATGTGAAATGCTGGTTGCGTTCCTTTGAACGTGCATTACAAGTGCCACTTTGGATCCTATGAGGGCTCTGTATATTGAATTTGTTTTACATAAGCTCAGTGAGTGATGGAAACTAAGAGAAACAGCATGTCAAACAGCACTGAAGAGAGGGGAAATAAAGCAGCTTAACTCGTTACAGTTGAATAACAGAGATTGTAAGAGATTTTGTACCTTTTCATTGTAAGAAATAAAAAGTTTCATTTTTATCAATTAGATAAAAAGATTATAGAACCTACTTTAAGCAGAAATCTCCAAATGACATGTCAACTGACAGTTCAATCAAGATTATAAAGATTATTTCTAAGGCATAGCTGTCATGCGATCTTTGTGCTTGTTTTACAAATAATCCATCAGTATTTGTTTGAATGTCATGTTTATGCATAGAAATTTGCTGTACCGGTTTCCCATCAGACGTGAAAATCACCTCGGTCAAGATGGGCAGAAGGTGGTTTCAAGTGCAACAGGAGGGTGGAACTTTGTAGGTTGGACACGGGCTCATTGTCCCTTCCTTAGGACCATGATTAGTTAATTGCTACACACACAAAATGTTGTTGGTTTTTTAAAAATTTTTAAATAGTGAAGCATGCACGATATAGTAGATCTTGTTTTGTGGGGGGAAAGGAGAAACAGGAAACTCTCCTCTCCTCCAGAGTGAAAGCCAGGGGTGTTTTTCTGATGTGTTTCCCTCATTTAGGAGTAGTGGCTTAAAAGCCAACTCACCCCCCAGAGGGTTGTAGGACACTGTTCCCCATTGATTAAGAGACATGTGCACACCTCATTCTGTTCAAAAATATGTATTGAGCATCATCATACCTGAAGACACTGTGGTAACTCCCTCTTCCCCTCTGTATCATAGAGGTGTGTTTGTATGTGTGTGTTTACATGTGTGTTTATATGTGTGTGATTATATGTGTGTGTGTGTGCGTGTGTGTGTGTGTGTGTGTGTGTGTGTGTGTGTGTGTCCCATTCATTTCCCCTTCTCTACAGGGACCCAACTTATTAGTCATCTCATTTCTCAATATCTTACACATTTTTTAAAGATTTTATTTGTAAGTAATCTCTACACCCAACGTGGGGTTCAAACTCACAACCCCAAGATCAAGAGTGGCATACTTTACTGACTGAGCCAGCCAGGCACCCCACAATATCCTATACATTCTAATATAGCAGCCAGTTAGTAAGTTGTTGTTTTTTTAATTTTGGAGGAGAGTGGACTAGAATCAAAGAAAAACGAGAATAAAGGATACTGCTTAGATTAATATTCACAACTATAATGTTGACCGATTGATAATTCATGATCTTTCCCAGGTTGCCCTGTCCATTGATTACCACTGAAAATAGGCTGATCATTATGAAGTGTATTTGTGAATGAGGAGGCAGTCTGCCCTCACCATAAAGCTACTCAAGGGCAAGACTGAGCATTCATTGGAAGAGGGCAGAAGACTTCAGACTAGGGTGTACAGAGCTACCCTCAGGCACTTTCAAGACTACATTCCATCGTTCTCTCTTTGGAAAAACAACCTCTTCAGAGTATAGGTGCAAGATTTAAAACACACAGGCACACTGCCATCCAGCATTCTTCTGACCAAAGAAGTCTGATTGGGATTTTTGACAAGCCTATTACTCTAACAGCCTCAAAGCCTGACCTGGTGAAAACCATTTCAAGGAGGAGTGGTCTAAAACTGCTCTGTCACAAAGGCCGTCCTTCTCGTTTAGAGTAATACCAGCAAAGCTCTCACCACTTCTTCCTGCAGAAATTTTGGCTCTTCCTCCCTCCCCGAGATCCAGAAGTGCGGGTTGGCCACCCCAAGAGGGAGTCCTGACACTTTTCCTAAAAATGCTGTCACTATTTGCCTAGTTATATTATCTGAGGAACTGAGAAATTTTGTTTATATTTTAAGATGAGCAAATGCCAAAAATACTAATTTGAATTGAATAACCTTTCCCAGTCTTAGATTAAAATGCGGAGAGATCCTCCGCATTTAAACACATTAAACACATCCTCCAGAACCTTCTAGATATCGAAGAAAACATTTATGTTCAATAGCATTTTAGCCGTTAGCATTTTAGTGTCGGCCCTATTTTATTTTCGTTCCTAAAAAAAAGTAGTATATCCATGTTGTACATCAAGCCTGAAGGCCTTGCCTTCCTCTCCTCATAGACTGGGTTCAATCCCAGCCCCTCCACTAACTCCTCCCTCTGTGGCCTTGGGCAGCTCTCTCAGGGTTCTCATCTGTAAAACAGAATGAAAAGTAACCTCGAAGGACATTTTGAAAATGAAATGGGAATGCCTCCGCCAGTTACAACGTGGGCGTGAGATTCATCCTGTTTAGTGCCTCCTGCGGGCTCTGTCCAGGGCCACAGATCCTTGGGATCTGCCATGTGGCAGCCATCAGCAGTCAGCAGAGAGGGTGCCCTTCCCGACCAGACCCTCTCCCTAGAGCCAGAGTCAGCGCGGTGGTTCTCCGCTTTGGCGTCACCAAATAGGAAGTTATCTGATGCCACCCAAGACTCCAGAGTGGGGCCCAACAGTCTCCTCCGGGTGATTCTGATATTAGCCGAGTTTGAGAGCCACTGGCCTACTGGGATCACTCTCGAGAGATCACTCTTCCCGTGGTCGCTAAATTCCCTCAGTTCCTTTATACCTTCCCTTCACTCACCTCCAGCATCCCTCCAACAGGCTGTGTTGTCCACGACTTGCCACAGAAATTCTCCGCCTGAACCAAATCCTAACCAGGGGTAGGAGAGGAAGAATGTACTCTCAGGTGGTGCGGTCACTAAAAGCACCCCAAAGACTCACCCTTGACTGAGCTTTTCTCATGTCTTTTGTAGAAGTGGAAGATCTCACTGCTTCCCAGCCGCCTGTTCCCTGACTGTCCGCCCCTTCTGTTGGCTTAAGCTCAGCTTGTGCTGGTGCAGGAAGGAACTTGGGCCACGTCTGCCCATAAAAGGTGCCCATGGGCATCCCGGTGATTAAATTTCCACAGAACCCCCTGCCTATGCGCCTAGAATAAATTTCTAGAAGTTTACTTCTGGTAGGGCCAACGTAGGTATATTTTTGAAGCAGGCGAAATTAGATCTCTAAAATATTTCAGTAAGTCAGAAGCTCCGTCTTTGAAAAACGCTCTCGCAAATTTCTCCAAAAAGAGGCCTTTGAATCACAGAGCTTGATTCCCTTGTCAGCTGTCAGCGAAGTAAACCTTAAAGACTTTCCAAGAGCCCCCATTCTCCGCGGCCACGGGACCCTCACAGATGACATGTTCAGAACTCTGAGTCTCCTTTGCACAAGTTACGATGCAGATACCTATGACTTACCCAGTTCTACGATGTATTTGTGGAAACCGTCCCTACTATTTAAAACCGTGTTCTCGGTAAACATTCTGGAGTTGTGCGTGGGAGAAAGGTTCTTTTGGGGACCACAGGGAGGTAGCTGACGTGCCCTTTTGCTTTTGCAGGAATGTCAGTTCAGCCGGAGAGGAGGCCCGCAGGAGGATGCGGGAATGCGACGGGCTCACAGATGCGCTGCTCTACGTGATCCAGTCTGCACTGGGGAGCAGTGAGATCGACAGCAAGGTTTGTTGTGTTTGCATAGATTAAACATCTTAGTCAATAAAGATGCCCAAGGGACTAAGCAACGGCTAACAACGACGGAGAGCTAATGCTGTGCCTAATACCTTCACTCTGAAATCTATCGTGGTCTCCCCGTAGGAATCCTACATTTTCTTGATGGCTTCTAATAATCCTAGCCTAGAACTAGACACCTAAGTCTCAACAATGAATAAATAAAAAACGTGGATTGTTTTAAGTTACTCAGACGGGATGAGTGTATCAACTTTTCCATGCTACATTACCCACAAGCTTCCAGTTTTATTTTTTTGAAATCTGCTTTTAAAAGAAAGAGACCTATTAAAACTACCTGAGCTTCGAATAACTCTATATTCTTACCAGTTAGCTTTTTACAAATGTTAGTTGTTCAAATGCCATTTTAAAAGTGCCTGATGAAGGGGCACCTGGGTGGCTCAGCTGGTTGAGTGTCAGACTGTGGCTCAGGTCCTGATCCCCTGGTTTGTGGGTTCGAGCCCCGTGTCAGGTTCTGTGCAGATGGCTCAGAGCCTGGAGCCTGCTTCAGATTCTGTGTCTCCCTCTCTTTTTGCCCCACCCCCTCCCCTCACCCACTCTATCTCTCTCAAACATAAACATTAAAAATTTTTTTTAATTTTTTAAAAAAGTGCCCAATGAAGGTAAGTAACTGCTTTAAAAATGCTAAATAAACGAGGCTGGTGATATGTTAATCATCAGAGTCTCTTCAGTGTTTGAGTTCACAAACCAAAATAGAGTCGGGTGGGCTTTTCCAGTGTTGGAGGTATTTTGTTTCGCCTCAGTTTGTCTTTTGATTAGTTTCGATTCATTCTGAATGTAAAACTGTAAAGTAATAATGTCCTGATGTAAACACAGACTCTAATGATGCTTTTAAAGTAGTCCGTGTGACAAATGTAAACACAGACTCTACTGATGAGTCCACATGACAAATGCGAGACCATAACGAGAACTTCTCTAGAGCCACACCATGGACATTTGGGGCTGGATAATTCAGTGTTTGGGGGCCACCCCGTGCATTGTAGGATGTTGAGCAGCATTCCTGGGCTCTACCCCCTAGAGGCCAGCAGCTTCGTAGCTGGGACAAACCAAAATGTCCCCAAGATATTGCCAGATGTCCCACAGAGGGAGCAAAATTGGTCCTGGTCCTTAATCCCATGGCTTTTAATGCCAGCTCTTCGTTAGAATTAGGACTGCTTAGTAAATACACGTGCCTAGACCCCATCACAGCCCTCTGACTCTGAACGTCTACCTCTGATCTCAGATTTTTGTTCCTTAGAAGTTCATCAGGTGATTCGACGTGTGGCCTGGACTGAGAGCCCACCTTAGTAGATACAGCTTTGACAAGGATTCTCATCAGAAACACGATGTAATGTAATTTAGTTGTAAAGTCCCATAAAGAACAGGTACGAGTGGTTTGATCCCTTTGGTTACCGGCTGGCGTGGGGAATGACCTAGCGAGGGGTTCTCAACCTTGACTGCACAGTGGAGCCACTGAGAAATGTAGGAAATTGCTGATACCTGAGACCTACTCCCTGTGGTGGAGGCATGATCCGCCTTCTGGGATTCCCATCCTTTGAGTACTAGTTTACCGCAGTTGTGAACACAGTTTGTCACCTGATCGCCGCCACTGACTTACGCTTGCATCCATCAGCTTACTGTGAGGTGCTCCTCAGTTTCGAAATGGAGTATGATGGACCCTAGATGTAATCATCCCCTTTTGTAAACACTGTTAATGGCCATTTTAGAACTTTTAATATCATTGATAGGAAAACGGAGTCCCTAAAAACGTGACCAGTCAAGATGTCTTGAGGATTTACAGATGTCTGTTAACACAATAGGCGATTTTTAAAAGAGCTGCCAGAGGAAATTCACCAAGGCTTCAGTGCGGCGGGTCTTAACGTTCAGAGCAAGAAAGGCTACAGCATCGGGACGCTGAGCCTCTTACTGTAACGGATGCCAAAAGAGCTTAATATTGGCCTTGCAGTTGAAAATAAGGGTCAACAGCCCCTTGCTTTGGCCAACCGCCCATGCCCACACTGGTGGGGAGGTAGTCTCTAGCAGCACGGCCCCAAAACGAAGTGCTGTGAGGCCCCACCCCTTTCTCCTGACATGTCAGACTCCTGGGAGACATTGGAGATCACCTCTTTTAATGTCCACATTCTCTTCAAAAGAGGAACCTAGAATCCCTGGGAGTATTAAAGGCAGGAATCATAAGACGCGGCTATTTCTGATGCAGCAGCTAGAGCACCAGGCTTGGGTAGATTTGCCCCCACCCTCCTGCTGATTATAGAATTGGACCCGGGGACCCCGACTTCGTGACAAGGAAGATCGCCGTAGCTTCTGAAAGGATCAGACTCCACAAGTTACTTAGCAGTGTTTTGCCAGCCAGAACGTGCCAGAGAGTCCTAACGTATTATGGTCCCACAGTGTGCCACTCAGCCCTCTGTCTGCTCACCTCTGAGCTTTCACAGTGACAGGATAGAGGAGGGAGGTGAGTGCACATTCTCTTTACGGCCAGCAAAGCTAATGGAATCCTAGAGACTGGAATCCACACAGGCTCTCAGCTCGGCTCCTGTGACTGGGACAGTTTGTTGAATGGGTAACATATGGTTCAGCAGTCTATGGACAACTTCCAAATTAGCCCTTTGCCATAGAAAATAAGGCGTCAAAATGACCCTGGTGACCACGAGGAGCCGCCAGAAGCTCTGTTGACAGCAGTGCATGTCAAGAGCAGCGCCACCAGCTGCCACGTGCCTTCTGCTGGCGTCCCAAAGAAGGACGGTGGCTGCCTGTTTTTCTGTCCCCTGTCCCCCTGCTTTCGAGGAAAGAGCTTGAATGGGTGGCCCTCCCACACCAAGCTGAGCTAGAGGGATGAGTTCAGCCTCTGTGTCTCCCTCGCCCCATCTTTTCCTCTGCACCCCCACCCCTCTGTCAACCCCACTTTCTCCCCCCCTCCGGCTTCTCCCAGACCATCCCCCAGCCACAGGTAGATCATAAAGCATTTCTCAAAACTGTGGCTGTGTTCCCCGGTAGTCATTTGTTAAACAGAGGCACGGAGATGCCCCCAGGGAACATGAGCAGCAGGATGAGAAGGAAGTTGATTCTCCCAAGTCTTTGATGTAAGGGAAAAAATCAGTTTGAGCTGATTTAAAAATCGTTCTGACTTATGCCATAACATTTCCCTTTCAGGGAGAGACTTTTCTTTCTTTCATGCATCGTCCTGTGTTTACCTGCTTTCATGCCGGTTCCTTTTTTTGATGCTGAGAGGATGCTTGAAATAGAAAATCAAGTTGGCTTAAAGCCTGTGGGATTAGCAGCCGTGAAACCTTGAAAAGCTGACAAGAAAGGTCTAGAATGGAGCAAAGGCTCCCGAGATACATTCTGAAAACCAGTTTTCCTGGTTGATTGTCACACGCCCAGTAGTCAAGTCAAAGATGTATGCTTCCTTTAACCAGATCCCTGTCGTGGGAGGGGAGCACTTAGCCCCATCCCTTCCAGGCTGGGCCCAGGACTAGGAAGAAGTGGCCCAATCTGCTGTGAGTCCCCGACGACTACGGGTCTCGTCCCTCTCGTCTGTGAAATGGAACCACGTTCCCTGCCTTGAATGCTGGTGCACACAGCAGGTGCCTGAGAAACCATAGCCAAATTGGCATGCTTTTAAAAATAAAACTTAGCTCAGTTCAGTTTTTTTCCCCACCATTATTTTTTGAATTGGGTGCATTTTTCTTCTTCCCACTGTTCGTCAAATTCGGAACAAAGGTCAAAAGGTCCGTGCAGTGGCCTGAGTGTATGTGTCCTCCCAAATTCATGTGTGAAACCTGTTCTCCAAGGTGATGATCTTTGGCAGGAAGGGTCTTTGGGAGGAAATGGAAGCACAGAGAGATTAAGCACTTTGCCCAAGGTCACACAGCCCATGAAATGGCAGAGCCAGAGCTCACACCTAGACTGGCGGCTCTGGGCCCCATGCTCTGGACTCCCAAGCGTGCTGTGTGCACCATTGTTCACGGTACGAACTCTCATACAGCATTCTCCGTGGGCAGGCACTGTCTTCAGTACGTACACACTAGGTTGGTTTCCCACTGTTGCTGGAATAGATCGCCACAAACACGGTGGCTGGAAACAACGCATATTTATTATCTCACCGTTTCACAGGCCAGGAGTCCCACGTGGGTCTTGTTGGGCTAAAATAAAAGTGTCGCCAGGGCCGCATTCCTTCTGGAGGCGCCGGGGAGAGTCCGTTTCCTCGTCTTTTCCAGCTTCTACAGGTGCCCACAGTTCCCTGGCTTGTGGCCCCTTCCTCCATTTTCACAGGCAGCAGTGAGAGGTCACGCCTTTTCACACCTGTTCTGCACCCTCTCTCGCTTCTAAGACCCTCATGGTTACATGGGCCCCCCAGGATAATCCGGGACAATCTCCCTAACAGAAGGTCAGCTGATTAATTCTGTCTGCCACCTCCATTCCCCTTGGCCTCGGAACCTAACATATTCAGAGCTTCCAGAGATTAATGCGGACATCTTGGCAGGGGAGGCATTCAGCCTACAGCACACACATACTCTAGCTCACCTGATCCTCACAGCAAGCTAAGACGTGGGTACCATTCCGAGCATCTGACAGAGGAGGGAATTGACTCAGAGAGATGTTGGGTGTATCGTCCCAAGTCACAAGGCAGCAGAGACCAAGGGCCTTAAGGTGTTCAGCTGCACCTGTGTCCTCAAGCACCGTCGAATGCCTATGCTAAGAAAACAGGAGCACCAGCCACCTCAAAACAAATCGGTAGCATGGAAACATTTATGCCCCCAGCTGATCCCAGCACATGGCTTGTCTAGGACCCCCCCAGCTTTATATCTCCTACCTCGTTTTACTACCAGAAAGGGCCCTGGTGGATGGCAGATAGTAGTGTCTCCCTCCCAGAGCTGATGGAAACGTGAGTATCCATATTCTCGGTGATGCCGAGCCCTGGTCCCCAGAGGGGAGTGGCCTGTGAGCGGGCCACCATCCGAGACCTCTGGAGATTGTGGATTCTTCCCCACTCATTAGTGAACGTCAACCAACAATGGCAGCTGCTTATATAACCATAAGAGACTCTTAAATACAGAGAACAAACTGAGAGTTGATGGGGGCAGGGGAAATGGGTGATGGGCATTGAGGAGGACACTTGTTGGGATGAGCACTGAGTTGCATGTAAGTGTTGAATCACGGGAATCTACTCCTGAAGCCAAGACTACACTGTATGTTAGCCAACTTGCCAATTAAAAAAAACAAAAACAACCACAATGACAACTGCTTATAAAAGGAGCTACTTTGGATAAGGAAAGGTTTCAAGACCTTCTCGGGCTTCTCTGAATTCTTTCCACTGCGACCATCAAGGGCGCCTTTAGGAGCCGACAGCTAAATGTATCGAGAAAGGATCAGGAATGTGGAAATGACTCGCTTTCCTGGGTGGAGGAGGGATGCTGGTTAGTTTTTATTCATTCCTCCTTTGTTTCTTTTCCTTTCTTTCTTTTTTTTTTTTTGTTTGTTTGTTTGTTTTGGGTTCTCCAGACCGTTGAAAACTGTGTGTGCATCTTAAGGAACCTGTCATACCGGCTAGCAGCAGAAACGTCTCAGGGACAGCACATGGGCACAGATGAGCTGGACGGGCTTCTCTGTGGTGAGGCCAATGGCAAAGATGCAGAGAGTTCCGGGTGCTGGGGCAAGAAGAAGAAGAAAAAGAAATCCCAGGATCAGGTAATGCGGGCGACTCTGCAGCTCCACACAATTATCCCCTCCCCTAATTACAACATTAATATTTCTTCTGCGTATACACGTATGGGGCTCTGTACTTTCAATGCAGGCTAAAATCATTAACACATCTGCACAGTGTTCCCGTGAGGGGTGGGGTCTGACAGGGGGACGTCGAATAACTTCCCCCACATCCTGCAGCCCACTCAACATAGGAACTTTGCCAAAGAGAGTCACGTCAGTCCCAGGCAGGCTCTGAGGTACCAGCTTGGAGAGTCCAACCCGGGCACCGATTCTTCTGTGTGTTGATTCGTACCTCGATGGAGGTCCCGGCCAGGGACAGGAGGGTGCTTTGCAGGTGTTCCACAGGTACACTGTAGGTGTGATCTAGGAAGAGAAGCTAAGCAGCCAACACATATTTTACTGCATGTTTTGAAACGTTTTGATATGTGCTCTTGCATTTATTGTTAGAAATGGGGGCTCAGATTCCCAGTTCTCCAACAGAATGGCATTGGAAGCTTGGCCTTGGGGGACAATTCTGATAAATTCAGAAAGCTGAGCAGCTGGAGAGGTGTCTCCAAAATGATGGAGATTT
Source organism: Panthera onca (assembly GCF_046562875.1). Lineage (NCBI taxonomy): Eukaryota > Metazoa > Chordata > Mammalia > Carnivora > Felidae > Panthera > Panthera onca. The sequence continues at coordinate 8,745,682 of NC_138339.1, read as the reverse complement.
ACCTTGGGCAGCTGTAAGTAGGCTGCCTGCACTGAGGTAATGGCCAATAGGAAGCCACTCTTGGCCTTGATGGAATCAAGATAGTCTCCAGCCTTTTCTCCCGGAGCCTCTGGAAGACGGAACCCTCACCCATCGGCCCCCCACCAGCTGAGGGAGTAGTGTGAGTCGTAGCTGCGGCCAGAAACCCCTACTACTGAGGTTTCTTCATCTCTCCTGGACAGTGATCATGAGTCCAGCCTTCCCCTGGACACTGTGGTCATATCCCAGCTGCTAACGGTCATACAGACCCAAGATCTGACTGTCTTCCAGAGTGAACAACTAAGAAAGCAGGACAGAACTCCCAACACTGTCTCTTAGCAGGTTCTAATTCAAAATAAATATGCAAAAGTATCTGTTTAGATCAGAGCCCATCATTTTTTAAAGTGTTCTCAAAATCATTTTGCTTTGAGTAAGGGTTATAGGCGCTATTTTGTTTGGAGGAAGGATTCATGGGAATGCATTCTTAAACATCATTCATAAATTTAACTTGAATGCATCAGTGTTCACATTTTTTAGGTTCTAGTTCTCTTGCTCTTTGTGGCCCTTGACGGCCGCTCCAGACACATCTACAGCCTCTAGATCTGTACATTCCAGCATAAACACACCTGTAACCTAAAAATACGTGCTGCTGGCCTTTTCGATGGTGATCTGCTGCTCTGAGATGCTCCCAACCCTGCTTTCTCTCCTGTGCTCTGTGTCCACCTTCTCCCTGAATTGCAGGAGCCTTTTAAGAGGATTGAGCCATACTTCTTAAAATCTCCCCTCAGGGGAATGCAGTGGTTAGCTAGCAGGTGTTTATTGAACTGTGCCAGGAATTATGGCAAACAGTATTGGATACCTGTTTTCCAACCCAGTACTTAAGGGGGCCAGACCATAATGCTTCTGACCCTTTCCATTATCGTACAAGCGAAACGTGGCCTAACAAAGGTATAATGGGTCCTTCTCATGCTTTCCTTCTGCAATACTGTATACCATGGGGCCCCGTCCCTTTACTGCTTTATCCTGGAAAGTGAATGAGCATAATAAAGGTTGAAAAGAAGAATGGCGTATGGGCAGGAATGTGGTGCTTGCCAATCTGTCAGGTGATCGTAATCCCCCAGGTCTTACCCACCACCTACAGACTCAGAACCTCCTGGATGGGCCCAGGCAACTTTGGAAGGCAGATTTGGGAAATTGTACTAATGCATGAGCCTTGGTGTAAAAAACAAAAACAAAAAACTTTGAACTGAGATTGAATTCACTCTGATTTCAAGGTTTTGTCTTCAGTCCTTTTTTGGATTCTGAACCATCCTTCTGATGGTCCCTGCATCTGCCACTGGTGTCCCGTTAGTAAGAGTCGGCCTCAGACCCTGAACCTTTTTTCTAACGCTGCCAGTGTGTGCTCATGTGGCTTGAAGCCTTTCAAGTGACAGGTGACATTAGGCATTGATTGGGTCCAGAGAGTTCAGGAGTCAGAAGAAAATATTCATGGACTTCACCCCCAACCACATCCCTCCTTTCACGCTGTGAGCTGCGTCACGGAACCTTATGATGAGCAATTTCCCACCTTAGAATGTTGTACTTCGAACCATATTTTACAACATCAATGAGCCATTTTCTAAGTTGAGTAAGATGAAGAGATTAAAGCACTTTTATCATTTTTGCCAAAAGCCTAAGTGAAAATTTATAAGGGTCATTTGTCCCATCTTTTTCTCACAATATTTTCAAGGAGACAAAAAGGATTTCGTTAAGAAAGTTTTGCTGAAACAGCCATGTTAGAATACAGAACATTGTTGCTTATAAAGAAACATCAAAGCCATGGTTTCAGTCAAGTGATAGTTACGTAAAAGACTTTGAACTGTGCTCTCACATAATAAAAGTATCTTATGAAATATTTTAGTGAGGGTGTAAACAGATAATAATTATGGTTGTTTGAAAGTCATTTAGGATGTTTTGTCAAGTTCAGTCAAAAGTAGAAAAAACAGCCAAAAGTAGAAGCCATCTTGTATTTAAAACGGATGGAAGGGAGGCACAGCTGAAAGGTCTGGATATGGGGAGGAGAGCACCAGCATCTGGCATGAAGAAGAGGGATAGGAAGACGCCCTCACATCCAGTTGGCCCCCAGCCTGGTGACTGGTCCCCAGGAGAGAACTGAGTCTAGATGGCGCCACCTGCTGGGAAGGATGGGCATATGCACCAGTCTGGGTCTCAACAGGGAAACCTTGCTTCTTGAGGAATGTGCTTTGCACTTGGGGAAACCAGGCAGCCATTCCAAGTCGTCTAAAGGAATTAAATGCCAGCTGCCTCCAGTGAGAGGAGGAACCAAGGCCCTAATTCATCACTGTTAACTGGTTGCCGCAAGGTGAGAAATGGAAATGTCCTCAGGTCTGTCTAGGACAAAGGATCCCCATCCTTGCTAACACCAGAACAGAAGGTTACCTTCAGAGCCTGCAGACTGGCGTAACTCATCTAGAAGCTTCCAGAAAGTTGTAGGTTTACAGCTTTAATGATTGTCAGATATCCAGTGTCTGGAATCTGTTGCTCATGAAGTCGGGTTTTCAAGGACTATGTAGTGACAAGAGAGCATATGGAATACAAAGTGGAGGAAAATGACATAAAAATGGGAGTGTATATAGAGATACGTATGATGTTGATAAAACCTGGCCAGGTTTGCAAAAAAGTGTATCACATGCAAATATAAAATACATATGTATATATTTTTATTATTTATATATAATACATTCATTATTATATATTTATATATATTTGTATTTGTATATATACATGTATGTATTTCTAGGGAAAGTACAGTAACATCAAAGACAAAGGCTACTGATTGTTTCGTACTTTTGTATTTACAAATTTTCGAACAGGCATTACATTTATAATCTTTTCAAATGCCATCTAGAAAATAATATTTTGAAAAGCACGAAGTGATTAAGTCAGTGTTTGCTTATAAGAATGTATTTGTTTTCCTTCTTCCATTTGAGACACCAGAGAAAGGTACAAGGAAAGTTTGTCTAATCTGCAACAGATACTGCCCAGGACAGAGAAACCAGAGATTTTACGAGGAAGCCAAAGTGATAAAAATCATAATTGGTTTAATGATTGCCTCTGGGGCTTTGCTATATCCCAGAATTTTATGTTGATCTTACCTCTGGCATTGTTATTCTATACCTTAGGAAAATTCTCTGACACTATGAAGGTCAGATTTAGTTATAATAAAAAATCTCAGAAACTTTATCCTTCGGATACTTAATTGAAATAATTCAAGAAGATGTAGGGTACAAAGATATGCTTCATTCATGCTCTTCTTTCAAGAAATGGCTGCTGTTGAATCATACTGGAACCATCACACCATGAGCTCCTGAGGGTAGAAGTAGTTAACATTTCTGGGCATCATCTTCTGGTCCAAAAGGGCTTTGCAAATTTATTAATTTCTGACTCTGGGTTCAGTGCGTGTTGCCAGATTATAAGAAATTGCTGGTCTCTCTAGCCCTTTTCGGGCAGAACCCTACCCCCGCCCCACCAAACAATGTACACATCACGTGCCCAAAGGCACATGTCACCTGGCAGGGGCTCCACCTTCTCCAGCAGGGCTCTGTGCCAGCAGCTGGGCACGGTGGGGCAGGACGGGCAATCCAGAGATTGGGATCCAGGGAAATGCAAGTAGACAAAATCGGTGTATTTACTTTCCCACCTTTTGTAGAAATAAGCATCTTTTGTTTTCCAATTTGGGAGATGGCCAAACTTCCCGGGATGATGTCCTGGGGTTAGTGGTCCTCGAAAATGGACTTGAAGTCACAGGATACCGCTGGCTGCTGGCCAGAGCAGACCTGAGGCTTCAAGACCCCACTCAGTGTGAACTTGACACTGCAGAGAAACCGCTGAGGGGGAAAAAAACAAAACCAGAAAACAAAAAACAAGACAAGCAAGATGACCTAGAAGTCAAAACTTCTCCCTTCTGTTGGAATATCCCTTGTGAATGTTTTATTCACGTGGATATAGATGTATCCACGTGGGTGAGGACATAGACCTCTGACAATTCAAAGACGATTCTGAGCCTCTTCTCGTGTGCTCATGTCCCCTCTCCCGGTCATCTTTGTTTCACGGTCTAGTGCGCTGTGGTCAATTTAAGCTCCTGTTCACCTCTTTCTTACGCCATAGATGTCAAATGCATGGGCCAGCGGGAAGTTTCACTGATGATACCACCATGCTGTTTTGTACGCCAAAGCGATAGTAACGGGATTCCGTGTAAAATCTTGAATGCCTTCTTTTGTTCCCCATGACGATGGGCGTGTCTTGGAGGAACCTCCAGGGGCTTCCACCTGCCCATCCTTTGTCCGGCAGGCCAGCCTCTAACCTTTCGCTCGTGCTCCTCCTCTGCGGTCTTCCCCTCCCCTCCGTCCACTGCTTGGACGACTATCCTTTAAGGTCAAATAAAAACATCTCTTCCGCTCTTTCAGGACTTCTTCCAAGTAAAAAGTTACCCATCTTCTAATCTACTTGCACATGGCTTTATTTAAACTCCCCCCCCTCGTGCCAGTCACATTGTGAGTTATGTACAGTTGTTGACGCCCATGGAGAGTGGATCTGCTGAGGCAGGGGACTGGGCACGTCCGGTTTCTGTCCATTTCTAGCCCAACACCCAGAACCAGCTGTGCTGAGTGATGCTTGGTCTGGGGTCCGCAGCAGCCTCTACCCCTCGTGTCAAGTAGACATTGAAACCTGTGACTTGTCCCAGTCACATCCATTTCTTTCCCGGTGACACTTGGGCTCCAGGAGCCGCTGCCGAGCCAAGGGTATTCCATGGACCTTCTCTCTCCACTCTTGGTCCAAACTGCTCTCTGGCTTCTCGTGGCAGTGCTGTATTTTATGACGTTTGTCAATGTTCTGAATCTGTAGGGACCACCAAACCTAACAAACATTGTGTATCGTGGTGATCATCTAAAAGCTGAGGATTTGTGTCAACAAATGGATATGGGTGCGTCTCAAAGTACCCCTGGAGAAGCAACACTTTTGATCACGCCAGACTCAACGATGCTTTGTTCTGAGGGTGTTCACGCATGACATACGTAAATGGCGTGAGACGTCATGAAACCCCATCACCTGAAAGGTTTGCTGGGATTTTCAGGACTTGCTATCTGGTATCACTTCTCCGTGAGCGTGACACATTGCCCACTGCATCACACAGATGTGACAGGTGCACAGGAATGAGACTGTGACGCTAAATAGTGGTCAGTATCCCAAAGCACACAAACGAATTTCACTGCTAAGTTAGATCACGTTGGAGATTTGAATTTTAAATAAGTTTCTCCTTATCTTGGCCAAAACGGATGTTAATTATAAACAAACATAAATATACCGGTATATACGTGCACGCATAACATGTAAATTATACAGAAATAAAATAGTAATAAGCCATGAGATGAAAGTAACACAGACACCCCGCCCCCACCATCCCCCTCCTAGACAGAGCTGTGATTGGAATTTATACCAGGCATATATCCTTTCAAAACTTCTTCTATCCATATTTATGCACAGCTTTGTTTAACCCTTCAAAAGACAATTTTAAGTACACTGCTGTGCGTATGAGTCAGGCCACATGTCAGACAGCCAAACCCGTAGACTTTATAGGCGTCCTTAGGGTTTATAAGTGTCCTGAGAATAGATAAGTGTCCTTCCCAGTAATGTGGAGGTCGATGCTGCTGGCCGCCGTCATCTGCAGTCTTCGGAGGCTCTTAGATCTGTCATGTTCTTCTCTTTCGGATAATTCCTCCTCCTCGTGGTCCAAGGTGGCTCTTCCTGTCCGCCGTCCAGGAGCAGAAATGGCACAAAGTCGACAGGATAGAGCAGAGTGCCCTATTGAAAGTCACGTACATCACTGCCACTCACCCCCTCTTTGGTCTGCATTGGGTCACCTTAGCCCCTGAAGTGCACGGTAGGGGGGATGTGTGATGTGTTTGTGGGGAAGCCATGACCCTCGGGCATTCCCTTCGCTCAGGAAAAGGGGGTGTAGTGGCATGCTTAAGGGGGCCAGCAAGAGCTTTCTGTCCCCGGGAGGAGGAATATTGTGTAGAGTTACCTGCGCATGGTAAGAAAAGTTCACTTTTTATTCGTTTCTTGGTTCGCGATTCCTCGGCCAATGGTGCAGCCCCTGGTTACCTGCACTCGGGGCCGCGCCCACTGCCCACCTGGGCACGCCACGAGGACAGGGGTGAGCGCAGCACCCACTCTGTCTCCAGCTGCGCACTGTTGTGCACTCGTTTATCCCTGGCCTCAGCGTGACCTCTGTCCTGGCCAGCAGTCACCAGCAGAACGTGGAAAGGCTGCCAAGAATCGCGCGGTAGGAACACACCTACAGCCACGTGTGCTGCGTGAACCCACGTGCTCGTGGTGTGGGAACCAATCCCTGATGAGCAGCAAATTTGGCGGCTTCCGAATTTTAGCTAGTGCAAACTGTGACAAACTTGTGTAGTGAAGTCTCGCCTACACCCTTCATCGCTTTTCAGGGATTAATCCTTAAAAGGGAAATGTGGAGACCAAGTTCATGTGTTCAAGGCTTGGGATACATAAGCCGGAATTTGTCCTAATCGCTCTGGATGGCAGCGACAGTCGAGGCACATTTGGATTTGGTTTATTATCACTGATGGATCTGCCCCTCGTGACATTCCTGATGCTTTTAAGTTCTCATTTCAGAATAGCACGGGTCGCCTTTCTTTCTTCCAGTTTTCATTTTATTAGTGAGCCATACTTTTTCTTTGGCTGCTTAATACCATTTCTTTTCCAGCCATCGGCTTATTTCGGTGGCTGCTTGCTCCTCCCGGCTGGCTCCTGCTCGGTCTCACTGTAGCTTCACGTCACCGTATGCCAGGAGCTTGGTGACCCAAGACACAGTATTTCATGTCCTGCAAGCAATAAGTCACATGAGCCTGCAAAATCACGGCCGTGCCTTTCTGTGCAGTGACTCTCCTTTGTCACTACGCATGAGTGAATGAGATTCTCTTCCTACTTCTGTGCCTCTCATATGAACTATATCCCATCAGCAAAAGAAGTGCTGGTTTTCTGCTTTTAGTGAGTTTGCAGACTTAAAACTCTGAATTAGGCTTCCCCTTTACTTTCCTTGTTGACATTTGACCATTCAGTACTCCATGCCATTAATAAATACTCTGTTATATACTACTAGATCAGGGTTCCTCAGCCTGGCCACTCTTGACATTTTGAGCCAGATAATTCTCTGTTGTGGGGGCTGTCCTGTGCCTTGTAGGACGTTATCAGCATTCCTGTCCTCTACCCAGTAGATGCCAGCAGTACCCCTTCCCCCCGGTTGTGACCACCAACAATGTCTTCAGACATTGCCAGTCGTTCCCTTGGATGATAAAATCCCTTCAGTCAAGAACCACTGTATGAGACTGTCTTTCAGGGGTGTATCAGCAAAGATATTAACAAACAAGACTATGGGATTCTCTGAGGCTGGTTGGCATGTCAAGGACAGAGTGCCTTTAAAAGGAAGGTAATGGAAAAAGTGAAAAGGAAGTAATGGAGAGGTTCCTGGCCCAGGTTTTCCTAGATGTGGATGAGAAGTTAGGAGCAGAGAGAATTCTAGAGGGGTCTTAGCGGTGTTCTGGTTGGTTCTGTCACAATGACTGGGAGAAAGGGCGGATAAGCCTGGTGATGTGGCCCAGCCTCGATAACTCTGTGGGGCACAGCACAGTGGTGTCATCGTGTAGGTCTCTGGAACAGGGCAGTATCGCCGGCCTCCCTCCCACCTCTTCCTAAGGGGCGGGTGGTTCTGAGCAAACGATTGTGGGTGCCCGTCACCCTCACACAATGCCCCTTGGCTCCACACTGACAGAGAATCAGCAAGGCTATCTATCCCTGAATCTCTTTATTCTGATACTTGATTCAGAAAAGAATCCTGCCACTTGAACATAGGTTTCTAACCTCTCAAATGCAAAACGCTTTGTGTCTTCAAGGAGAGCCGAGAGACCATGTGTGCCGCATAAATACGGCTCCTTGGCCACCACCTCTGTCCCGTTTTTGCAGGGATTCCGCCCTCCCTGTAATCTACGTCTTCCGAACAGCGACCAGGGGAGTTCACACACCTGAGCCACCCTCTTCTTCAAAATTCCCAAGAGTCAACATAAGAATCATCTCTCTCCTGGCTCTTTAGCATCGCTCCGAGTTTCTTCATAACCAGAACTTCTATCCCCTGCCTCCTTTTCCCTTAATCCCCCCAAAAGCTGGAAGTGCTAAGGAAACCCTGTCGAGGGAAGATCTATTAGCAACTCGGCTGTTCAAACCAAGCCAAGCAAAACTGGCAGACAGAGGATGGACTTGTGTTTATGTTGTTGCTTTTTAAAGTATGTGTACAGGCTGATGCCTGATTAAACGGAGCCCGGTGTAAGAGGACATGCCTGCCAGTTCACATCTCTGAGCTATCTTCTCTTCTGACACACGAGGTGTGCCTTCAGCTGGGAGGGAAGAGTGGGATTTTAAGGTCAATGTTCCCCTGCTGCTGAAGATCCACGCAGTTTCCTTGGCCTGTTGTATATTTCACCCAGATCCCTTCAGAACAAAACTTGGCCTGCACAAGGGTAGTGACGGTGATGCCCTCTCAATGGTGGAGAAATATGGGCAACAGAGATGCGTCGCAATGGCGAAGGAGGCTTTTCTGTTTGTGAAGACACAGCCGAGCAGGAGAAGCTCTTCTCCTTACGTGGCCTTGCACGGCTGCGACATGGAGAGAGGAGCGGGGTATCTCTGCACCTCTGGACTGTAGACGCTTCCCCCAGCCTCGGGGAGCTCTCCTCTGCATCTCTGTGGAAGCCAGCCCAGTGTGACAGAACGGAGTCTGGGCAGTTGTAAACTCGGCAGAAGGGGAAGAGCTGAAAGGCTCTCGTTAATTTTTCTCACTAGTAGGGGCTTTTATGAATGCAATAGAGCGCTCTGTGAGCCACCATCCCTGAGAGAAGCCCATGTTTACAAAGTCTTGGTTTAAAGGGGCGCCTGGGTGGCTCAGTCGGGTAAGCATCTGACTTGAGCTCAGGTCATGATCTCAAGGTTCATGAGATCGAGCCCTGCATCGGGCTCTGTGCTGACAGCTGGGAGCCTGGAGCCTGCTTCAGATTCTGTGTCCCCCTCTCTCTCTGCCCCTCCCCCGCTCATGCTCTGTGTGTGTCTCTCTCTGTCAAAAATAAATAAGCATTAAAAAAATTAAAAACAAAAACAAAAAAAAACACAAAGTCTTGGTTTATGGACATCTTTGCTTTCTGGTTTGGGAACGTTCGGATTTTTATCCCCAACTTACACCGTTCTCTTCATATAAGGAGAAAGTGGCTTCTACTCTCTTCCGTACTGCAGCCAACTAAGAAACCTTTTAAATAGAATTTAAGCTGCGTGGGGAAGCAAAAGTATGGAAACCAAGTCCAAAGAAAGGCTTTCATCTTGTTTTTTGTTGGTCCGTTTGTTTGTTTAAGCCACACATTGGACACAGCCCCGCACCTGTGTAACTTTCTTCCCAAGCGGACATTTCTTAACTGTGGCCAGTATATGTCTCCTCCCCTGACTATGACCATAGCAGAAACATCATGTCCAAAAGTCAGCAGCTCCTTGGCTTGTAGCACAGAGGCTTGTTATTCTCTTCCTTTCCAAAAAGATTTAAGCATTACCTTCTTGAACAGGAGAATACCTTATTTTCAATTCTATGCAGTTTTAGAAAATGAATGATAGAGACTGTTGATTGATTTGCTTTATTGATGTCAGTCATACAGTTACACATTTAAGATCAGTAGAGAAAAGCGCTGATGGTATGTTATCGAGTGTGGCACTATTTGGGGCGATAAAACCAATTGATTTGCTCTGTGATTTACTGTCAACATAATCCTGCCACGCACTCTCCTTGCTTTGCTGACAGCTTGTCCCCGAGAGAGCTCCATGGCGGAAAGGTCATGGGGGAGCCAGAAGGATCAGAAGGATCCTACTACACCAAATGTACTTAATCCTTACTGTGATTATGGCTTAGTCTGCTCAGGCTGCCGTAACAAAATACCAAAAACAGTGGGCGGGGGGGGGGGGGGGCGGGGGAGGGAGGACTTAAACAACAGAAATTTTATCTGGAAGTCCCAGATGAAGGTACCAATAGATTTGGTGTCTGCTGAGAGCCTCTTCCTGGTTCACAGATGACCCCTTCTTGCCACACCCTTACAAGATGGAAAAGAGAAAAACTCTGGGTCACTTCATTTCTTTATAGGGACACTAATCCCAACATGGGGGTTCCATTCTCATGACCTCATCTAGACCCAATCACTTTTCAAAGGCCCTGCATCCAAACACCATCAGATTGGGTGTTGAGGCTTTTAACATAAGAAATTGGAGGAAGGGGGCCACAAACATTCATTCCAAAGCATTATCCTTTAAAAAAAATCTGAAAGACTCTGGTGTAATGCACTCAGTTCTTAGCTTCTTGAGCTCTAACTGTATATGTAAAATTCTAAATTACTACAAACCAGACAATTGAGTGAGGGCAGTGTTAATGCCAGAAATAAATTCTCTGGCATTTTCTTCCTGTGTAACAACACGTGAATCACCTGTACAAAGTGTAGTTTGAACATTTAAGTAATAACTCTAAGAATTGAGGGCTTCTAGAACTTTTGCAATTTTTGTTAAAATATAACCGATGAAAAGAAAACTGTGCACAAAACTGAGGAACGTTAACTCTTGAGCATAAAAGTAAAATTTACTACCAAGAATAAGGGAGGGTTTCACTGAAAACTTCCCCCAAGCCAGATTTTTTTTTTTAAACCGCATAGGCCTTTCTCCTTTTTCTTTTGCTTTCCCTTTAGCTACTCTCTGCTTGATTTTTAATCTTCAGCCTGATAAATGAAGATACGTAAATACGGAAATATATGTATATACATAGAAGTGTGTGTATGTCATAATTTGGCAGTAATGCAGATAGTAAATCAAAAATATTCTGCTACCTTTGCTCCTGTTAGTTTCCTGGAAATATTTTGTCTTCTTGATTGTGACCCGTCTTTGTCACAAAGAAAGTTCTCTGTCCTGACTTGATGACATTTTGCATCTTTATTTTTCTCATATTTCAAGCTCTCAGACAATGTTTGGTAATGTGCCCTCAAGATATAGTCCAAAACAATTTGCTTAAGGCTTACAAATTCAGTCCTGTGTTCGTAGGACTACATAGCTGGATGATCAGTGGGTTGATTGTACGAAAGATGTAGCCACAACTTGCCTTCTGTCCACGTGCTAGTCTTATAGCAAGTTTAGGATGGATGCATCTGGTGTTTCAATTTATAAATGATGTATTTCCACTTTGGTGATAAAATTGCATATCCCATGACTTGTCACAGAGCCTCACTCCAGAAGAAGCTTAGCCCTAAAAGTTTGCATGGGCGGAGTGTTCATGACCGAAGTCAGATCCTGATGTCACTGTCACCCTAGGGTCCTGTTGGAGTTGATTTTCCAGGCAGCATAATGTCAAGTAGGTTGGCACACTCTTAGAGAAGACTTCAGGTCTTTTTATAGGTGGTAAAAGTCTATTTTTAATAGACAATTGATAAATCTTTCCCTGTTAACTCAGTAAAAGTTTGAAATAATGTGCCCAGATAAAAGCCACACACATTGAGTGGCTTTGAAATAACTCTTTTTCTTTGGTATTGACACACCAGGGTGCCATCAATGTTCCGAAATAGCAGAGAATCCCCTTTGAACTTCATTTCTAGTTGCCACCAAAGATTATCCGTATTCACATCAGTTTTCCTTTTATTTCCTTCAGATTCTCTTTGTAGCCATTAAGAAAGGATTGTAATAAAAGATATTTAAGAGCTACATAGATCACGTCAGAGCAGAAGAAAATTGTCTACTGATTTAGCCATTTATCCTATTTTATTGTGAAGAAGTTAGGAAAGGAGAACAAGATGAACCCAGCAAATGATAACACAGCTCCTTTTTGTTCTTAGAGTTTGGCTATCGCATTTTGTAACCAGCGTGCAAATACTACTCCTGGGCACCTCCAGTGTTACATTAGTTCTTCCTACATGATAGGGAAATGCCATGCCTATTGAGTTTCAAATTGCATAATATGATTGTTCTGAATATTATCAAATCTTTATTTGAAGACAGTAGCTTAAAGGTTTGAAGGGGGCACCTGGGTGACTCAGTAGGTTAAGCTTCTGACTCTTGATTTCAGCTCAGGTCATGATCTCACGGTTCATGCGTTTGAACCCTGCATGGGGCTCTGTACTGACGGTGCAGAGTCTGCTTGGGATTCTCTGTCTTCCTCTCTCTCTGCCCCTCTCCTGTTCTCTCTCTCTCTCTGTCTCTCTCTCTCTCAAAATAAAGAAATAAACTTCAAAAAAAAGTTTTAAGGAGATGACCAAATAAACCATGAAAAAAAATCTTATATAAAGTAATTTTCCATTTCCTGTTGCACCAGCAGAGACATTCAGTTCCCCAAACTGGTTTCTCTGGACGAGTCAGTATTACCCCTGCTTCATCATGGAAGTCAGCAAACCTGCAGAATGACTGGTCTCTTTCCCTGGCACTACCTTTCTACCCAGTGTAGCAAGCCCGTCTCAAATAATGAACCAGGAGTAATGTGACAAAGCTGGTTCACTTCCAATGTTGTTACTTTTTGTACTTACAAGAAATGTACTGGTTTCATTAGTAGGCTTGCACAGGCGCAAAGTCATTTCGGAATGGTTTAGAAGTGGCTTTGGTTAAAAGCATAAGCAGATTCCCCCACATTGAGTGTCCTTGTTACAACGTTGAAATTGAGTGACACTATCATTGAAGATGACCTTTTGTGGGATGTCCAACGTCCATCCTTGGGATATTCATCTCTGAGCTTTGGCCTTCGCTTAAACTAAGCTGTGGCATAGTTGAGAAAAAGAAGACATGAGTTTTTAATTTTTCTTGTAGAAAATAATGCAATTCTTAAAATGATTTGTGACAGTTAAATAACTTTACACTTTCCCTATCAACACTTCCATCTTTATGTTCCAAGGATATGAAGTAAGCTTGTGCTCCAGTAAAATTTTCAGAACTAAGAAACACAGGTTTTGAAATACAGTTATGATTGTGTATTTATACATAGATGTGTACACACATACATGTACAGATATGGGCCCAAATATGTGCAGGGAAGTTTAGTATATGTCATTTAGACTATATGTTAAGCAGCCATTAATAAACACAAATAAGGAGTAAAATAAATTAGTCTCCCTACCCTGAAATTGTGAAGGATGATTTTGTTTTCCTGGGACTTTTCTCAGAAGTAAATATGCGAGTATTTTTTCTAAACATAGAGTTTACTTCATTTCTACTCTCATTGTATTTATTGCCTTTATCTTTCCCAAAAGACAAAGGTTGTTTTTGATCAAAGATCAGAATCACTATTATAATTTTTCTTATTTTTAAAATCCTAAGAGGAACAGAAAACTTGAACTGTGAAAAAATGAAAGACATGAACACTTTGTTAATGAGTTTTTATTACCATGTGTGTTTCTGTGGTGCATTTTACTTGCTGTAAAGCACAAACCACATACCGCTTTGCATCCTGCTTTGTTCATTTTACTTTTATTATTTGTCCAGACACATTGCTACACGGTCGTCATAACTACCATTTTTAATGGGCTGCTGATATTCCCTTGTGCAGTAAGTGGTAGTTTTGAAATTATTTGTTTTAATTTTTAATTACACATTCTCTTATTATTCATTAGATCCAATTCAAAGCCAACTGAACGATCAGAATCGCCATAAAATCTAGATTTGCCGTTAGCTAGGTCAATGCATCTGATACGTGATAGCAATTGTCTCTTTTTGTGATGTCCATAATGCAGTGATGGAATTCAAAGTCCGACAAATATGTATTTTAGGAGTTATATAAGAATTTATCAGCTGGCACTTAGGCATAAGAATTGAAGGCATTTGAGTGTTGCTATGTACTCTGTTATGCTAGTAGTATGCTAACTGTAAGACATGCCACCTTGATCTTTGGCTTTCATCCACTCTGCCCACCAAAATTAATTTATTTCCTCTTCCTTTTAACAGCAATGTGCTGGCACCGTTCTTACAGAGCTTATGCGTTCTCCTGCCAATTACATTCACTTATGTTCATGCTCTACAGCCTTTCACTTTCCATCCTAAGCTCTTGGTGGACAGGAGTGGCTCTCTCATTTTTGGCTTACGAAGGCACTACCCTGCGCGCAATCGATGTTCACCAAACGTCGTGTGTGTTTTTGTTTCTGTGTGTCACGTTTACAGAAGGCAAAGTTGGGAAGCGTAACGATGTTAAAAATGTTTACTCTCTTATTTTTTTTCCACCAGTGGGATGGAGTAGGACCTCTTCCAGACTGTGCAGAACCACCAAAAGGGATCCAGATGCTGTGGCACCCATCAATAGTCAAACCCTACCTCACACTGCTCTCTGAGTGCTCAAACGCAGACACGCTGGAAGGGGCGGCAGGTGCCCTGCAGAACTTGGCTGCAGGGAGCTGGAAGGTATGACTAGTTCATTATCATAAAGAGGAAATCTGGAATTATGAGCACGTCCTTAGAAAGGAATAGAAATCCAGTTGTGAGATATGCAGTTCCAATACAGTCTTTGAGGATGTTAGAGAAAGACCAGTTCCATTGAACTGTTGGACATAGAAAGGTATTCCTTTTAAAAAGTCTCAAGGGCTCGGGAGTCCTTGAAGATCACTACAAAGTATAGATGAATAGATGTAAGTATGGTCATTGAAAATGCTGTGATATGCTTTCCATTCTATCTGTGTAGCTGAGCTATTTTGTTTTCAGGGGAGATTGTGACATGTGGATGCTTTCCCAAGCTCTGTTGTTTCCTGTTAAGGGAGCTAATACCCAAGCACCTTGTTTCAAAACCCATGCAAACCCCTATAATGTTGTAGTTGGTCCAGTCCCCAAAGGAAAAGAACCTCTTTCATTTTTAACCTACGGGCTTACAGAGTAGAATAGTATTGCTGGGTCTCTTTGGCCAGAAGGGACAATGGGGAAGGAGATTAGGAGATTAGGAGGGCCTTTTTCTCTGAATTCTTGAAAATACACACTGTTCCTGATTGGTTTTCATGGAAAATTTCCACGACCCTCATTTTGGGTAGAAAAGGATTCACCATAGCAAAGAATTCTTGAGTTTAGTCACTAACCATTACATGAGCTAACTTGTCTTATTGCATAGAAGAGTGTAGTCAAATGGGAGAATGAGGGCATATGGGGAAAATATCAAGAGAGGAAGTTTGAACCTCTGCCATCCATTTTTCATTTCATTTAATATAAAAGCCTGGGGCTTGGAAGACACATAAATCACTGTCTCGCATTCACTTTCTTTAAAACGATGTTAATAAGACACAGAGAATTCTCAGAAGCTCAGTATCACAGGCACTGCACATACTGTCCTCAGCATTGTCACACAACTACATCCTCCCTTCTTGCTCTAGCTTCCAATATCTGCCTTCTTGTGTCTTCTCTGTCGTTCTTTATTTCCACTGCTGCAGCAATGCCTTCTTTCTCAGGTGGGACATCCCAGCCCTTGGGGACAAGCCCTGACAACACCTCCCAGGAGCTGGCTGCTGACATATGGGCAGACCCATCCCCTTCTTTTGAGAGTCTTAGGAATGAACATCACTGTCTCTTTCCTCCCCGTCCATAGGTGTCCCCAATGTTGCTCAGAAGGAATTCAGGCTGGACTAGACTTGAAGTGAAGTTACCTTTTGCTTTCAACCAGAGAAAAGTTTCAAAAGTTGAGTCACGTCAGGAGGAGTCTCAGAGTAGGGCCTTGCATGACTGGGGAAATCACTTCCTTGAATGAACCCTTCGTTCGATCTTATCTCCCTCTAAATTTAAGAGGCTTTGATTCAAGTTACAACTCAAACTTAGTCTCTGCCTTTTCTGAGCTTTGTGACCCTGAGCAAATGATAGTGCCTGATTGCTCGATGGGTCAGTTTCAGACAGAGAATACTGTGGCTGCTTCATGTCACAGCTTGCAGATCAATCCTGACACTAGATGCAAAGATGGTGGGAGGATGCCACAGGCCAATGGGCTGTCATTACATGTGGCCCAAAGTTTGGTCAACGCTACTTATCAGAAGCATTTGCCATCCTAATAACTCTAGAAAAATGGCGCAGTCCTCAGGCAGGGCAAGGGACTGCTAAGGAATATTTGTGTGTAGTTATAAATATATAAATATATGTATATTTATTTATTAAGAGTTTTCTTATCAAAATACAAATGCACAAGCATGCATAATAGTCAATCACATTATCTTCATTTACTGTATAATGTATTAACACACCATATTAAATGATAAGGAAATATGTGGGAAGGGAAAGTAGACAATCCATAGTGATGATTTAAGGTCATCATTAAGCCAAATACTGATAAATTGTTATAATTTTTAAAAGATCAAAAATAACTTGTACAAAAACCAAACAGAGAAATCCTTCCTTTTCAAAGTAAAAAAAAAAGATTTTTTTAAGAAAGAGTCTTCACTGATTAACAGATTGATTAAAGACTCACAATGGGATCAAGTTTCATGCAGACAGTGCTACCATCTGAAACCTAGAGTACTAAGAATGTATTTTTATAGCAACTGTTGAAATTTAGTGGCATTTTTTTAGTGTCCTTAACTTTTTATGACCCAAACAAAAGCAGAAGTGTAAAGTGTAAAGCACCAGGATTCTGTATAGAGACAGCTTTTTATAGACCTCATCATGCGAAACAATAACTTCTCTTTATAGGAAGATCACGCCCACTCTTTTTCTGTAACAAATTGACTAGCAAACTAGATCTTCAGAATGGTCTTAAATACTTTTTAAACTTTAAGAGACTCATTACTTGGTTTATGAGCATCAGAGAAAGCATAATGGTATTATGGCAGAAGCAGAGTGATACATTTTTTTCATAGTCAGCATGGACTTTGGTTACTTTTTTTTTTTTCCACTTACAGCACAATTATTTTGTTTGTCACAGAATATCAAAACAATTGGATATAGTACTTTGGAGATTTCCAAAATGTGAATGAATGCTCTTTCAACTCGCATTTGTGGGTTATTTCCGTTGTAATTGAACTTTATACAAACCTAGGGTTTGAACTATAGAAATACATTCTGCACTTATTATTAAGTCGGATACTTTAGATATTTTTGTAGAGTCCATTTCCCCCTAAAATGTGACCATTTTCAAAGAATCTATTATTTATTTTATTTACTTTCTAAAAAAAGAGAGAGTAAAGAGATACTTGGATATTAAGCCGTTAATATTTAATGAGGTAACATGATAGCAACATAGATGTAGTGAAGAAAGAAACAGAATCTCTGGCCATGTGGCCAAAATGAATAAAAAATAAGAGAACTGGGAAATTTGAGACTTGTCCCTAGAGTCAGGGGCAACAGCCTTGACAAGGACAGTGAATTAAGTGGAGCTTAGCAGTTGGAGTATCATGTAAACGTGAACCCGGGCATCAGTGGAGTACAGCAAATAAAAGTAGAAACCATGGTTTGACAATTGTCTTATTCTAGTTAATGGTGTGATGTGAAGCATAAAGTTTAAATAAAAAGAAACAAAGTTTTGAAAATGGTGCGTGAAGCATGATGCCTAGGAGGTAGGAATT
Organism: Panthera onca; assembly: GCF_046562875.1. Taxonomy (NCBI): domain Eukaryota; kingdom Metazoa; phylum Chordata; class Mammalia; order Carnivora; family Felidae; genus Panthera; species Panthera onca. The sequence continues at coordinate 8,728,019 of NC_138339.1, read as the reverse complement.
GGGTCAGAATAAACACAGAGGTTATCTGAAGATCCTGCCCAATCAACAGGCTCCTAGAGACAACACATTCAGTTGGACATGATGACCAGCCTGAGGCAGGACAAGGATGGGCCCAACCTAAGGAGGAGGAGATGGAGAGGATCTAGGTCATTACCAAGTCACTGGCTTAATCACACATGACTTAGTGATTTCTTCCCCACAAGACCCCAGTAGCTAGTCCTGATAGCAAGGACTGCACTTGTCTTGTAAGTGCCATATACACCCAAATCCACTATAGAGTAAACCTGGCTCTTGGGAGTTTGGCATTACTTTCGTCATCGTCATTGAATGATCTGATTTCCAAAGCCATAAGTTATAGAAACAGCTAAACCTGGGGGGACTTCCAGCCAAGATGCCCAGATGAAGTGACAAGGTCCAGGTTTACCTACCTTTAAGGAAGAATAACAACAACAACAAATAATCTAGAGATATATAACAAACAATGGTTTTTAAGACACCAAGCATTAGTCAGTGAAGGACGGTGATCTAGGAGAGACAGAAGACAAGCAAGGTGAGCCCTCCGATTGCTTCAGAACACTGCCTTGAGAGTCTACAGACCATGGCCCAAGCCCTGGAAACTCCAGAGGAGCTCAGCAGACACTGAGCCTAGGAGAGGGAGCTGGGAATCTGGGGAGACAGGGCGCCTGGAGTTCGTAGGACAGAGTTCCAGAGAGGGAAAGCCACACACAGAGGATTCCCCTCAAATATTCAGCAGGGAATTATCAGTGAATGCATGTGAGGTAAATGCCCAAAGCAGAGGAAAGAAGCTCATGCAATTAGGGAGAATTAAACTCGGCTCACACAGGGATGGGTATAGTGTGCCTAACGAAGAGCCAGACAGGAAAACCTCGTACTTCATGGGCCACTGGGTATGTGCTCAGGAGGGTCTTGTCTCCTGATACTAAGCATATAATTAGCCCTGGACTAAATATGACCTGGTCTCTCCTATAAAATCTTAAAAGTAAGATCCAAAAGTAGCAATAGTTTCCACATTAACTGAATCCTAGAACAATGCTTAAAAATATCTTTAAGAATACAAAAAGCATGCAGCATCCAGCAGATTAAAATGAAGGATGTCTGGCATCTTAGTCGAAAATAAGCTTACAACCAAATAAAGAGGAAAATGTAGTTCATAATAAGGAGAAACATTAATCATTCAAAAGCGACTCAGAACAGACACAGAAGTTAACATTAGCAGACAAGCAGTTGCTATCAACTGTGTTCCCTGTGTTCAAGAAGTTAATTAGAACATGGAAAGTAAGTAAGACTCAAATAAAACCTCTAGAGTTGTAAATACAATGTATGAAATAAAAAACACGGGATGGGATGGGATAATAGGAAGGTTAGCTATTGCAGAAGAAAAAGATTTACAAACTGAACAGAAACTACCCAAAATGAAACACAAAGAAAAAAAAACCCATAAATTACCAGTGAACCTCAAGTGGCCTGATACACATGTAATTAGAGTCCTCAAAGGTGGGGTGCCTGGGTGACTTAGTTGGTTAAGCATCTGACTTCTGATTTCCGCTCAGGTCATGGTCTCACAGTTTGTGAGATCGAGCCCCTTGTCAGGTCCTGCGATGAGAGCACATAGCCTGCTTGGAATTCTCTCTCAATCCCTCTCTGCCCACACTCTCTTTCAGTCTCTCAGATAAAGTTAAAAAAAAAAAAATTCTTAAAAAAAAATCCCAAAGGAAAGGAGAGAGAAAGGAGAAAGATAAGAGAACAAAAATATTTGGAGAAATAATACCTGAAAATTTCCCAAATGTAATGAAAACCCTAAACTCCCAGATCCAAGCAGTTCAAGAAAACCCAAGCAGAAGCATGAAGGAACCGTACTAAGGTGCATCAGTCAAATTGCTCAAAATCAGTAGTAAAGAGAACATCTTAAAATCAGCTAGAGAGTAACATTGTGTGTCAACTGCATGCAAAAAAAAAAATTATGGCTCATTAAAAAAAAAGGCAAGTAGAAGAAAAAAAGACTTGTCCTTACAAAGAGAAGAGTGACAGCTGATTTCTCATCAGCAACAATGACAATGAGAAGACAGTGAAGCAACATTCTGAATCTGCCGGGGCCAATTACATATAAAACTGATTCTGGTTCGGTATCTACCAGGCACAACCTGTTCTTAAAGGAACCCCAGGGGCACAGATTATACCTAGGACAGTTGTAATACGATCAGGAACCTAATCCCCATTTGAGCACAGTTTAAGACATGGGCTAACCTGGGAACTGGCGTTATTAATTATCTGAGCAGGTGGGTCAGTGGGAATTCAAACAAAAACTTCAGGTTAACTGTTCTTGCATCATCAGAGCTGTGGGGCTCAGGTCTTGCCACTCGGTATTCTGTTCTTCCAGTCCAGAGGATAGGCAAGTATTCATCGGCCCCGTGTCAGGGTCTAACCCCACACACAGGGACCACAGGATTAAGGGATTAGTTTGGCTTTAGAAAAGACCAGTAAAGGAGCACGTGAGCACTTTAAGCCCTAACAGTGTTTCTGTGGAAGTGGCTACAACTTGCTGGCCCTTTCAAAAATTGTGGTAGCTTTGATCCTTTTTATTAGTTCCTTTCAGTGGAGAGTGCTATTCTTAAATAATAACCACTAGATTCTAAAAATTAACCTAATATGATCTTTCATCAGGTAAACACTTTTTTACTCTCCGATTGTGAGCTGTTAGTTGGAAAACACTTGAAACAGGAAGCTGAATTTGACTTGGTACCTCCCCCCTGGTACCTTCCAGTATAATAAACATGTAAACGAGAAGTTCAAAAGCCATTATGGATGCAATGGTAGGAATGTATACACAAAGGTGTATGTCTACACTAGGCACAAGAGTGTTCCTGGAGTCGGTTTTACAAGGAAGAGGTCAGGAATGAGGAAGTACACTGCCAACGTCACTAGCTAACACCTGAGGGCTAGGAGTCCGTGATTAGAGTTCACTGTAATACGCTAGCAGATCTCCTTTAAGAAGGATGCTAGCGGCCATAGCAAAGAGGTCCCAAATACGCAAGGGCTAATTCAAGATAGAAGACAGAAGTTATCTTCTCTGATGTAACAGGTATGGGCAGGTGTGTGAAGAGGGAAGCTCCCTTCCATGAATTAATTCACCCCGGCTCACAACAGCCGTTCTGCCATCTTCAACACGTGACTTCCAAGGCTACTCTTGTGGTCACCATCTACCAGCAAGAAGCAGAAAAAAACACAAATCCACAACCAGGAATGTTCCCTTACGAGAGTCAAGATCTTATGTGTGTGTCCCTCTCGCATAATCTGGGCTCAACTCCTAGCCTCCAGTAGACAAATGCTTTCTCTACATTCATGGTCCCCTGACATTGAAAACCAATTCCCAGTCGTAAAGTAATCTGAATCCAGATTCAAAAAGTAAAATTCTTCATTCTGAAGGGACAGAGATTTGGTAATATATTCAATTTATGTTACAAAATAAAACTGTTAACATCTTTGTAAAAACCAATGGCACTTTAGGTACCTCACTAGCCAGGTCTTCAACCAAAGGTGTGCCTTGTATTTGCAAGACGGAGAGGGTTTGTATCAGCACAGTCCCTCCAGACTGTGCTTCGTGTCCCCCGAAAAATATGTTTTCTGGATCCAAGAGAAAAATATGAGATGTAACTCCCTCTCCCCATGAATCACCATGTTTATAAAGAAAAAAAAGAAGGATGCAATAAAAGAAAAGCTTTCTGATTTAGCATCTAATAAGTGAGGATGAGGAACAATTAAATTACTTTTATTTTGTTATATTGAACAAAGAATCCCTGAGTTCTTCCTGCCTACACTTCCCAGTCACCATCTTTGCTGTCAAAAAAGCAGGGGAGGAAGCAGATTCATTTGAACACTCATTCTTGTCCCTATCCCCTTCCCAGTGGGATGTTTACACAGCGCTGTCACTAGAGAACGTGCCAGACTCTTAGAATAAGATCTGTGGCATCCTTCCTCTCAGACACACCACGCCTGTGATCTAACAGTGTCACATTTTGTTGCCCAGAAGGCATTTCTAAATACCATTTGCACACAGTGAAGACATATTTGATAACAGTCACCAAAAAAGACTCTGTGTTCAGAAAGGCCCATTGGTAAAGGTATGTTTTCTCATTGAGAATTGCTGATCCTTGAGACGGCCTGAGAGGTAGGGGGACAGGTGTACTTGTTACTGTCAGTTGAGTGAATGCGTCTTCTCCATGGCTTTTATGTGAGCTTGACCTTGTTTATTTGTTCTTACCACAAAAGCATATCTAAATGCTTCCTCCCCCCCAGGAAATTCTCTTGCTTGCACTTCAATTTTCAGCATCACATAAACACTTGCAGTAAAATTCAGTCTTTGCACTAACCTGACTTACGTTTTAAAAATACAGACAAACACTTTACATATGCAATAGCTGCCATTACCTTAATTAAACATTTTATTTATCAAACTGATTTATTGGTTTAACGACACAAGGGAGTTCCTCACTAGCCCTCTTCATTACAGATACAACTTTTTAAAATGGACTTTGAAAACAAAAACATGTAATCCTGCAACAAGATCTGAATTTAAACAGGGGACACCTATGTCCTGTCTCCACCACAGCCGAACCCCAGCATTTGAGGGCCTTGTGGTTAAGGTTCCCAGCTGCTTCATAAATCCTGTTGTGATCACCAGCCACCGTCCTGTGTGAACATGGTAATTCAGTAGAAATCCACACTAGAGAGAATAATGTGACGCATGCAACAAAAGCCACACCGTTTCTGAGTATTTTGAACATTCTTTTTATAGTAAACTGACAGAATGAGACGGAAGAAGGAAAATTTTTTTGATACTTTCTGCCCTCACATCGCAAGAATGAAGGACTGCGGTAAATAACATAGCATCATAAGTGAATTCAGAAACAAATTTCAAAGTCTCGTGGAATCTGTGCAAAATTCGTTGCAACTTATTCAATTTACAGCTGTCAGATTTTAGCACATTGTGGTCCTGTGACACTGGAGGATGCCAAAATGCATCTGAAAGGTGAAATTATGTTTGGAAGGATTTGGTTTGAAAACGTGACTTTTCTTTACCATATCAAAAGGAAACGTAGGGAATTTGATAAAGGAATTCAATGGGAAAACAGTCACGCAACAGAAAACCATTTAATCGCCGACTATGCTTCTAAACCAGGAGAACTTGTAAGGTATTCATCAAAAATATTAATATTTAATGCGAATAGAGATATTAATCAACAAAGTCAGAAGTTTAGCACCATCATGGGTTCAGCCTCTTAATAGAATATTTAGTACCAAAAAGAGAACACTATCTCTACTTATGTAGCAAACTATTAGGATTTCAAGAGGGAAAAGCTAGTTAAATTACAGTGTTGATCTTCTTTTAGGAACGTAAGTCAGCCTTAACCAGGGCTTAAGCAGGGGAGAAATTTTTGGAAAAATTGTAGCCATCAATCCTGTTTATGGCTGGGCTGAGAATTTGAAAAGTGAAGCTTCTGAGAATCCACATCAGATTGAGGTAGCCTGAGTGGAAAGGGTTAAAAAGCATTGTCCTCGCTTTATTTTTTAAATATTTTTATTTATTTTTGAGAGAGAGACAGAGCACGAGCTGGGGAGGGGCAGAGAGAGAGGGAGACACAGATTGGGAAGCAGGCTCCAGGCTGAAGCTGTCAGCACAGAGCCTGATGTAGGGCTCAAACTCACGAACCGTGAGATCATGACCTGAGCCGAAGTCCGAACCCACTGAGCCACCGAGACGCTCCTATCTTCACTTTATTACCAAATCCTCCATGGGGATAGTGAGGAACATTATTGAACAAAAACTCATGTAATTTTCTTTATTTTGTGTAGTTCAGTTTGGTTTCATCTCTGCACTTGCATTGTGTCCAATGCAAAATGGGAAGAAAAGAAAATAAACAATCTAGACATTTCTAGGTAAACTCAATAAAATGCAGCTATTTTTCAGTCTCTTCAGGCTTAACACTTGGCCATATTTATGTTTGTCAGCCTTCATCCTCTCCTGCCCCCTGCAGTTGATGCTAAACTTGGGGGGTGGGGTTCTTACAGAAATATCCCTGCAGGGGACAGGGATTGGGTGTCTGTTTTCAGTGTGGCATCATCTCTGTCCTAAGCTGCCTCTTGCCCAGGACAAACTTCCTTGTCCTGTTGGGCTCTCAGACGGGATATGATAGTTGGTGATAGGACTCTCTCTGGTCCAAGGTTCTCTCCTGGCCCACACCTGCCCCCCCATAACTATTAAGCTCCTCTGAGATACAGCCACAACCTGTAAGCTCCCCTGAGACGCAGCCACATCCACTCCTTAACCCAGGCAAGCACTGTCCACACCTGCTGTTCTGATGTGTCCTTTCCTCCTGGCCGACTAACCCCCCTCTGCAGCCCTGGGTCCTTAGCCTTTCCTCCTCAGCTGACTTACATGGCCCACACACTGGAGACAACAGAAATGCTCAGAGGCTACTCTATGCCACACTGGAGCCACAGGAGCCCTTTCCTGCCCCCCAAGTCTGTTGCCAGTGGCTCTGTGGCCGCTGCTCCATGATGATGCAAGGACTTCGCTGGTTCTTGAACAGACACTGCTGTGAGCAGGGTAGGCAGCAGAGCCTCGGTCTTCTCAGCTCTCATCTTCCAGGGATCTTTGTCAGCCCCTCAGGGCACGGCTTGTCTGGAGGCGCATCCGGTGGCAGCCCCCACAATGCTCTCACACCTCCTGCTTCCTCTCCAACCCGGACCCTTTCTCTCCATGACTTGGAGGCTCCGTGTTGCCTGAGGAGAGGCCAAATTGTCTTCTGCCTATTCTTATCCCCTTCCAGATATATCCCAACCTTTTACCTACATCTGTGCCTTCCACCCTTAAAGTCAACATTCACGGCTTTATGCTCTGTCCCATCCTGAAAACACCTGGGTCAAATAATGGCGGACCTTTCTTCAGGGAGAGCCGTAAGCAAGGAGAAGGAAGAGCATTCGGTGGTTTGAATTGCTGTCACATCACCTGCACGGAAGCATCCTTTCCTGGCACAAACGAGGCCTTTCTCTTTGCCATTCCAATCATACGTAACTTCTTGTGTCAGATCTGCTAAGTCTGGACAAGCTGCTCTCAAGACAGGGTTGAAATGCCCAGTAGTTCCATTGATAGCACTTGAAGGGTCTTTAACTCAGGAGTTTCGAGGAGTGCCAGATGGGCTATTTATTGCAAGTCCTAAGTAATAACATCCCCTATTAAACCAAGATTAATTGGTGCATTTGTAAGGATTATATCAACCATGAGTGCAGATGTCTTTCTGAGAGGCAGATGAGAATGGAGGCCAAGCCCACCAACTCTGGGACAGCGCTCCCTGGGTTCAAGACCTGCCCAAGCGTCTGCAGGCTGAGAAGCCTTGCTGTGGCTCCCTTGCCTCATCTGTAAAGTGGAAGTTACCATAGTGGCTACTGCATATGGTAGAGATGGGGATTAAATGAGTTAATACGTATAAAGACATTAGAGCAGTGCCTGACAGTTGATTGAAGTGTTAAGTTTGTTTTTGAGGACTCATGGCTCTCCTGGGATCATCACTGGGAAAGCATCTCACCAAGAAGAGTTTGAAACATATCTGTGCTCTTTTCTCCTGGACCAGATCCTTCTCCTCGTCTTTCTCCTCCTCTTCCATCTTTCTTGTCATTCTCCCCCCTCCCCTTCCTCCTCCCCTTCCTTCCTTCCCCTCTTCCTTCTTCTCTCTTTGAATCATCAAACATCGTCTCTTCAGTTCATGGACCACTTTTCTTAAAGGCATCCTGGTCCATGCCCTTCCCTCTACACTGACGTGCTCTGTGCACAGTGCTCTCGTATTCCATTTACGGGAAGTTAAGGTTCCACCCAAAGAGCCACTCAGCCACAGTGAGTTATGAGGCATTTTTCTCTCTTGTTGAGCTGTTTTTATGCCAGCAGTACTCCTACTTTGTTCCTATCACCAAACTTTTGGCAACCCGCACACCTTTCTAAGCACCACAGAGGCTGCCATGCTTTTCTTTTTTTTTTTTTTTTTTTTTTTTTTTAAATCTGAGGAGATTTTTTTTTTTATTTTTTAATATATGAAATTTACTGTCAAATTTGTTTCCATACAACACCCAGTGCTCATCCCAAAAGGTGCCCTCCTCAATACCCATCACCCACCCTGCCCTCCCTCCCACCCCCCATCAACTCCCTTCTTTTCCAGAAAACCTCTAAACGAGCTTCATGTTTCTGTGTTGAGTGCACCTGTGAAACATTCCCCAGTTACTGAATTCCTTTCCCTCTTTCCACCCCTGCACTCTTTTACTCCTTCTGCTGGGTTTCATACAGGTTACACGCATGGCTTACGCATGATCTACTCCAAGACTGATTACTACGTAGAAACCATCACTGTCGTGTCACTTTGCACGTCAATAAAACTTGTGGAAACTTGCAACATCTCTTGAGTGGAATGTAAATAACGTATTCTGAGTCGTCTTGTATGGAACTAATATTGGGAATTTTTCCTATACAGTTGACTCTTGAACAATATGAGTTTGGACTATGCACCTCCACTTAATCATGGACTTTTTTCAATAAATACATCAGTACTATAAATGTATTTTCTCTGCCTTATGATTTTCTGAATAATATCCTTTCTTAAGCTTACGTTCTTATAAAAAAAATACAGGATAAATATGTGTAACATACAACCTGTGTGTTAATCTACTATTTGTCTTGTTGGTAAGGCTTTAGGTCAGCAGCAGCCTGTTACGTTTTGGGCGAGTCAAAAGCTTTATGCAGATTTTTGACCACATAGGGGGTCAGTGCCCCAAATCCCGTGTTGTTCAAGGGTCAACTGTATGTGCAAGCACACAGAACTAAAAGTGTCAAAATAAAAGTTCTTTTCTGTGTATCAATAATGTAAGATCAAATCCATTATCTGATTATCTCTTTTCACTTAGGGAGAACATACCACTGTTGTTGACCATTTTCCCATGCCAAAGAGGCATATCTGTAACTCAGACACGTTTGGGGCTATCTACAGCCATTTTTTATTACTCCAAAATCACTTCCCAGGAAGGCTTAAGGATTACCATTATTTTCCAAACACCAGATCATCTTTCCATCCAACACGGGAGGGATGTAATAGCTGAACTTCTAAGAAGAAAAAACAAAGTCCAAGCCTTCCTTTCTTGGCTCATTTCAGATATGGCCAGGTTCCCCTCTGTCTCCGTTTGGAAGGATGAAGGAGAGGGCGAGGCAGCGTCTGGGAGTCAGTAATGTACGAGCCAGCATCCTGGGCCTAGAAAGAGGTGCCAAAAAGGTCATCTTTAGGGCTTATGCTTCAGCCTGCTCAAGTGACTGAGAACGCTCCCTGTGGTGTCTTAAAAGGTCCAGAATATCACCCCAGCAGTAAAGTTTATCGTTGACGTTCATCTTACAATACGTAGACATTGACCCTACATCTGATTTCCGTTTTCTTCTTTTTTCTAGCTTCTCTTCTTAGTTTTAGGGAAGAAAGCCAACAATGAGTGGGCTGCATAAGCTCAGGTTTCTAGTCTTTTCCGGGCACTGGAGACAAGAAGGTTCACAGGTAGTGGAGGAAGTGGATGAAAAGCATATCTCAGCATGTCACGTTGCAAGTGAAATTTCTGATGCCACAAAGTGGTTTTGTACTGTCTTCACGAGGGGCCTCCCTCCCTCAGAAGGGATATCCCATCCAGACACCCAAATTTCAATGAGAAGTTTCCAAACCTTGAGATTTTTGTATGTCTAAGGATTTCTGACTGTTGCTCCCTGAGAGTGGGGCTGTGGAATAGTCCATTGCAATCAAGAGATGCTTTAGTGACTTCAGTCTGTTTCCCCAAGCCCCTCAGGCTTCCTAGAGCTTGAAGGACAGAGTGGGGGCAGGAGAAGAACCATACAGTGTGAGTTGATGGTGATAAGAAACTATGTGAATGTGACTTCTGACGTAGGACAGGATGAAGTTGTGTGTGTTTTTTAATCTCATATTTCATGCAGGGCTGGGCTGAGGATGTGGCAGGCATGGCGTATGCCCTACGTTCACTGCCAGAGGGGGCTCCCTGCCTGCCACAGGTGAGAGCCAGCTCTGGGGTGCCTGCCCTAATGGGAATGGGGGATGGAAGGGCCCGGTGGGGGAGGGGTGGGGACTCGGCCCCACCTTCGGTGGTTCCCTGAAGGACTCTGCCACAGAATCCAGAACTTCATGTCGTGAATGCCATTTTCTTAAACCCTTACATTGCTTGGTTTTTATCGTGCACACTCTTCTCTGGAGTACTGTACAACAATATGAAGTATATATGTGAATGTCCGGAAAACGTGGACCTCCCTGCATTCCGTTAAATGGACCTGAATGCTTTATCATCCTGAAGTTGCAAATACGTTTCAGATAAAAAGTAGGTGTGTTCCATTAAAGCCGACAACCACCAGTCCAAAACAAATTGTATGTCTTACTTTATAAAATGGACATTGAAAATGGCCCCAGACATAATACATTTTGATCCAAATGTTTTCTTAAAAACCTTTGACGGTTTTTACTCTTGACTTTAAGTGTCATGTTTACCTCTCCTCACCCTTACCTTTTTCTGACTCATTGACTTTTTATTATTCAGCCAACAACTTAGTGACCGTATGTTCACCAACTCACCTGCGTGCCCCACCTCCAAATGCAAGTCTCTTAAAAAAATGACCTGTCCTCAACTTTTTATCATTTTCTACCTTTTCCGGAGTTCTTTTTTATTCCTCCTAACACCAAAAAACCAGCCCACCCTTCCTGTCCTAGCATTTCCTGTCCTAGCCCTTCCTGTCCTAGCCCTTCCTGTCCTGGCCCTTCCTGTCCTGGCCCTTCCTGTCCTGGCCCTTCCTGTCCTGGCTCTTCCTGTCCTAGCCCTTCCTGTCCTGGCCCTTCCTGTCCTGGCCCTTCCTATCCTGGCCCTTCCTGTCCTAGCTCTTCCTGTCCTAGCCCTTCCTGTCCTAGCCCTTCCTGTCCTAGCCCTTCCTGTCCCAGCCCTCCGCATCTTAAAGCATCAAGTGTACACATCACACAAATGGCTTGCCCAAGTCAAGGACTGCAAATGCCAGCATCAGAGAAATAAGCGTGGCTAACTGATCAACCCCAAAGCCTCTTGCATATACTGAAGGCAGAAAATAAAGTTAAGACATTTCAGTACATGCCTACCGCGTTCAGCCCATTCTACAACCAGGTCTTGATAATTCATCCTCTTGGCTCCTATAAAACAGCCGTCTGAAAGCCTGCACGTGCTGTTAGCTTCTAGGGTTTTCCACCTCCGCTTCTAACGCCTTGGCCTTCCTTCTCATTGCAGTGGTCAGTATATATCCGAGCTGCTGTCCGAAAAGAGAAAGGCCTGCCTATCCTCGTGGAGCTGCTCCGAATAGATAACGACCGTGTGGTGTGCGCGGTGGCCACGGCACTCCGGAACATGGCCTTGGACGTCAGAAACAAGGAGCTCATTGGTACGTTCTCTGCAATTCACAGTGTCTCAGAATCTAAATGAAAACATTTCCCAGCAGGTGCATGTGGCTGAATCCATAGGCAAGACAACCGCACGTGCAAAACACAGTGCATTTATTAGAGGTCACGTTTTGTCAGCTGGCCGCCTTCTTTAAATCCAGTGCGCTGATTTTAGAATTTACAGGAAAATGCAATGTGTGTTGACATTCCTAATCCTTGCAACTTAAAAACGACCACAGTGCTCAGCACTGGATACCACTGTCCTGAGCCTCTACGTCTCTGGTTGTTTGTTTGCTTTCCACGTGGTGACCTGGGATTCTAATGGCTGCACGACACATCTCTTCCCCTATCTGTTTGAAGATCTATTTTGGATTAGAGCACACTGGCCCTTTAATCCTATTTGTGAAAGACTCCTCTTCCTCTAATTCGGTACTCAAGAAATAGGGGAGATCTTTTATTAATGAAGCATTAAGGAGATCGTATATTCATCTATTTATTCGACAGATGTTTATCCCTGACCTGCTTTGTTCCAGGCCTGTTCTAGGCTCGGAGATTTTATCAGTGAGCACAACAGACAGGAAGGCTCGCCCTTGTGGGGTTTATATTTGGGAGAAGGGAGAGATGCATCGAATAAAATATACATTCGCGTGAACTTGCCGGTATGTTAGAAACCCTACATGGGGTAAAGGAACCCATCATTGTGAGGCGGCGGTTTTTTTCATCGAGGTGAGATTCACATAACATTGTGTTAACCCCTTCAGAGTTCACCATTACCGTGGCATTTAGTATTTTCATAACGTCGTACAACTACCATATCTGTCAAATTCCAAAGCCTTTTCACCACCCTAAAGAAAACCCCGTAGTCGTTAAATAGGCACCGGCGTTTTCCGTCCTCCAAGACCCTGGCAGCCACAGTCTCCTTTCTGTCTCTGCAGACGTCCCAGTTCTGCATATTTCATGTAAATGGAGTCATATCGTATGTGAGCTTTTGCGTCTGGCTTCTTCCACTCAGCATAAGGGGTTGTGATTTTAAGTGGAAGGTCAAAGTCAAGGTAGTCGTGGGAAGGTTACATTTGAGCAAAAACTTGAAGGAGGTGAGAGTAGGTCTTGTGGACATTTAGGGGGAAGGGCAAATGGTGGGGGAGCTGGGAGCTGGGTGGTGAGTTCAGGGTCTTCAAGGGGCCGCTTGTGTCTGGGGCAGAGTGTGGTAGGAGTCCAAGTGGGAGAGGCCTCCTGGTTCCTCCCCTCTGTAGGTAGGAAGATCCCAGGCCAAAGGCCGATGGATGCCTGGAGGAGTGGTGAACCAGGAGACCTCCCTCCCCCAGAAGAGACGCAAGCCTCCGCACAGACAATGTACTCCTGCTAGAGCATCTGAGATTAAAGAGGGGATTCCAGTAGGGTCTTTGGTCAATGCCTCATGAAGCCTGGCAAGCCTCCGTGCAGGTAACAGGTGTCAGTGGAGTTTGGGTAGCAGGGAGCTGGACCAGCCACCATGCCAAAGATTCACATGGTACCGACTCTGGGCCGGGGGAAAGGGAGAAAGTGAGTGAGCGTGGGCAGAGGGTCGAGTTTCCATTCCTGGGACAGTTGGGGTCCCAGGCGTGGGTCTAAATGTCATACACAAATTTCACATAGAGACATGGGTCTATTTGTGCTGTCCTCATTCCTGAGCATGGCGTTCCAAGCCCTTTGTGATCGGGAAACCAGATACTTTTTTCCTGCCGTTTCGTAATACCCATCATATCCTCCAATAAAATCAAAAGTATTTGTGGACCTTTGTCCATTATTTATTTACAGGGAAAACAGACTTCAAATCTTTGCCTAATAAATGCAAGTATCTTTTTAAGCTCGCACTTTGTTATAAATCATGAAAATTAGACTTACAATTTGATATTTGTAGTTAGTTTGAAAAGAATTTAAGTGTCGTTGTGGATTTTGTATATTTAAATTAGGCCATTAACTCAGAAGGTTACCCGCTGCATATATGCTCTTCCTTTCCTTATGGAGTTGTTTCAGATGGGACAGAGCTGGGGCTTCTGATAAGATCTTGTCGCTCCTGTGTAAAATGGAGGAAAAATCAATAGGTAATCAGTCCGCTGCCTGGATACTAACTACTAGGTATTGTATGTCTGGGTGTTTTATTTCTTTTGCTGGATTAAAATATAACAAAATAGGGAACTATTGATTGGTTTTCTAGCTTCCAGACACCTCTTCTTTCTCAGAAGCCCGTTATTCGGGACTCTCTCTGAGGCGGGAACATTTGGAGCTCCATATTGCCCATGTTAAATTAAGCCTTTACTATCAAATGTCACCAGCCAGGAAAGGGAGCCAGTCACTTAAAAATAGAAGTGAAAATATCCAAGTCACTGGCTTTATGGAATCAATAACTTTTTTTCTCGAATGAGAAAAGCAGAATTTAACAACAACAACAACAAAAAGAAAAGAAAAAAAAAAAACCAACACACCTGTCTATTCCATCTAGAAGAAAGGAAATGTGACCTCTGCCAGCTCTTTGACTTTAAATACTGTATCACAGTAGTGATTTTTATAGGAAATGCTATACAGAATTTTGTGCATTGAAAAGAAAGTTGCAGTGACTTTGAACAAAGAACAGCAACAAAGGGCAAGAGTTGAACTTGGACTTCTCTTTTCTGTCACTTCTCAGTCAACGCTTTGGTGGTTTTGTGGTTTCATGGTGTCAAAGATCTATATTCCGATGACGCTCAGATGGGTATCTCTGGTGTGAGTCCCACATCTCTGAGTCTAGCTGTCTGTCCCCCATCTTCCACTGGCTGTCCAACAGGCATCCAGATACATCTCCAGACCTGAGCTCCTTACCTTTCCCCCTAACCACAGTCCCTCCTCAGTCATTCCCAACAGCAAACGTCAGTTTGTCCTTGCCAAGGTCCAGGAGAGGCACCTGGCGGTGCCCTTTGACTCTTCAGTCCCCATGCCTGGTCCATCGGCAAATCTGATCATTCTTCTACATTCTTCCAGGACCTGACACTTCTCACCCTCATTGCTCTTTTCCCCAAACTCCCACCATAGGTCACCTACCTGGTTATTACCATGGCACCTGCCTCTGCCGTCGCCCCCTACCATCCACTCTCGACACAGCAGCCAAAGTGGCCCTGTTAAAACCTTAACCAGAGCTTGTCACCTGTCCTGTCCTCCTCAGTGGAGGTGAAATCTTCATCAGGCACGTATAGCTGTACGTAATCCAGCTCTCTGGTTCCCCTCCACCCTCACCTTTTCCCCTCTCGCTGTTACAAACATGCTGTGGTCACTGGTTCACATGTGGTTCCCATGAGCCATGATCCTGCCTTAGGACCTTTGAACATGCTGCTCCCTCTGCCTGCAGTCCTCTTTCTCCAAGTGCCCATGTGCTTCTTCCCTCATCCCAATCAGGCATTCCTTTCCAGTAGGACCTTTTCTGGCCACTCTTCTCAAGTCTCACCCCCTTCCCCACTTTGCTTCTCTCCACAGCACGGGTCACCTTCTAATATATAGCATAACACTTCTTCATCTTGTTTTTCGTCCATCTCCCTGCCACTGGAACATTTGCCCACTAAGGGCAAGAAGCTCTGTCTTATTGGTTCCCTGGGGTGGCCCATGAGGCTAGAAGGGCACCTGGATCCATTGTAGGACTTGATAAAATTTTGCTAAATAAATGACAAAAGTAAAATTTTTCCTGTCCGGCCATCATCTTTTTTTTTTTAGCTTCTTTAAAATTTTTATTCTTTATGAGAGAGAGAGAGAGCACATGAGTGGGGGAGAGGGGCAGAGGGAGAAAGAGAGAGAATCTTAAGCAGCCTTCACACTAAGCGTGGAACCCGATACAGAGCTTGATCCCACGATCCCGGGATCATGACCTGAGCCAAAGTCAAGAGTCGGACGCTCAACCAAGATTAAGCCACCCAGGCACCCGTGTCTGGCCATCGTCTTAAAATGAACCCCAAATCAGCAAAACCTTAAGTACGCAAATTAAACTTTAAAGAAAACCATTTTATATTAATAAAGAAAATCATTTTAAAAATCTAGTTCATTTTCCTCCTAAAACTTACTAGATGTATGCAGATGTTCAGAATTTCCAAAGAAACACTGTTTTTCTCATCGCTGGTTCTGGGGTTTCAGTTTAGCTCTTTGTTGATGGTTCTTTTAGTTAGAGTGGGGGGAGGAGCTGCTACGGCATTTCGGTTGAGGAATGCTTCGCCTTCAGGGACTCCCATTTCTGGGAAAACACCCAACAAACTATTGGATGATGGTCCTCCTACCCCCTCAGCTCTAATGAGGATCATCTAAAAGGAATGGCCTCTTCCCGTTTTTGGGTTTTTGTGATTCTGAGTCTGTCTCTGACACTGGGCATTAGGCATATCTACTTAGCTCTCTCTGTCTATAGATAGACCTTCATGTCCTTCTGAATGATGTGATGGGGCAGTAGTCCAAATTAGTAGACACGCATACATTTCTTGGCCGCCTTCCAAAAATGGTAATTATCCTTCTGAGTCAAGTGTTATTTCATCATTCAGAAAGGTTTTGTTTTTTTTTTTAAAGAATGGTAATGGTTACCTTCAGTGAAAAGAGCAAACAATATTGTGTCCCTTTAACAAATATAACGAAATGCCATCCATTTCAGCACATTGTCAGGTCCTGATAAAGATGGCCGATATTTATTTTAGCCACATCCCTACCTTCTCTGCCAACAAACAGACGAAACTCAAAAAAATTAAAAAAATAAAAAAAAATTTTAAGCATACATAAACACTAGACAAGAGAGCTATCTGTCACCTGGCAAACATTGGTCATTAAGCCACTGCTATCCATCCATGGAAAATAATCCCAAAGAGAGTAATTTCATCCTATGTGCTGTTCTGTTTTGCTACATCTGCAGACAGCACAGAAACTCAAGACTGCATCAAAACCATTACTTAGTATAACAGGGACACTGCAAGTAAGTTTTCCAACAGGCAAGATTGTCTCGTCTGTGCATGTCTTGGTGTCCCATACAAGGCCACGCCCATGCAAACTGCCTCGTATTTCTAACGGCTTTTTCACGAACTCTTCCGCCATACCAGTTCCTGTACCATTATTCCCACTTATGCGCCTACAGACTTCCCGCTCACCATTCAAAGCTCAGCTCGGGGTGACCTTCCCAGTGAAGGCCACTCTTTGAATTCAGAGCACAGGTGGGCACTACCTACCTGATTTCTTAGATTCCCATCGTGCAGTTTTACGTTCACAGTATCTGGTGGGTTTTTGTGTGTATGTGCCCTGCATCATCCCCCAGTGAGACGATAAGCAGGGATCGGGTACTATGTTTATTTTTATGCCCTACAGTGCCCAGCACTTTGCTCGGCCCATACCAGGCACTCAGTACATATGTGCTGAAATAAGGCACTGAGGGGGGAAACACACTGGTATTTATTCTGAAGAATGATCTGGAGAATGTTTGGGGAATCCCAAGGAGAGAGAGGAAGGGGTGGGGGAAATGTCTGTTTCAGCTTCTTCCCACAGCTTTCGGGAATAGGAAGAGAGACAGCTCAGCTGCCCCCTGAAATCCAGCACTCTTGTCAAACTCAGACTCATCCTGCTGCCTCCTTGGAAGAGGCTTACGATTGGGTGGGAAATAGTAACGTCTTCCGTGTGTGCCTTGATCACTGCCAGAAGATCGTGTTGGCAGACTGTCTCCACCCCTGCGGGTGGGATTGGCAAAGCTGGCAGAGCACCCTCCCTTGGCTTCCCAGGCAGTGGCTTCTTGTCACACTTTCCGGCAGGCGAGCCGGGGCTGGGGTCCGGAAGCATCCTCCCGGTCCTCTTCATCCCTCCTTCCACTGCCTCATGAACCTGGCTCTTCCCTAGTTTGCCTCGGCCATTCACCTCATCCTCTCTGGTTTGCACAGCTGTTTCCCTCTGTTATCATTTGGATGGTTGGGGCACCACATCTGGAATGATCTATAAGAATGTTCCTTTGACTGGTGGCCCTGCGCATTCGTATTACAAGATCCATTCTTCTAATTCAACTAACCTTCTACTCACTTCATCAGCTAGCTGAGCCTCTGTCTCAGCAATACGTTCTCGATCGGTTCCAAGCTCCAAGGAGCACAGACAAAATTTGATTCTCTCTGGGGTCGGGAAGGGACCATTTCTCAAAGGAGTCTGCCGGCTCCCAACACAGGTAACCCCCAGGAGAGATGGATGAGAAGGGAGCCCCAAATCTCCAGATGTACCTAGTGGTGGACATCACGTGCTTTCTAACACTAGTGAAATCATGAACAAAATAAGGGTGATTTCTTGTCTAGGGGTTGATTATTCTTTAAGCAGTAAATCCATTGTTGTTTCTCTGCCCTTTTGGGGATTTTCAGATTATCCTTTTCATTCATTGCAGGAAGCGGGGGTCAAGGGCCTGGAGGCATTCCCTTCCTATCTTTTTTCTTTCTTGCCACAATGTTGAAATATTCAGGTGAAAGATTTTATCTGACCACCGTAGGCTGTTTATAGACAGCGGTTGCTGGTCATATTTAAAGGACAACATAAAAAGTTTCATTTAAGTGGAAATAGAGACTGAATGAAAGAAAAGTTAGTGAATTCTGTCAATAGAATGACCTCTTACATGCCACATTTTTACCTAGGGAGAAGTGTATTTTCTTTTGGAAAACTGTAGGGGTGGGGTGGGGGGTGGGAGTCTTGGTTGTGTCTGTGCTGTCCTGAATGCTGCATAGCTTTGTAAACATTTCCTTTCATTTAGTGATCTCACAGCTGAATTTTTTGAGATGTGCATCCGTGGAATTACAGAGCTGGCAGTACCAATCTTCATCCAAACTTCGGGATGCATTTTTATTCAATTCTCGAATCATGAGCACATGCTCAGGGGAATAAAGAGACACCTAAATCAGGGTCTCCATCTTCAAGAAGCATTCCACATATTCCTCAGGAGGTCATTACTCAAAGTTTATCGAAATTCTTTGGCTCAGGATTGAAACACATCTTGGTCATCATCCTGTGTTACTGAGAATATCACTTGGTACCCACAGGACAAAACTAGAGAACAGAGAGCTCTAAAACTGTAGGGTCAGTTTGTGTGTGTGTGTGTGTGTGTGTGTGTGTGTGTGTGTGTGTGTGTATGCTTATGTGCGTGTGCCTGTGTGTGTTTTATTTTCTCATCTCATGTAGATGGCTTGCATATGGCAGAACGTTCTGGGATATGGGCATCCCATTGCAGAGGGCAGCGTTCTCACAGGTCAGTCATTGCACAGCACTGAGGGCTCCTTCTTTACCCGTGTTCTTGACCCTGGGTGATCCCACCTGTGCCTAGGAAAAGACCAAAAAGCTCTAGAGACCGCCATGCAACCGGAAGGCCGTGCGTTATTTTCATCCCTGGAAATGTGTGCGCTTCACTTTGTTGAGTAGGTTTGAGGACGTTTTAGAGACCTACCTTCTCTGCTTTTCAGACGTGTTTCTTCAGACCCTGGCAGATGTTGTTTTAATTAAAACACATGCAATTTCAATTAGTATTTTAAAAGGAAGCCTGGTTTCCCAGACAAGGTGATTTATTGGAGCACCCTTTGCCGGCTCTTTAATAACTTGATTTCACAAAGCCAAATTCTAGGCAGCAGGAAAGCTGTGTGCTTTGGCCAAAACTTGGTATCTTCAGATTAGGTGCCTGTGTTAGAGCCCCCAAACTCAAGAGCCTAATCTCATGAATGCTACCCTCCTTTCCAGTGGAGCCATAGAATCTTCGTTAATTAACTTTGGACACCTGTTGGGGAATTTTGGTGTCTGCGCCTGGCAGATAAGAATTGCTTAGAAGGGGAGTTGTAAATAAATCGAAGAGCCAATAATTATTTTATTAAACAAGACTTAATGATTCACCCCTTGGAAATACTCCATGTGGGGAAAAGGCAAAACTGACTGAAATTTGTGGTTGATCCAAATTTCAGAACCTCTACTTAAAGACCTCGAAGAAAAGAGGGAAAAAACCCCACCTAACTTTACTCTGACTAGTTAGATATTCATGTTATGCCTAGCCAAACAGTTTCAGGAGAAAATGATTTTAAGAAGAGAATACATGAGAAATGAAACAGATCTCTTGACAACCCCAAATCTTGAGAATCTAAAAATAGAAAAGAAGGTTTTAGCAGAGTCGTGTTTTTAAGTTGTATTCCTTGTGCACGTAGACTACCATCTTTCCCCCTTGCCTGCTTCAAAAAAGATTTTTTTGATCCTGTGGAAAGAATTGATATTTTTACTCTCTGATACTAAAAATAGTGGATTAGAAAATAGCTGAAGAGTTCAAAGACGAATATAGTTTTGGCATCCGGGCTTATGTTTCGTTGTATTTATCGTGCTGGATTTGAGGAATTACAGAGCAGGCAAGGACAGCCATTACTTGGGGCTTCCGGTTTCAAAACAAAGTGTGTAGGCTGGTACCACACTTTGAGTGTACCAGTCAGTGGTTCTGCCCTGGAGGACATCTGAGGCAATACAGGAGGAGAAGGCAGACGGTGTAGAGATGGGGCAGCCATCCCAGGAAGGAGGACACAGGGAGCCTCAGGCAAGAGAGGCTGGGGACCCAGGAGGTAGGTGGCCGATGGAGGTGCAGCCTGCGGCCAGGACCTGCGCCGCTGGTGTGTGAAATAGCATATGCAGAAAGAGCAGAGTTTGCTCCTTGAGAGGAAGCAAGCTTGAGAAGACAGAGTTCATCCATTCAGCCTATCAGACTAGAATCAAAGAGATACTCGCTTCCGAGGAGAGAGGAAGCAAAGAATCATTCCCAGCCGTGATTCACTGAAATATTCTGAGTCGTTTCAAGAAACTTAGGTGAAATTCAGAGATTTCTTCTTTTCTAACTAAGAAAGTTCATGAAAGTTCATTTACTGTCTAGCAAAAAAGCCTAGCCTTTTTCCCCAAATGTATTTCTTTTTTAAAAGGCGAGGTACTTTTTTTTCTTTTGGTCCAGATTTTTTTCCTTTCTTTTTTTTTTTAATTTAAATTCAAGTTAGTTAACATATGGTGTAGTATTGGTTTCAGGAGTAGAATTTGGTGATTTATCGCTTACATGTAGCATCCAGTGCTCCTCCCAACAAGTGCCCCGTTTAATGCCCATCATCCATTTAGCCCAATAATGAAGCAGCAGAAAAAGAAATCAAGGGTTTTTTTTTCAAATTTCAAATGAAATTTCCCTATTCAGTTTTGTGCCTTATAGTGTCTTTGAACAATGTCGGGTAAAATAAATGGCTTTGGAGAGGAACGATAAAGGACAAGTGACTTGTTTCCTAAAGCACATAATATCCTTTGAGCCAAATTTTATCGTCCTTATTAGTGAATATAGGCAGCTGAACTTGACACGGTACCAGCCAGGCTGGTGCAGGCATATAGTAATGCGCAATATGTTGCTTTTAATTAGGAGTCACGAGTATTCCGACACCGACATGAGGTGGCATTCAATGTGCAAGAGAGATCAAAAGATTTTTTTAAAAATCCCCATGGTCCTCACTTTGAGACTTGAACAGTTTCATTTCCTCATCCGAAAGGAAAATTGTAGCCATGACATGGACAGTGGTGGGGTTAAAGGTTTTAACTGAATATTAATTAGCTCCAGAAACGGATACCTAGCCTCTGCGGGAGAGTCTGGTCCATTTTAGGAGTGGTCTTGTTTTTCTTACAAGGTCAGAATACAGCGGGTATGTGAGAGACAACCCACAGGCTTCTCTCACCAGCAGATGGTCACGGAGGGGCCGCTGTCCTGGGACCACGGGGAATACTGTAGTGAGCAAGGCTTCAACTTGCTCCTCTGGACCAGCGTTCCCACTAGGGTGCACCATGGATGGGTGACAAGTGTGCTGGGGTTGTGATGCCCTCCGCATCACGGTCCGGGTGGCACCTGAGTCTGCCCACCCACCCGGATCCGTGACCTCCGACGGGGTATAGCTGTCGTCCCACGGAGCTCTTACCCCGACACATTGCAGGTGCTCTGGTTTCTGTGTGTGCCATGCTGAGGTAGCAATATGGAAGTTCTGCCCAAGACGGACCTCCCACCTTCACACCCTGTACGAGACATCGTCACCGTGTCACTCTCCCTGGCACCCAAAACGTTGGGCATTCAAATCCTCATCTCTTTCGTCCTCAAATACTAACCCAAACCCTGGTCTTTTACTTGCCTTCTTGTTTCCAGTGATAGAAATGGATAGAAACTAGGGGTCTTTTTCTTCCTTTTCTTTATCCCTGCAGATGCATCACGATGCTTTCCTTGCACTTCAGGGAATTTCTTGAATTCTGTGTGTCATTCCTGTGTCGTTGGCCGTTGTGTCTCACGTGTGGCATGGCGGGTCCACTGTACACGGAGCTCCCTGCCTGGGGCACTTCGCCCCCTCCACCTTCCCGTGATGCACCCCCACCTCACCCTTCACCCTGAACTCCGGGCAGTACTCCGGCTAAGGGCTCCTCGTAGCCTCCACGATATGAACGACCTGCTGGCGCCTGCCGAACGGGGCCATGTTGGCACGTGGTATTTGAGTAACAGATTGAAGTCATACATGGTGCTTTCATAAACCCAATTCCCATTGCCCTGTGTAGATTTTCCTAATTATTCAAAATTGGTTTGGAGTTTTAACCTACACCACAGCATCTTTGACAATGGAGACCTGCCTGCCCTCACCCTCCTTCCTCACCCTGAGCAAACCACCGCCCCTACGTCCCCCAAAATCGAACTCCATGCCTTATTTTTATTATGCAAACCAAAGCAGACGAGAAGCACTTTGTCAGGACACGATTCATAATCTCAGTTGTACATTGGAATCGCCTGAACCCACCCCCAAGAGATGCTCAGGTATTAGTACTTATTTTGAGGCTCCCCGGGAGATTGTAATATACGGCCAAGGCCGAGAACGTTCTCGAAGACCTGTCGTAAATAAAACCAGCCTGCTGATCTCCTGCAAAGCTGTCTTCTTTCAATTTTGAAATAATTCATAACTACAAGTCTAACCCTAAGCGTTTTTTGGTAAGACCATTCCATTTCTTTGATTGGAACACAAGATTTTTCCTCCAGAAATTATTCCGTTCCAAACTTTTTCCTTACGGTATTGTATGTAATGAATAATGACTTTGAAATAGCTCATTTCAGGTCATATCACCACTAATGATACTGATATCTAGACCAGAAGCATAGGAACGTCATGTGGGTATTATTACTCCCTTGTGTTAGTACAGGTCTTCAGAACACAGATGAACATGTCATGAGCTTCTTTGGCGTGGCCAGGCGCATTCTCACTTCACCTTTCCGCTTAATAAAGCTGTTGATGCTGAAAGACAAATTTAATCAAGAGGACGAGTGTAAGGAGCTTGTTGAATATATCACACACAAGTGTAACACTGACCGTGGAGGTCAGTGCTTAGAAGACCACAGGGAACGTCTCAAATCTTCTGACGGGGGCCGGGTTTTGCCATTGACATCACCCTTGCTCACTCAGGGTGTCTGAGCTCCCCCACCACCCAGGAAGCCTGCATGTGTCCAGCGTGGTTCGCTGGGAGATTTGAAAGTACTGTTCTCCCCAGCACCACCCACCGCAGCCCCGGTCTTAGCTAATGTTTGGAACCCAAAACCCTGATCCTCCAAGCAGCATCCAAATCTTCCCTGCCTAGGCCCGTAGCTTCTTCGAGATCGTGTCCACCTAGGTGTGGGGGTGAAGAAAGGAAAAAAGGCCCTCAGGGTACCTGTTAGCAAGCAAAGGAAAAGAAAACTAAATCGAAAATTTACAAATTAATACTTTGAGATGTATGTAATCCTGCCTCAAAACCATCCTTCAAAAATGCTAAAGTTGAGGGGGGTGGGGCACATGGGCAGCTCAGTCAGTTAAGCATCCAATTCTTGGTTTCAGCTCATGTCATGATCTCATGGTTTGTGGGTTCCAGCCCCGCATCGGGCTCTGGGCTGACAACAGAGATTCTCTGTCTCCTTCTCTCTCTACCCCTCCCCTGGCTCACAAGCTCTCTCTCAAAATAAATAAACACTAAAAAATGCTGGAGTGTTAATCTTACCTTTTGGAGAACCATTTTTCTTGAACTAAAGCTACTTACCTCTTCCCAAACATACTCTTCTTGGCTGCCACCTTATACCTTATGCCTGAATGATTTTTAAAATGTGTTCTCCTTGATATGCAGAGGCGATGCCAGGCAGCGTGTGCTTCAAGTTGCTTTTGAATCTGTTGTGACAGGATTCCTCAGATGCCCCTCCATCTGGTCCCCTCCCCCACCCGTGACGAGCAGTGTATGTTGCTCGCGGGGCTCTCTGCGGTTGGGTATGGAGGCTGCATCAGCTACAGGGAGAAGTTATGGGTTCCTCTGAGGATCAGACTTTTGACCTTGCTTTTTTGGCGGGCTGCTAATGTACCAAACTGAGGAATGGCGGGCAATGGCGAGACCCAAGGAGCAACCTCACTGGACATTCCTCAATGGACCTGGTACTCAACATCATAGTGTGTGCCTCACCCCCTTCTGTGACACCTCACTTACCCAAAGGAGCAACATTGGAATCGTATTCCATTGTCACCAACTCTTGCTGTTGGTCCAGGCTGGGAGAGAAGAGGTAGTGAGTAAGAAGAGGTAGGGTAGACGATGAAACTGGCAAGGATATTTGTTGATGAGGAAAAAGGGTGTTGTTTCTAAAGTGTCATTATAGGGGAAAATCAAGAATTTCCACTTTCCTAGTTTCCACTAGGCAAAGGGCTAGAACTAGCTGAAAACAGTTGAATTACAAAGTAGGGGGGCCTCCCCTGGATCAACGTTTTAAATGCTAAGCATGTGACCGTACGAGCCAGTAGGACATTGACGATCTATGAGCAACAGACGAGGAATTCCAAGCATTCAGTAACTAAGTACAGTCTGCAACAAAATCCATCTTAAATGGGTGAGGGAGCTCATATGTAGAAACGCGACTGCGTCGGCAGTAACTAGGCGCACTCGGGAAGGGACGGGCTGGTTGACTCAGGTTTTGCCATCTTCCCACGTTGGCCTAAGGCAGCATCTCAGCAACCCTGCCTTGTTCCGTTTCCCACTGACTCCAAAGGCAACCCCAGGCAAGTCTGCTGAGCTATAGGCGGGGATGGAGTAGAGGTTTGGGGGGTGTGGAATGGGAGCCGTACCCGGAGAGCAGTGCCGGGGAGACAGAAGGAACTGCAGACAAGAGACGATATTGATGACAAGTAACCTGTACCCGTCTGCTCCCTAAAGCGTGGGGCAAATCGGAAATGGCACATACAAAAGGCAACCCCCTTGAATGTCAGTCTAACTGGACTAACAAATCAGTTAGTCTAACAAGGAACAAGGGGGTTGAAATGGGTCCAGCCTTCACTATAAATTTGATGAATCCATTATTTTTCTCTAAATATTCTGCCGAACTTTTTGAAACAAATGCTGCATTTCTGTGTTGCTTCGGTAAGGGATTTTAACTCCCAGAACAGACAAAGCCAGGTGGGCCCAGGCCTGGGGCGGGGATCCAGTCAGGTGCAGTCTTTCTTATCCTCTGGGAGAGCAGAGTAACGTTCCGGGAATCTCCTGCTAATGAGAGGGGGACAGTGGGGAAGGAAGGACAGACAGGTGTGTGGACTGGACCTCCCATCGTGGAGGCACATCTTCCAGTGACTTCCATGCTTCCTGTCACACCGTCTCTTCTCATGTTTCCATAGCCCTCTGCCCAGGGATGGTGGCAGCCAGCCTCTATGTTTTTTGGAAATCTCCAGGCTCAGGGCCTTTCACAGATTACAACTTTGCTCAGTTGTTTTTTTGTTTGTTTGTTTCATTTCAGAGACCTGGCAGATTCTTTATTTGGGGAGGGTTCAAATACACGCATAAGATTAGCCCCATCACTGGGCTGAAGCTAGTTGGTATCTTTGCGTGGACGATGGAAAGGGAATGAGAGGAGACCTCCCTTCTTAGGCTTCCAATAAAGGCCTGAGGAAGGACTCCATTCCCTGATAATCCTCTTTTCCCTGATGTTCCCTGAAGTTCTCTCTCTCTCCCTCTCCCCCTCTCTCTCTGCCCAGCCCTCTTTCTCTCCCTTCCTCTCTGTCTCCCTCCCTGTCTCCCTTTCTGTCCTCTCTCACTTTTTCATTCTCTCCTTCTCTGTCTCTCTCTCTTTTTAGCAAGGAGTATGTGGGATTTTATTTAACTCTTCAAGTTAGAAATTTAAAGAATTATAAAAATCAAAAATTCATCTTCATTCTCTCAAGCCTAATTATCATGGCCCAAAGGAAACCATCACAAGGCTGCTGGGGACATCTGTCAGTCGTTGATTTCATTAGGAGAGTAAAGGACATGTTTTTTGTTGTTGAATTGAGGAAGGAAAATTTAAGACTTTTTTTTTCTGCAAAAGCTGTCCACTTTTTGTATTTATTTATTCATTTAATTTTCTTGAAGTATAAAAGACTATATTTCTTATTATGGTGCCCCTGAAGTTCTGAAGTCATTTTATTGTTTCCTATTCCTGCTGACCTTGTTCCCCACCCTGCCTTGTAGTCTCTCTCTCTCTCTCTTTTTTAATTCTCAAGCTAGTTAACATACAATGTAGTCTGGCTTCCGGAGTAGAGTCCCATGGTTCATCACTTACATATAACACCCAGTGCTCATCCCAACAAGTGTCCTCCTCAGTGCCCATCCCCCATGTTCCCCACCCCCATTAACCCTCAGTTTGTTGTCTGTACTTAAGAGTCTCTTATGGTTTGCCTCTCTCTCTGTTTTTATCTTATTTTTCCTCCCCTTCCCCTATGTTCATCTGTGAAGTATCTCAAATTCCACATATGAGTGAAATCATATGGTGTCTGTCTTTCTCTGACTAATTTTGCTTAGCATAATACCCTCCAGTTCCATCCACGTTGTTGCAAATGGCAAGATTTCATTCTTGTTCATCACCGAGTAGTATTCCATTGTATGTATACATACATCACATCTTCTTAATCTGTTCATCAGTTGATGGGCATTTGGTCTCTTTCCACAATTTGTCTGTTCATAGTGCTGCTGTAACCAACGGGGTGCATGTGCCCCTTCAAATCAGCATTTTGTATCCTTTGGATAAATGCCTAGTAGTGCAATTGCTGGGTCATAGGGTGGTTCTATTTTTAATTTTTGGAGGAACCTCTACACTGTTTTCCAGAAGGCCTGCACCAGTTTGCATTTCCAGCAACATTGCAATAGTGTTCCGCTCGATCCACATCCTCGCCAACATCTGTTGTTTCCTGAGTTGTTCATTTTAGCCACTCTGACCAGCAGCACCCAGTTCTTACTTGACATGTCTCGGGAGGCAAGGCAAATAAAAGCAAAAATGAACTATTAGGACCTTGTCAAGATAAAAACCTTCTGCATAGCAAAGGAAACAATCAACAAAACTAAAAGGCAACTGGTGGAATGAGAAAAGATATTTGCAAATTCCTGGTAATCTCCTTAACAGGAGTGTTGACCACACAGGGCCTGGAGGGGGTCTCTGTCACTTTGTTGATAGAATCAAGGACTTTGAATCATTGCTAGTAATTAGTAAGAGCCAGAAGTCTGTTAATTTATTTTTGCTTGTGAACTCCCTAGAAGGCATTTGGACAATTGTTTTACCCCTCTCACACTTTTAAATTTAAAGTGTGGCCAAGGATATGGCTTTCTGTGTGATATTTAAAAAAAAATGAAATTGACACATCCGGGGCACCCGGGTGGCTCAGTCAGTTAAGCATCTTACTTCGGCTCAGGTCAAGATTTCGTGGTCCATGGGTTCGAGCCCCACGTTGGGCTCTGTGCTGACAGCTCAGAGCCTGAAGCCTGCTTTGGATTCTGTGTCTCCCTCTCTCTCTCTTCCCCTCCCCCTCTCATGTTCTGAATCTCTCTCTCAAACAATGAATAAACATTAAAAAAAATTTTTTTAAAGAATGAAATAAGACACATCCCTCTTTTAAATAAAGCTGAGAAATCTGATAACCATAGTAGTTTAATGTCCAGCATTATCCTTTTTAATAATATATGAGCAGGTTTCTCATTAATGTTAGAACTTGTACATAATTCCTTTACTCTTTACACATGTGACCGTTCCGCATTCCTTAACAATTTTACCCTGATTGATGTATTTTATGCTTAAAAGTCTCACTGATCATTCTTTCAGCAAACAAGACGTACACATATTAAAAAGTGTTTTGTTTGTATTTTTATGGTATTCGGTTTTAAATTAAAATTGCCGTATGGATTAAGTTATTATTCTAGTTAGTAGCAGGGTACAATTGATCAAAATAAATAATTAATCAAATAAATCTTGATTAAAAATTTTAAATATAACAAGTAAAATTGTATTGGAAATTTATTCCTTAGATGAATGAGCCCTTTTATCCCAATCAATTCATAGAATCTAAAATGAATATTACTTATTTCTTGAATACACAGGGTTCAGTATCAATCATTTCTCAATTCTTTATAGATTTAAATACTGAGAAACATCATTCATATATAAGGCAGAGGGAATAGAAGATATTATATATTTCAAAAATCTCATTGGGATCCATCATCAGTAGTTTTTAATGTTTATTTGTTTTTGAGTGAGAGAGCACGCGTGAGCAGGGGAGGGGCAGAGAGAGAGAAGACAGGATCCGAAGCAGGCTCTGCACTGACGGCAGAGGGCCCAGTGTGGGGCTCTGACTCACAAACTGTGAGATCATGACTGAGCCAAAAATCAAGAGTCAGACACTTAGCTGACTGAGGCACCCAGGTGCCCCTGTTTTTAATCATCTATCAAATGACAACTTGATTAGGTTCTCCTTTAATGTGGGAGACAGTAAGGAATTGGAAAAAAGATGAACTGCCCATCATTATTCTTGTTTCCTTCTCAACTCAGACACTGACACTTTGCTGAGACCCTTGATTTGGACTCCGGAAATGTTGGCCATTCTGGCAGAGGGAGGAACTAGACTTAGATTTGTTCATTGAGAGAAAGGAGGCTATGAACGTGTGCATGGGTGTGCTTTCAAGCAGATTGGTTTTGTAAGAGGGCATAAGGAAGCCAGGGAGCTGAAAATGAGTTCCCTGAAAACTCCAAATGATGCATCCCCTTGAAAACTCTTCATGAAACCACAGGGCACATGGGGGCCCGGTTTGGAGACCAGTGCCCCTGACGGAACTCTAGCTCTGACCTTCACATTGTTCTCGCATGACCAAGGGTTGATGTTAGAAGGATGCGCTTCGTGTTGGGTGAGCTGTGTTTCCACAGGCCATTTCTACACGGGCCAGTTTTGAGCTGAAGTTCCCCAGAGGGAGCTTACCACATTGAGAAGAGCAGCCAACTGTGTGCTGAGAAACACCAGCCAAGATTTAAGGATTGCATTTGAAGCTAATTAACTACAGTACAAATTTTATGCTAGACCATAATTTCTTTTCTACATATAAAGTATCATTATTGGGACAATGAGTAGAGTATTTAAAACTTCCTGGGGACTAATTAATGTAAAGAAGTCCAGCTTTCAGACCGGAAGCGTCACAATTCAGTTCACATACCATAAAAAGCTAATGTGATTGTTTAATACAGTTTCCAAGATATTGAAATAAGAAATAGCTGGGTATTTCAAGAGGCAAGCATAATTTTCTCCTTGTGTATTGACTTCCAAGTGTAGAATTAATTTATCTCCGTATCCATTCACTTGACCAATGAACGAATGCCTTCTTGAATGCCTACTGTGTGCCAATCGCAGTAGACCATCAAAGTTCCTGCTTCATGGCTCTTGTGGTCTAGGGGTGGAAACAGTTTCAAAAAGAAGCTAACAATATTTACTTTCTTCTCTGCAATGTGAATAAACTAGTCTAAGGGATTGGAGTGTGAGGTAGGAAGGAGAATGTTGAATGTGGTAGTCAGGATGGTCCCTACCAGAGGGTCACATTGAGCAACTCCTGCTCCTGCGTGATGGACAAAAGCCAGCCATTAAGCCATTTGGAGAAAGAGCTTTCTGGGCAAAAGGACCACCAACAGCAAAACCCCTGGTGCAGGAGGGGAGCTTGGAATACGGTAGAAACAATGGTAAGGTCAATGTTGTTGCAACCGGTAAATGAGACAGGAAGGGTCAGAGAGGATGGTGAGTGAGAAATCCCTCTAAGCCTGGATGAAGACTCTGGAGGTTTTGGCGAGGGATCACATGGTGGGATTTGCATTACTTAAAGCCCTCTCTGGCTGCTGGTTGGAGACTAGACTGTAGGAACTCAGGAAGGCCAGTGAAGGTTTGACCCGGCTAGTCTGGAGAGGAGATCCTGCTGTACTGCACCAGAGCATAGCAGAGGGGTAGGAAAAGAATTTTCAAGGCAGAGCCAGTAGGAATTGTTGATGGATGGAGCACAAAATAGGAATAATAATAAATAGGAAAGGGACAGAGATCAACTGGTAGAATTAGGAGTTTGGTTTTGGACTGAAAGTTTGAAATGTCTCTTAGACATGAGAGGGAGATGCCTCACAGGGAGTTGGAAATACATGTTTGAAGCTCAGGACTGGTAACATTAATTGGTGCATCATCAGTGAAAAAAAAAATATGTTTAAAGTCATGGTCCAATTATTTTCATTCTCTAAATACAGGAAGCCTCATCTTAAAATAAAATGCCTAGCCACAGGTAGACAAGCATTTCTTGACTCATTAACCAAAGATAGGTTTCTTACATAATTTTCTTCTTTTTTCTTCTCTTTGAATAAAGCAGACAAGAGATAATGTTCTTTCTTTGCATGAGTGCAACTGGAAAATATAAAACCACATATGTTCAAATGATTTTAGAATTATCTGTAGATCATATTGTGAAGCACTTTTAGGTTTGTGTTACTTGTTGAAGCACTGTGAATAGCCGCTTATTCCTATACTACAGTGGACGCAATCATGCCTTTTTTTTTTTTTTTTTTTCAACGTTTGTTTTTTATTTATTTTTGGGACAGAGAGAGACAGAGCATGAACGGGGGAGGGGCAGAGAGAGAGGGAGACACAGAATCGGAAACAGGCTCCAGGCTCCGAGCCATCAGCCCAGAGCCTGACGCGGGGCTCGAACTCACGGACCGCGAGATCGTGACCTGGCTGAAGTCGGACGCTTAACCGACTGCGCCACCCAGGCGCCCCCAATCATGCCTTTTAATCTACCCCAGGGAAAGATATCGGAGTGGGGGTGGGGAGAGGGCCAACCAGTTCTGACTGATGAGCACTCTGCATTTCCATCCACTGGTCTAGACTCTCTTATTGGGTATTATTTGTTTTACTTTTATCTCCTAAGGCTCATTATTCCACATGGTCATATTTTACTACTGACATTTTCATCTTTCTAGTAATTTGTGTGTGTGTGGAGTCATCCCTTGTTATAGTGCTTCTGGGAATTGATGAATCCCTGTAAACAGGACAGCATACCCAGCCATTCTGTCTTGTTCGGGGTTCCTTGTGGCAGAAATTGTTTCAGAGGGCCTGTAAGCTATTTTTCTGAGGAATATATTATAACTGAAATGCTGCTAGTATGTTTATAAATTCAGCAGGGGTAGCTATGTCCCCTTGACACCACTCGTACAAATGCCGTGGTAGTCAACTTATCTTCCATTTTTCAGCTGTGTGCAGGTCTTGGCAGGAAACTTTGTCAAACATTTACAAGTGACAATAGCCTGTGGTGAGGCGAATGTTTCCAGGAGATACAAATCTAATTGATAGAGGACCATTAGAGACACCTTGTACTCAAACGCGCCTTATTTTGCAGGAGAAAATAGTTTGCTTCCTTCTTCTTTTTCAATTTTAGGTAAGCCTCCACAAAATTACCATTTCGTTTCTATTGCTGTGTGTGGATATAGATACACACAGGTGTAGATACAGATATTGGGTGCAGACAGTTTCTGTGATACTCTTTCTTATAACTTGAATGCTTTTTTTCATGTATTTGAATTCCGGTTGGCTATGGGTGAATGATTTTCTTAATCTCATATGTAACTGGATCTTTGTACGCGACCAGAGTTGTTATAAGCAAATGTGACTTTTGGCCCAAGACGTTTTTAGAGATGGATGTGACTCGTGTGAACTGGAAAATCGTGGTGGTTCTGACTTCGTATTCCCAGCAGATTGTTCATGTTTTTTCAGTCGCGACCGAGACCCAGGTTCGTAGTGTTGATGATCCATACAATCCAGCCCATTAAACAATCAGTATTCCCCCTGCACGCGTCCTGCTTCCTCTAGTTTTCTGGATGCTTCATCGGTGAAGACTCTTTTTGGTTCTGGTAGCCCAGGATGTCAGCTTTGGAGCAGCTATCCTCTACATAGAGGCATGAGCTGGAAGAAGAATGTGGGCAGCGGCACACAATTTTTTAGAATGCAGATTAAAAGACAGACATTGTTATATAAATAGACCTATGTCACAGCAATATAACACAAGGCAGGGATTCCACACGTAGAGATTAAGTGGAAAATGCTCAGCATGAAATTACCTTCAGAAAATTCAGAATGATACATGTCCTGACCTGACCTCAAAGCCCCTGGGTCTGAGTCTCCAGCATGGAGCCTGAACATCTTTCTCTGTGTTTTCCTTGCTCCACAGGCAGTGCTGATACCCAGTCGAGGTTGACCATCGTATATGTTGTGTTGTGCTAATTCTTACTAGGTCAGCCATTTCTCCTTATGAGCGTGCACTGCCCTTTTCGCTCTTACTGGGCTACTTCTTACTGAGCTCTGAATTATTATTTACAGAGAGTATTAGCACCTTAAAAAGACTCAAGTCAAGTACCATTAAGGTTGTGCAACGAACCCATGAATTTAAAATACACACACATGGGATGCCCGGGAGGCTCAGTCAGTTGAGCATCTGACTTCAGCTGAGGTCATGTTCTCACAGTTTGTGGGTTTAAGCCCCGCTTCCTGCTCTGTGCTGTCAGGGAGGAGCCCACTTTGGATCTTCTCTCCCCTGTTCTCTCTGCCCTTCCCCTGCTTATGGTCTCTCTCCCTCTCCCTCTCTCTCAAAAATAAATAAATATTAAAAAGCAATAATAATAGGAGCACCTGGGTGGCTCAGCCAGTTAAACGTCTGACTCTTAACCTCAGCTCAGGTCGTGATGTCATGGTTCTTGAGTTTGAGCCCTGCATGGGGCTTTGTGCTGATTTGTGGCACCTGCTCAGGATTCTTGCTCTCCCTCTCTCTGCCCCTCCCCCATGCTCTCTCTCTCTCAAAATAAATAAATAAACTTAAATAATAACAGTAATGATGATGATGATGACGATGATAAAATACACACACAATTTGGAGGGGAAATGATGTCATTTTGAAATAAGTTAGGTGAACTGTACCAGGTTGCATTATACATTAACATTAGGAGTAAAACTAAAATTTGGCCTGGATGTATTTAAATGTATTTATTCGATCTCATTTGTCAGTATTTCTTTAGCAATACTCTCAGCTAATTCGCTCTGTGAACATTAACCGAGTGATCGCCATATTCAAGGCTAGGGGCTGTGATTCTGTGACAGGTGTTTATTCACATTCTCAAAAGGAGACTCGCTAATGGTATTGAGATGTGACGGTCTTGTTCTCAGAAATGAAAGCCATCGTTCGCACGTCTCCTTTGAATTCAGACGTAGCGGGAGGCCCCCGTGGCTCACCTCCATTGCCCAGGGTCCCGGCATGAAACTTGGTCCTTCTGGGTGTGGCCATCTAAGATCCCACACCCCCGTGTGGCTCTGACCACAGAGCCTGCTTCTGTCTGCAGCCAGGAAACCTGCCCAAACCGATGCGGTACTC
This sequence comes from Panthera onca, assembly GCF_046562875.1. Lineage (NCBI taxonomy): Eukaryota > Metazoa > Chordata > Mammalia > Carnivora > Felidae > Panthera > Panthera onca. The sequence continues at coordinate 8,694,783 of NC_138339.1, read as the reverse complement.
CATGTTGACTCCCCTGTCTGCACCACACGCAGATATTCTGCCACGAGCAAGCCTGTCTAGCCACGTGGCTTGTGGCCCACCCCACCCCCCACGCCCAGTGCACTTCCTGCCACACATCGCTGTCCACCACAAGCTCACGTGGAGGCCAACCACGGCAGGCCAGTTTCTCCTCTGCTCTTCCCTCCATGTGGTTTCTCTCCCTAAAGCCAAAGACCACCTGCTGTGGGACCACCAAGCACGGCTTACCTCTACAACCACCCAGTGCCAGCTACTTGGAGCCATGCAGGCCCAGCTTCTGGCTTCAGATGGTCAAGAGGAAACCTTTGTCAGCCGACTAAGGCCCCTACAGTGATGGGGGCGGGGGGGCAGGCAGGAGTGGTGGCGAGTTCATTGACAATAGACAAGCTAACAGGAGAAAAGACAAAAGTTTATTCACACGCATGTGAGAGACTCAGTACTCTGAGTACGTCACTGAACAGCTGGGAGTTATGGTTTGTGGGGAGAGTGGAGGAGGACAGGACTTCTAGGGGACACAAATGGAGGGTACGGTGGCTTCCATAAAGTTTATTTATGCAATTCCTCATCCCAGTGCTAAAAGTCAGGCGCCTTCGTGGCTGGAAGCTTCCCAGAAAGAGGATTTATGGCGTCTTCCTTCTCAGAAAGCTCTGCCTTTAGTCAGATAAGAGAAGCTCAGAAAAGGCTTCTTTCTATATCCACCGTATTTCAGATGTCTCCAGTTTAAAGTAATCTTTATGTCATTCTGTTGGGTCCCTTCAAGATCTCGCGAGTATCTGTTCAGCCTTACTTATGGCTACCGTTCCAATGTCCTTAACCTCATTTTCCCAGACCTTTTTACACTTTTCATTCCTCAGTCCATGGTGTAAAAGAAATGGTGTCAAAGAAATGATTTAGGTCTTGCCAGACCTCAAGCTAGCATTCACGCGACAGGTAGAAAATAGGACCCTTCGCGCTGCTGGGCCTTGGCCAGGCAAATAGCTGTCTCGGAGCCCTTGCATCGTTCTGAGGAAGCCTGTCAAGGCTCTCGGTCTGCTGTTTAACCTTAGAGAGTATACTAAACGTAAGAATCTAGAACCAAACAGGCGATGTTGGAGGATGAAAATGTAACGACTCTTCCTATTCACGTAAACAGAGAAGTGTCTGGGACAGCTTCGTGTGGGGCAAACAGCCCTCCATAAGAACATGATTGTAAAGCAGAAAAGCAAATGACGCCCCCAACAGAAACCATGAGTCATCGAGAAAAGTGTTAGATTATGTTAACCATACCATCCAGCAAGCCTTCCACTTTCACACAGAAGGTTCTCTAAAGCTTCACTGAAAGCAGTGCCAGGCAAAAGGCAAGTGCGTTTTTTGAGGACAAGCTGGAGGTGATGTGTGGAGTGACAGGCAAGGATTGGGACAGGCTGCAGGGTTGGGGGCTGAGGGTCGGCACAGGGAGGTCCCAGTCACGAGGTGGGGTTCGTGGGCACTCAAGGGAAGTAATAAGAAGCATGTCTCTTACCCCCTCCCTTGTTACCTCTGATATTCCTTTTAAAAGGCGTCTTTTTCGGGTCACCTGGGTGGTTTGGTCGGTTAAGCGTCGGACTTCAGCTCAGGTCACGATCTCACAGTTCGTGGGTTCTAGCCCCGTGTCCGGCTATGTGCTGACAGCCCGAAGCCTGCTTCAGATTCTGTGTCTCCCTCTCCCTCTGCCCCTCCCCCAGTCATGCTCTGTCTCCGTCTCTCAAAAAAAATGAATAAACGTTGAAAAAAAATTTTAATAAATAAAGAAAATAAAAGGTGTCTTTTTCCTGTGCTTATCTTTTATTTCTGGCTCAGGAACGAGTGGTGGTGCACATTTTCTAGCTTGAATCCCACGGGCAGATTGTGTGCCCGTGCCTTTGTTTCTTCATGTTTGGAATGGAGATAATAATAGTGTTGACCTCTTCGGGCTGTCCTGACAAACAAATGAAGACATACGGAGTGCTTAGAACAATGCTGGGAACATGGTGGCCCTCACTGCCTGGGCCTCGCTTCAATCTTAGGAACACTAAGTGGTTCTAGAAGTAGTTACTCACTTGGTTATGCGCCTTCATTGCTTTCTCTTGGTTCGGAGCAGGCTCCCAAGGAAAGGTTGTTCAGGGCCTCTGTTCTGTGAGAAAGAGAAGAAAAACTTGCAGTGGGATGTTATCACACGGCTTACGGTGATGAGGCCTTTTTTCCAAAGCACGTTTTTCATTTTGTTGTAGCACAAATCTTTGTTTATACAGACGCTTAATTTTTCCCAGTAAGAAATATACTCCTTTCACCAAGATTTTAGATCTGGGCATCATATCTCTATCATTCCAAGGAGCCCCCTGGTAAATTATGGAATAGTGAGAGAAAGCGTTGACGATAACGAGCTCTCTGCGAATCACACAAGGAGCTGGCATCCCAAGTACCTATAATTATATTTTCCTACATGTGGGCAGACTTTGATTTAAAAAAAAAAAATATGGGGGGGGGGGGGACTGCTCTGTTACTCCTTAATTTTAAGAGGAAGAAACTGCCAAGAACTCTAGGCTTTAATTGCCCAAACAAGCTTGCTTGAAACAAATCCAGAAACGTGAACACAAAATAGAAGATCGAATACGTGACCTGGTACCTGTACACTTGTCAAGAGGCTCTGTATTTCCAGGTGACCGTGTCTGTCTTTGATACATCATTAATGCCACACTGTCTAAATGGCACACGAGAAAAGAGCCATCTTACGGTGTCTTCAGTGAACCATGAAACATCTCAGGTAAAAAGTACATTTTTAGGCAAATCCTTTGAGATGAGGAATCTGAGGAAGGATTTGAGTGCATTATCCAGTGTAGTTGAATTCTTTCTTTGGTATTAAATATGCTTTGCTTTATACCAAAGAGCTCAGCCTCTCCTTCCAGACATTGAAATTCATCTGTCTCACTCATGGCACCATTTAAGTTGGTTTTTTTTTAATTTTTTTTTTTTTTCACTCTGGAACTTCTCTGATAAGCTTGTCTCCACTTACAAAACCATCAAAGCCTGGAAAGAAATTATTAGAAAAGAAGAAAGAAAAGCACCTTTAGTTTAAGCTTCAAATGAGACCAAATTGATTAGTCGTCTAAGATCAGGTGGCCCGGCGGTAAGCTTACAGCAAATCATGTCTATCACCTTCTTCTTGGTCTGATTTCTCTTTTGAAACTTTGAGTAAACTGCCTGCATGCAATCATATCTTTAAGAGAGGCTGATTAAATCTAAAACTGAACTAGCTGGTGCCCTATGTGAATCTTGTTTATTCTAAATAAGAAGATAAAAATCAACACAAGGGAAAAGGCAGCATAGGCACAGAACAAAAATAAGGCCCCCTTAATTAAAATATACAAACCTTATGTGTTACACGATAATTTTTCTGGCATATCTAATGAATGGCGGGCACAAAAGGCTTGTTGCCTCAAAGGCCCTTACCTACTTGTCTTTCTGGATAGAAAAAGTTGTCCTCAAACATGTGTAATGCTGGCTCCCCAGGTATCAGCCACACAGCCTGTTGCTAAAACAAAGCTGAGTTTCCTGCACACCATGGTGAGAGGCGCCATCACTCAGTGGAGCTTTGCCAGTGCCTCAGAGGGGTAAGGTGACATCAGATCTTGTTAAGAATCTAAAGTTTGGGGTAAGGTGCCAAGATTCTCTGACTGGTAGAACCAGGAATTCGGAGTGGCGACAAGAAGGCCTCTGTTGATGCTTTCAGTTGAAGACTTGATGGTTCTTTCCACAAGTCTTTGTGTTGAGCAGCCAAGTTATTTACCTGGACAAGAACTTCTTAGAATGAATGGTAAGTGCGGTTCAGGAGGACAGTGAGATAGTTAAGTGGTGTTAATGAAGACAGTAGGCTGCTCTTGTCTCCTCCTTGTCCAATCCATGTGTAGGTGGGGGCAGTGAGGGAAGAGCTGGAGGGAGAGGATTTCAGTTCTCCGTGGCCTGAAAAGAGACCTGTGTCTTGAGAATTGCTCTGTTTCGTGATGGATAGACAGCCAGATGCTGGGAACAAATAAAGTCATGGGTAATGCAAAGCTATGATGGTCCAAATTCATTTGCATTTAACTTTAACAGCATTTAGGCTTCGGGGTCCCCACCTCTTGACCCACAACTACCGTCTCTCAAATTGCCATGACGAGTATGACAGGGGATCTCTGTTCTCAGGGAGTGGGCCATTCAGCTGGAGACCCATTTCAGCCCATTTCAAACCACACACATATATCCATAGGCTTTTCAGATAACAGTGCACACTTTGGTGCTGTTGGAGTTCACAGAAGATAAACATAATGCAGTGACATTGCTTAGTCAATTAACAGCTTTACGTTCTGAAGAAACAATAGTGAAAGTGGAGTATTTTTAAGTGAAATTTATTTTGAAGTTTATTCTTCATTTTGGAGGGACATAGTCTCCTCATGTCATTCCTGTTTGCCTTTTGAAGAAGTCCAAGATCAACAAAATCTCAGGCTATCAATCAATATCTGTTGAATGAACAAACAGTTGGTATTTAAGCTTTAAATTCATAGAGAAGAGACATTACAAGATCTGTAGCTTTAAAAATCTATTTCTTCAATGTTTATTTCTTTTTGAGAGAGAGAGCGCGCATGAGCGAGGGAGGGATAAAGAGAGAGGGAGACAGAGGGTCCGAAGTGGGCTCTTGGCTGAGAGTGCAGAGCCTGACGTGGGGCTTGAACTCATGAACCACCAGATCATGACTTGAGCAGAAGTTGAATGCTCAACCAGCTGAGCCACTCAGGTGCCCATAAATCTGTTTCTAAAAAAAACAGAGGGAAACGTCTCAGTTCTCATAAAGAGAATCTTTAGCAATTCTGATTTTCCAGTTATTAGAACATTTTCATATATTCTCCAAGCTTATTTATTAGTGTCAAATGTCTATATTTTTCTCTCTCTCCCTTCCTTTCTACTAGAATTAGGCATGCCAAAAGAAGTTCCGAATGCACAGATTGAATAAGTGGCTCAGAATGTGGTTAAAGCTCCTGTCGGTCTGGGTTCTTGTCGATTCATCTTCCCTCTCTCCCAATGTTTGTAAGATTAACTAGGGAATCCTCCATTTTTCACATGCTCGTGGCTCTGGCCAAACTGCAGTATGGCTGAGTCCTTGCCCCTCATCCAGAATTGTCTTAAATTTCAATTAGCTTTTCTATCTCTCTTCATGTTCTACTCTTCATGGGTGCCCACCGGTGCTCTTAGCCACTGGGCAGACATTGTGCTCTATCCTAGAGATGGCAACATTTTTATTAAAGAGCCTCCTTGGGACCCTTGGGAAGGAAAGCAAGCGGCCAATCTAGACAATGTATGTAAGAATTCACACATTCCCATGCTGGTGGTGACGGGGGGAAGTGGGAGGCGTGGAAATAAACAAAGAGCAAGCAAATGGAAATAGCAAAGGCTATCTATTCTGAGCTTCCTATAGCAAGGGACGCCACCATCCCTCACTTGTATTTGGCCGAGACTCAAAGGCAGGCAGCAGAAAGGAAAGCTTCAGAGTAGAGAAAAGGGAAGGATTCAGATGTGCCCTGATTGGTGGTTGGCATGGGGAAGTGGGAGGACCAATGAGAATTAGGGCATCCTATGTGTTAGGGGTGTGTATTTGGCTTTCTCTGATTGGTCCAAAGTTGATCCCCAAGTCAAGGGTGCTGCTAGTTGTTAATCAGGTACTGGCCATTGGGGCCAATTGTGACAGAAGTTATTGTTCAGCTTCCTAGAATGTCGCTAGGGATAGCAGTCTGGCTCCCTGCAAGTCTGACTTTCAGCAGGCTGGCTTCTTGGGTTTACTGAAGATAAGGGGCCGGCTTCCTGGACAGGCTGCTGCAGGTTGTGTATCCAAGTTCTTTTTGTACATGGCCTGGCCATTGTCAGTTCATACATTCAGTCTCTTCCTGGGAATGTATGTGAAAGTTATAATGTAACAGAGCCCTGACTCCGAAATACACTTTATTGTAAATTAGTTTTTAGGTAGAGTTGTAATAAAATTAAACACAGGTTATTTAGAATCACTTTTCTCTTCTAGGTTTTTCTCCATCAGATACGAAGTATATAGGCCAGTCCGTAGCAACGGGTATGAATTGTAAAGGAAAGCCCTGTGGAAATACAGGAACCAGGGAGTGAGCGAATGGGAGAGATGAACATAACTCAGTGTCTCCCCGGATCTGTTTTGCCTTGGGGCCTGGGTTGGTGGATACCTCCGAATGTGTTCCCTGGGGGGGGAGTGTTTGTGAGCTCTTGGTTTAAAGGTCTAGGGACCAGCAGACGTGGGTGGATAAAGAACAGGACCTCACAGAAGAAGGAAATATATCAGAGGTTGATAGGGAGGGACAAGGAAAGAGCATTGAGTTAAAATTCCACAGGCTAGGTAATATAGACAGAATTCTATCGTCTAAACCATTTAAACTTAAATAACAAGTTGCTAAGAAGAGCTCATTGAAATGCCGCTTTGTTCGACTTGATAGACTCTTCCCCTGAAGACTTGTTGGTCCCTATGATGAGCCTGGCACTAGAAGTATCTGCATTATTATCTGTTAACAGTTGTTTGTAACCACACAAGAAAAACAGTATGTATCTTCACTAAGACGGTAACATTGCTTGTGCCTTATAAATTTAGCATTTAATTGGAATGACTGACTACTAGAAGATATCAGTGGTGAGCTATTTCGTCCTTAAAGAAAAAAACACTTTTTTATGTTACTTTGATACGCATAGTATTGAAACCAGTTGTTTATTGAGTACATACCAGGCACAAGGGACTGGGTTGGGTGCCTGGAAGATGGAAACTATTTCTGGACTTGAAAGAATTTTGGGAAGCCTCATACATAGGGGATAGACACCTATATCTGCAATGCCTTGGTAGATGGTTAAATATGTCTTACGAGTGATATAAAGTCAAGGGCTCCCCAGGGTCTTTTTGGGGAGGGTGCTATTTCCTTTGCTCTGGTGAGCAAGGGAGTTATCATAACACTTTTGTCAACTCCTACATTTTCATTTGTCAGGTTGAAAGTTAATACACCATCCATGCCAATGCATGTTTAGACATTTATTTTTCTCTGCGTGTGTGTTCCCACCATTGCGCTCTGCAGACAAGTGAGAGAGGAAATTTGACAAGCAATTTGTATTATGTCAGTTACACCAAATCACATCCCTTGTCTGCCCCCCTAATCACACAAAAGCCTCCCAAAGCCCATGAGGCGTGAAGTTCCAGGGGCTTATGACGTTATTGAGGCAAAGTGAGAAGCACAGAATAGACATGAGGAGACTTTAGCAAAAAGAATCTTCCTTTCAGCCACTTAATACAACTATCCCATGACTTTCAGGAAGTGACTCACCTCCACTTATTTCCAGCAGTTACCTCATGTAAATGTTTGTGTCCCCCCAAAACTCATATGGAGAAGTCCTAGCCCCCAGTATGTATTTGGAGTTGGAACCTTTGGGAGGTGATTATGTTTAGAGGAAGTCACGAGGTTGAGATCATTATGATGGGATTAGTGCCCTTTTATAGGAGGACACACATGCACTGAGAAATAGCCATATAAGCACACCCAGAGAAAATGCTATCCAATAAGCCTGGAACACCAGGAACCTAATCTGCTGGCATCTTGATCTTGAACTTTCCATCATCCGACCTATGAGAGGCAAATGTCTATTGTCTGTTGTTTGAGCCACCCAGTCTATGGGGCTTTGTTTGAACAGCCCAAGATGACTAAGTCACCTTGTTGTGAATCTCTAGAGCAATGGCTTTCCATGAGGTGCAACTTTGCCCAACCCCAGGGGGCATATTTGGCAATATCTGGAGAGAGTTTTACCTTGGTAGAGAGGGTTTGCCAGCAGCATCTACGAGCAGAGGCTAGGGATGCTCTCAACCATCCTACAACATACAGGAGAGCCCAACAGCCCCCATAGCAAAGCAGGATGCACACCAAATAGCAATGGTGCCCAAGTTGAGGAGAACTGTTCCAGATCCTGTACAGCCATCTCCCTAGAATCCCTGGAAACCTGAAAATTCCCCTCTCTCCCCAATAACATTAGCCTTTCCTACCTTTCTGCGATAATTCTTAAAACCACCCCAACTAGGAGACCCATCAAAGCACAACTCTTGGTGGACCAGGTGACATTAGCTGGAAATCGCACAGGTGGACCCCTACAAATGATCATGCTGTGTCCCCTCATACATGCTTGAGTCTCCCTCCACCTCTTCCTCTCCCTGTTGGCTCACCACAGAAACTGAGCAGGGTCGGGGGGTTCTAGCAGCTCACACACATAAGATGTGCATCCTGAGATGCATGATTGCACCGTGACAGCATGGCCCAGAAACACTCTGTGGCCAGTTCTTTCCAAACTCTTTATCTCACTCTGCAAAGACCCTTTTGGTTTCCCAGGCAACTAAATGCATTAGTGACAAATACATGCATGCAAGATCTTTATGGTGAAAATAAAACAAGCAACTACCTTCCCTTGGGGAACAGCTTATGCTTCCGTTTTAGGTACTGTGTTGAGGTGACTGACTGTTGTCCGTGGTGCTCTGGGCCCGAGGTTGGGTGGGGTTCTGGTTTGTTTGTTCATGGCTGCTTTTCAAACGTAGAGATCGGATTATGCGTTGTTTACGGTAGTGTTTGTGGAAGCCTACGTTGATCCAGACCAATCCCAGGTGCTAGGAGCACCCGTGATATGCACCCTTATCCCTTCCCTCAAGGAGGTTACTTAGGTCAACAGACCCTTTTACCCTGCGAGAGATAGGTGTGCATCTAGGGTGGGCAGGGGGCACTAAAGCAGCTTCGGAGAAGGGGAAACAGGAATTCTTTCTTAAATGACACGGAGAAGTCAGAGTTAACCAGACAAAGGAGTGAGCGACACAGGAAGCAAAAACAAAGGGAGTTAAACCCCGACGAACTCCTGTACAATATTCATAAAATTATAAGCAGGGACGCCTGGTCGGAGGAGAGAGTCTCCCGAGACCTGCAGGGGCCCCAAAGAGCATATGTTTTGTCTGCTAAATGAGAGGAGCTCGCTAAGACGCGGTCAGCAGAAGAGTTACACACACAGGCATGTGCTGTCCGTTTACTTTGGCTGGGATGAAAACATAATTGGTTTGCATATTTTAAGGCACATTCAGACCCATAACACAGTATCACACAACGAAATCAGCTGATTTTTCTGTTTTTATTGACCTCCCAAGGAACAAAGTCAAGGTATTTATGTACGCTTTCCAATTTTTCCCTACACCTAAATCTACATGTAGTCTGTCCCTCCTTCAGGCAGAGAAGAAACCCCTCGGTGGATCATTGCTTGCCTTATTATAAATCTGGAGCCCAGCGCAATGGAAAAAACTGGACAAAAACAAAAACCATTGTTCTTTTTTTGTTTTGTTTTGTTTTGTCGGTCCTTGCTGTTGGTGGAAGACTGTGCATGACAGGACTTATTTCCTGTGTTCCTTCAGAACCAACGTCCCAGCCCCTTTCCTGTGACTTCTTCTTTCTAGACTTCCTAGACTTCCTACTTCCTAGGTAGAGGTGCGCCCTGGCTTCTCAGAAGCGTGCGGCGCTCTGATTGCAAGTAATCTTTGACTTCCGAGATAGAGATCCTGTGCAGTCACTCACTTCCCTGAGAGAATCACTGCAGAGGTATTAGCAGTAATGAAACCTGTCTAATTAACCCTCCTAAAATTCATGAGGAGACTGTTAAAAGGAGTAACTTCTTGTGACAGAATTTTACACTTTATTTTCTGTTCCCGGTAGTGTTGGAGATTATCCCCATGAAAACATCAGAGCTTTATGTTGCTGTTCAGAACTTTCTAGAGAAATTAGTCTTGAGCTTGCCAACACATCAGTGCTGGGTCTGTGTGTAGTTGACTCTGGGGAACGCAAAGTGAGTTTGCTTTTTAACGGGTTACGATGAAGCAGAATCCAGGGGTGTGACAACAATGATTACAGCCGATGTTACGGGGCTGATACATCCTCATTTTTATTTAAATAGTGTTGATTTCCTTTTGTTATCTTGTCTTAGACACTAATCTTAGAGACCTCGAAACTGGGGATGTCACTCAAGGAGGTTCCCGAACTTGCTAAAAGCGGAATGCCAAATTACATGGAATTGCCTGAGACTGATGACACGTGAATATCTGTCAAATAAAACAAAAGACAGTTAACTGTTATGTGTGGTCTCTCCAAAGTAGCTGTCCTAAACCGGACCAAACACCAATGTTGAGCTACCTAGGGCTGCCATAACAAAGTACCACTAACCGGGTGGATTAAACGATGTATATGTCTTGTCTTTCTGGAGGCTAAGGGATTTGGGCAGGTTTCTTCTGGATCTGTGTGGGAGAACCTGCTCCCTGCTCTCCTCCGGATTCTGGTGGTTTGCCGGGAATCTAGGCCATTCCTTGGCTTGTAGAAGCATCACCTCGTCTCTACCTTCGTCTTCACGTGGGAATCTCTGTATGTGTCCAAGTTCTCCTTTGCATAAGGACACCAGTTATACTGGATAATAGAACTTGCTCCAGTGTGACCTCACCTTAACTGATGACACCTGCAACCACCCCATTGCCAAATAAGGCCACTTTCTGAGGCAGTGGAACCCCGGACTTCGACCTATGAATGGGGGTGGTGCACAATTTCACCCATAAGTAGCCACCTCCCTGGTTTCACTCCCATTCCACACCAAAGTGAACCACCAACTGCTAAACAGGCAGCCACTGTGCTCTTCACCACAGGATGGGGTGAGCCGCTGAATTGTTTTGGTTAAAACCAGTGAGGATGACAGTCCTGAGTCTCTGACTAAAGAGAAGAAGGAAAGGAGAGAACACAGAAAAGAGAAAAGAACATTCATTAAGAAAAACAAAGGTGGGGGCGCCTGGGTGGCTCAGTCGGTTAAGCGGCCGACTTCGGCTCAGGTCATGATCTCGTGGTCCGTGAGTTCGAGCCCCGCGTCGGGCTCTGTGCTGACAGCTCGGAGCCCGGAGCCTGTTTCCCATTCTGTGTCTCCCTCTCTCTGACCCTCCCCTGTTCATGCTCTGTCTCTCCCTGTCTCAAAATTAAATAAAAAATGTTAAAAAAAAATTTTTTTTGAAAAAAAAAAAAAGAAAAAGAAAGAAAAACAAAGGGGGCGGGGGGAGGAAGGTGCAGTGAGGTGAATGGTGGCCCCCAAAACAGATGTCCACATTCAAGTCCCTGGAATGTGTGAATGTGACCTCATTTGGTAAAAAGGTCTCTGCAGATGTCATTAAGTTCAGGACTTTGAGATAAGATCCTCCTGGATTACCCAGCTGGGCCCTAAATCCAAGGGTAAATGTCCTTTTAAGAGACAGAACTGGGCACAACACAGACCCATGGAGAAGATGGAGACAGAGACCAGAGTAGTGCAGCCACAAGCCAGTAAAATGCCGGAAGCCACCAGAAGCTTCAGGAGGCCAGAAGGATCGTCTCCTGCTGACACCTTGATTTCAGACTACCATCCCCACGAACTGTGAGAAAATTTTCTTTTTTAAAAAATTTTTTAAATATTTATTTTTGAGACAGAGAGAGACAGAGCGTGAGCGAGGGAGAGGCAGGGAGAGAGAGAGACACAGAATCTAAACAGGCTCTAGGCTCTGAGCTGTCAGCAAAGAACCCTATGCAGGGCTCAGACCCACAAACAGCGAGATCATGACCTGAGCTGAAGTCAGACGCTCAATCGACTGAGCCACTCAGGCGCCCCAGAAAATTAATTTCTGATTTTTAACACCACCCCATTTGTGGGAATTTGTTAGAGCCATCACAGGAAACTACTGGAGAAGGAAAGAAAAAAAGCACTATTTCCAGGGAGCCCAGATGTCAGGGAGCCTATGGGGGCACCACCCTGAAGTCCTGAAACCCTTTGCAGCTTTGCTCTGGCCTGCTTCCTTGAGGAAGAACAGAACCACCAGAGGATTCTGAGCGCCATGAGAACGTGGTTTCCCTTCCTTGAACATGGCTATTTATTCCAGCCCCTCCCATCACTCAGCTCCTGTGCGTGACCTTTGCGACCAGTCACTGGTGGGAGGGTAATCGCCTTGAGAACTACGTGCAGCTTAATGGAATTATGTCAGGCCCAACAGACACCACTGATCCTCATGCTTTCAGACAAGCTAACAGCCCATACGTGCTTGAAAGCCTACTTGAAATTTCTATCGGCTTGCAAAGAAGGTAGAGGAGACTGCTCTTGGTGGATTACAAGATGTACATAAAAATATGCATTTCTATAATGGGAAGACTCCTCATTGTTTTTGCTTGATGCTTGGTTTAGATTTGCGTGGTTTGGATTGTTTCGGTTTGATTTGATGGTGCTAACAATAATCATTAATAATAACAGAGAAACTGTCGGTAGGCCATTATGTAGGCTCTTGAGTCATCCTTTTAGATCATGCTGAATCAGGCTCAACAGAGTTCCTGGGCCGAGCCTGCAGAACATACTTCGTGTCTCCGTTTTAGAAGGTGACACTGCGAAGAATTCATCCTTACCAAGTGAATGGACCCCCGTCACCAAACCTCACTATAGGGAGAGCAGATGGCCGGGAAAATCAGATTCCTGCCAGGCGACGGCTGCCGTCCCGCTGTGCAACCTGCGAGACGATGCCGGGTGGGTGTCTGTGAGCCCGTCACTCTAGACAAACGTGCCTGACAGCCTCTCTCCCCTGCCTGGGCTCCATGGTGCACGACACAAATAGGCAATTAGGGTTCCCCCAAACTGTGACGGTTTAGATAAGAAAACTCAAACACCAGCCCCTTAGCTTGGCTTTAGGGCAACTGACCTGCCTGAGCATTGTGTCTAATAGTTTCCTACTTTTTTAAACCTTCGTGCAATCCCTTCTGTTTGCCATATCTTTCTCCTTGGCTACAAATGAAATCCCACGACAATAAATTGCCGAAGGAGTATCCAGATTTTTTTTCTTTTCCTAGAATTTGCAGTATTAAATGTCGCTTATTATAAAGATGCCATCAGTTGGGTTCAGATGTAATATTGAGTTCTTTTTGATTGAATGGGATTCACAGAAACAAATTGGTCCGTTTTTGGTTTTCTAGACTCATTATTTGCTTCTATCTTTATATCTAGTGTTTCTAAATTTTTTATCTTCATACCTCCTTCTTTTCCTATTTCTTGTTTTTCTAGTATAGCACACACCCACCAAAGTTTTCAACTCATTTGATGTATAAATCCTTTAAGTTTTAGTTTTACACACACAACATAAGCCTACAATATGAACACTGGAGTTGTGAACGCATCAGAAATGCCAACAATTCCATATGAAACGTTCACTGTGGTTAATTAATAAAAGAAAACAGGGTATATTATATAGCCCAAGATAATTTTACAGTTCATCCGAGAAATGTTTTGCCTACCTAGGGAATTTAGAGAGATAGCTAAAACACAAACCAATTTTTATTAAAATAATTTGTCAATATCTTTGGGTTCTGGTGTTCTTTCTTTTGAAATTGGAATTCTGTGCACTATAAAAATACAAAATAGGCCACATTTGTTTACTCTGAAAAACAAAATCCACAGGCAGAAAGTAAGACATGCTCTGATGTAGACATCAAGTTTTATAAATTAACACTATTAAAAATCAATCTCAAAGTGATGAGAAGTTTTTTGTTGTTTTTTTTTTTTAAAGAAAAAGTTTTAAAAAAATGTTCTTACTTTTGTTAGTAGGGACTGCTCTGAATCTTCTTGTGTCTAGTGAAGGAGATTGTCTCCTAAGCATAAGGGAGGCAGGAATTTTATAAGATTTGGATAAGTTCAGGCCCTGGCATATAATTTAGGGTCCATGATGTGCGTTAGAGGGACAGACTGATTGATGATCCAGACAGCCCCAAGCTGCCTTGAGTTACCTGTCATCTGAGGTTTATTTCAGCTATGAAGGTAGATTACCCATAGCCAGGTTTTATGTAAGCAAAGTCAGGCCCTGAGGAACCCATCACCCAAAGCCAAATAAGATCCATTCGCATCCAAAGCTCAGTTCAGTAATTTAAATTAGAACTAGAATTGCCTAGTGGAAATCAGTACGTGGCTTGGCTGTTCTGTACTAGGAAGGAAAGCAACTTGGGAAAGAAAATTAAGTGAATTTCAATCAGTGAACTTCCTCCGAGAACCTATACTAGGAATTGCTCTTCCATAAGCAGCTCATTGGTCAACAAAGAAAGGGAATCGTAGCCAAAGAATTTATATCCTCCTTCTGTGACATTTATGTCTCTGATTTATGAAGTCTGCTGTGAACCAAGTATGAGGGTAAGGGGTGTATGAAATCAGAACAAGGCTGTCGCATTTAGGAATAAGGTACACTCTGGGAGAGGCACTCCTGTCAGCCCATACTTAGAATACACTGCCGTCCGTTGGCTCTGGCCATGTCTTTTGTATAGTTAGAGCAATTCTTTTAGTTCTGATTTTCTCGACATTGCATCAAGTTGTTATGAAATTAGGATTTCTTTGGTGCTGAAGATCTGTGAGTCCTCGGTGATACGCAGGCATAGTAACAGGAACAGGAACGTGGCTGCCCTCATTCAGCAGGGCCACCCAGGGTGAGTCCCTCAGAATCCCAGTTCTTTGGGACAGGAATGGGTGGCATGCACAACAAGATTTCCTTATTCGGATACAATATTCAGATATCTGGGGAAGTCTAGATTAAACAAAGTTCACCAAGTGGTTTCATTTTGTCTCACTGAAGGACTGACAGGGCCCTTCCTTTGCTCCTATGCATGGCAAATTTCTGAGGGTCAGGCGCAGCATTTCCCACACTTAGGCTACAGAGAAACCTTTTCGAGAACACAGCATCCTAAAGCACTGGTATTCCTGGGATCTCTCATAGAGGAGAGAAAGCAGCGGGGTGGGTGTGAGCCCAGTTCTCAGCCAAGCACTGTTGTTGCGTCTTCTTAACGTTGTGTAGTCAAAGAGCCCGTGTAAATTGTTTATTGATTTATCAGCAAACACGTCATTAGATGTCACCCTGTCCTCAGTGTGTATTATCATTGGGAAGGTCTGTTACACGTGTAAGCTAATGAGACACAGCTCCTACGATGTGACTGTAGAACGACTGATCGGATAGATGAATTACATGGCAGGTGTCACACAGGAGGTGAAATTACACCTGTGATTTTACCTGTGTAGCATGCATGAATAACATCTAGAGCTGATGAGTCTCTACGTTGGGCACCTGAAACTAATGTAGTTTGTGTGTAATCTGTACTCAAAAAACCTTTTTAGAAAGGAAGATTATACCTGTGGAAAGAGCTCAGAGGCAAGAGAGAGGAGGGCTGGTCGGAGAGGGGAGCTTCGAGCTGGGAGATTCACAGAAAGGGACCAAAGCCAAGAGACAGTTAGCTCTGCAACCTTACATACATCATCTAGTCTCTTTGGGCCTCATTTGTCATTGTGAATTGCACCTGCTGTTCTTATGCCCCCACGGAAATGCTAAGTAGAAATTGAAACAATAGATGTGACTTTTCTTGAAAAAGTTAAGCTACTCTATAATGTAATTGATGAGTAGTGGCATATGAAGAAAACCTGTAGCTGATTCACTGTCTTTGTGGCCTTTGTTGAGACTAATTTTTATTTTGGCAGAGGGGTAGATGGATTTGAGAAGGCAATACAAGGGACTGCAGTGTTGTAATTCATCATTATTTACATTAATCATTGTGTTACTGTTATCCCAAAGTGCCAATGTCAGGTCAGAGGACTACCTTCAGGTTCTTTTCCTGAAAACCAACTTAGCTTATGAAAATGCCAATCTCATTGTGTCTCATGCTATTGTCTGCTGAAATTTTCATCCTGGAAGAGTTCTTAGGTCTTTGCTGGATAACAATCTTGACCTAAAAATAAAGAGCCTTCCTAGGTTTCTCCCCTGAGGCTAGAGTCAGTGAGTTTAAGTTTTCACCTTTACCTCCTTTCTGCTAAAATTAGACAATGAATTAGCACAATTTTTTTTGGCTATCATGCTTAATATTTAACCAAATTATTTAAAACCTGTTATAATGTGTCATATCAGTTGCTTGACTCATTTTCAGTATTTCCCAAAAATCATCTTATTTCCAGTTCAAAAGGTGCTTCAGCAAGCTTCCTGCCATTTTTTAATTAATTGCCATTTTTATTTTTAGAGCAATTCTTATACAAATTAAATATGCTTATCTTAGCCACCTCCTTGTCCGTATTTCTACTCATTACCTTACTTCTCAACAAGTATGACAATTTTTCAAAATCTAACACAGTGAAATCCTCTGGATAAGAGCTCAAGGTGCTAAAAGGTACAATTCCTTTTGTCTTCTAAACAGGTGGAAGGGGTTATTTATTTGGCGGTAATAATTCTTGAGAGAACTGTGCACCATCCACTAGAAACCTATACAATTCTGCATTGTTTAATATTATTTCCATTCAGAGGGCTGAGTTCTTGTTTGAATCATTTTCGCAGACCAATTGCTTATCAATCCTGGCATGTGAAATAGGTCCTTATATGTGTTATAAGGCTGCATTTGTTTTCTAAAATCATAGTTTAGAGACAAAAAGCATAAGGAATTTTTGGGTTTCTTCCAGAATTTGTCTCAACTTTTGCCCACAGCAACCACTGATACCTTGGCTCCAGCTTATCCCATTCTACTATGCCTTTCTCTCTCTCTCTCTCTCTCTCTCTGGATAAATCTTTAATCAATTAAAGCACTGGCAGATCCATAAAAGAAGGTTCATTTTTTGGAAAAATCAATGCATCTCATTTAAATATTTATTCGAACCCAGCAGGAGCGAAGGATTAGATGTGGAGATGAATAGGTCTCATTCTGGGAAAAAGGGACTGGCATGATTAGATCAGAGGTCTGGTGTTGCCACAATTATTTTCCAGTCTGTGAAAGGGAAATGTAGAGACAGAAGCATCAAGAGAAAGGAATTTTTACTTATGAAATGTTGCAAGGCATCCAGACTTCATAAGAACCAGCCTTCCACATTTAAAATACAGAAGTACAGGGATGCCTGGGTGGCTCCGTCCGTTGAGCATCTGACTCTTGATTTTGGCTAAGGTCATGATCTCAGGGTTGTGGGATCAAGCCCCACCTCAGGCTTCATGTTGAGCATGGAGCCTGCTTAAGATTCTCTCTCTCTCTCTCTCTCTCTCTCTCTCTCTCTCTCTCTCTCTCTCTCTCTCTCATGCTCTCCCCACCCCCCGACCCCTCTTCTCCACTCTCTCTGTATCTATAAAATAAAAACAGTAAGAATAACAAAATTAAAAAGTACAATCTTACCACGTTTGTAAGCTTATTGGTTGGTCACTTCATGCTGGACAGTGGTGTTCTCACAAGGTAATCATGGCATCTGTCGCAGGTCGGTCCTGTGAATGTCAGAGAGAAAGTTGATCCGGGAAGTCAGCAACTGCTAACAAATGATCCAAAGATTCATTCTGGGGGACTAGGATTAGAAGGACCATTCCGTATTACTTTTTCTTTTTTTGATTTGTTTCCCTGGGTTGATTTTCTGGTTTTGTCTTGTTTTCCTGATTCTCCTCTGTGATAAGCTCGTGATATGCACACGGTCATGACGGAGACGGAACGTGGTACCGGTGCTCCTTCACAGCCCCTCCTGATGCAGAAGTTCCGCTCCTATGATGAAGATGTCAGCTTAGCAGTTTTGTTATTTGTGACCATCCATCACTTCGATGGTTTGCTTTATCTGACCAGTACACAGACGTAGGTATAGCAAGCAGCGTGGATTCATTCACAAAGACTTCTTTGTATGGTTATCAAAGCTAGACCTATATGATAATAAATCTTGAAAGTTAACTTTTGTTTTGTTGGTATATAGCTCCTGGGTTTGTAATTTTGGCCACGTTATTCAGCAGAAATATTGCATTTCCTTTCAGCTCATCTACAGGGACCAGTAACCCAGAACTCTCAGAGTCAACCTCTGCCAGTCTTCACCCTCTCCCCCTGTATCTCTCTGAGCTGTAACTTTTCAGTGCACTGGCCATGCTGCCTGAGGACGGGGCTCCTTGGGTCATACAGCAGTAGCCAAGCCTGGGAGGAGGTTGTAGGCATTAATTCCAAATGAAAAGTGCTTGTCTTTTAATGGGCTTGTCATGCCTAATTATATTATATTTCCCTTAAATGTGACATCTATGGATACAGATTTGATTTTTTCAATTATGCTCTACTAGAAAGGAAGAGAGATTCCAGTTCTTTCCATGAAAAACTAGGGTCAAAGAAAGTAAATAAATTGGTCAAGGCAATTTTTTATATTATTAAACTACTGTTTTAACTTGTGTAGACAAGACCCATCAACATGTCATTATATTTACAGAATTATTAGTAACTCTCCCTGGTAATTTATTATCTGACCTATTTTAAGAAATTTTTAGTATATTTTTCCGAATTCTGAATGATTAATTACAACAAAATCCTATTTGAAGATTGTTTTATCAAGTTTTTAGAAGCATAACCTGTGAAATCAAGCGTTAATAAAGACAGAAGTAGAAATAAGGAAGCTTCTAACATGCCCAATTCAAAGTAGAACATTAACGACAATTAAATTTGTTTCACTTAGTCTAAGTAATTAATCCTTGTTCTCTTGATCTTGGGTTAGTTAGCAGTCTTTCAAAGTGAATGAGTTCCGGAAAGCCTGACTGAATCTCTTAGCGGTCTGAGAGATGTTCATTTGGTTGACGATATCACTTCTGCAGGGGCACCTGTAGCCAAGAGCCTATTTTCTATTTTATCAAGTGTTAAGAGGATGTGTTGGAACCCTTTAATCAGGCTATTTTGATGTTTCTTCCAACTGACCCAATTACAGACCTGTGGCTCCTGCAGGGGTCTTTAGGCAAGCATGAGAGAAAACCACCCATTGATGATAGGGCTGAACGGCTCTGATTACTCATCACGACCAATAATAACAAAATTGAGAAAATTTTAGCTTTATAAGGTGTTAGGGACTAGCATGAAAGTCAGTATACATTGTGGACAGGGAGGGCACTGAAAACCTCCAGGACCTCATCATTTATCCCATAAAGATTACGTTAGGATCTTTGAAACCTAGAAATTGAACCTTTCTTTTAAAAACTTGTTGACATCCCTGTGCCATTCTCTAACACAAAAGGAATCATGCTTTAACCAAAGTGGAAGGTTCATAAGTGCTGAGGCAGAATAATACTACTTGTCGTGATTAAGTGGAGGTCAAGTTTCTCTGATTTTTATTTGCTAGGTCTTTTTGTCTTGGAAGCCTGATGAAAGTACATCTCCCACACTGGTATTAAACCAAATAAAAACCTGCAAAAGCCCAAATATCCCTCATTATTTCCAGCATCTTTATTTTATAAAATCAGGAAGAAAACTCCTTGATATTACCCAGCAACAGTCCGGGAACCCTAAGATGATTTTAGATGTAAAAGACATTGTTTAAAGTTTTATTAATTTGACGATGGGGTGTAGACTTGGGGAAGACAATTTCAAAAAGGGTTCTCAGGGGACAGAAGATACGAGTATAAGTCTTTAGTGTGTAAAGACAAGAAATAACTGCAGCTTGATTCAGAACTTTCCCATGTGAACAAGAATTCAAACGTTTTCAATAGCCAAGAAATGCCATCTTGAATGCTTCACCTCTTTGGTCTGTAAGCCACAGAAGCCAGTTTTATAATACAGATTTTTTTGGCATGTTTTTTTTGGCATGTTTTTTGGCATGTTTTCTCCTCTTTTATAATAAACTGTTTATATAGATACCCTTATAATGTATACAGTGACAGATTTTATGATACATGAGGGCTAGTCATTCCCCAAGGAGAAAGAAAAGGTCCTGGTCACATTATATAAAGAGTTATGGCTATTGACAGAGCATTGTAAAAGGCTAGCACTCACTCTTTGGCAAAGGGGGCAAAGGCTCTTTTCACGTTTACCTACAGACACACAGTCACGTTGAAATCAGCACCTCACTTTCATATCTTCAACCACTGATCAAAAGTAACTTCAGAGTGGAGAGAGGATTCTGGCAAGGTGGCAGAGTAGGAAGCACCAGGAATCTGGCTACCCACATTGGCAGAATCTATCTGATGTATTTTGGAACTCTGGAGTCTAATGAAAGCTGGAAACTTGCAAGGGAAACTTGGAGGGTAAATAGTGATATTAATTTCAGTCAATGTCAGCTCTTAGCACAGTATCAAGTACATATCCCTCACCCCAAACCCCTTGGCAGGCAGCTATGTATGTGTTCCTGAGCAACTTGTGTGCAGCTGGTGGGAACCAGGGTGGGCATTGAGGACTCTGCCCTCCAAGTATAAGGTATCTACAATCTGATCACTGCTGCTTCTGATAATGGAGGTGCTGACACAGAGATGGGAAGCCATTTTTGCACACCTCACAGAGATGGGCAGCCATTTTTGCACACCTCACACATTTTGCAAGCCCCTTCCCCTCTGGCCGAGGTGACTTCCAGGGGATTTCAAGTGTTGGAACCCTCCCTTCCCCTTCAATTCATTTTTCTTCCCTTTTGGGAGCAAGACTTTAAGGACTAGGAGATTCATAAGCAAATGCATATGCAGAGGAAATTAACAGCCCCCCACATTCCTGGAGAAAGGCACAAATTCAGAAAAGACCCGAGAGGACTTTCAGGTTTATACCTCAGGCTGATCCTCTGGATGCCTATAACAATCAAAACAAAAACAAAAACTAAAAAAACAGCAAACTTGGGGAAGGGGAAGAATCTAATTTCCAGGGTTACATAAGGTGTCGTAGACTCTGGGTCTGGAGTTCTGTCTTATCCAGCAAGAGAACAGATGCAGGATTGAAATGTGAGAGAGGCTAATGTCCAGGAGGAGATAAGAGCCCCAAGTCAGGGTCCTTGCTCCATTTTTATTAGGATCAGAAGGCTTACAAGCATGATAGGCGTGCACAAAGGGACAATGAAACTGTGAACACTAATTCATGGGAATGAGGGGAAAAGGGGTTGTTGAAGATATGCAATGTTTGGAGTTTGGGTCAATGCAAAACAAAATCCTGACACCAGGACCGAGGTGCCACCTCTGTTTACCTAAACTGCCTAGGGGAAAAGAAAGACAGGGCATGCTACCTCAGGGTCAACAAGGCACTCTTCTTTTGCTAATTAGCTGCACTTTGGGCAACTTTGCCTTGCTGCAGTCTATAGCCCTGTTTACATGTTTACCTATTTTGGTCCTTCCGTCCTGTGAAAGTAGCTTTCTGCTATTGTACTAAGTTGGGGGACATTTCCACCCTGAATACCTAATCTTGTTTACCTCATTTTGGATGTTTCCATCCTGAGATTTCCTATTCCTATGCCTTTGTCCTATACTGGGGGCCTTTGCCCTGTTTACCTAATCTTGTTTTACCGAATCTTTGATGCATACATCCTGTGGCTTTCTATTTCTTTATGCCTTGTTAACCTCCATCGGTGCAAGCTCAGGGCATTCCTGTGCTTATTCCCCACAATAAGATTCCAGTGTCTACTTGTACACATGTCCACACACACACACACACACACACACACACACACACACAAACCCATAAGGCATATAAAGAAAGTATGGCTCGCTCAAAGGAAAAAAATAAGCCAACAAACCTATCCCTGAAAAAGACCAGATGACAGACCTACTAGACAAAGACTTTAAAGCAACTATGTTAAAGATGCTCAAAGAACTAAAAACTGATGTGGAGAAAGCCAAGCAAATGATGCAGGGATAACATTGAAATATTATTAAAGAGATACAAAATCTAAAAGGAAATTTAAGAAAGGAATTCTGGAGCTGAAAATTACAATAACTGAAATGAAAACTTCACTAGAGGGATTCAGAGGTAGCTCTGAGTAGGCGGAAGAATCCATGAACTTGAAGACAGGACAGCTGAAATCATCAAATCCTAGGGATGGAAAGAAAAAGAAATGAAGAAAAGTGAAAATGTTGCAGAGCAACATACACATTGTGGAAGTCTCAGAAGGAGGAGAGAAAGAGAAAGCATCAGAGAGATTATTTGAAGAAATAATGCCTGAATACTTCTCAAATTTGATGAAAGATGTGAATATAAACATCCAAGAAGCTCAACAAGCTCTAAGTAAGATAAACCAAAGGGACCCATACGGGCACACATAATCGAATTGTCCGAAGACTAGGACAGAGAGTATCTTGAAATTGGCAAAAGAGAAGTGACTCATCACGTTAAAAAAAAAAAAAAAGATCCCCATTAAGATTATAAGCAGATTTCTCATCAGATTCTTTGGAGGTCAGAAGGTAATGGGCTATATTTTCAAAGTGCTGAAAAAAACCTATCAATCAAGAATCCTGTATTTCGAAAGTGAAGAAGAAAGACATTCCCAAGTAAATAAAAGCTGAGGGAGTTTGTCACTAGAACTTTCCTACAAGGAAAGGTAATTCTGAAATTTGGAATAAAGTGACTCAAAGCCATATGAAGAAATACAGATCTTAGTAAAGTTAAATACAGGGGTAATGATAAAAGCTAGTACTATTATAATGACAGTTTGTAACTCCTGTTTTTCATGTTTTCTACATGATTTAAGAGACTGATGCATTAAGAAAAACATTCATTTTTTTATTTTTTAAAACTGTTTTGTAAATATTTATTTATTTCAGAGAGAGGGAGAGAGGGTGCACACAAGCAGGTGAGGGGCAGAGAGAAAGGGAGAGAGACAATCCTAAGCAGGCTCCACACTGTCAGCACAGAGCCTGATGTGGGGCTCAGTTCCACAAACCATGAGATCATGACCTGAGCCGGAATCAAGAGTCAGACACTTAACCAACTGAGCCACCCAGGCACCCCCCCCCCAAAACAATTATTTTATGTTTTTGGACATACAACATACAAAGGTGGAATTTTGTGATGTCCATCACTGAAAAGGGTGGGGGTAGAACTATATATGAGCAAGTTTTTATATGTTATTGAAGTAAGATGGTATAAATTTAGAGTTTTATAATTTCAGGGTATTAAATGTAATCCCCATGGTAACCACAACAAAAATAGTTATAGAATATATACAAAAATAAATAAGGGAATTAAAACATTTCTCTATAAAAATAATCAAATAAACACAAAAGAGACAGTAATGCAGGAAATGAGGGACAAAAAAAGCCATAATCTATATACAAGACAAATAGCAAAGTAACACAAGTAAGGCCTTCCTTATCACTAATTATTTTAAATATAAATTGATTACACTCTTTAGTCAAAAAACAGAATGGCAGAATGGATTTAAAAACATGATCCAACTATAGGCTGTCTATAAGGAGACTCACTTTAGATCCAAATGTTGCGGGTGAGAGAGAGTCTGTGTCATGTGGATGGCGATCTCGATCCTTGGAGTCCCCACAAGATTTACATGGGCGTCTCCACTCAGAATAATGACAGCTAGAAGGAAATTAGCACCAACCAGTTTATTAACATGAAAGTACACTCTCAAGGTGGGAGAGCTGGGCATGAGGTGGAAATGGCCTCTAGGGTGTTTTGGGATTGGGTGTTACTGGGTCTCTCTGGACTGGGAGGAGACCTACAGTGGGGTGGTCTCTAACGGGGACTGTTTCCAGTGATTTGGGAGATTCCTTCCACAGGTTGGGAGGGGGAATTTTTGACCCTACAAGGTTTGTAGAGGAGCTGTCATGGAAGACTTCCTCCATTGGTTGGGGCTGTTAGCACAATGCAAATGCATTATAATGAGTCTAGGGATTACCCTGGGACAGAGGTGGAAGAGGAGAGCATGTGCTCTGCACCTGTTCTGGCTCTTTGGTCTGGCACCCCCAAGGTCTTGGAAGCCACAAGGTCAGGATGTCGTGCCCCAGGACTTCTGCTGTGTAGCTTATTTGTCACCATCCTTGCCTCCAACTCGTGTCTCTGTCATTCCCCTTCAAGGACGTGGGACTCTGCCCCAGGGTGTTCCTCCCACCACTCATGTCTAGCTTCTACCTAACACAAAGACATAAACAGATGGCAAGTGAAACAAGAGTTGTACACCCATGTTCACAGCAGCATTGGTCACTCTAGTTAAAATGAGGGAACAACTCAAGTATCTGTCAACAGATGAATGGAGAAGCAAAATGTGGTATATGCATATATGGAACAGTATTCAGCCTTAAATAGGAAGGGCATGTTGACATATGCTACGATATGGATGAAGCTTAAGGATACCATGCTAAGTGAAATAAGTCAGTCACATAAAGATGTACACTAGGGGCATCTGGGTGGCTCAGTGGGCTAAGCGTCCAGCTTCAGCTCAGGTCATGATCTCATGGTTCGTGAGTTCGAGCCCCACACCAGGCTCTGTGCTGACAGCATGGAGCCTGCTTCAGATCCTCTGTCTCCCTCTCTCTGTGTCTCTGCCTCACTTATGCTCTTGCTATCTCTCTCTCAAAAATATTTTTTAAAAAAGACATATGCTGTATGCTTCCACTTGTATGAGGTACTTAGAGTAGTCAAAATCATAGCAATAGAATGTTAGGGTATTATTGTTTAATGATAGAGAGTTTCAGTTTTGCAAGATGAAAACAGTTCTGGAGATGGACAGTGGTGATAGTTGCCCAATAGAGACTTACTTAATATCACTGAATTGTATACTTAAAAGTGGACAAGATGCTACATTTTATGATATGTGTATTCTGCCACAGTACAAAAAAAAAAAAAAGAAGGAGAAAAATTGGAAAAGAAAAGAGTAAATTTAGAGCATCTTGGCAAAAACTCATAGGGCCAGGCTTAGCAGCCCCAGAAACATAGAAGTCAAAGAGGTGTTAAGGCCTCAGTGGAAGGGGTCATGACGTTCCTGACCCAGCACTGCTCTGCATTCCAGCCGTTGTTAAAATTATCTTTTCTCTAACATTGCTTTGAGAGAGATTTAAGTTTAGAAAGACATGTGAGTCGTCAGAAAGACCAGCTATCCAGCGGACTCTATGAATGATCAAAAGAGATACATAATCAATGTAGGAAGGGACTCCAGTGACTTCTGTGATGTCGGCCACCTTACAGCGGCTAGACCACAAAGCCCTGCTCAATATTGCTGCCACCGACGGGGAACCGAGTAGTGGTGCACAAACCAATACCACAAATAAACGTAATGGAAATAGAAGCAGAATCATAAGCAGACAGACAATCCAGGAGCAGAAGCAGCCAGCAGGAACGGAGCCCTGTGGCGCCGTCACGAAATCTCCACCAGCCCTCGTCTGCACTTGCTCTGCAGAGAGTGCCCTTCTTGGACAGCATAGTTGCTCAGGTCCCCAATTCCTTCTGCGCCTTTGTGGGCCCAACACTCTAAACGGATGACTCCAGAAAGAAGCATTCTAAAGAAATATTTTTATTTTTCAATTTTTTAGAGATTCTGAATTTAGAAAACTAGCTCAACAAATCTTTTTTTTTTAAGAGAGAGGAGAGAGAGAGAAAGAGAGAGCACAAGCAGGAGAAGGAAAGAGAGAGAGAGAGAATATGAATCTCAAGTAGGCTCCATGCTGTCTGCGCAGAACCTGACTCAGGGCTCCATCTCACAAACTGTGAGATCATGACCTGGGCCAAAATCGGGAGTGGGATGCTTAACTGACTGAGCCACACAGGCACCCCACAACAGATCTTAAACACTTAAGTGTTTAAAGGGAACACACAGAGACACAGGTAGGCACACAGGTGCATGGAGGAAAGGGTATCAAAGTTACAAAGGTTACAGTTAGTCTGTCACTGATGGAAACTCGGGGTATTTCTTACACACTCATAATATCTCCGCTGGTCATTTCATACCAGAATTGCACACCAGAAGTAATGTTATTTTCACCAGAGACTAGGTGACTTAGAAGAAATGACCCAAGTATGCGTCTCTACCAGGAACTTGAGCAAAACGGAGCAATCTGTTCATTGGCAGTGGTGGTGGTGGTGGCGGAGTTGTGTTTTGTTTTGTTTCAACCTGAGGGAGCAGCGTGCTTTTCTTTTCTTTTTCTCACATGCGATTCTACGACAGTGGCTACTGGGGAGCACAGTTCTTGCAAATGGAGGCAGGCCAAGGCACCCACTTTGCTTTCACAAATCTGGGCGTCTTTGGAACCTGATGACCAGTGGGGTCTCCCTGATAGAACCTTGCTGTGTTGTTCTCCCGTATCACATATCAGGTTAAATAATTCTGCATGTTTTTGTTTGTGCGAAGAAAGTACGATAGACTCTAACTTGTCCACTATTATTAAAAGTTTTAAATTCACTTGGTTTTCACGACCCACCTCGTTGTTCCAGCGAGAGACTTCTGAACCCTTTTTCCTCCACTTCTCCACCACCACCAGTGTTTCACGTGTCAGTTTCATCCTGGGATTCTCCATGATGGCTGGCTGCTGTCCTGTCCCTGACCCACAGCCACCTTTTTGTGGTCACAAGTCCTTGTTTTTGTTCCAAAATATTACAGTTGCCTGTTAATTGAATCATTCTATGAATGAATCATTCTGTGACTTTCAGTCTGGGCCGTCCCATTCACTTATTTTTAAACCAATCAAATCCAGAGAAAGGGGGAGTGGCTCCCTCTGCAGTGGTTGCTGATGCCACTGGCCTTTCCGTGGCCTCAGCGATTCATTCTAAGACGGAGGCTCCCGTGCCTCCTGCCAGACTCAATGCCAAGGTGACACCTGTCTGCTTATGATCTCCTTTGCACCCACATGCATCCCAATGCACCACAAGGGCGCCGCTGGGCTCCAGGTGTCCTTGACATTCCAGACCCATGAAGAACCTCCAGTATTCCTCCTCCAGGTTCCTAAGGAGATGCCATCCATCTGGGCATCCAGCCACGCTCCTCCTTAGCCTGTGAAGAACCTTCCCTCTGTCCAGCTCTGTCTCTGAAACCAAACTGAGACAAAAAAACCGACCTGATCCCCTTCATGGTGTTAGACTGAAAAACTTGCAGTTTGGCTCACCTGCCTCACAACTTTTTCTCATTGCCTCTGTGGCACAAAAATTAGTTCCTAAAGAAGGTTAACTCCTTTTTTCCTAATGTTTATTGATTTAGAGAGAGGGAGTGAGAGTGCAGGCAGGGGAGGGGCAGAGAGAGAGGGAAAGAGAGAATCTCAAGAACTCCTTTTTTTCTAATGTTTGTTTGTTTGTTTGTTTGTTTAGCACAAACTGGGGGGGGGGGCAGAAAGCGAGGGAGAAAGAGAATCGCAAACTGACTCCATGCTGTCAGCTCAGATCCTACTGATGCAGGGCTCCATCTCATGAACCTGAGTCAAAATCAAGAGTCGGATGCGTAACCAACTGAGCCACCCAGGCACCTGAGGATTAACTCCTTTTACCTCCAAAGAAACCTCAGACCTCAGAGACCCAAAAGCTTGACTGGGGGGCACAAGAGGGAGTACCTCTTATTTATTGGTAGCAGCAAAGGCTTCTTAGCTCTTTCTAATGTTTAGAAACTTAGGGAACAAAAAAAATATATGACATTGAATAATTATAGGCAAAAGCCACCTTGTGCTGTAATGCTCAGAATTTCAGCAGAAGTTCAGAGAAACAGAGTTTTATTGTCAAGAGAAAGACTACATGTTTCTCCAAACTTCAGTCTTTCTATTCTGAAACCTTCCTTCTTGCGGTACCAGAATTCTCTTTGTAAGATATCAACTTGGTCTTGGAGCTCCCCTAACCTATAGAACAAAATCTGAATGCTGACTTGCCATGTCAGTCCCTCCATGGTAACCCCAGTGCAGTCTCCCTTCCCTGGACTTCTGTTATTAGCCTGCCACACAAGGTCACTTATGGCTGTAATTATTCTATGCTCCTGTTTTCTCTTTTCCCCACCCAATTAGCCTCCAAGTTTCTGAACACACGCACATGCACACACACACATACACACAGCTATTCTTGCTACGCAAATTTCACATGATGATAGGATTCAAGTTCTAGTATGAGAAGACATCTTTTCTCAGAAGCATAATCGAAGGCTAAAACAATTGTATGCCCTTTAGAGGATTAACAAACTTTGTCCAGAGGTTTTCCCCTCTATGGAATGATTTTACTTGATTTGTTTCTTCACTTGGATGGTCAAAAATTTAGACGAAAATGTATCCCTCCACATAGACTAATAAATAGATATATGAAAAATCTCCAATTGTCCAGTGAAATGTCAGTGAACTGTATTGGAAATATTAGAAATAAAATCATTCCAATGGGTTTCCTTGACAGGTGGTGGTAGGTAATATATGGCGGTGACTCCTATCATTCTCCATGGAATGGAAAACAGTGTTTATACAGCGTCGCGGGGCAAGCGGGGAAGGCTGCTCTGGGAGGAAGCAGTTGCCTGTGTCACCTGAATGTTATGGGGACACCTTGTATTTCATTCACGGCTCTTGGATTTGGAAAGCATGCAAAATGAAACACACCTTCAAATTTATCTGAGATAACTTTTTAACTGACAGTGACAACAAAAACTGGAAAATGCTGCAGCCGAATCTTCTCTCTCTTTTCATTTTTGCTTTCAACCTCAGTGATGTTCAAGGTCACAGTCTTCCATACTCCGTCAGGAGCGTGAATGCCCCTGTATGCCCAGTGATTGAAATAGCTTTCTGTTCCCTTCCTCTATCACTTCCCTGAGGAAGAAAAATTTTAATCCATCCCCCCATTCATCATCTTCTCACATCTGTGGAACTCAGATTTGCCTTACGATATAATCTCTGGGGGTTAATGACCTGATGAAGCCCCGGCATGC
Source organism: Panthera onca (assembly GCF_046562875.1). NCBI lineage: Eukaryota > Metazoa > Chordata > Mammalia > Carnivora > Felidae > Panthera > Panthera onca. Next base: position 8,666,109 of record NC_138339.1, on the reverse strand, counting down.
TGAGCTCAGCAAAAGGAAGATCTTAGCCAGAGCCGAGTGTGATTTAATGATAAATACATACAGCAAGTTGCTCAGAGAACTGCCCATGCACAAAGGATCTTCCCCTAACTATTTTAGATATTGTCTTTAGAAAATAAATATGCTACGCTTGGGGGTTTTCAGGCAAACCATTTTTGTCAGATACTTCTCAGCTACCATCAAGTGAATGAAGACATTTTCCTATTTCAGTAATTTAGACATCAGCATTTTTTTTGGCCCAGGCTAAAATAAGCCACCTAAACATAGGATAAGAGCAGATACCAAAATGACGTGGGCCTATGTTTTATTTATTAATGCCTGGAATGGAGATGTCATTGCCTTCTCCCATGAGTTCCCTTTCCTTACCCCAGGCACCTCGCACTGGAGGATTAAACAGCAGAAGAGGCTATCCTTTAGGGACATGTATGGAGGAAAAGTATTTCAAATGGCTTTCAGGAGCTAGCTAAATATGTCTAATTGGGGGATAGGAGACAAGGAAGGGATTTTAATTTGGACACGTGCCAATTCCATCTGAAAAATTTAAGAACAGCCAACTTTGCTACAGGCACTCATTTACTTAGTTCCAGAAGTAAATTAATGGAACAGAATTGGAAGCTGCAGGTGGGATGAATTAATGTCTTGCAGGGTTATTGGAATGCCTAAAATGCTTTGTAAACTAAAAGTACTCCATAAAGATGTCATTATAAGTACCTCTATCATTGAGAGCAGCAAGATTAATAATGATGAAGCAAATTAAGGAAGCAAAGTTGGATTTTATTTTCTTTGTTTTTCACACAAAGGGGAATGTGTCAAATTAGTAAGTGTTATATGGTAGAACCAGACAATAAATCCCATCAGAGAGACAGGTGGATCATTGGGTTACCAGAGTTCCAAGGACACCTAGTTATACATCATTTGTAAAGCCTCTCTCCCTTGCTTTGAGTGTTTCTCTTTGTTTTATAAGGGCCAGAACTCGGAAGTTACGTATATGATCATGCTGTCCATATGTTTGTGGTTTGACTCTGACTTGTTAAATAGTTCAGGCCCCAACGTAGTTCCCATCAAGGTATTTTTGATGTGATGTTCGAATACCATATGTTTTCTTGACTTCAAGAACCACTGACAGCTCACATCTACAGAGTCCCACATCCTCAGTACTCCTCGTGTTTTACATACTTTACACACTTTTACTCATTTAATCTTTGCAACAGTGTTGTGAGATAGGTACCGTTAGTGTTCCTGCTGTACAGGTTTAAAAAGCCTAGGTTTACAGTCATGGACTAACTTGCCCAGAAATTCTATCCCACATCCATCAGAAAGTCCATGCACTCACCATGAGGGAAAAACTGTTCTCTGTATGGGTTCAGTGGCCCATGCCCAACAGAGCAGTGACCCAACAGAGAATTTTCAGTGATGAGAAACAGACAATAATGCATTAACGTGGCCTCTTGTGTTCTCGGTTTTTCTCCCCTGTTCCTACCATCGCCTCTCCCCTCGTCTTCCATTCTGGCCTCATTTCAATTCTTCCCTTGACTTTTTTCTCCCAAAGGCAAATATGCCATGCGAGACCTCGTCCACAGGCTTCCAGGTGGGAACAACAGCAACAACACAGCGAGCAAGGCCATGTCAGATGACACGGTGACAGCCGTCTGCTGCACCCTGCACGAAGTGATCACCAAGAACATGGAGAACGCCAAGGCCTTACGGGATGCGGGCGGCATCGAGAAGTTGGTTGGCATCTCCAAAAGCAAAGGAGATAAGTAAGTCGGACGGTGACTTCATATCACTGTGGAATGGGTATTGGTAGAATTGGTTCTAAGTGTATGCGGCATCCATTGGTTACGGGTAACACTGTTGAATGTCATTGGATATTCAAGAGGAGGCAAAGAGCAAATGGTTTCCAGGCTTCCCACCCGTGGTGAAAGCTGATTTTAGCTGGTAGTCTTGGTGACTGCCGTGATACTGGAGAGATACATTTGACAATCCAGCATGCATACACTAGAAAAGACAACCCGCGTAACCTGAGTATGTGAAAGTGTTTTGTGGTTGCTGTTCCTTTGTGGTTGCAGGCCCGGGTGTTCATGATGGATCCACACCCTTGTGCCCTTTCCCTCGTCGGCTGTACGGAGCAAGCCATGCAAGGAGGGTGAGGGAGCACACAGTGGGGAGCCCAAGAACTCATTGCTGACCTGCCATCCTTCCATGCTAGCCACGCGTTTGAGGCAAATAGTTTAATTTAACAAGTCACTATGCCTGTCCTTTCCAGTCTAAAACTGAGGAAGGGGCTGCCCTAGTATCCAAGACGTGATAATCAAGTCTTAAAGCATGAATAGAATTTTGCAGAGGGGATGGTGGTAAGGAAGGACTTCTACACTAGTGGAATAAAGAAAGATAAGGCTCTGTGTCTGACCAGCCGCACTTCCAGGAAATGGAAATGTCCCCCATTTGATTTAAGAATCAATGGTATCTTGCTGCATGCAACCAAAACATATCTTCAGAAGCCAGGGTGTCAGTCTATCAGCAAGCTGTCAATGTTACAGAAACATTCACAAACCTTAATTAAATTTTGCCTCCTAGAAATCCCTCGATGTAATCAATGAGATTAAGAGGGTAAACCTTTTGTTACCCAAGGTCTACTTCTTGACTTTCCACTCCCTGCCTCCCCCCATTTCTTCACAACTAAACGCTAAATAATTTTTCTTCCATTATTAAGGGCTGTAAAGAATGTACTTTGAGACTATTTGGAAATTCTCTCTCATTATTTCATTTGATTCAGGATATTACCATTGTATAATAAAAGAAGTCTCTGGTTTCTGGTTAAGACCTTCAAATAGGTTCAATCAACAACTTAGGATTCGAATACTTTTTTATATCAAGTAGAGAAGCCCCACTGGACTCATGCAGTAATGGTGTCATATAGATAGTTGGCTTGAATTGTATGTTATTATGTTGTACTTAAAATAGATTGCTATTCTACATAAACACGAAACCACATGGTTTTCTTCTTCATAGAGCTTCTGTAGAACTTTGGAATCTCTAAGTGAAATGCTTACCCCTTTTGAACATTAAGAGCTTAATATGTCAGTGCTTTTTTAAGCAAACACACACACACACACGCGCGCACACACACACACACACACACACACACACACACACACACAATAAAACCATAGTCCACAAAACATTCTGACCTATTTGTGCATATTCATGAGATGTTCAAAGATTTTTTTTTTCTCTGAAATGTAAGAATAGAGAGTTTGAGGGTGGTCTGGCGTGTGTTAATTTCTTCCAATTGTGTGAACATCCTTACTGTAGCATACATCACTAAATGGGCCTTAAAGAGAAGAGGTGTTTTTATCAGTCCTATGGTCAAAGAAAATTACTTGGTGAAACTAACTTAAAAATCATTTCAGGAAACCATCCATGAAAGAGTGTGTATCCACAATGCCAATCCAGAAAATGGTCCTGATAGGTCTTGTCCAATCTTGATTATTGTTAATGGGAAGTTTCTTTCACTATAGATGATCTCATAACCGTCCTTTGAGTTGACTGAAAATTTCTTTTAAGAAAGTCATGTGTTTCATTTCATTAGCCCTTGCCCTTTTTTTCCAAAGTTAATAGTCGAGATTTACACACGAGTTGAATAAGCAGCACTGAACTGGGTTGAGTCAGGCATCTTCCCTACTTTCCTGCTTATCTCAGCGGTCCTTCCATGTGATTTACCTCTTTTTTATATAATGACTAATTTGGGGATCAAAACAAGGTTTTTATAACTGCAGATAGCCTCATCTCCCACCTACACTTGAATTTGGTTACTGCTTTTCACCGCCCTTAAAAGGAATCCAGAAGAACTGTTCTGAATCTTAACACTAAACTCACCACTTATCACTCGATTCTGTTATGACATTAGGCGCTGCGATTCCCAAGGCCTTCGACAAGTTTTAACAAAATAGAAATTCTTTATTGAAAGGAGAGTTTTTAAAATTGGGGATTAATCATTGAAAAATGGAGGGAGAGCAGTTTGCTCTGGTTAATTTGTACAGATCTGCCCTCCCTAAAATGTCCTTAAAAATTATTAACAGAAATCAGTTTAATTCAAATCTGATTTGTAAATTCCAGATAGCATAAGGCACAGGTGGAAAAACATGCCTCTCTACGACTCTCCATTTTTATGTATTTATGTGTTTTATTTCTAAATATACAGAAATTTAAATATGCCATGCCATTAATGAGTCGGACTGGTGAGTTGCCAGTCATAGTCTGTTTGAACTGTACAACTCATTGTTTTTGCTAATACAACCACCAACACTGGAGTTCTGGGGTCCTGCGGCTTTGAGTAGCTGTGCTCAACACCCACGATGAATTGCACCAACGGACATCCTCAGTCACCCCTCATTTGACAATGTTGGTGAAGATCAGGTGTGGTATAATCATCAATGACTCTTATAGGAACCTTATACTTACTATTTTCAAGTCTGGATAACTTAAATTATTCTTTTCACGTCATTTTAAACACCCATTATGGACATCCTGTCACATCTATCTCTTTCAAAAGTACATTTGGGGTTTTTTTTCTAAATTTAACAATTATATAGGAAATAGGGTTGACTGTGTCACTGCATTTTGTCATGAGACAGAAAAGCCATTAACAGTCTCAACCGTTACTTGTCAGTAAGGAACTGTGTATTGCAGCTTAGGTTATAATCACTTGTCACATTAGAAACACTCAATTGTTCAGTCCTTCAATCAATAGTTATAGTCTTTCAAGTAGAAGTTGCTATGGTATCAGTCTAGTGATGGGTCAAAATTAAAGTATAAAAAAAAAAAAAAGCAATATGTCTTTGACCTTTGCATGTTATGACCCTGTGATGTGTTGGCATTTTAATTGAAAGGTTAAAACCTGCTATTCATTACACATTTGTAGTCTTTTTCTATTTTGTACCCAAACAAGAAGGAGAAACAAAAAAATTACACTGTTTCTGAAGAATTTTTGCATGCTGTGTCTCGACCAGCTTACCACTATCTGAATATTAATGCATGTTCCTCAAGAGTTGCTTAACAGTTGTCGTGGACAAATATCTAGCTAACAATGATAAAATACAGCAACACATAACATTTAACCTTTGATCTGCATTGATTATATAAGGTTAACACACACCTGTACCTGTATCCATGAAAAGCTCTAAATTCTCTGTCTTTAAATCAAAGGAACCTAATATTAAATGTAGCGCATGATACTAACAAAAATTCTGAAATCATTTAGCAACCATGCATTTAGTAAAGGAAAATATGTGTTACGTATATACGTTTCATCTTTCATAGTGAAAAAAATTGAATTTATGAGAACTCTACTTTTTTTTCTTTTGAAAACGCATGATATAACTAGTGTTTTCAAACACAGCCAAAATTGTATTTCATCTCAGCGATAAAAATAGTAAGCATGACTGTTACTGTCACCAGTAAGCAAGTGGATGAAGGAACCTTCAACTTACTTGGTCTAAATCGCAAACTTGAAGACCCAGGAAAATAGCAGACATTTAATTGACCATGTATTAACATCCCATAATTCCATCACAAAATGCATGTCCTCACAACCTCCACTTACTCTGGCTCTCCTAGCCAACCTCAACCTCATCCCATCTAACCATCTGCTCACTTTCTATTTATTTCAAAAGCCATTTTATTTCAAAGGCATTTTTGGTCCCAACTCAGATTTTCTCTTCTGGGAATCTTTGGGCCACTGCCCCACTGGTCAGCTTCAGGTGGGTTCACCTTGGAGTCCTCATGAATGGTTATGTCCTGCCCGACTCCAGGAGTCACCATACACATAGACCAGGGGTCAGCAATCTACAGGCCAGGGGCCACATCCCACCTGCTTTTGCACTGCCTGCTTTTATAAATAACATTTTATTGGAACGCAGCCACATCCACTCGCTGATGTATTATTTATGACTCCTCTAGCGGTACAGTCACAGGGCTCAGTAGCTGTGATCGAGACCATATGGCCCTCCCAGTGGCGTATATTTATTATCTGACCCTTTACAGAAAAATGCGCCAGCCCCTGAGACAGGCCGCAGTGGCACTAACAGCCACTAGAGGGTGCAGCTGTTTATGGAATTGGCCATTAGAATAAAGAATCTACAGGTAATTAATTAATAGCTTCCGCCACCACCAGCCAAAATAACTTCCAAGAATGTGATCACATTAAAGCAACACAGATTTATTGACCTCGTGTCTGTTTGGAGAGTTGGCACCGACCCAAAGTCGAAATATTTAGCTGTTGTGTGTTTCATAACGATTTTAAAGCCATGACTCAAAAAAAAAAATGGTCCACAGGATGGAACTTTAATTGTACACAGGGCTTTACTTCTAGATACTTATGCCTTCCTGTATATACATGTGAGAGAGCACGCACACACATCTTCCTTCGCTTCCGGTGTCTTGTGCGTGGTACCATCGGCAAATGGAGAGCAGCTCCCTGTAATCACGTAGGCATGCGGAACCAACACTATACATGCTCTCAAGCTTCAGCTGAGAAAATGAAATATTTTTTTTCTTCTTGCTGCTACACAGATATTACACAACACTGCCATTAAAACTCCCAAATCTGGCCCTTCCCGATCGGTGTGTTTCTCTTCTTTCTTTTCCACTTTATAGTCAAACACTAAATTTGCATTCGGACTCAAGGCTCTGCTCTTCCTTTTGCATTTTGAAAATTCTTTGCCAAACTGACTGTGTTCCTATCTCTTGCCCTCATGGGTGTGCCGATGAGAGGAAGGTTGGAGACTGGTGGACCATCCCTTGCACTCCCAGGGGTGGGAGGGAAAGAGCCGGGAAGCCATACGGATGTGGTTTTTTTTCTGTAAACGCTGGATCCTGATGAGTCAGTGTCAGTCTGAAACCCAGCTTCCCCACTTTTACCATCTTACGTGTCTTCTCTCTATCAGACACTCTCCAAAAGTGGTCAAGGCCGCATCTCAGGTCCTAAACAGCATGTGGCAGTACCGAGATCTGAGGAGTCTCTACAAAAAGGTAAGATTTGCTTGACCTTCTTGGTCCCTGGTTCACACAGACCCTGAGCCCAAAGACAAAATATCTGGTCACAACCACGTACATTATACATATGGAAAGTGCTTGTCCAACAGTCCGAGTGACGGAAACGCAACTAAAAAGCAGGACAGTCAATGAGGAAGCAGGAGAGAAGGGTCAGCAAGTGTCCCCGAATATACACTAAGATCCAAGAACCTTCTGGATTAGACAGACCCATATGCATAGGGTCTTACCCTAGATTGTCTCACGGAAATGAAAGTAACTTTGTTTTCCCGAGCTTCCATATTGTACAATAGACTAAAAATTAAAGAACTGAACGATTTTGCCAAAAAAAAAAAAAAAAGAAAAAAGAAAAAACAGGCATCAACAAAAATGGTGGAGAGAAGACAGAAAAAAAAAATGTAAAAAGCAATTCAGGAAGCCAAGAAGTGTCACAGCCCAAGAGCAACGAGGAGAAAACCCTACAGCCTGCCCTGTGTGCCTCACCCATCCCTGAGTTACCGCCCAGCAGGAAAGGCCTGATGTTCCTAATGATGGGTGCACATCAGGAGGCAGAGGCTAGGCATTTGTCCTACACACTCTCAGGAGGCAGGAGGGAGTTTGTATCATACATGTTGCAAGGGTGTTCATCCCCAAAATGGTTTCAAGTGTAAAATCATAAGGGGAAAATGTCACATCAAGAAATTTTGCTCTCTACCTCATTTCCAAGTGATGGTAAATAAAGGGTGTATAACTTTTCCTTTTAGGGTTAGAAGGAGAGAATTTTTTAACAACATGTCTCAGAAGTTGTTTCTGTTGTTCTTGGACCAGCAAATGTGGATAGCTTAAAGGATTGATGATCCCATGATAGATTTGAGTGGATGGACCGGGGAAGAGACCATCGTTAATCCGCAGGGAGAATAGTGTAGGCATTGATCTCCGTAGGGATTCAGAAAGCTTAAACAAGACTGGGGTGGGGGGCCTGGGCTTCCTCAACAACTGCTGAGAGTACCTCCTTACACCCTCTGGCCACCGGCATGAGAAGAAGGAGGAGCCAACGTCACTGCTGCCTTCATCCCCTAGCCTGCCATTCTTGGGTTGGGAATGTGGGGCTGCGGCAAGAGGTCACATCACAGAGAGCAAGACCTATCTTGCCAGAGGGAAATTTTTCTAAGCCAGTGGGAAAAGAGTAAATATTTAATAACTGGTTCTACTAAGTTGGAGCCTGTGTGTAGACTTACCCCAAGGTCTTTCTATCTATCTCCCTTATGCTCTCATTACTTTGCACTTCGAGTTTACAAAGTTTAGCCTATATATTTCTCTTTCAAGATTTTCCTATTTGCTAAGAGCAAGTGTGTTTAAGTTGAAACCGAGATGGCAAAACGCAGTGTTAGGGGAGTGTTGTAGATTAATTATATTCTTTTCTAAATATTTGGCACGTTAGCGTAAGCCCTTCTCTCAAATGTTTTGGGTTACGTTTTGTTTCGCTTGAAATTCACATCCCAGAATCCCTACTTCGTTCCTTCCTGGACTCCTCCAGGAGCCAAATGAATTCTCTCCCAGGGCAGGATCCTTCAGCTGAACAGGCAGCTTGGCATGAAGAACACGCTATCAATTAGAAGGGAGCTGGTCGTTCTGAATCGGTGGCTCCGGAAGCTCGATGAAATATGACTGCCTCAAATAAACTCCACTTTCCCTTGGATCCTGAACATTTGTTTGCTGAAATACACCTTCCCCTACTTATGTGCATCGAAGGGGAACTGCTTTTAGAGACTCTACAAGTTATTTGTTGAATACTAGTATAAGTTTGCCATCATAGTTTCTTTCTGTGTCAGTAGTACAGTCCAGAAAGTGTAATTGTCTTTTAATTTTCATGAAGGAGAAAAATGTGTTGACAGGAATTTAATGGAGCTAAAAATCAAGAGCTAAAGATGATTCAAAATGTGTTTCGTGTGAGGACATTCAAGGAGGATGAGCTGGGGAAACGGATGCCAATGTTTTCAGTTGACCCGTGGTGATGTTTTCAGTTGACCCGTGATTTAAAAAGGTGGAGAAAGAGCCGTTCTTAATAATTTCCAAATTAGGCGGTTGTGAAATGAAATGAGGACCTTTATGCTCAATATCATCATAGCAAAGCTCACCGTTCACAAAAGCTTTTCTTTTTGAAAACTCCTTTGGTGAGATGACCAGATTCATTCATGCTTGTGAATTGTTTTTAATCAGTGGGGAAATAGATTTCCTTTTTGTTCTTCCTTGACAATTTGCATATCATTGAAAAAATGTCTGATCCGTATCTTTTAATTCTCCACGCTTCAAATCTGTTTATTAAACATCTATCGTAGGCTTAAAGGAAGAAGAGTTCCAGAGAAAAAATAAGACATGGGAAGTAGCTAATGTGGGTAAAAATGAAATATGGAATGGGGCACCTGGGTGGCTCAATCGGTTGAGCGTCCGACTTCGGCTCAGGTCATGATCTCACAGTTTGTGGGTTCGAGCCCCACATCGGGCTCTGTGCTGATGGCTCAGAGCCTGGAGCCTGCTTCGGATTCTGTGTCTCCCTCTCTCTCTGCCCCTCCCCCGCTCATGCTCTATCTCTGTCTCTCAAAAGTAAATAAACATTAAAAAAAATTTAATGAAATATGGAATACTTACTAGTAACTTCAATAGTTTCAGAGATATGTACTACAAATTTACTGGATGAACTAGGGCTAAGAAAAGTACAGAGCAAAATCTTGAAGAATTCATGGAGTTTGCATAAATTAGGAGGTAAGACGTAGAGGCATTATGCGTAAGAGGAAAACATGAGTAGAAAGAGAGAAACGGAAATGGAAATGGCATATCTATCAGACAGAATTAAAGGTCCATCTATCACTGGCTAATTTCCTCCCAGGGCTCAGACACAGAGGCCAGGGTCTCATTGCATTAGCTCAATGACTTTATTTTACATAGAGAGACACATTTAATACATCAGAATATTCTTGTGGCTGGGTGTCTTGACCAATACAAAATTATGTTTGGTCCCTGACACATTGTGAGCCAAAACATATTTGTATTATCTGAACCTTCAACTTTAGTGAGGCCTGGACTTTTTTTCCCTAAAGGAACATCAACAATTGCAGAAGAATTTTATCACGTGCCTCATACACCATCTTTTTTCTTTTCTTTTTTTTTTTTTTTTAACCAGTCCTTAAGTTTGGATAACCACAAACAGAACTTTAAAACTTCTTTATCCACTGTATCATCACAGAGGCTGTTTGGTATTGGAAAAGAAAATGAACCCTTGATATAGGCATGAAGGACAAACTGGAGGTCAATGATTCTGGACTTCTTCAAACCTCGGTACTTTAGGAAATTGAGGTCACTGACATAATGGGGTGCTTATGTTTGACCCTGGTAAGGACCATCGGGACAGCTGGTTTTAGAAGAAAGGAGAGAAAATTGGGGTGGTGGGGAGACATAGAGTTATACAATTACAGAAATCATTGTTTACAGACCCTTATATAATGCCTTAATGGTCTGTACGGCATCTCCCAGACCTAGTTATACCGGTTGGGATGCAGGCTATGCTGTTCTAACAGAAAGACTTTAAAGTGTTCAGAAGCTCACCTGAACAGGTATCTACTTCCCACTCATGGAACCGTAGGCAGGTGGCCCAGGGCCAGCAGGTGATTCCAGGAGCCATCTTGTTGCTGTACTTTGCCTTGTTGTCCTTGCCTTTGTAGGCAAAGTTCCCTAGCTCGGCTGTCTCTCATTCCAACACACAGGAAGAGAGAGAGGGGAAGTGAGGACCAGTGAGGTCCTTGTAAGCAAGGATACAAAAAGTGCTGAACTCCTGCTCACATCCCCACACCAAGAACTCAGTCGCATGGCCGCACCCAGCAACGAGGCAGGATGGGAAAAGCGAGCAGCCGTGATCCTCGCTAAACTTTATGGCGGGAGGAAGGTGGTTATTTTACTAGAAGAAGAAAGGCAGTAAAAGCTCCAGTAGTCATTTCCCTGTGTTCAAATACATTTAATATCAATTGCATTCACTGTCTAATGAGGCATATTATTCCATTTTAGGGTAGCTGTGGTTATTCAGAACTTCTTACTTGCATTAAGTAAGAATCTCTTGATCAGCAACTTCTGCCCTCCAGTGCCATTCTGAAAAGTCTAATTTTTCTTCTCTACGATAGCCTTCCTGTTTTTGAAGCTAGTCATTCCATCTCCACGAGGTCATGCCTTCCCAGGCCAGACATGCTCAGTTCTAATATATCAGCATTTCCATGACCTTTGCATGACTCTCTCTTTTTTCTACATGCGTGCAAGTTTGTCAGGATCCTTTCTGTAAGGGGGCACCCCCAAATGAGAATATTCCTCCAAATTTAGTTAAAATGGAAGAAAGAGAGTGAGACTGGGCTTCCCTGGTGCTGGCACTCACCTGCCCATACGGTTCAAGAGCAAGTGAGTGCCAGGGAGGCTCATCCTTCTACCTGGTGAAGTACAAAGAGCACAGTGCTTAGAATCACATGGCCAGAGATCCAGGGAGCGGTTTGCCCCTCACCAGCAGCGTGACATGGCAAGTGCCTTGAGACCTCCCTGCCTATTAGGTAGGAATTGACTTTGGGCAGCCCTGTGGTGCCTTCCTGCAGACGGACAGCGCACAGACCTTCAGTTCACCAGGTCTCACTGTCAATGCTCACAGGTGTGCTGGTGTTGTCTCATAGCCTTTATCTGAAACTCATCACCAGCCATTACTAATGCGGAGTCTCCAGAGAAGTGAATAACCTCTTAAAATGGCCTGTGGCAATTCTACCTGGTGGAATGCTCTCTCTAGGCATCCGGACATGTCCTCAGGGCCGTACAGGTTTGGGAGGCCTGGGCCTCCTTGATACTTGCCTTCTGCTTTGTGTTCCAGTCTGGCGTCAAAAGACCCATCACATCCTTTGATGGAGACAGCGGGCATCTCTGTCAGTCCCACCCCGCCCCTTGGTTTTCTCAACCGTGCAGTAAACACAGATACACATGCCTGGTAGGATCGCTGATTGTGCCCAATGGGACAGTAATCATCAAAGAGCTTTGTAAACTGGAAAGTCATATGCCCATGGGAGTTCTAAAATTGTTCGTTGTTCATGCCATTTGGCTGACAAATGCTGTCTGCCATTCTGTTCACAGGCAGCTGGATGTTTGGATCCAAGGGTTTCATTTGGCCATCACCATCATCATCATGATCATTATTGGCTTCTACATTTTCATAGCTCTCTTCCTCCTTGGTTTCCCTACCCTCTCTCTTCCTGGCCCCTAGATGCCTCTCTGGTGCCCCAGCTTGCACTCTAAGGGTATAAGTAAACCAGGTTACACGGGGCTTTACAGGGAGGCCATTAATGACAATGTAAGTTGCCATGGTTTTAGAAGGGAAGTGAAGGCTGTTATTTTATTTAGTGCCAACCCGTGTGTGTGCAGGTCACATGTACTGAAGACTAACATTACATAGAGGATGGTGGAATCTAGGACGCCAAAAAGAAGACATGAGCTCAAGCCCTGACTTAGTAAATAGCATGCCACGTTTCCCTGACAAGGGGCCCTGCTGTGATCCTGTGTGTTTTCCAGTCTGAAAATGATGTCGTAAAACAGCATCACTCACAGAAATATTCTTCTGGTGACTCCTATGACATCACTGTCCCCTAAGTCACCTCAAGTTGTCTGATTGCTGCTTCTTCATCATTCTTGGGCTCGTCTTCTTGTTCATGCTTGAATGTGATGTCCCCTGGGTGTGTGTCTAGACCTTTCTTTCTTTTTTTTAATTTATTTGAAACAAATTTTTTCAGTGTTTATTTATTTTTGAGAGACAGAGGGAGACAGAGCATGAGCAGGGGAGGGGCAGAGAGAGAGGGAGACACAGAATCCGAAGCAGGCTCCAGGCTCTAAGCCATCAGCACAGAGCCTGACGCGGGCCTTGAACTCATGAACAGCGAGATCATGGCCTGAGCCGAAGTCGGACACTTAAGCGCTGAGCCACCCAGGCACCCCTGTGTCTAGATCTTTCTTATCTCATGCACAGCCTCTTCCTGGTGTCTGGACTCTTTCCTGGGCTTCAGTTACCGCCCACATGTAGGGCTCTTCCGAGTCTGTCTGTCTGTACATCTGGCCACCTGCCAGATAACCTACTCAGATGCCTCAAACAAAACTGGATCTCAAACTGACCTACCCTCCTGGGTTTGACTCCTCGTCCTACATCCTCCCTCACCTAAGCCCATACCCAGGAACCATCGCTGGCTCTCTCCTCTCCTTCACGTGTCTGCATCCATCCCACCAGAAAGCCCCACGCTTCTGCTTCCGTCTGCTTCTTCCCGTGGTCATGACCGTGAGACAGCTGGCTTCTTTCTTCTGGATGATTGCCACAGACCTGTAACTGGGTTCTCCACCCTCGGGCTGCCTCCTCTCCAGGCCATTCTCCAAAGGGCAAGGCAGGGCAGACTTTCTAGAAAGCAACTTTGACTAAGTGACTCTTGGGAGCCATACCTTCCATTGGCTCCCATTGCCTCGGGATGGAGTCCAAACATCTTAGTTCGGGCATCAAGACCTTTTAGGAGCAGCCTCAGCCTAGCTCCCCAGCTCACCCCTGGCCTTCTGCCTACATGTAGCCACCAGCTATACTGGACTCCTGTGTCCCCAGGTCACTTTCCCTCCTTCTCTCCCCGCCCTCCAAAGCCCTTCCACAGTCCATGCCCCACCACCCCACTTGCCCACCTAATCTTCTTCATTTGTCCTACATTTTCTATATCACCTACCCTGAAAATCATCCTTCTGACCTCTTCTCCAGGGCTGAATTAAGGCCATTCCTTATAATTTCAAATAACTGGAAGGTATTTCCATTTGAATGAATAAAAATTTTTTAATTCAAACTTCTAAGCGTTATGAATAGTTTGAGCTTACAGCTAAAAAGGTTGCAGCAGAAGGTGCCATAATATTTAATATCTAAAAAGATTTTTTTGTACTTTTAAAAAAAATGTTTATTTATTTTGAGAGAGAGAAAGAGAGAGAGAAAGCACGAGTGGGGAAGGGGAGAGGGAGAGGGAGAGGGAGGAGGAGAATCCCAAGCAGGCTCCACACTGTCAGTGCAGAGCCCAGCACAGGGCTCAGTCCCACAAACCATGAGATCATGACCTGAGCTGAAACCAAGAGTTGGATGTTTAACCAACTGAGCCACCCAGGTGCCCCAGATTTATTTGTACTTTTATAGAAAACAGTTTTCTTGCTTGGTTCAAATATTAATTGTGGAAGGATTTGCATTGTGAACTTATATCACAAGTCATTTCTTAATAGAAATGGCAATGAAACTTGCCTCTGACTCTAGTACAATTAAAATATCAACCCCTGGGGCGCCTGGGTGGCTCAGTTGATTAAGCGTCCGACTTTAGCTGAGGTCATGATCTCACGGTTCATGGGTTCGAGCCCCGCATCGGGCTCTGTGCTGACAGCTCAGAGCCTGGAGCTTGCTTCGGATTCCGTGTCTCCTTCTCTCTCCCTGCCCCTCCTCGGCTCATGCTCAATCTCTCCCTCTCTCTCTCTCTCTCAAAAATAAATAAACATTAAAAAAATACCAACTCCTAAAGAGCAAAATCCTGAATTACATGCAAAATGAGCAAACACTGCCTGAAAGAGGCTGCACTACTATGTGCTAGAAAATCGGAAGGAAGAAAATGAATACATCCAGTCTATCCCTCGGGCAAAAATAAAGCAGATGGCTCCACTTTTTTTAAGCTTGAGGTTCTTAGTTTACTTGAACTACTTTGATTACTCTGTTCTCCAGACTTCTAGATTTCCCCTCTTGGCTGCCAGTGTCTGAAGGCTTTGTATGCAACCCTCGGCTTAATGACGTGGAAAATTGGCATTTATCTCCTTCCTATAGCCGGTACAGATCATTGTTTTATTGGTCTTCATGAGCACAAATTCCTGAACACAAATTCAGTAACAGGATTGGGTTTTAAAATGTCCGTGGCCTGTTTTGCCTTAAAGTGTTCTGTACCCAGCAGTCACTGAAAATGTAGGCTTGCTTATCGCTGGGACTCAGATGTGAACCAGATTTAGCACATTGTTTTTAGGCTTTGGATCCAAATCTTTCTTCCATCATAGTTAAACGGTTCTACGTTAGTATTCAGTCAGTAAAAGTGCAAACGAGGTCATCGATGCTCGCGCTCATGTTAGGGCAAAATGACCTCTTAATAAGGGATTCCAAGGAGCAAGCCTGAAATTGTTCCCCCTTCGTTGTTGTTGTTCCCCCCCTTCGTTGCGGTTGGCCCCTCGGTCAGGTTGCCGGCCAGGAGGCTCCCTGCCACCTGCCACGGCATCTGTCTTGCGCGGGACTCATTCCTAGATCTCCAGCTCAGCACCGCAGCTCTTTGTCATTTCTGCCTCTCTGTACCTCCAGGCCACGTGCTGGTCTCTGGGTCTCAGTGGCACTCAGCTGGTAAGGCCACTGTGCCCCACAAAGATGACCCCAGAGGGTCCCAAGAAAAGCTTCACTGGCAACCTGCAGTCACCCCAGGCCATCGTGTGATGCCAGGGGGACCCTCCTCGGGTGATCACTCAATGAGAAGTCATGGCCCTCCAGGCACAGTGGGCCCGCTCCGTCTTCTGAGGCACAGATATATCCTGAGATGGAGCAGACGTTGCAGGCAGGCTCAGGGCACCACAGCGAAAATGCCTCTGAGTATCGGTTGCAGAAAGAAAAGGATCAGGAATGAGGGAAACGTACCTTTGTTCTTGCATTGCTTTGCTTCTGCCTGGACTTCCTGCTTAGAAAACACGCTGGGCTCTTAAAACAGACTGTGGAAAGGGAGAGAACAGTCCCTATTGTCAAGGAGGGGGTCACAGTGTTTAGCTTATGATACCGAGCCTTATTAGTTTGCTCTAAGAAATTCGAAGGGCTCCAGAGAGAACAGCATCCACTCAACCTGTCCAAGAGTGAATTAAAATCCCTGGTCCATAAATGCAGGAGTCAAATCAAAGCCAGATCAGATGTCAGAATCGCCCTCGTGTTGATAATCATCTGGGTTAGAAACCAGACTGATTCTTTCCACTAATATTCACTGCCCAGTGTTCTCGCAGCTGTACTCCTATCGTGGCCCCCACCCAGAAACATCAGTTATCTTTCACAATGAGCTGATGTCTCCCAGAATGCCAAATTGTTTGTGCTTGAAACCGAGTAAAGTCGTGTTTCTCTGGATAGAGATATTGTATTCATTCTTGCCGTTGGGATGAGAGAAGCAGAACATAAAACGAATCTTTAAATGTCCTTCCTTTTATTGTCGGGAAGATAGACTCTCAGGTTGTGCGCACCATTCAGCCAGTGACTAATGAGCTTAGGGAGGATTGGAGTCATGCCCTTCACGGCCCGTCTCACACAGGGGCTCCCTTTTCTTACTGCTGCCGTGTTCATTTCATTGGCTCTTGCCATCACTGCACTCACAAAACAAGAAATCAATAAGTAATTATAGATGGGTGAGGGATGCCTGCAGATTTCCTCCAATGTCCAGACCATAGAGGATGAGAGAGTGGACACAGCCCTTGTGTGGTTTTTCACTGCTTTGGGGAGGCCACAATGCACAGACGAGCCCATGGTCCCTCTGCCACAAACGGGAGTCATGGACTCGTCATCCTCGCCTGCTAGACATTGAAAAAATCAGTACTGGAGGGGCGCGTGGGTGGCTCAGTCTGTTAAGTGTCCAACTTCGGCCAGGTCTTGAACTCGCGGTTCATGAGTTCGAGCCCCACGTCAGGCTCTGCGCTGACAGCTCGGAGCCCGGAGCCCGCTTTGGATTCTGTGTCTCCCTCTCTCTCTGCCCCTCCCCCACTCACACTCTATCTCTCTCTCTCTCTCAAAATAAATAAACATGAAAAAAAAATTTAAAAATCAGTACTGGATCCCAGTGAGAACTGGAAAGCGGTTTTGAAATATTGTCAAGAAAAAAACACAACAGTGTCAAAATTTCAAAATTTTGATCTTTAAGCTTTACGGTAAGAAGGGCCTTCACATGTTGCCATTTTGAAAATTAGTAGATTTTTGCTTTGCGAGTATCTGAGATGTTGATGGGAAAGCAGTAAATCCTTTATAGACATAAATTAAACTACTGAATGTAGAGCTGTCATTTTATCAAGGAATTTATTAATCTTTCTAATGTGACGGAAAAATTCTTCAAGAGATGACTGGAAGGACATAAGGACTTCGGCCAGTTTCTAGAACAACCCAAGCCCAGTATCCTCAAGACTTATAATCGCAACTCCTCAGGTTCTTTCTTTTCTAAATCACTTGATGTCAAGTTGGGGTAAGAAACAAACAGGCGGAGGTTAAACTCAGCTATGATACTGTCTCCTCCATAAATCCGGGCGTTTGCTTGTTGACGTTTATATTGACAAATAAGGTCTTTCTTCATGAGGTCCCCTGACCTCTCTGAGACACTTCTCAGACACTCATCATATGATATCTGTCCAAAAACAAAGGCACAAATGGGAAGAGAAGCAAAAATCAATTGTGCAAAAGTGGAAATCAATGCACATGGCAGTTGCTAAACAAGAAGTGACTAAGTTATAGCTATTGCTGGGATGGATGTCCACGTCGGGAAATCCTGCAGAGCGGCGCCCAAACTGAACGTTTCCTCTGTGCCTCCACTCTTCCACGAGGCATTACCCATAACATTTTAAATCAAAACCCACAAAAATACCCCAGAGACCAAAGGCAGGGAAAAAGGATCGAATCAGGAACAAGAAAATTCCCTAAGTTTAATGTGAGTCTACAACCATTCTTGTTTCTTTAAGCAATTAGCTGAACCTTATCTGCTGTTTTTTAGTGGATGACAGCAGTTGGGATGATGTTATTTATGTCTATGAGAGCCTTAATTGCTTGAGCAGAAAGAGTGTGATCAGTTTCTTCCCTGTTCCTATCTCTCCCTCACCTAAGCTGTTCCTTCCCCTGTCCCGACCCCATCCACCCACCAGGCTCTGGAAGGGAAGGAAGAAGAGAGGCGAGCATAGCCCAGCCTGGCCAGTGAGGTTTTAGCCTGTCGTTGGTCCTTCTCTCATGGGAGCAGTGATGTGGTTTGCTCAGAAGAACCACCTGGCAACTGAGAACCCTGGCCTGGGCCTAGCCTCCCCCAGCTAACTCTTCTGATTTCTCCATCAGCCTCAGGATTCCCCTGCTCTACTGCACATAAGTCAGGGTGGGTGCAGGTTTTCTGCCTCTGTAGCATAGGTAGTTTTGGAAGTCTGGATTCAGAAGAAGCGTAGGCTTTGCGAATATACATTTCTGGACAGGTCTTGGAAGGGGCTCAGGCAGTGGATAGGCCTGGGATCTAAGCTGTTGGAGCTCCATGATCAGTCCATCTCTGCCGCTGAGTCTGTGTATCTGCTGAAGACACCAGTCCCTGCAAACCCCGCCCTCCAGAGAGTCCACGGTCATGCTGAATGGGTAGTTCGCTCCCCAGGCTTCAGGAGAGAGAAAGTGGGGAACGCCCAGCCCATCAACCATCTCCAAGGAAGCTCTCCCCACTTGCAAGCTCTGTGCCGTCTAGTGAATTCTCAGCCTGATCTTGTAGATTCTGGACCTGAGACATGCTAACCCTGAAGACCGTGTTTTGTCTTTTGTCTCGCATAAGAGTGTAACAGTCCTGGTCTGACACCACACCTCCCAGACCAGGGCTTCTGGTTCCTTCTATCAGTATTCACTGTCTCTGTTCATTCTCCACCATTGGCTAGCACTGTGTCCACATTCCAAGCAGCTGGAGAGGAAGAGAGAAGAGGAGGGCATAGCTTCAGTATTCCCAGGTCTTAGTCACATGGCCATACCTCCCTGCAGGGGAGCTGAGAACGAGGCTAACCAAAAAACAGAGTTTCTATTGCAAAGTGGGAAAATGAAAGAGAAGGCTACTGAGATGCTTACGCCCACCACATTCACATGAGATGGGCTAACACCAATGGCCTTTTGGTATTGGTGGCCAGTATTTACAAAAACCACATTCTTCAGAAGATCCCCCAGTGCTTTCATTAAATTGAAAATCCTCCTACAATAATTTCCAGTTGGCTTCAATTATGAAGACTGTCTCGTGTCCATGAATCCTTGGTCCATGCAGAGAGACCAGTCCAGTGGGGAATGAGGAAGGACAGTAACTTTTCAGACACTTCTTGTCACTTGAGCAGTGCAAGGTATATTGGCTGCACCCCAGGGAAGAAGTGCGGAGGTCATGGGGTGTGGATACACCTCAGACATTTCCTGTTGTTGCTCCTTGTTCTGTTGTAGCATGGTGCCCCTGACAGGCTGTCAGCAGCCCCCTGTGATGAAGCTGAAATAGGCAATATCAAAAATATAAAATACACATCAATTGCTTTTTTCTCGGCACCAGTCTGTACTGTAACACCCCCATCATCTCTCCCTTCTTGTTTAACGACATGTGATTCTCTTGGAGCCATCATCATAATCCTATTAGCAAATGGCCATCCCTAGTTACTTCATTCATTCATCCAACACATGTTTATTGAGTCCCTACTCTAGCCCAAGCTCTGTTGTACGTAGTGGAAATACAGAAGTAAATATCTACCTATTGGATTAACTTTTCCAAATACACCATGGCACTTCAGCCGTGATTTCTTGCTTGCTTTATTTTATGCTTCTCTTTCTTGAGTTCTATTCCAAAATATGTTTTTCTTACTTAATATCCATGCTTCCTATTACATCTTCTTTGAGTGAGAACCTTACTCTGTTGATTTTCCTCTTGTTTCTTCCGCCTCTCCCAATCATCATTCCTCCTCTGTGGGGACACATTCTCTCTGTACTTCTGTCTTAAAAACAAGAAATGTCCTCTCCTGCCCATCCTCCTCCATCTTCTGCCTCATCACTTCCTGTCCTCACATTTCCCACCCTCACAGTCACGTTTCTAGAAGGTTTGGAGTTCATGTATCGTGCCTGCTTTCTCACTTTCTGTGTTAGGCTCTCACCCCCAAAATCTGACATGACGTCTGTCCTCATGCCTCTCTTGAAATTGCTCCTGATCACAGTGTTCAACCAGTTCCACTGTCCATGTTCATCAGGGAAGGCTTCCAGCTGAGCCAAGCAAACCTAAACGTCCAATGATACAACTTGATAGAAGTTTATTTTCCTGTTCCTGCAACCATTCTGGACAGGTGTTCACGTGGGCAGATCAGCTCTTCTCTTTGTGGATGTTCAGGAGCCCGGAGCCCAGAGTCCTACCATGTGTAAGGCTGTAAGACCTGCCACCATACTAGCAATGGCACATCCCCATCCCTCTGCCCTCAATGGGCTAGATCCCCATCACACAGCCATAGGAAGCTGCAAGGCAAGCTGGAACATGGGGGTTCGGTGTGTGTCCAGGAACAAAAGGAAATGGATTTGGATGAGCGATTAGTAGTCCTGACCATCTCCTCCTTCTTTGCATGATCTCCTCTGGGCTTCTCTGCCCCCACTCCTTCCTGCCTGGTTTTTCTCTGACCTCCCAAGGCACTCCCACTCAGTCTTTTGTGCGGGCCCCTGGTCTTCCCTGAGGCATCTTTGCTTTTCTCCCTATTCCTTCCATTATAGATGAGCTCATCTGCTCCCTTGTGTTAAAAATACATTTGAATGCCAATGGCATCTACATTTATTTCTCTGCATGGTCTTCACTCCTAAACTCAAGCCTATATACACAATGACCATGTGACATCTCGACTTCAGTAGATCACAAGCTCTAACAGTCCACACATCCAACAAGCCGCTCTCCATATCTCCCCCAAATCTGTTCTTCCATTGTTGCCCATCTCAGTAAAGAGCACCCACTTGGTTGTTCTTTTCAGAAGTCCGGGAGTTATCTCAGTGTACCTCTTTCTTCCTTATCTCCACTGTACTTTCCACCAAGCCCTACAGGGTCTATTTTCTAAATATCTCTCAAGTCCAGCTACCTCTCCCATCGTTACCTCCATCACCATCATGGTGGACCGCTAGTCCTGGTCCAGTTGCTGCCTGATTGGTTTTGTGGAATCTACTTTACCATCTTCAGCCTGTTGTCCATTAAGCATTCGGAATACACTTTTATAAATCCAGTTCTAGCCTTTTCAGTGTCCTGATTTAAAACTCATCAGTAGCTTCCAGTATCTCTCAAGAGAAAGCCTTACTCGTCTCTCCAAGCTCACCTCCCTCTACCTTTTCTCAGTCACTTGCAGCTACTCTGGCCTCCTAGTTCCTGTCTGTGCTCTTCCTTACAGGCACAAAGCTGTGCCCACCTCAGGGCTTTTGCACTGCATGGGCATAGGTTCATTCCTCAGCAAAACATGCCTTTTCTCCTCTCCCACCAAGCCTGTCTATTTCCATCTCATTTTAATGGTCACTTCCTCAAGGAAATCTCCCTGACTCTCTCCAACCCTCCAAGGCTAGTAAAGAACCCTTATAATTACTTGTACTTTTTCTTCATGGCTCTTACCAGAAAAGTAATGTGATGTGATCATATCTTAAATGTCCATCTCCCCTCTATCTCCCCCTCAGGAGCCATTGCTACCTCCCTCTGTTCTAGCCCCTGTGCCCAGAACAGTCCCAGGCACTTATTAATGTTTACTAAATAAACCCAGCAATGTCCCCACTCTAGAGCTGAAGCTTAGCAGAGGACGCGTTCAGTGACCCTGCTTCCATGTCCACGGTCTGTAGCACGTTTCAGTAGGGGGGGGATGGGAAGACATCAAGGTTGGGACCCGGACTGAGCTTTGAACTTGCTGATCACTGATGAGTACAGATGTAAAAGACTTGACTTTTCAGATGTCAGAATGGGGCGCACTAGAAATGAGACATTTGAATTTGTCAAACACTGGACTTTCTTCAGTTCACCCCGAATTTAATTTTGCAGCACGAACTGGAACACAGAGGGCATTGTTAAAGATCATCCACCTCAGGTCTTTGTTTTAAGGCCTCAGAAGGGACACCAGGGAAACAAAAGAACTGAACTGGTCTTATTTCAATTTTCTGAGCGTTTTTCCTGCATTCTGTTGGTACCAGTTAACTACTGGTCGTTAACAATGGCACGCTTTCTTTGACCAAATTCTATAAATTTCTTTCCAGCCTGTTGAGTCTTCTCAGTCATCTTGATTCTTCAGAATTAGACCCATGGCAGTAAATTGAATTCCTGAAATAGATTTACTTGGTATTTGCTTTGAAAAAAGATGGTACGGGTTTCCCCCACTATCCAAAAGTAGAGTGCTCCTATAAAACCTTTTGTAAACTGAAATCGTGTAAAGTGAAGCCGCAATTTCCATTTCATAAAAGCAGAAATCCTCTCTGGATTTCTTCCATTTAGTGAAAACAGGTTCTAAGGTAAGTCCTTCATAAGGGAAAAGTGGCATCAAGTGAACTTTTGGATAGAGGGGGAAATCTGTACTACAGAAGAAGCTTCTCCGTGTTTACTGTACCTTTAAGTATCCAAATCAATTTAATTAAATTCCATTAGAAGCACCAGAGCTGAAACAAACTAATGAAAGCAACTGGTATGTCAGGTGGTATTTATTTCTGTATTAAACTGCAAATACTCCCTTTTGGCCCTTAAGATTTAGTTTAAATATTTAACTCTACTAGGTTTTGTTGTCGAATTGTTGATGGAATTAGTTTTAATGAATCTTTAACAAACACTTTACCTTAAAAAGAGATGGGAGCTGTTTTATTACAGCAAAGGGAGGCTGAGATTTCATTGACATGCAGACTCTGGCCTGGGCTTCAATCATGCCCGCCGCGCGAATACCCTACTTCCCTTTTTTTCTACATAATACCTTTTATTGAAATAGGAAGTACGTTTGCATAACTACCACTAATTTGGAACCTCTTCTCTCTCTGCTTCATGTGATTACATTAATGGGTTTATTCCACTTAAAAATGACTGGAAAACTGGCACAATGTTGAGCAATCAAGTTTTTCCTCAGTGAGCCATAATATCTTAGCTGGTTGCCTTTTTCAAAGGATGTCAACAATTCATGTTTTGACTTTCATCTGAAAAATAGGTTCCTGATGAAGAAGGCCTGTTAGTGCGTGCAAGAAACAAGCTGTAAGCGTTCCAGTTTGAATGAGCGACTGCGCTTGGGTTGCTAAAAGCCCAAAGGGTTTCTACCACACTTCCTTTCTATCTCAGGTCACTCAAAGCAAATTAGAATTGACAAGCTTTATGGACTGAGAGCCTTCAAGGACAGCTAACGCAAAAAACTTGTATTTGTTACTTCAGAATCAAATAGTCTGTGTGTGCCTACTGAGAAATCCTTGTTTAGAGGCCAAGAAAATCTCATCAGATTAAGGACGTTCCAGAGCTGTTTTCAAAAGGGAGGAAAAACACCAATGACCGAAGATGGGCTAACAGTGTCCTAGTATGTATCTTGGGTTCCCACTGCCATCTATCTCAGTGGAAATAACAACTGTTCTCCATTTTCAGGTTAGTTGTTGATTGAAGCTTTTGTCCAAGTCAGAGATGTCACTTAGCATTAGAAAAGATTTGTTAAATCTAAATTCTAAGTATAGAAGAGAAGACTTCCAAAAGTCACCTTGAAAATGGAGCTGTAAATGGGAACATCGCCATTTAACTTACCATTCGATGGGTGTTCACTCACTCCATCATCCTCCACCTGTTGCTGTCTAGTTTCCAAAGCGTTCCTTATTCCAGAGGTCAAAGACTTCTAGGGAATTCAGGTGAAATTCCATGTCCTTTAATCGCATCTCCTGAACTATGTAACTGAGGATTTGGTATCTAACCACTTTTGCTCTCTCTCTTTTTTTTAATTTTTTTGAAAGTTTATTCATTTCTGACAGGCAGAGTGTGAGCAGGGGAGGGGCAGGGAGAGAGAGAGAGAGACACAGAAACCGAAGCAGGCTCCAGGCTCTGAGCTGTCAGTGCAGAGCCAGACACAGGGCTCGAACTCACGAACCATGAGATCATGACCTGAGCCGAAGTCGGATGCTTAACCAACTGGGCCACCCAGGCGCCCCAGCCCTTTTTCTCTCTCTAATCACCAGATCCTCTCAACAGCCCCTGAGATATTTACCCTTCCACCATCTCTTTAAACTCTGTAGTATATACATGGGGTAACCTCTCTCCCTCATCCTTTTCCTCCCCCTCCATCTAACAGTGTCTTTCTGTCCTTCTGCATCACTTCTCTGATTCAGCATGGAGGCCAGGGGGTTGGGGGCTCAGCTGGGTGACAGGATGTTTCCTGGAAGTTGGGGGGTCGGGGGATAAATCTTCAAACACTCCCCCATGGTTCAGCTTCACTCCATCTTACCAAACTGCTCTCCACACCTCCTGTCGGAGTGCCCTGCATCCCACTTTCTGGGGCAGTGACACTGGGCACCAGTGTTCCCCGCCCAGGAATGTCCCCACAGGAGACCCATTCAAAAACCATCCCTTCAGTCTGGGGAAGCACAGTCCGGGAATAGGTATGGGCTCCTGGACCCAACCTTAAAGGAAATTGGAGCAAAGCTAACAGAAAACATGACACGTCCTCCCTTCTCCCCTTCCTTCCTGGCTCTCCTGAGCATTTGTGTTTGCGGAGAACTGAGTGTCTGTGCCGTGGACAGGTGCTGGTGTTTTCTGTGCTGCAGGGAGTGGTAGAGATGGGGGTGGGCTCAGTACGTGCTCTGAGAGCCACGAATGGAATCAGCACCCATCTGGGGCCAGATGTGGCAGGTATAATGGTGCCTCAAATTATCTACAAGATGGTTAAAGAGGAGGCTGTTTTATATACCTCACACTGAAACAGTGACAGCTGAGGAAGAAATTACCATCTAAAATGGAGCAGGCAAGCCGTAGGCCTTTTTTTTTTTTTAAGTGCCGTTTTACCTAAATAAACTAACACAGCCTTCAGCCCAGCGGTAAGCATGTCGTAAAAGACAGCTATACCGACGGCAGAAGATGATACTGATGAGGTTGCCCTAAGCTAGAATAAAAACATCATAAAGATCTGATAACCT
Source organism: Panthera onca (assembly GCF_046562875.1). NCBI lineage: Eukaryota > Metazoa > Chordata > Mammalia > Carnivora > Felidae > Panthera > Panthera onca. Next base: position 8,641,106 of record NC_138339.1, on the reverse strand, counting down.
TCATTTGTTACAGGACAATGGAGTATAAGAACTATAGAGGCTGGCTATAAAGCCTATGACATTGATTATCATTTTGTTGTACAATAATCAGTGCAGTCCTCTTAAATCACTGGGTCCAACTACTATTTCTTAAGCTTCTCTGTGTTGCAGGTACTATGCCCAGGGACCTGGGCTTCAGAAATAAGCAAGGCCCGACCCTACCTCGCAGCTGGGGAGACGGGACCGCGGCGGTCCGTAGTGGGATCGCAAAGTAGTTTGTTCATAGTGAAGCAAAAAAATCTAGAATAGCAATGCTAAAGGCCCCCCCCCCCCCCCACCAAATCTGGGAGGCATAATCCATTTAGCAATAGTGATTTAATGAACAGGTACTGCCTGCCTCCTCTTTACCTCGCACCAAAGTGTGCAGGATAAGTAAGATCTGTCAGGAAGAGGCAGGGAAGGGGCTGTGCCAGGTTGTGGAACTGCCTGATCCGAGGTGCAGACATGCAAAATTGAATCACATGGCCGGTGGGTGCTGGGTAATCGGGTGTGATTGGGGTTCCGTGTGTGTGTGTGGCACCTCTCGGCTCTGAGGTTGGGACCTATTTTTGTTCCCGTAGACATCAACCTTGAGAAGGCCTTTTCTGACATTCCCCAGGGAAGTCAGACATTCAGGGCCTCCTAGGATTCAACACTTGAAAACGTATTCTGAATCCCTATTAGTCACCACGGCCTGTGCACAGAAACTTCAACAAACCAGCAGGTCACTGTCCCTACATCACCCAGGGGGCTTTTGAAAATACCAATGCCCGGGCCCTACTCAGAACAATTTAAATGGGAATCTCAGGGCCTGAGACCCAGGCATTACTATTTTGAAACCTCCCCAAGCTGATTGAGTTATTTTTGCCCTTAATTTATGGAAAAGAAATGGAGGCAGAGCTTACCAGGAATTGTGATACTCACGTAGACCAGGGGAGAAGGGCTGATTCCTGGCGACCTTCTCATTTCAGCTCTCGGGCGACAGAGAGGCCCCAGGTGAAAGCAGTTTTCAGCCTTGACGAAGAGCTCTAGCTAGCCTTTGTGCGCAGACCTAACAGATTCAGATGCTGACCTGTGCTGCACACTTTCCAGAGTAAGAAAATGGGGGCAGGTGTGTGTTACACTACCCTCATGTAGACCAATCTGGAAGCCACTTTGTCCCTTCATCTGAAATCTGTTAGTGGAAGTCTCTCCCATCAGTCTTCTTGGAGGTATCTACAAGATGGTCCTAAACTTAATATTCCTATACATTGGAGACCTCCAAATACTTAAGGGGAAGATGCATAAGAACTAAATGGAGTGACCACCAGATGCACATATGGTGAAGACCAGTTTCGAGCCCATGAAGAAAGACGTTGCCCGGATTCTCACGAGCCCTGAACCATTGAAAGTACCGATACGGGTGATAGTAGCTTTGGGGAATAATACAGTTTCATAAAGAAACAGGCTGGGAACTTTAACACAGAGACTGAAATTGGTAGAAGGACAGTAAAAGGAGAAGATAAAGAAAATCAGATTATTCCTGGCGGCAATTTAAAGTTCAATGACTTTGAACTCCTCTTTCAGGTTTCTATCTCTATCTACTTGGAACAATTGAACAACCTCTAGTTTTAAGTTTAATGTGTTAAAAATAAAAACCAATCTGAGGCACAGATATCATATCACCTTTTTGACAGCTTGGCTGGGTCTTGAGCTGAAGGGCACAACTTCTCGGTCATTCTCCTGGAGGCGAAAGACAGACGTTGAAAGAGTCCTTTATCGTCAATATTAAGGATTAACGGCCCTTTCCTATTTGCTGTGGCTGTCCTTCATTCTGTTTTTCTTCCTTGAGGTTTCTTATCGAACACCTAGAAGGCAAAGGGGTGATGTGCATGGGGACTGTGGTCGAGCCCCTGGTAGACTAAAATTCAGGAAAAAGCGTCTGGTCTACAGGGAGTTAAAATTTTAAGAAGAAAAAATAGTAATCTAAGAGGCAAGTGATGTAAAAGATATGTGCCCAAGTTGTGTGTGTTTATGTAAACCACTTCAAGCCTTCCTGAGTGGCCCTGGGAAGTAAATGAATAATGAATTGATTGCAAGCTGGCTAGATAACAAGTACACACATGGCTATTTGGATAAAAGGAATGTCAGCTTAGCAATAACTTCCCAAAGAAAATATGGCTTCATTTCCCTTCTTCTTTGGAAAGCAAAAAAAAAAAAAATTTTTTTTCAGAAAAAAATGTTCAATTTTGCAATTTCAAAAAAAATCATACACTAAAAGATCTGGAGGGTCATGAGATTTCTTCTCAAGGTAATTAATCATTCCACATAACTTACTGATTAATCTGTACCGTCATCTGTAGCATCTGATACACTGTTTTCCATGACATTGGGAAGTTCCTACCAGTTTAACCAGAGTTAAAACTGTGGGGTCCCTTCTAGGCATGGTTGCATGTAGCAATGTGAGAGTTCCATGTTTTAGTCACGGCACCTTCGCTCTGGATCGGTGAATGAGAGAGAAGGTGGACATGAGCTGTAACCAGATCACCCCTCCTTGCTCCTGCAGTGGCTCGGGAAACTTCTCTAATCAAGAGCCTTAACTGGGTTTCCACTGTGCCCTGTTCCCTAGGCTCCCTCCTCCGACCTCCATTCAAAGTTTCTGTGTTCACATGCATACAAGTCGTGGGCTATGCGCAGAAGTGTCAGAAGCAGGGTGGCCTTCTCGGAGCCTCTAAACATCCTCCTCAAGTGTGTGCTAATCCCCTCACCCGCAGACAGCTTCCCTGCAAGGCCACATCTCTGTCATGCCTTTGCATTCCCAGAATCGGGTCTTACGAGGGATTGGAAAGCTTTTGTTTGGTGCATCCTTACAAGAGTTTCTTCCTGAGTGAGCAGTTTCAGTATGCGCTTTCCTGGTATTTCCTGAGATGTAAGTACTTCCATGGTCCCGTTGTCATCTAAGCATCATGGAATCTGAAATGCTGAGCAAAAAGATGCTATGTTGTAAGAGACGTTGTAAGAGACGTTGAGCAATCCATTGCCGTCTCACCAAGTAAAACCAAACCAGATCAAGAACTGTGCCACATTTCTCTCTAGCGCCTCCTTTGGTCTTAAAACGTACAAAATGTTAGCTGATAGACTTATTGGGAAATATTTTATTTACCTTAAATGACATGTGGAGCATCGTGACTTCTTCATGACCGAAGAAGCCAAGGTTTTGATTAAAGCTGTTTCCTGAACCACTATGTGGAACCCCGAAGTATATCTTCTAAATTGTGAAACAAACATAACATGATCTGCCTCTGTTGATCATATTCAAGGATTTTTGTGGTCAACAGAGCTTTACCTCCAAAAGAAAGGAATATATTTTTTAAACAATTTTTCAAATTGTTCCCATACATGAATACACTTTTTCGGATGCATACGCTTTTGAAATAGCTCCCATCCTGCACGTGCTCTTGTAAGACTGCCCCTTCCCTATCCTTGCCACCACCTGACAGAGGATTTAAGGGAAATGCACAAATTCCCATGGAGACATTTTCTCCTTCTACCCTGACACCTACCCCTTACCTACCATGCCACACTCCCACCTTTCTCTGAGGAGGATTTATGCCTTCCACCCCTGATCACCTCAGTCACCACAATTGCATCGCTCAAGACTCTTGGGCCATCTGTTGTTACTGGACCATTAGCATTTAAAGATTCAGGATAGCCAGTAATCTGCCCCAGTAACCCACCTTTCTTTCACCTGCTTCCCATTCCTTTCCCCCTTTAGCCCATGGTCTGCTATCAGCAAAATCCCCTGTATGCTTTGCCCACCCCTTCTTCTTGCTCTGATACTGGGATATCCCTGAACACACGCTCCCCACACCCGCCACCCTGCTGCCCTCTCAAGTGGTGGCTGTTTCATTTGCCACGCCCCTCCCCAAGGGAAAAACCAGCATCTGTGAAGTACCCTCACCCCAGCAGCCTGTGACCCTTTTAGGATCTGCAGCCACCAACTAGTTTTTATTCTCCATCTCCTCAACATTTACACTTTCCTTTGTCCCAGGCGTAGATTCCATGGGCTTCCATGACATTCTGTTTGCACTCCCTGTCTCCTTCCAGGTTGCCTTCCTGACCACCCCCATCCAATTCAATCAACTCCACACCTGCCACAGGGCAGCTGAATTTGGCTGGAGAAAATAAGCAACGATGCGAACCTGTGGTCTCATTGTAAATTCATTGCCACGTGCCTCAAGTCGCCTCTCAGCATTCTGGCCTCCAGACCGCCTGGCCGTGGTCAGCTTGCCCCCCACTTACCTTAAGAACCATTTCACACACCTTCCCTCCTTCCTCTCTTTTGTCCCCCTCCTCCCTTTTGTTCTCTAACCTCCAGCTCTTCCTCACGCTCCGCTGATGACCTCACTTCTCACCCCACCCAGAGAACATGCAAGAAAACATGAGAGAATGTCCTTAGCCTCCCGCCACCAAATCTACAGCCTCCTTGCTGCATCTGTGACCACACTACCTGGCTGTCCTCCTCCTATTCCATGGCACACGAGGCCATTGTTCCCAAATCCTCTCCACGCTCCTCCCTGAAATTCCCTGCAACTTCTCGCTTCCTCTGTGGTATCACCGGCTCTTTCCTCCTCTCTGTTGAGTCACTCCCAAGGAAAGAATGAAATGCTCAGTATCTCCCAGGTGATCTATGAAAATACCTCTTGTCACTCAAGTCTCTCCAAGCCCCATTTCTCCACTCCCCTTAATAATAAAACTGTCAAAAGTGGTCTGTGCTCACCCTTCTCCTTCATCAATTCTCATTATCTGTGGAGCCCACTCCAGTTAGATGTTTGCCAACCTGACCAGAGAAAGTACTTTTGCCCCAGTCATAATGGCTTCCATGTTCCCCAGGCCAGTGGCCAGTTGCTGGTCCTGCCTCTCATCTGGTTGGTCTTCTCCTTTACCCATCAGCTTTCCTAATCTTGCCTGATCTCATACCTTCTTGGTCCTCCTCCCAGCTCTTTCTGTCCCTTCTCAGGCTCCTCACACCCTCTAAATACTAGAGTATCCCAGAACTCATTCCTGTGTCCCCTGTTTTCTTCCTTTATCTGCATTCACATTTCTGTCCATTCTCCTTGTTTCAAATAACATCTCTATGCTCAACTCCAAAATTTTATCTCCAGCCCTGAAATCACTCTTGAAACCCTGATTTGCACATTCTGCTTTATTCTGTATCTTCTTTTTCATGTCCAACAGGCATCTCTACCCAACTTGTCCCAAATGGCAGTTGGTTTCAACACCTAAAGCTACTTCTCTCCCAGTATTCCTTGTCTCAGTAAATAGCACTTCCAGTACCCTATTGTTCATACCAGGAACACTGGGGTAAAGCTTGACTCCTCTCGCCTACACCCAACAGCCAGGTCATCAGCAAACCCTCCAACACAGATGCCATATCTGCCCATTGCCCATCATCTGCTGCTATCCAAGCCAGGGTTGTGTCTCCCTCGTCCAACGGATAGTTTCTTCCGTGGTCTCCCTGCTTCTGTTCTACTCTCCCCAAACTGTTCTAGTCACTCCGAAGGCTTCTTATCTTTCTGGAACCTCTTGATCGCTCCTCAGCCACAGGGACTTCTGGTGGCTCTCACATGCGCTTAGCCCACGTCCACCCGCGTTCCCATGTATTCTTCCCGTGGCCTGGAAGCCCCAGCCTGCGTCTTCGGTACCTGGCACCTTATCATCCTCCAGGTCCCTGCTGCAATGCTAAGTGGTCCCAGAGCAACACACATTCCATAACCATATCCCATAAACTAGCCACACCAGCATCTCCACACTCCACGCTCCTCGATCCCCTAACCTTGCTTTATTCTCCCTTCAAATACTTACAAGTGTGCCACATTTCAGTGTTAATATTTCTTGACTTGCTTCGTGTTTGACTTAGGTGTCCCATTAACTGTCTAAGGCTGACTAAAATGGGATAATAATAGTATCCAGCCTATGAGATTGTTGAGAAAGTTTTGCCTTGTGGTAAAGGTAGTGCTAGGTAAGCGCTAGATAATAGCTTTTAAAATAGCATACTTCTCACCTTGGCTTTTTCCTACCAGCCAAACAGAATAGGAACAAGAATTAGATAAACAAAGACAGAGATACTGAAATGAGTATGAATTTTATTCTTCATTAACTTCCGTCTATTTATGCTTGCAACGATTCTTTATAGAACATTGAGTCCCTTAAAAATCTAAATATAATCAGAAACAGAAAAAGCCAGAAGAGTTGAAGTGGTTGCCTCTATGAAGCAGGAGTGGGGGTGAGGCCGGTGTCTGCTTTTCTTTGTTGTAGTTTTAGGTCCCTTTGACATATGACTTCGATGCAAATGAAGTTAAATTAAAAAAGAGAAAACACTGGGAGGATATACATGAACATGAGTTCTTGCCGGGGTGAAGGGAGGGTGGAACTCCTGGCAATTTTTTTTCTTCTTTATGCTTTCTAAATTCACAAAATATGATGTACAATGTGTTTATTTGGCTTTTATAATGAAAAAATGGTACCTGTGCATTTTTGTATATTAACTGAAGGCTTAATGGAAGACTTAATTGGTAGGACACATTTCGAATATGCTCTAAAGTGAACAATATAGTTCCTGGGTTAAACCAGAGAACATACCCATCTGGGTGTGAAGACACAGTGACGGTCATGCTAAAGGCCTTGAGCAGGTGAGGCCGGGGCGTTGGCGGCCAAGGAGGTTGGAAGCAAAAATGGGGGATCACCTGGCAGGGAAGATGCTGCTTGGCATTGTGATCGCAAACTGGTTGGTCCTTGGGGATAAAAAGCGTACTTTTGGAAGACTTCAAGGCAGTTGAAAAGAGGGCCAGACAGAGCTGGAAGCAGGTAGGTAAAGATGAGACAGTTTCAGTGAGGTCATCTAACATTTTTAGCATCATCTTTTTGTTCAAATCTTCTGGCCATTTATTCAACATTTGGGAAGGAAAGCAGGCCCGCCCCATGTCAGGCTGTCTGGAGGGAGCAAGGTGGGTCTCTGTTCACACTTGTCTCTGTGAACCTTGATGATCGATCGAGCAGGGCTCAGTGATCTCTTTTGACAGACTGCAGAAATGCTTTGCAAAATCTAGCGTTTGGAACGTCGCAATGTCAGGTGATGAAGAATCACTCCACCTTCCCCACTTAATGGGAGCGTGCTGTCTGTTGCAGGACGGATGGTCACAGTATCACTTTGTAGCCTCATCCTCAACCATCGAGAGGGATCGGCAAAGGCCCTACTCTTCGTCCCGCACGCCTTCCATCTCCCCTGTGCGTGTGTCTCCCAACAACCGCTCAGGTAAGCGACGCCTGTAGCCAGCCAGGCCTGCTGTCCCTTGGCCCCAGAGCCCTCCTTCCCACCCCTTAGGCGACTCCCGCAGGAGGAGAGCTGTCCGACTTGGACATTTGCTAGAAGTCTCAAATGAGTCTGTTTTCTTTCGTAGCGGTGGTGACTTTGTGTTATGTTTACACAGACTCAGAGCAAATCTCTCAAACAGATTTCAAAAAATCTCTAACAGGTATTAGATCTGCATTTAGTCAGCGACAAGAATAAAGACAGCTGTCAGATGTTTGCAAATCAGGGTTTTCTATGCACCTTTTTCCAACTTGGAATAGTTTGAGTAACATTGTATTGATTATCACTGGAATAACAGAGTAGTGGAGAAAGGGCATGCTATTTCTTGCTCTAGAATGACATACATTTGAATATCCCACTGAGGGTCTCATTACCACCCCATATCTGATTAGCCTGTTGTTATTACCTTTAAACCAGTTGATAATGATAAAGTCTTGTTACGAAGCGAAACCGTAACTTTTAAGTCACTCAGTTTAATTTTCTTTCTGGTTTTGTCACATTTCTGTGACATTTCACATTGGGAGCATTTCACATTGCTTACATTTTGAACTAACTGTTCTTATTTACTTATAAAGACACTTTATACCCTTTTACAATCACATTATATACTGCCCAAAATTAAGGAAAAAATTAAAGGCAAAATATGAGCACATCATTTACTATATAAGTGACATAGTGTTTATTGTTTTTATTCACAGCGTAAGTTTGAATTTTTTATTTCTGCGTTTTGGGTTTTGTTGTAAGAAGGAAGCATGGATAAATAATCATATCTATATGTGTGCGTGCACGCGCACACACACACACACACACACACACACACACACAGCTATATAGGCTTTTATTTAAGAGTGTCTCCTTGCTCTTTGCTGCCCTGGCCCTGGTGAGGAGCTATGAGACCTGCATCTTGGATGGCATGGTAGAAGGGCACTCCTCTGCCCTTGAGATCACTTGCCATAAAACTTTACACCGCACTTTACTGTCAAAATGATGAAGAAAATCAGACATGAATGGGGAATATTTGACTGAAATAAATCACTCTCTCCCAGCCCCATGAAAGCTTCTATTTTTAGTGTGATGTTACTGCTGCTAACGTTTAGTCCCCCACTAGATGAGAATCAGAAACCACCATGTAACTGGAGAAACCTCCACCTGCCTCAGAAGCACAGGGGTGGCCTTTTACATGTCCTACCTCCATACGTCCTTGTTTTTATGTTTTGTTTATTTTTTGAGAGAGAGAGAGAGTGGGGGACGGGTAGAAAGAGAGGGGGACAGAGGATCCAAAGTGGGCTCTGCGCTGACAGCAGAAAGCCCGACACGGAGCTCGAACCCATGAGCCCTGAGATCAAGACCTGAGCCTAAGTCAGATGCTCAACCGACTGAGCCACCCAGGCACCCCTTACCTCCATATGTCTTAGAAAGATAAAGACCAGTGAGTCTGAGAAGCACGAGGATGGGTTCTTTCTAAAGCCCTAACTGTGAAGAGCCCCTCATTGTTAGGAAGATGCGAAATGGCATAATGGATTGGAAGATGCCTGGAAGGAGAAGCGGTGGCTTATCAAGACGCTATCCCAGCCATTCAGCTAGGCCGCCACCCGGTATTTCCTCGTGAGGCACATTGAAGACATCTAGCAAACACTTGTTGGCGTGATTGGATTTTTCCAGGAGTATGATCTTAGTTTCCTAGCGACTCAGACTAGTGTGTGAGGTCTTGAGAGATAATTACACACTTGACGTAGCTTAATAAACCCACCATCTGCACACTATTAGGTGCTAATATTGAGAACTTTGGTCAAGAGGCTCCAAAATATTGTCCCTTCGTGGTTTCCTGGCAGTGACTCATAAAAGGCTAGCCTTTATGCAGGAAGACCTAGAAACGAAGAAGCAAGGGCAGGGAAAGGACTTTCCCAGGAGAGGACAACAGAGAACTGAAGATAAGAGAGGGGCAGAGGTGGAGGAGGTGAGGGAGACACAGTGGCCGATGTTCTGAGAACACCCGGGAACTGAATACACACAGCCCAGCCACGTTATGTAGAGCAAACACCATTTTCTTCCCTGTCTCCCCAATAGACTTAACACCCAGAGATCCAGAGATTCCGATCCAACAGGTTCTGGGTGGGGTTCAAGTGTCACTATATTTTTATAGTTTATTTATTTTGAGAGAGAGAGAGAGAATGAGAACACGAGCGGGGAAGAGGCAGAGCCAGAGGGAGAGAGAGAATCCCAAGCAGGCTCCACACCGTCAGCGCAGAGCCCGGTGTAGGGCTCGGTCTCACGGACCCTGAGATCACGACCTGAGCCGAAATCAAGAGTCAGGTGGGTAACCAACCGAGCCAGCCACCCAGGCGCCCCTCAAGTATCAGTATTTTTGAAAGTATTCCAAGGATTTAGTTCTAATGGGAAGCCAGGATTGAGAACCTCTCGGGGTTTTGAGAGCTGAGCAGGGAGCCTCGATTTTGTTTGGATAGGTTTGAGAAGCAGGCAGGGTGCCCCTCGGGAAAGGATGGGGGCAAAGGCCCCGTCTGTTTCTCTCCTCAGCCTTTGGCTGTGATGTCTGCTAAGCACTCTGCCTCTGACACCGGTTTATTTGCATGTCTGTTTCCTGACCTCCTCGAGTTCAGAAAGTGACATGATTCGTGTTTCTGTTCCCAGTGTCTAGCGTAGGGATTTGCCCATAGGAGATACTAAGCTTGATGAAATGCACCGAGCGGCTCAGACACAGAAAAGAAAAGGACATTGAGGGAACAGGCAGGCCCGGTGGGCTGGAGCTGAGGGATCCTGCAGACGGTGTGAATGATAAGCTGAAAGACATACTGAGGATTGACTGGAAGGGGCTTGGATACTACTGGCAAAGAGGGCTTTATCCAAAAAAATCGAGAGTTCCCCAGAGTTCCCCTAGCCTTAATGATTACCAGGTATGCTCGTTAAGTATGGACTCCTAGACCCACCCCCTGAAAATTCATGTTCAGAAGGTCTGGGGTGGGGTCCTGGAATCCCTGGATTCTAGATGAGTCTTAAGGTGAAACAAGTTTAAGAAGCACTGTCCTCGGGCATGGAGGCTGGGGACAGATCTGGGACAGAAGAGTACCACACCCGAGCTCTACTGAGATAGGGGCAATTGTCTAAGCTCTAGACGCCAAGCGGTGTCACTGAGGAGCGCAGACCGCGGCTGCCTCACTGCCACCCACACACTCAGACCTGCACTCCTTCCGACCCATCTCGGCACCGGTAGGGCTGTTCACCTGCTGCCGACCGATCCATTCTATCTTCTAAGAAATCTAAACCTCTTTCTGTTTGCTTCCCTACCTCCAAGGTTAGTCTCTCCTCTATTCTGAGGGCACTTTAAAAACTCGAGGACTTCCCAGGGGGATCCTCTAATTACAACCCATTGTTTTAGATATGGAGACACGAAGAGATGACAGGGCTCACTCCCTGGGTCCGGGGTGCAAGGCGTAGGTAGGAGATTGCTCGGGGCATTCATCAAGGATGTCTTTGCGCACCCCTGCCCCAGCCCCCTCCACAGGCTGATCTGTGCAAGTTGGGTCACGCCAGCCCCACAGAACATCCTAGCTGCTTCCTCTGGCTTCCTTTAGGGCAGTCTCTGAGTCACGCGGCGTTTAAGTAAAACCACATTTATTTTAATCAGAGATTCTTCAACATCAGTACCAGCGCCTCTGAAACACCTGATTTTTAAAAAGGAAGAAAGGAAGAAAAGAAGGAAGAGGGGAAGGGAAGGAGAGAGGGAGGGAGGAGTAGGGAAGGAAAAGAGAAGAGAGGAGACAGAGAAAACAAGCCTGATCTCATTCTGAAAACTGTCCTGTGCACCTTGGGTGGGTCATGTCCCCATCAGGATGTCTTTTAAGAAAGATGGCCTCAGGAGATCGCCTTTAATTTCCTGCCCCCAAGCTGCATGCTCCCATAACTATAAAGCACCGAATGACAAGGACAAGGGGAAGGGGTGAGACAAGAGCCAAAAGAACACAAATCAGCAGGTCCACGCACACATGTTGCTTCAGGTTGAGTCACGTGTCTTCAGGACCTTAGCTGTTGGTGTGAAAAGCTATCCGGGCTGCAGAATGAGACCCACAAAGTCTTCCTTTTGATTTCTTTATGTAGCAAGTGCCCCAGCTTCACCTCGGGAAATGATCAGCCTCAAGGAAAGGAAAACAGACTATGAATCCACTGGGAGCAATGCCACTTACCACGGGACTAAAGGAGAACACACTTCCAGGAAAGACACCATGACAGGTGAGCTCGGCTTCTTGCGTATTCTCCTCAGAGCCAGTGGCTTGATCTGGGACGGGGCCAGGCCGGGAGACTTCAAACCATGCTTGACAGCTCAGCAGGACTTAGCAGCTAGAGGGTCACTTGAGAGCTTGACAGCAAGGATTCTCAGGAAGTGGGGACGAGATTAAGCCAGAGGAATATAACTGAGCCTCTTATACCTGAAAATAACTTATACCTGAAAATAACTAAGAGAAAATGTTCTCTGTGGACATTGTATTCTCATTCTTCACCTACCCCTTTCCTTCTCATCTGCTCATCTCGTAACATTCCCTCAAATGAGAGAGAGGAGTCACCATAGGTTTTCTTCTTGACTGACATAATCCAGAGTGGAGAGGACCCAGGATGGTGGGTGCACTATGGCCAAGCTTTGCTCTTCTCAACAGAAGGAAGGGAAAGTGGATGAGAAAAGAGGGGGAAGGGAGTGGGGGCGGTAAAGAAAGAGATTTCAATGAAACCCTCAGAACTCCTGTGGAGGCATTTTCTCTTCTTGACATGAAACCAATCTCTTATCGTGACAAACTCCTAAGAAGATTCATTAAAACCAATCATCACACTTTCTATACGGAGGCATTGATCTTTTCTGCTCTTTATCCCTCACTACCCCAATCATACCCATTGCCTTTCCTTTCTCATCAGCTGGGACCCCATCAAGGCAAAAATTGGTGCCCAGCACCACCCATCCATCATGTGCTGCTTGGCCTTTCTCATGACCAGCCTTGACCTTAACTCCCTTTCCGCTCTGAACAACTCTCCTTGGGGCAGTGTTACTGTTCCCATTCCTCATCCCCTCCAGGCTCTCCACATACTCCTCCCTGTGCTGGTTTTCCCCTCCTCCAAGAGACAGGACTTGGAGGTTCTGCTGTAGAGGAGGTTGTGCCTGGAAAGCAGAGCTTCCAGAGCCATCGGGACCTCTAACAGGGATTCCACACCCTTTTTTTGCCACGTGGACATAGAGATGGATCCCTCTTGAAAATAGGCTGTGAGGAACACGGCCGGATGAGGCCATTCACAAAACTGGGGTATAAAGGGAAGAATCCTAAACAGACATTGAGAACTTATCAAGAGGATCTCCAAAGTGTGAGTTTCTCAGATATTATTTAGGTGTAGACCTGCAGGGAAGCAGAAGAGACAAATTGGATGATTTATTAAGGTGTCTTCCAGACCCAGGCCATCTAAGATAAATCTTTCTAATGGTAAGTGCACTTACCCCAGAGGCAGTGTTTTCCATGGTAACCGTGCATGACTGCAAAAAAGAAAAGCACAGTAAACAGATGCTCCCGATGCAAACTCCCAGGTCAGCACTCTGCCTCCACGTACAGTCCCTACCAGGGAACGTCTCAGCCTAATGCCTGAACTCGTTATGCAGGATGTACCTTCTTATTCTTACGTGCTGCTTTCCCCCCTTAAATGTTGGCCCAGTTGTAGACGAGCATGAACAAAGAAAGCTATGAATCTGAATGCCGAGTCCCTAGAGCCAACGCATTCAGCAGAGAGTCTTGTTTGTACCAATTACTCCAGAGTAGTGACACCAAATCCACCTGCCCCATTCGTTTTGTGGTTCTTATTGCCCTAGGTGGCCACATCACTGGCTGTCTGAGATGACCCATTGAGATTATAATTACAAGAATAATTGTGAAACTGTATTGTTATTTAATTTTTCTTTCTTTCCCAGTAGAATGATTCAAAAGGCTTTTTTTTTTAATGTTCATTTATTTATTTTGAGAGAGAAAGAGAGAGCTTATGAGCAGGGAAAGAGCAGAGGGAGAGGGAGAGAGCAAGAATCCCAAGCAGACTCCGTGCTGTCAGTTCAGAGCCCGATGTAGGGCTCCACCTCATGACCTGTGAGATCATGACCTGAGCCGAAATCAAGAGTCAGACACTCAACCAAGTGAGCCACTCAGGCACCCCTCACAAAGCTTTTAAATGTGGGTGTTTTTATGTTGAAATATTTCCAATGGTACATAATCATGCCCTGCACACATAGTAAAATAAACAATAAAATCTAACATGTCTCCAGATGTTTAATCTTCCTACAAAATGGCAGGGAGCTTGGTAATTCCAGTATTGAGGTATATGTAATTTTTCAAACCTGTTTAAGAGGCTTAACCATCTTTGCTCTAATGTACTTTAAACAATTCAAAAATACGCTATCACTCATCTAGCACGCCTAGAAGAGCAGAGGTCTTTATTGAACAATACATTTATACAGGATGGTTGCCTTTAAGCCGAGTTCTATGTAAAAGTTAGTTGCTGTTACCTACAGTGATGGTAGTGGTGGTGGAGTTGCTAGTGGAGGTGATGATGGGGGTGGAGGTGATGACGGTGGTAGAGGAGGTAGAGGTGAAGTTGATGGTAGTGGAAATGTGGTGATGGTGGAGGCGGTGATGGTGACGGTGGAGGTGGTGATGGAAGAGGTGGTGATGGAGGAGGCAGTGACGGTGGTGATGGTGGGATGGAGGTGTTGATGATAGAGGCGGTGATGGTGGTAACACAGGAGATGGTAATCAGCAGGTGGAGGTGGAGGAGGTGATGGTGGAGGTGATAATGGTGGAGCTGGAGGAGGTGGTGATGGAGGAGGTGATGATGGAAGGATGGAAAAGGCGGTGATGGAAGGTGCAATGATGGTGATGGTGGAGGGGGTGATGATAGAGGCAGTGATGGTAGTGACAAAGGAGATGGTGAGGGTAGAGGAGGTGATGGTGGAGGCGGTGATGTTGGAGATGGAGGGGGTGATGACAGAGGCAGTGACGGTGACGACACAGGAGATGGCGATGGCAGAGATGGTGATGGTGATGGAGGAGGTGGAAGAGGTGATGGTGAAGGTGGTGACGGAGGAGGTGGCAGAAGGAGGAGGCATTTACTTACCACCTTCCACAGTGGCAGGAGTGAGTCCCCAGCCAGGCCAGGTGGGAGCCAAGGTTTCATATAGGAATGGAGAGGACGAATGGCCAGCCCCTGCTCTACAGCACTTTTGCTTGTGCCCATCATTTCAGTGTTCACCTGCAGGTCACACCTCTTGTGACCGCCACATCAAGAGCAATACCTTTTCTTATTCACAAATATCCAGGGGACACATACAGTATAGTACCTTGAAAAATATCTGAAAAACTGCCATCTCCCTTGTTTCTAAGACATCAGAGCATGTCCTACCGTTTCCCCCAAAGAGAACACTCCCTCCACCTTGGGAAAACCATGGGAAGTTTCACGCTCAAAATGCAGCATGGGACAGCTTAAAGTGAAGCAGGCCCTTGCCTGGGTTCAAAATCTCCTCTGCTGAGCCCTTAGAAATGAAGATCCTTCGAGGTTTTTGTGCCAGCCTCCCCCCACCCACCTCTTCTGGATTCATTATCGAGCTGAGATGGAGTCTTTTGAAATGTCTCCTCCCTTAGTGTTCTTTTGCCACCGAGGAGCCTGCAGAAAGCCAATGTCCTCTCTTCATTCAGGCATGCAGAACGGTTATAGCTATTTCTTGAGGTCATGATTCCCTAGGAACGTTACGTGTTCAGAAGCATGCATTAGAGGAGGGCTGTGTGATCCCAGCAGCTGCATGGCCTGACTTTAAAATTCACCCAGGGGATTTTGCCCTCCCATCTGAGCTTCCCAAATGCCTTTACATCAAACGGTCCAGCCCGTTTTTGTCAGTGTCTCTCTTACGCCCTTTTAAAGCCATTCTAATCTTCAATATGTTGATTCAGTTGGAAATCGGGGCCCATACAGAAGAAGAAAGGCATTTCCTCATGAGTGTGCTCTTGGGTCAGACATACAAGGGCAGAGCATCCATGAAGACATCTGCTTCATGTGTCTGCAGAAGCTTCAAGTTCAATCTCAGCTACACAGCCTCCTATAAACAGGTGAAGTGGACCAAAGAGCAGGAGGAAAGAACTTCCAGTAGGAACATCTTTAGCCCAGAAGCCACAACCATGACAGGAAGGGGGAGCAAGTCAAGTACGAGTGCATGATCCCCACCCCCCCCCCAATTAAAAAAAGCATTTTGTTCTGAGTCCCAGAAAAACAAAATTTCACCTTGATGTGACATTTTCCATCAGCAAACCATAGCTCTGAGGGCCTCTTTTCTCAGGGTTACTCATTCATTCGTTCACTCCGCAAATAATGCTCGCTCCAGGAGCATCCACTGAGTTCAAGCACTGTCCCAGACGTGGGGATACTTATTTCTGGCCTCATGGAGCAGTGAAGGGAGGTGATACACAAGGAAGACACCAGAGCAAGCTCACCCACAAGCTAGGACCACATGGTGTTGAGTGTGTTGAAGAAAATTAACAGGTTCAGAAGCCACAGGGTGCCGGGGAGGGGGGCAGAGTTGTTTCACAGGGTTGAGATGGGAGACTAAACTAAACTCCCCACCACCACCACCGCCAAGGGGAGGCAGTCCAGAGGGCGGAGTGGGGGGGAATGGAGGGGGAGTGAGTTCCAGGGAGAGGGATCAGCCAGCACACCATCCCGGAAGCTAAACAAACAAACTCTGCGTGCTCGACCGAGGAAAGAGGGCCAGCATAGCTTGGGCTTCCTTGGCGAGAGAAGAATGGAGGGAGACACTGTGGAAAATCAGACAGGGCCCCAATCGTGCAGCTTTTGCCACAATCACCTTGGCAAAGCCTTGCAGTGACATGATCCAGTGTGCCAAGCAAGGTGGCGCTGCTTTGGGGAACAGGAAGGATGGAGGAGCAGCGTTGGGAAGGGCGGAAGCTGGTTGTCAAGGAAGATTTGACAGCAAGGGTCTAGGCAACAGTCCAGAGAGAGGAGCGTCGTACGCCCAGCCAGAGAATATGCCAGGGTGGTCTTTAAAATCTAGAACGGGCTCTCAGCTCTCACTTCCTAAGCTGAATTTCCTGAGAGGACTTTTACTGCACAGCTATTTTGTGCTTTTAGTAAGAGTCATGGGTGGGGTGATAGGTATGACTGGCCTTGTGTCTCGAGTTAACTGTGTCTGTGAGAGAACAGCTATGGTGTGTCATATCCTATTTTATTATTCCACGGACACAGGAAACTAAAGAAACGCTTTTCTTTATTTCTAGAGTATTTTAGTATAGGTGCTGCCGAAGCGAGCACATCTTTATTTCTAGAGTATACCCCAGTGACGCTTGATAATTTTTTCCAGAGCTCTCTTAAATCATGACCTTTTAAGGGCTATGAGGGGAGTGGTGCCCTGGGGCCTTCCTCTGGGCCTGAGGCATGAGCCCCAAGGGTTCTAGGAGGGTTCTAAGTGAGGAGGTGGGCAAACCCTGCCCGTGTCTTTGGAAGCTGCTGGCCACCGGAGGAGACCTTCCTTCCTTTCGGCTAGACCACAGGCCGCTCACAAGACAGGGGGAGGGGCTCCTGGCCCTGTGTCTATTGGGTCCCAAAGCTGCAGCCTTCCAGAAGCACAGGGCAGAGGCAGATGATGCTTCCTGCCCATCCTTGGGGCCTTTGAGACACGAACTGTCTACATGATGATGAAGCACTCTGTGAGCCCAAGTTAGAAACTGCATTCCTGTCGTTCTCCAGCTCAAACCTAAGCTGCTCTTGCAGATTCCTGCATGCTTCGATGTGGGAGACAAACCTTTATTACCCACCAGTTCTCACCAGAGAAGAAGGCAGTCACCCTGGCAAGATAGCCGTCTGTTTGCTGCCCCTGCCCTGACCCTGTGGACAGTCTGAATGTTATTGCAAGAAACCCACATGCTGTGGGGATTGTATAGAATCCCTGTTCATCTTTCTTAATATCTGCATGTAAAATGAAGAGTCCAGGGCCAACGAATTCTTCCCCTTGGCAATGGACCTTGGGATGGTCCCAGAGAAACCAAGCTTTGTCAGGGCAAGAACTCACCTTGATAACCATCATTCCTCACTTGAAATCTTGCTCTCTTTGCTAATACTTTTTGTTTCCTTCTCGCTTTCAGCTCAAAACACTGGAATTTCAACTTTGTATAGGAATTCATATGGTGCGCCCACCGAAGACATCAAACATAACCAGGTAAAGGAGATGCCCGCATTTGTATTCATTTTCCCCTTCGACTTATGTGAAAGAGCCTGGAATTGTAAAATAATAAATTAGCTTCTGCGTAACAGACATAAAGGACCGAAAAAAGAAAATCGCCTTTTCCTCCACTCACATTTCACATACCATACGTGGGGTGACCACGGTCACCAGAACAGCCTCAAATTTGAAAACAAACTTTGATTTCACTACAGCCACCTGCTCGGGGTAGAAAGCAAGTTCTCGGCTATGACCCACAACCAAAAGGCTCAAATACACAAGTGGACACAGTGTGTAATTACTAGACAGGGATTAGGTGGCTCCTGTAACCCAGCCAGTTCTCACATACAGCTCGTTATACATGATGGTTTCCAATAAAATAAAGACAACAAGTGCAATAATATACAATGAAATAACATGCATCGAGGAATGCCCCGCTATTCGGTCTAGTTGGGGAACCAGCAGCCTCAGCACGGCCCGGGAGCTTGTCAGAAACGCAGAAGAGATTCTTGTCTGACCCCTGCCCCTAACCATCCAGTGCAACAAATGCATCAGAGCTGCCTTTTTTCGAGGCGTTTAGGTGATGCGTGTGCATGTCCAAGTTTGCGGAATGCTGGCCGTAGCTCCGTCCAGAAGCACTCTTAAGTTTGTGAGTGTTTGTCTTATTTGGCAAATATTCACTGAAGGCTCGTGTTCCCTGTGCTTCTGTGGGAGCTATCAAAGCAGGAGGCACAGCCTTCGCCCCTCCATTGACTGACAGCTTCATACATTTGGCCCCTGGAGTGGTCATGACAGAAAGACGGCTGTTCCTCATCGCCGTTGGCCACCGATAACCACTGCCAGAGCTGGCTTCTGCTGACGCTCGGGATTCCTGCCACAGGTCAGGGAAGCTGGGCTGAAAGATAAATCTGAAAGCTGTTTGTTTGATCGCAATAACCAGATGACATGGAACTTAGATGTGCGGTGTTAAAGCATTTCTCAACACCCTGTGGGGCAGCATCTTTGAAAAGGAAAGGGACTCCCTTCTAGCAGATAGAATATGTTGTGCAGGGCTGTTTCCAAAAGAAGGAGGAGGACACGAAAAGTATCTCCTCGACCTTAAATTACCTTTTCCTCTAATCACCCATCAGCAGGAGAAATGGTCGTGGGTAGAGGAGTTATCCCTTTGCCCTCGATGTTCCAGTCCGTGCGGAGCCGTTCTGGAAGACAGCTGGTGTGGTTCACAAACCCCCGGTGAATGCCCAGGCCCCACGGCCCGCCTGACACGTTGGTAACATCTATTTGGCCTCCCTCAGCTCCGGTCTTTGCTAAAAGCAAAGAGGTCAATGAATAAATAAATAGGTGTATGAGCACTAGACAAGAGAGCACCGGGGGTGGCCACCAGCCGTCCGCGTGTCAACGTGCCTACGGGAACACAAAGGAAAATGGAAGCAAAATGTATTGGAAATGCCAACTTCAGTCACGGAAAACAACTTTTATATTTTCGCAAATATCAGGTACAGTGAGAGAATTGGCTGTAGCTCTTAATGATACTTGTCAGGATGTGATAGGACCCTGACTTTGCATCCAAGAGTATAGGAATTGTCTTTAGTTTCCTCAGGTTAGGAGAAGCTCATCACAAGAATGGAACGTATTCTACACCAGTATTTCTTTCCATGGGATTCCACTAGCGCTGGCAGCGAAGAAATGTCCTGGTGTGGCCCAGAGGTCCTTGGCATCTTACAATGTGGCTGCAGAAGTTTCCTAGCGCTGCTTGCAACCTAGATATGCAGGAAAGTCCACAGTGGCTCTATGGGCAATTCTTTTCTCCAGAGCCTATTCTGAACAATGAAGCCAATTGGAATTAATGTGCTAGGATGGCATCACTGCCTGGAGGGAGGGCGTGACATAATGTAACCTTTTTCCCAGCATGCCCCAGAACATACTCAGCCTCAGCGCGAATTGTCAAGGCCATGGTGCCCCCCGGCGAATGCTGGGAAACTCAGCCGGGATGGAGTGCAAGCTCTGCACCATTTGGCAACACAGGGGAGATGCTGTAGACAGGCCACTGGTTGAGCTGAGTCCCACAGTTTCACCTGGTGTGATCAGCTCAGTGCCGTCATTAGTCCCTGAGAAGGTCCAGCAAAGGGAAGTAGATGATGAGACTCTTAACCCCATTCTAAGATCAAGCAGCAATTAAAAATGTCCACCAAAAAGAATTTTTTCCCCCCAAAATTTCCAAGGTAAATCATTATGACACTCCAGGAAACTCCAGTGTTACTGGAATAAACTTGGGCTCTGTTTTGAGGTATGACCACCCTACCCATTCAAAAGAAGAGGGGACTTGGTTCTTTTCCAGTTGAGTAGTTCTAGAGACAACCTTGTACCGAGCCTCCATAATTTGGATTTTCTGGCCATGTGGACATGGCTAGTCATCCCAGATGGATGGAATGCTTTCATTTTTGGAATTTTCCTGAGTTGAGAGTGACCTCACAACCTCACAGCTAATAAAAGACCAGCTTGAACAATTTAACCAGGAGGAATATGGCAGAGTCCGTTCCATTTCAGTGCTGACGCTTGTCCTCTGCTGAGCGCTCTAGTCTCCTGGGTGTCTCAGTCGCCCACCGGGCCTCATGAACTTCACAGAGGCTGGACAGTGACTCATCTCCAAGAAGAAGCAATTCACTGAGGGAAACTGGTTTGAGGTAGGTCTCCAAGAGGAGTCAATGACAATGAGAGCTGGGAATGTGGCCCCAGCTCCAAATGCATGGGCAGGCGAGGCAGGGTCCAGGGCAATGGCCATAAGCCAGGCTTTCCATGACTCAATGGAAAGGGAGCCAGGCAGCTGCTCAGCTGTGGCTCTCTCCATGAGACCACCTGGAATTCCAGTCTCATTTTCACTGAGTTCCAAGCCTTACGACTCCTAGAAGAAATAGCCATTAGTCTGAAATAACATCTGTGGTCCTTGGTTTTTATATCTCCAATCAACTGGTTGCAGACATCATTTTAAGAATTAACTACTTAAACTCCCCCAAATTGTTATTGAGCTTCTACTAGTCTATCACATACTGATAAAGAAAAACAGGGGCGCCTGGGTGGCTTGGTCGGTTAAGCGTCCGACTTCAGCTCAGGTCATGATCTCGCAGTCCGTGAGTTCGAGCCCCGCGTCGGGCTCTGTGCTGACAGCTCAGAGCCTGGAGCCTGTTTCAGATTCTGTGCCTCCCTCTCTCTGTGACCCTCCCCCGTTCATGCTCTATCTCTGTCTCAAAAATAAATAAAAACGTTTAAGAAAAAAAAGAAAAAAAGAAAAATATCACATTCAACTGCATATATCTAGCTAGCAACAGAAGTTTTTGTTCCTAAACTAGAGACAAAGGGGTTTAGTGTTTTGATGACCACCATTAAAATGATTACCATTGACATCAAAACAGCATCTTGAGGTCCTGGTTGGTGTCCTCAGTTTCACTGCCAGGTGGGAAGAGCAGGTGAAATTGTCCTCAGAGATTCAAGGAGAATAAAGGTTTGCTTTTGGTCACCCAGCTCAGAAAAGGAAAAGACTCCAACCTGGTTCATCTGCCTTCTTGTCCCATCTGGTCTCCTCTCTACCAGTGGTTCTCAAATTTGAGCATGAGCCAGAATCCCCTGAACAACTTACTAAATACACATCAGTGGCCCCCCACAACCCCATAGTTTCTGACTTGGTGGGTAATCTGCATCTCTAACAAGCTTCCAAGTGATGTTGATGCAGTTGAACCAGACTTTGAGAACCGTGAATCCTTATCACATGACCTCTTTCATTGTATATTATCACCCTGAGTCTTCAGCTTTCGCCATGTGGTCAAGTTTGAAGATCTGTAATGGACAGCTATTTCCCTTGTGTTAGAAAGAAATACAGGTTGTAGGCAAACTCCGTGAGGAATCAGCCAAGTTTTCCTCACTGTGCTAACAGAACTGGGGGGTAGAGAACTGGCACTATCCTTCATAATTTAAACTCAACATTCTCCTATTGAGGAAAAGGTTCAACAAAGGTGCCTTTATGGGAGCAGGAGCCACAGGACAGAGCCCAGTCTCCCCATGTGAGCCAGCTGGTTGCACCTCCCCTTCCCAGAAAGGACGCTGCCTTAAGGCAAAAGCAGACACCCTCAGGCTCCTTGGTTGTGCCACGGTCTCACTGAGCCACAACAGACACTCAAGTTCAGAATATGCCACTATTGTATATGAACATCATTCTAGTTCCTTCATAGAAGTCTGCTTTATGCAAACAGTACAATGTAAAAAAAAAAAAATGCATTTATTTTTAGTTCCTCTATGGGGAAGGCTTATATTTGGGAGCT